>NC_083403.1:15480535-16080535 GCF_020745735.1 Hemiscyllium ocellatum
CACCTGTGCAGCCACCTTCAGGGTACAATGGACCTGATCTCCCAGATCTCTCTGGTCATCAACTTTTCCCAAGGCTCTTCTGTTTTCAGTATGGTGTGCTTTAGAGTTAGACTTCCCAAAATGCATCACCTCACATTTGCCTGGATTGAAAACCACCTGCCACTTCTCCACCCAACTGTCCAGTTTATCGATATTCTCCTGTATTCCTTGACAGTCCCCTATGCTTTCTGCTACTCCACCAATCTTCCGTGTCATCTGCAAAATGTGTGTGTTTGTGTGTGTGTGTGTGTGTGTGAATATGTGTGTGCGCGCGTGTGTATGTATGTGAATGTGTGTGTGTGTACGTATATGAGTGTGTGAATGTGTGTGTGTGTGTGAGTATGTGAGTGTGTGACTGTGTGTGTGTGTGAGTATGTGAGTGTGTTTATGCATGAGAATGTGAATGTGTGTGAATGTGTGTGTGTGTGTGTGCGTGTGTGTGTGTGTGTGTGCGCGTGTGTGCATGTATTTGTGTGAGGATTTTGTTCATTTTTTTTAATCCACTGATAAAACCTCAAGTTATCTCAGGACTGTGACTTGACAGAAATTCTGGGATTTACATATCAATCAATTGAAACCTGCATTTCAATTCTAAGTGATTAAATACTTAACAGCAATCAATTTGTTAAATACATTGCATCAGCTGTATGACACTTTGATCTTTTCCTATAAATTCTGTGTCTTATGATCCTGCCCCACTAGCTACCTGATGAAAGAGCAGCGTTCCAAAAGCTAGGCCTTCCAAATAAACCTGCTGGACTATAACCTGGTGTGGTGTGATTTTTAACTCTGTCCACCTCAGCCCATCACTGGCACCTCTACATCAGTAGACTCATGAGATTGGCCCATCCAATAGAATTTAAATCCCATGGCTGTTTGGAGTGAAATTTGAACTCCTCCTGCCAAAGCCATGTTCCAGGCCTGTGGGTAACAAAGTCAGGTCCGGGATTCTATGTTACTCTCTCCATGTTGGCCAAGTGCTAATGGTAGAGAACCCGGCTAAAGAGACATCCTTGTCATTAATATCACATTATAAATTAGCGCCATTGGTAGACAGGGTGGTGAAGAAGGCATTTGGTATGCTTACCTTCATTGGTCAGAGCATGGAGCACAGGAGGGGGGATACCATGTTATCACGGCTGTACAAGACATTGGTTCGGTCACATGTGGAGAACAGCCAGCAATTCTGGTCCACCTGCTGTAGGAAGGGCGTTGCTAAATAGGGGAAGGGTGCAAAAGAGATTTCCCAGGATGTTTCCCAGACTGGAGGGTTCGGGTATAAGGACAGGCTGGATAGGCTGGGACGTTTTGTTCTCTGGGTGACCTTAAGGAAGGAGCTGCCAGAGGAAGTAGTGGAGGCTGGTGCAATGACAGCGTTTAAAAGGCTTGTGGACAGGT
Organism: Hemiscyllium ocellatum; assembly: GCF_020745735.1. Taxonomy (NCBI): domain Eukaryota; kingdom Metazoa; phylum Chordata; class Chondrichthyes; order Orectolobiformes; family Hemiscylliidae; genus Hemiscyllium; species Hemiscyllium ocellatum. The sequence goes on from NC_083403.1 coordinate 15,481,973, forward strand.
ACATGGGCAGGAAAGGTTTAGAGGGATATGGGCCAAACACGGGCGAGTGGGACATTTTCCCACCTGTCTTGGATCAGCTGGAGGAGTTCCTTTCCTTTAATTCATTGACGGGGTGAAGAGGTCACTGGACAGCCCTGCAACTACTGCTCATCCCCACTTGTTAAGAGTCAACCACAGAGTGCTGTGGGTCTGGTGTCATATGTAGGCCAGGCCAGGAAGGATGGCAGATTCTTTCCCGAAAGGCCATGAGTGAACCAATTGACAATGGGCTCTTAATTCCAGATGTTTTTTTCTGAATTTGAGTTCCACCATCTGCCATGGCAAGATTCGAACCCGTGCCCCTCGGTCATTATCTTGGTTAACAGTCCCCTCGGCCATCACCTGCCATGTAAATGTCACAAGTTCCTCATCAGCAGGTTGTCTCATGGGGATGTATTAGAGAAGCTAGGCCTGTTGTGTAGCATCCTAAAGAAAAGGAACTCCACCATCTGATCCAGGACAGGTGGACCAGGAGCCGGACAGGACGATATTCCCGCCTGGATGCAGTGAGTGGTTAGGATCAGGAACGGGCAGTGACAGGTTCAATCCTGATTTCAGAAAGGGAAATGAAAGCATAGGGCGAGGAACGAGACGCGGATGAATTGGAAAGCTCTCTTAAGGCACTGACGCTGATAGGATGGGCTATTCTTTGGCCCAGAGAGCTGGATGACAGCCACAGTTTGGAAATGTGTCAAGATGCCTTTTTTCACACCCAGGTCACTTCCCCAAGTGAGGCCAATGAGAATCAGAGAGTCATACAGCACAGAGCCCTCAGCCCAACCCATCCATACTGACCAGGTCCTCATCTGACATGGTCATAGGGTCATAGAGATATGCATACAGAAACAGACCCTTCGGGTCAATGCGTCCATGCCAACCAGATATCCTAACTTCATCTAGTTGCTTTCCAGCACTTACCCATATCCCTGTAAACCCTTCCTATTCATATAACCATGCAGATGCCTTTTAGGTGTTGTAATTGTACCAGCCTCCACCACTTCCTCTGGCAGCTCATTCCATACATGCACCACCCTCTGCATGAAAGTGTTGCCCCTTGGGTCCCTTTTATATCTTTACCCCTCTCAGCCTAACCCTATACCCTTTAGTTCTGGACTCCCACACCCTGGGGAAAGACTTTCTCTTTTTATCCTATCCATGCCCCTTCTGATCTTAAGGCTGGCTCCTCTGGTGGATCAGCCCAGCGATGGGGGGTGGGGGAGGGGTGGGGGGATGCGCACCATTTTAAAATGAGGGATCGCCCGATCAGGAGAGTGATGAGGGGAAAGCTGTTTGCCCCTGGTGGAGGCTTGTGAGAATTTGGGACTCTGGGCACTGAGAGGTGGCGCCATTGATCAAGGTGGAGGTGGGGGGAGGTTGGGGATGGGATTCCCGCCGGACAGCGGGAATGAAGGCCAAATGGTAGCGTGGAATCCCAAAGCCAAACGGATCAGCAGCGACCCCATTCAACGGCAGAGCAGGCCAGAGGGGCTGAATGGCCTACTGCTGCTCCTACTGGGTCAGCTCCAATCCAATATGTCCATTGGATTTTCAGCTAACAGGCAGGGGAGACTGGGTAAGCAGGTATCAGGAGTCCAACCCCTGGCAGTGCCAATCGTAGAGTCCCCTACAGGAAGACATTGACAGATAGCCCCTCAGAAGGATGAATCAGGCCCCCCACACTCTACAATTTTTTTCCAGGACTTATTTTCCAAAGAGAGCACGGTGGCACAGTGGTTAGCACTGCTGCAGACCTGGGTTCAATTCCTGACTCAGGCAACCGACTGTGTGGAGTTTGCACGTTCTCCCCGTGTCTGCGTGGGTTTCCTCCGGGTGCTCCGGTTTCCTCCCACAGTCCAAAGATGTGTGGGTCAGGTGAATTGGCCGTGCTAAATTGCCCGTAGTGTTGGGTAAATGTAGGGGAATGAGTGAGTTGCGCTTCAGCGGGTCAGTGTGGACTTGTTGGGCCGAAGGGCCTGTTTCCACACTGTAAGTAATCTAATCTAAAAAAATTTCCCAGTGCCCTTTTGACAGACTGGATTTAGACACCCTGTGGCTGCTGTTCACTTTTTCTAAGGGTGGGGGTGGGGGGGGTGGGGTGGAACAGTTGTTTGTTTTCACCTTCTTCAAGGTCAAGGACAGGTCCTCTAGCGAGGAGGGTCAGGGGTGGGGGTTGGGTTGAAAGCGCACAGTCTGCGTCTTGCCTCATTAATTTTACCGGCGTCATTGGTGCTCTGATCAAAACCTTCAAGGAGGAAAGACAGGCCCAGAGAGCCTGAAGCTGAGAAAACATCTCACCTGCGATTCAATGGTGTCTTATCGAGTCACACAGCAGGGAAACAGAGCCTGACCAGTCCATGCTGACCATAACCCCAAACTAAACTGGTCCCGCCAGCTTGTGCTTGGCCCATATTCCTCCAAACAATTCTTATTCACGTACTCAATCGAGCCTCTTTTAAAGTTGCAACTGTACCCACATCTTTCACTGTCTCCTTGATGTGTTATGTATGAGAGTGTGCACATGGGATGTGTGTACGTATGCGTCCTGCTGTGTACCACACTCATTGAGTGTAACAGGTCTGACTCACAGAAAGTTCCAAGGGAGAGACAGAGAGAGGGATAGAGCAGAGGGATTTTAGCGTGTTTATGGGAGGACCCTTCGGAGCATTGATACATAGAGGGGTCTTAGGTTGCAAGTCCATAGCCTCCTGAAAGTGGCAACAAAAGTGGATAAGGTGGTAAAGAAGGCAGATGGCATGTTTGCCTTCATCAGTCAGGGGCATTAAGTATGAAAGTTGGCAAATCCAGCTGTACAAAACTTTAGTTAGGCCACATTTGGAACATTGAATACAATTCTGGTCACCACACTATGGGAAGGATGTGGAGGCTTTGGAGAGGATACAGAACAGGTTTACCAGGACATTAACTGGATTGGGAGTGTATTAGTTATCAAGGGAGGTTGAACAAACTTGGATTGTTTTCCCTCAAGTGTCAGACGCTGAGGGACGAACTGATCGAAGGATATAAAGTTATGAGATCAGGATACGGCAAATATTCAGAGCCTTTCTCCCAGAGTGAAAACGTCAAAAACAAGGGGAGCACAAGTTTAAGGTGAGAACAGGAGAAATTTAAGACAGATGTGCAAGGCAGGTTTTTTACACAGAGAGTGGAAGGTGCCTGGAACACACTGCCAGGGGAGGTGGTAGAGGTGGACATTTTAGCAACGTTTAAGAGACATTTAGACAAAGACGTGAACAGGCTGAGAATAGAGGGAGATGGACCATGTGCAGGCAGATGGGATTAGTTTAGAATGGCATCATGGTCAGTGGACCAAAGGGCCCGTTCCTGTGCTATACTCTTCCATGTTCCGTGAAATTCCAAAGCTGAATCCAGAGAAAACTGAGGCTGCACCAGCCAGGTGCAGAATGACGGAAGTTGTGGATTTGCAGAGATCTCAGATAGTGCTGGGGCTGGAGAGTGTTGACAGAGAGAGAGGGGGAGGTGAGGTCCAAGGCTGAGAACTGTCCATTGGAAGCCTATGTCAAGACAGCAGAAAGGACTTGGCTGTGGGCTCGGATACAGCAGCCGCACAGCTCGGATCAGCTGACATTTCCGGGTGGTGATGGGGGCGGGAGGCCTGCAGCGCACTTGGCTGTATGTTCCTGAGGTGCAGATTGCAGTGGGACCTCTGCTCACCTCGAAATCCTTGTAGCTTCTGCTGGTCGGCACCTGCTTTATTCTGCTCTGAACTGACCCACTTTCTAAAAAAAAGGGTTTCTCCCTGCATGAAGGCTTACTTTTATAGGGAGGTCATCCTGTCCGTCACATAGTCATAGAATCACACAGGGCGGAAACAGACCCTTCGGCCCAATTAGTCCATGCCAACCATAATCTCAAACTAATCTAATCCCATTTGCCAGCACCCGGCCCATATCCCTCCAAACCCTTCCTATTCATATACCCATCCAGATGCCTTTTAAATGCTGCAATTGTACCAGCCTCCACCACTTCCTCTGGCAGCTCATTCCATACACGCACCACCCTCTCGATAAAAAAGACCTGAGGAAAGGACCATTGCAATTCACCCTATCCACGCTCCTCCTGAGTTTATAAACCTCTATAACGTCCCCCTCTCAGCCTCCAACGCTCTGGGGAAAAAAGTTCCACCCTATTCAGCCTCTCCCCACACCTCATTTGCCCTGCAAATGTATCTTCGCCCTGACAATAAAAAAAAATCTGCCTTATTAAATCCTGACCCTTGTCATATTTTCGGGTCTATTTCTGACCATCTTCCTGCTGTTTGCACTGAGGGAGTGCCACACTGTCGGAGTTGGAGACGGTGCCAAATGATCCAGTGGTACTACTTTGTAGAAGATGGAGGGAGATCTCCTCGGTCTGTTGACCGCTATCTCCCTCACAACCACATTCCCATAGGTAGATTGACCAAGCCATCTTGCGCACGGGTGAGAGCTCGTGAAAGGTCCACGTGGGAGTTTTCAGAATAATTTGTTCCTTGCAAACATTTCTGGATGGCTCTCTGCTTTGGTTCCCTCACCTGTCTTTGCTGCTGAGGGGAGGGAGTGTCAATTCAGTCATCCTGTTTGGAGGGCAGGCCTCAGCCTGACCCTGGCCTAGCCCCACGTATCTCTCCACAGCAAAAGCCTCTTCGAAACGCACCTCTCTAACATCAGTGCTTTTCTCTATCCCCTTTCCCATCCCCGCTGGGTGACTGGCTATTTCCGCTTCACTCATCGGGCCTTCTGATTATGCTCAAAGGCCTGGCTAAGGCAGAAGTGGTTGCCGGGGAGTCGTGTGAGAGTGCACGGCGAGCCAGGGAGGAGGGCAGCTTCAAGAATCTCAAGGCCCTTTTGAAAGACACAATCTGATCCCAGAATGTATTTTCTCATTTGTTAATCAATGCCAAAACAGAAAGGGAGTCTGTATATTTTTACAACTGGCTACACTTCCTCCATACACGTACACCAAAGCAGTTTATTTACCTAGCTGCCTTTTGTTAAACTATTAACATCCAGACTTCCATTGAGTACACCCACCCCCCCTCACCCCAACCCCCGCCAACCTTGCCCTCCCGACTACTCCCACAGAACAGGCCTTGCATAATCAAACAAAATTTAACATCACAAGGCTACGCCAATTGCTCTCACTTCTGAGGGCTTAGCTGCAGCCTGCTTCCAGACTTCCGAGGGTCAGCTGCGACTGACCACAAGCTCAGGGGGTAGGCCATTCAGCCCAATTAGTCTACTCCATCGTTCAGTCAGAACCTGGCTGATCTGACACTCCTTTCTTTCCCTTATCGATTAATCACACAATCTCAGCCATCAATGACCCAGCCTCTACAGTGAAGAATCCCCCAGACTGGAGGCAGTAATGGGGAGAGGTGATTATTGAGACATTGAAAATAGGGGCAGCATCAGGACATGCGGCCCTTCGAGCTTGCTCTTTCCTGGCTGACCCGTGCAAACCCGTTCCCACTTTCTCTCCATACCCCTTGACCCCTATAGCGTAAGGGCCACGTTCAATTCCCTTTTGAATGCATCGAATGAACTGGCCCCAACAGCTTCCTGTGGGAGAGAATTCCACAGCTTCATGAACCCTGGGCACTATGGGTAATTTAACAGAGCTGACCTACCTAACCTGCACATCATTGGATTTTTCTAGAATTCCCAACCAGCGGAAATTGTTTCTCTTGTCTTTTCCTGTTAATACCTTGAAGACATTGATCAGATCATCTCTTAGTCTTATGAAGACTTGAGAAGTCAGGTCTGATTTGCATAATCTCTCCTTATTACTGAAGCCCTGAAGTCCAGGGATCATTCTTGTAAATCTTTAAACCACATGAGATGGTCAAGCACTTTAACTTCACCAACTCATTCCACCCTGATCTTAACTTCACATGGACCATCTCTGACACTTCTCTCTCTTTCCTGGACTTCTCCATCTCCATCAGCGGGGACCGACTCAACACTGACATTTTCTACAAATCCACCAACCCCTATAGCTACCTGGATTACACCTCCCCCCACTCTGCTTCCTGTAAAAATGCAATCCCATATTTCTAATTCCTCCGCCTCCGCTGTATCTGCTCCCAGGAGGACCAGTTCCACCACAGAACATACCAGATGGCCTCCTTCTTTAAAGACCCCAATTTCCGCTCCCACGTGGTTGATGATGCTCTCCAACGCACCTCATCCACATCCTGCACCTCCACCCTCGAACCCCACCCCTCCAACCGCAGCAAGGACAGACCACCCCCCGGTCCTCACCTTCCACCCCAACAACTGCCAGATACATTACATCATCTGCCGACATTTCCGCCACCTAAAAATGGATCCCACCACCAGGGATATATTTCCCTCCCTTCCTGGCACCTTCCCCTGCCACCGCAGGAATTGCAAAACCTGTGCCCACACCTCCTCCCTCACCTCCATCCAAGGCCCTAAAGGAGCCTTTCACATCTATCAAAGTTTTACCTACACTTTCACCAATATCATTTATTGTATTCGCTGCTCCCGATGCAGTCTCCTCTATATTGAGGAGACTGGACGCCTCCTAGCAGAGCGCTTTAGGGAACATCTCCGGGTCAACGCACCAACCAACCCCACCACCACGTGGCCAAACGTGTCAACTCCCCTCCCACTCTGCCGAGGACATGGAGGTCCTGGGCCTCCTTCACCGCCGCTCCCTCACCACCAGACGCCTGGAGGAAGAACGCCTCATCTTCTGCCTCGGAACACTTCAACCCCAGGGCATCAATGTGGACTTCAACAGCTTCCTCATTTCCCCTTCCCACAGTTCCAACCTTCCAGCTCAGCACCGTTTCCATGACCTGTCCCACCTGTCAATCTTCCTTCCCAACTATCCGCTCCACCCTCCTCTCCGTCAGAGGCTGAGGGGTGACCTTATAAAGGTTTATAAAATCTTGAAGGGCATGGATAGGATATATTGACAGTCTTTTCAATGGGGTTGGGGAGTCCAGAACTAGAGATTATAGGTTTAGGGTGAGAGGGGAAAGATATAAAAGAGACCTAAGGGCAGCTTTTTCACACAGAGGGTGGTACGGGTATGGAATGAGCTGCCAGAGGAAGTGGTGGAGGCTGGTACAATTGCAACATTTAAAAGGTATCTGGATGGGTATATGAATAGGAAGGGTTTGGAGGGATATAGGCTGGATGTTGGCAGGTGGGACTAGATTGGGTTGGGGTATGGTTGGCATGGACAGGTTGGACCAAAGGGTCTGTTTGTGTGATGTACATTTCTATGACTCTATTTAATTTTTTCCAGAAAAAGAAATTAACAAAACATGATTACTTGGTGGTGGGCGCTAGCCATGTCTAAACTCACCTGTTTAAACCCAGACCTGTTTGACAGGGGACCTTCTGAATAAGGACCATGATTAGGTGACCACTCCAGATGCCTGGGATATTGCTCAATCCGATTCTGGATCTGATTATAGATCAGAGGTCGAAGGATTGGACAGGCCCCGTGAGAACTGGCCCCACCTGGTCCAATCTCAAAATCATCACCTTAAAGTGAGAATGAAAGAAAACTATTGTGCAACGTTTTACCGGTGGCCATTTTCTGATGATTTGCAAAAGTATTGTGTGTGGTGTCATGGTTTCAGGATTCAGCAAGGCTGCTTCGAGGAATCAAGTGGGCTTGTGGTCACAAGGATGGAGCAGGATCTACGCACATCCATCTGAAGGCGTCCAGTTTGGGAATGTGGAAGTGTATGGGGGCCGGTGGGGGGGAGAGGAGAGGGGGATGTGCAGAACCTAGAGGGAAGCAGTTTGATGTCCTCAAACAAATCCAGAAAACGCCAGGAGATTAGACAATTAACACCAATAGTTAACACTGCTGACTATGTCTTCATATACACACACACACACACACACACACTAACACAGATACACACAGCTACATAGACACACACACAGACATAAGCACACAGACATAAGCACACACATACACCTACACAGACACACACACACACCAACACACACATAGACACACACACATAGACACACATACAGAAACACACACGCACTAACACAGACACACACACACACACACACCAACACACACACACACAGACACACACACAAATACACACACACACGCTAACACAGATACACACAGACACGCATGGACACGCTGCACAGACATAGACACACATACAGAAACACACACACAGACACTAACAGACACACACACGCAAACACATAGACACACACACTAACACAGACACACAAACAAAGACACACACACACTAACACAGATACATCAGACACAGACACAAATAGACACACACAGAGACATAGACACACATTCAGAAACACACACACACTAACACAGACATACACACATGCACACACACACATATACACACACTAACACAGATACACAGAGACACAGACACATAGACACACACACAGACATAGATACACACAGAAATACACACACTAACACCGACACACACACTGACACATACACACACGCACACAGACACACATACACATACACACAGACACACACTAACAGAGACATACACGCACACAGACACATACACACGGGTACAGACACACATACACTAACACAGACACACACACACACACACACACACACACACCCCCTCAGGAGCTGCCTTTCTGAATGGGATTGTGAAAGGCCCCTTTTTAAGCAGAGAGTCCTGGGATAAGCCCTCTCCACAGTCCTGCCCTCTGGTTAATCATTTCCACTGCTCTGATTGAGTTCTCACATCACGTTTCTTGGCAGCCGGCTTGATCATTAGTCTGGCTCTATTGACCGTATCACTGGGAGAAGTAATTAGGCACCAGTGTTGACAGAACTCATTACAGTAACAACCAACGCTTTCCCTATTAACGTCTTCCTTTACATTGGGAATTATCTCAGGAAGTTCAAAGGGTTCAAATGCAGCGTGTCTGCCAGCATTGCTGAGTTCCAAAGCACCATATTGCTGGGCCTGTTTGCTGCTTACTCATAAGGATATGCGATTCCTGGTATAAAGGGCCAGGGATAGACCATTCAGCCCCTCTATCGCTGCTCTTCCATTCAATAAAAATGGCTGATGTAATTGGAGCCTTAACTCCACTTGCCTGCCTGCCCCAGAAATCCTGGACTCCATCAAAATTCTGTCTAATTCAAACGTGAATATAAATGAGCCACCCTCCAGTGATCTCTTCAGTGGTCTCCAAAGTCAAATGACCCTCTGATGAAAGAAATATTGCCTCATCCCCATCTCCGATGGATGACTCATTATTCTACAATGGGCAGTATCCACTTGGTATCCAACCTGACTGACCTGGCTATCTCACTTGTTGCACTAAAATCATGGCAACCATCGACTTCAGGAAGTGGACTGATGAGTACATCCCTACCCACATCAACGGAGCTGAGCTGGGGTGGGGGGGAGGCGGGAGATGAGTGTCACGTTCCTGGGATCACCAACAATCTCTCCTGATCCGTCCACGTCGATACGACGGTCAGGAAAGCACAGCAGTGCCTCTGCATCCTCAGGAGGCTCAGGAAATTTAGCATGTCCGCAAGGACCCATAGCATTCTATCCGGATGCATCACGGCTTGGACAGCAACAGCTCTGCCCAGGACTGTAAGACAATGCAGAGAGTTGCACTGACCATCACACAGGCCAACCTCCCATCCACTGACTCCCTCTACACTTCATGTGGCCACCAACATTGTCAAAGACCCTTCCCACCCCAGTTTTAATCTCTTCCATAAAGCAGAAGATACAAAAGCTTAAACGCACCTGCTAACTAAAATAGCACCTTCCCAGTTGGTATTCAACTTTAGTGTAGGTCATCAGATGAAGAGCTTATGCCCGAAACCTCGATTCTCCTGCTCCTTGGATGCTGCCTGACCTGCTGTGCTTGTCCACTCTGACTCTGCAGCATCTACAGTGCCCACTTCCTCCTCGTTCAGAATGGGTCTCTCAAGTTTCGAATCTAATGCTGATATTGCTTTCTGTGCACCTTCTCTGCAGCTGTAATTATAGATTCCTTTCTCTTTGTGTGGTATGATCTGCCTGTACTGCAGGTGAAACAAAACCTTTCACTGCACTGAGGTACACCTGACAATAATAAAACAAATCAAATCAAATCAAATTTTACTAAGCTCCAATGGGTATGGGCCCAACCTGCTCAAGTTCTCTTCATAAACAAGTGTGCATTAGCTCGAATAAACCTCTGAACCGATTCCAATGCAACTTATCATAACCGTGATCAGACCCCTGAAATTCTGGTTTGACTTCTCATTCCAATATTGTGTATTGTTTTGAAAGAAGACTGATATGACCAAAAGTGACTGTGGGTGTACATTAAATGGCTGCTGGAGAGAGCGAGAGAGAGGGAGAGAGAGACACAGAGAGAGCGAGAGAGAGAGAGAGAAAAGTTGAAGGAGAGTGAGGCAGAGCAACAGAGAGTGAGAGTGAGTGAGAGAAGGCAACAGAAAGTGAGAGAGAGTGAGAGAGAGAAAGAAAGAGTGAGAGAGAGCAACAGAGAGTGAGAGAGAATGAGAGAGAGCAACAGAGAGAGTGAGAGAGCAGGCAACAGAGAGCAGGACGGAGTAAGAGAGAGGGCAACAGAGAATGCGAGAGTGCAACAGACCACGAGAAAGAGCGAGAGAGAGCAACAGAGAGAGAGAGAGAAAGAGAGGAGGCAACCGAAAACAATAGAGAGTGAAAGTGAGTAAGAGAGAGCGAGAGAGAGAAGGCAAGAGAGAGAGCGAGAGAGTGTGAGAGCAAGCAACAGAGAGTGAGAGAGAGCAAGAGAGAGCAACAGAGAGAAAGTGTGAGAGAGAGCAACAGAGAATGAGAGTGAAAGTGAGTAAGAGAGAGCAAGAGAGAGAAGGCAAGAGAGAGAGCGAGAGAGTGTGAGAGCGAGCAACAGAGAATGAGAGAGAGCAACAGAGAGTGAAAGAGAGCAACAGAGAGTGAGAGAGAGCAACAAAAAGCAAAAGAGAGCAAAAGAGAGCAACAGAGAGCAACAGAGTGTGAGAGAGGGAGCAACAGAGAGTGAGAGAGAGCAACAGAGAGCGGGACAGAGAACAATAGAGAGTGGGGGAGAGCAACAGAGAGTGAGAGAGAGTGACAGCGAGATGGGAAGACAGAGAGAGAGAAAGATGGAGTGAGGCAGAGAGTTACAACTGGGAATCAAACAGCAGACCTTCAATGTGGGAGAGTCAAGTCAAAGCAGATTGGGCTATGATCTCTTGTGATTACAAAGATAATTTCCTGCTCAATAGTAAACCACGAACTATGGATTATATCCCAAACTGCACTGATATTTTGCGGCTCTCCCCTTGAAGGATATACAAGGACAAAGTTTGAAAAAGCCTCTGGCAGAGTATGTTGGTGGGACTGAATGTGTACATGTCTGGGTTTGAGGATTAGCATGCTGTGAAGGGCACTTTGAAAGAAATACCTCCTACCCAGCCCTGTGCTGCAGGTAAAGAGGTTCTCTCACTCTGAGTATTAGAGAGCAACCAGGCAAAAAGAAGTGGGACAACATAAGGATTTTCTCTGACCCTGAAAACTGGAATTCAAACCACCCCGGCGATCGTCACACAGACAACCGCTTCCACAATCGCCAGGAAGATCGCCGATGGACTCGCGACCCCCGCGGCTACCGGGAATGACAACAGTTCTTTCGTCGCCACAACCATTTCCGCCCCTTTGGTTGCCGTCGCCGCAGCCACTTCCGCCCCCACTGACATCACTAACCTGCACGACCACAACGCCTCAGGTTTCTCCGCCCCCCCACGCCGTCTTTTGTCACTACACGTAACCCCGCCCTCACGCAAACCTTCGTCACCACGCATAACCCCACCCCCACGCCGACTTTCGCCACCTCACGTAACCCTGCCCCCACGCTTACTTCCGTCACGACGCATGAACCCGCCCCCACGCTTGACTCCGCCCCCACACCGAGCAACGTCACCACGTCTAACCCCGCCCCTACGTCGATCTCTGTCCCCGCCCCTAACACCGCCCCCAGCCCCAGCTCCAGTCCCACACCAGGTCCTAGCTCCCAGACTTGCCGGGTCTTCACCATCCCTCCAGACCTCCCCCTCTCTGAGGATGAAAGATCAGTCCTCAGCAGAGGCCCCACCTTCATTCCCCTACGCCCTCGAATCAATGAGTTCAACACGCGGCGAGATATTGAACAATTCTTCCGCCGCCTTCGCCTCCGTGCCTACTTTTACAACCAAGACTCCTGCCCACCCTCTGACGACCCCTTCTCCCGCCTCCAACGCACCCCATCCACCTGGACACCCCATGCTGGCCTCTTACCCGCCCTTGATCTATTTATAGCCAACTGCCGCCGCGACATTAACCGACTCAACCTGTCCACCCCTCTCACCCACTCCAACCTCTCACCCTCAGAACGTGCAGCCCTCCACTCCCTCCGCTCCAATCCCAACCTCACCATCAAACCGGCAGACAAGGGAGGCGCGGTAGTAGTTTGGCGCACCGACCTTTATACCACTGAGGCCAAACGCCAGCTCGCGGACGCCTCCTCTTATCGACCCCTCGACCATGACCCCATCTCCCACCACCAAACCATCATCTCCCAGACCATCCATAACCTCATCACCACAGGGGATCTCCCATCCACCGCCTCCAATCTCATAGTCCCACAACCCCGCACCGCCCGTTTCTACCTCCTGCCCAAATTCCACAAACCTGACTGCCCCGGCCGACCCATTGTCTCAGCCTGCTCCTGCCCCACCGAACTCATCTCTGCGTACCTCGACACGGTTCTGTCCCCCTTAGTCCAAGAACTCCCCACCTACGTTCGGGACACCACCCACGCCCTCCACCTCCTCCAGGATTTTCGCTTCCCCGGTCCCCAACGCCTTATCTTCACGATGGACATCCAGTCCCTGTACACCTCCATCCCCCATCACGAAGGACTCAAAGCCCTCCGCTTCTTCCTTTCCCGCCGCACCAACCAGTACCCTTCCACTGACACCCTCCTTCGACTGACTGAACTGGTCCTCACCCTGAATAACTTCTCTTTTCAATCCTCCCACTTCCTCCAAACTAAAGGAGTTGCCATGGGCACCCGCATGGGCCCCAGCTATGCCTGTCTCTTCATAGGATATGTGGAACAGTCCATATTCCGCAACTACACTGGCACCACCCCCCACCTTTTCCTCCGCTACATCGATGACTGTATCGGCGCTGCCTCGTGCTTCCACGAGGAGGTTGAACAGTTCATCAACTTTACTAACACCTTCCATCCCGACCTCAAATTCACCTGGACTGTCTCAGACTCCTCCCTCCCCTTCCTAGACCTTTCCATCTCTATCTCGGGCGACTGACTTAACACAGACATCTACTATAAACCGACTGACTCCCACAGCTACCTGGACTACACCTCCTCCCACCCTGCCCCCTGTAAAAACTCCATCCCATATTCCCAATTCCTTCGTCTCCGCCGCATCTGCTCCCAGGAGGACCAGTTTCAATACCGTACAGCCCAGATGGCCTCCTTCTTCAAGGACTGCAGATTCCCCCCAGACGTGATCGACGATGCCCTCCACCGCATCTCCTCCACTTCCCGCTCCTCCGCCCTTGAGCCCCGCTCCTCCAACCGCCACCAAGACAGAACCCCACTGGTTCTCACCTACCACCCCACCAACCTCCGTATACAACGTATCATCCGCCGTCATTTCCGCCACCTCCAAACTGACCCCACCACCAGGGATATATTTCCTTCCCCTCCCCTATCAGCGTTCCGCAAAGACCACTCCCTTCGTGACTCCCTCGTCAGATCCACACCCCCCACCAACCCAACCTTCACTCCCAGCACCTTCCCCTGCAACCGCAGGAAATGTAAAACTTGCGCCCACACCTCCACACTCACTTCCCTCCAAGGCCCCAAGGGATCCTTCCATATCCGCCACAAGTTCACCTGCACCTCCACACACATCATCTATTGCATCCGCTGCACCCGATGTGGCCTCTTCTATATTGGGGAGACGGGCCGCTTACTTGCGGAACGCTTTAGAGAACACCTCTGGGACGCCCGGACCAACCAACCCAACCACCCCGTGGCTCAACACTTTAACTCTCCCTCCCACTCCACCGAGGACATGCAGGTCCTTGGACTCCTCCATCGCCAGAACATAACAACACGACGGTTGGAGGAAGAGCGCCTCATCTTCCGCCTGGGAACCCTCCAACCACAAGGAATGAACTCAGATTTCTCCAGTTTCCTCATTTCCCCTCCCCCCACCTTGTCTCAGTCAGTTCCCTCAACTCAGCACCGCCCTCCTAACCTGCAATCTTCTTCCTGACCTCTCCGTCCCCACCCCACTCTGGCCTATCACCCTCACCTTGACCTCCTTCCACCTATCACATCTCCATCGCCCCTCCCCCAAGTCCCTCCTCCCTACCTTTTATCTTAGCCTGCCTGGCACACTCTCCTCATTCCTGATGAAGGGCTCTGGCCTGAAACGTCGAATTTCCTGTTCCTTGGATGCTGCCTGACCTGCTGTGCTTTAACCAGCAACACATTTTCAGCTCTGATCTCCAGCATCTGCAGACCTCACTTTTTACTTGAACAGTCTAACTGAATCAGAACTACAGACTCTCAGCCAATCTGCAAAGCTGAGGATTGTCAGACTAATTGTTCAAGTCTTAACATCAATACTACAAGTAACCTTCAGGGCAAACAAAGCAGCATTTAACGATTTGCTCCTGAGAACCAATTCAGAGACTGTTCTCTGTATCTGCTTTCTCTTTTAATTGTCATTTTTTTTGGACTCATATGCGCTGCGTTCTGGTGTTCAGTAACTGATAGACTCACTCTTTTGGTTTCCAGGAAGCCTGGCTAAATTGGTTCTGATTTCAAACTTCACTTCCTACGAGCCTGGGAGAAAGGGGTGAGGTGAATGAAGGGGACTCTTTTACCCCTTCCTCAGCAGGAGTTGCCAGTTGGATGATTCCGTCTGGCCCCTGTAGTGCATTGAGGACAAGGTGCGATAAGTTGTGTATACCTTAAGTAAGGCCGTGGTTGTTGGAGGTCAGTCATCTCAGCTCCAGGACATCTCTGCAGGAGTTCCTCAGACAGAAGTCCTAGGCCCCAACACCTTCAGCTGCTTCATCAATGACCTTCCCTCCATCATGAGGTCAGAGATAGGAATGATTGCACTAAGTTCAGCACCAATCACAGCTCCTCAGAGCAGTCTGTGTCCAAATGTTGCAAGATCTGGGCAATATCCAGTAGCAATGGCCAGTAACAGTCACACCACACAAGTACCAGGCAATGAACATCTCGAGCAAGAAAGAATCTATCCCACAACCCTTGACATTAATGACATTACCATCACTTAATCCAATGGTTATCAACATCCTGGAAGTCGCCATTTACCATCAACGGAACTAGACCAGCCACATAAATACGGAGGCTATACAAACAGGTCAGGAGATGGGAATTCTGACTAGTAACTCACCTCCTGACTCCTCAAAGCCTGTCCTCAAGGCACAAGTCAGGAGTGTGAGGGAATATTTCCTACGTGTCTGGATGAGCACTCTCAGCACCATCCTGCTCAAAGCAATCCCTTTGATTGGCATCACATCCCCCCTCCGCTGCTAACAGTCAGTCACAGCAGTACGTACCATTTACTAGATGCACTGCAGGAACCCATCAAACCTCTATAAACAGAGCTTCCTAAACCCATGGCCTTTACTGGCGAGAAGGACGGAACACCACCACCTGCGAGTATCTCTCCAAGCCACTCACCGTCATGTCTTAGAAATCTATGATCATTCCCTTCACTGTGGCTGGGTGAGCATCCTGGAACTTTGTTGCTAATGGCACCACAGCTGGTTCAAGAAGGCAGCCCATCGCCACCTTTTCCTGGGCAATTAGGGACGGACAATAAATCAGCTCGTGATGCCCATCTCCATATGTGAATTTAAAACAAGTGACCAAAATTGTGCACAGTACTTTAAGAATGCCCTGTACAGTTGTGACAAACAAACCACTTTTAAACTCTCTACTCCTTGACATAAATACCAACTCCATTCCTTCCTGAATATTGTTGCACTGCACGTCATTTGTTTTTTTACAATTCATGCGCAAGGATACCCAGATCCCTCTGCACTGCAGTGTTCTGTAGTCTCTCTCTCTCTCTCTCTCTCTCTCTGTCTCTCTCTCTCTCTCTCTCCATGCGTAAGCCTCTTTGTGAGTTCCACTCTCAAAGCACCAATTGCAATGTGGGAGTCAGTCTCGGTAGTGAGGCGATCCAGCCTTTGTGAGATGCTGCAGGGTGTCTCTCCCCACCCAGAAACCACACACAGTTGGTCAAGTGTCACTATAATGGGAGCCCGGCCTGGAACTTTGCTCAGTTCCTCATTTCCCTACGGTTGGTAAGGTACTGAGATCAGTTAAACTCAGTATTTACACTGAGCCTGCCTTAAAATATCACATAACCCACCAGAATATTATCAAACAAAGTTGAGGTATTAGGGCAGGTGATTAAATGGTGCCTCACAGCGCCAGGGACCAGGGTTCGATTCCAGCCTTGGGCTGTGTGGAGTTTGCACATTTTTCCCGTGGCTGCGTGGGTTTCCTCCGGGTGCTCCGGTTTCCTCCCACGGTCCAAACATGTGAATTGGCCAGGCTATTAGGTGCGTTAGGAAATGGTTCAAGGTGGGTTACTTTTCGGAGGGTCGGTGTGAACTTATTGGGCCGAAGGGCCTGTTTCCACATTGTAGGGAACCTAAGCTAAGCTAAAAGTTTGTCAAATAACTTCTAAAGGCCTGTTTTAAAAAGTGAAAGCAAAACAAGGGAAGGACTTCAGGAGATGAGTGTCAAAAAAACATCTCAGCTAAATGTGGAATGATTAAATTGGGGATGGTCAGAATTGTAAGCACACAGAGATCGTTGGAGGGGTGTGGGGCTGAGGTGGGACAGATATTTCTTTCACAGAAAAATCAACGTGCGGTACACAGCAATTAGTTTGGAAGGAACGGAGTTGGCAAGGGGTGCAGAGTTTACAAGTGGGTTATGAGGGACAGACAGGAATGAGGGATAGATATGGTCCTATTGAATGGTGGAGGAGGCGAAATGACCTCCTCGCGATCTTGGCTGGAAGAGATCACAGAGAGTGAGTGGCTTAAGACCTTGCAGGGATTTGAAAATGAGGATGAGAATTTGAGAATTAAAGCTTCCCTTGATGGAAAGCCAGTCTGGAAGTGGGTCAAGCAATATGATCGCTTGTACTCAGTGGAGGTGTCAGGAGATGGCCCTGTGAGGTAGAGGTGGGAGTTGCCAGGCACAATGGGGTAATGGTAACTGGGGTTTGATGCGAGTTAGAACATGGACAGCAGAAACTCAGATGACCTCAGGTTTGGGGAGATACGATGTGTGAGGTCAGCTGACAGTGCGTTGATATGGCTGAGTCCAGAAACTACAGCAGCAAGACTGAGGGCTTCAGCAGTAGATCAGCTGAAGTGAGGTGATGCTACAAAGGTGGAGCTATGAGGTTTTACTGGTGGAACAAATATTCAGTTGCAAACTCATCTCAGGATCAACTATAACACCAAAAATGTGCATTATCCCACAGGAATAAAGGACTTGGATGCAGTTGGAGGCCATTCAGCCCTCTGAGAGGCTACTGATCAATAAGATCATGGCGGGTCCGGTTGTGGACTCAGTTCCACTTTCCAATCAGCTTCCAATGACCTTTAGCTCCCTTGTTTATTGAAGATCTATCTAACTTAGCTTTGGGTCAATTCAATGACCCAGCCTTCACCGCTTTCAGAGAAAGGGAATTTCACACATTAAAAACACACAGTGAAAAACAAAATTCTACTCTGTCTAGTGTTAAGAGGGAGACCTTATAGAATCATACAGTTCAAGAGAGGGTCTTCAGCCCATCAACCCCTTATTCTCAAACTGTGGTCCTCCTACTTCCAAATTCTACCACATGAGAGTACACACTCCCCATATCTGTGGGCCCAAACCCCTTAGGATGCTATATACTTCAATAGGATCAAGTCTCACTCTTCTGTACTCCAGGCCCCATCAGTTGGCAGGTGGAGGGACTGTGATGACAGGTGCCAAATGGGGATTGTGGGTGGGGCATTCAAAGTCAACAAACTTTTATCCGCTCCATGATGAATTGGAAGAAGTTTCTTTCAATCCAGTCTGGAAGTGGGTCAAGCTATGTACTCAGTGGGGGGAGGGGGGGGGGGGGTGTCAGGAGATGTCCCTGTGAGGTAGAGGTGGGAGTTGTCATCGTGGAACCTGACATTGTACTTTGCAATCTCATGACCAACTTCGTCAACCTCAACCTTATTTTCACCATCATCACCACTCCAGTTTGGGGAAAAAAAAATTCCTTGTTCCGTTCCCAGGGCAAAGCTGCCAAGTCTCCATCTGTCAACAAGTAGAATCTGGGGCCCATTTTTTACAGTGAGCAGAGAGAGATTTCAAAAAGAGGCAAATTGTTTACAGAGGATGGTTCCCATGTGGAATAAACGTGTTGAGGAAGTGGTGGATGTTGGTGCAATTAAAAGACATTTGGGTCAGTACATGACTAGGATATAGGACAGGACAGGCAGGTGGGACTAGTATAGTTTGGGATTATGTTTGGCATGGACTGGTCAGACCGAAGGGTCTGTTTCCTTGCTGTATGACTCTATGACTATGACAAACAAAAATAGAAATTGCTGGAGAAACTCAGCAGGTTTGGCAGCATCTGTGGAGTGAGCAACAGAATTAATTTTATTTGGTTCAGTTTGATTTATTATTTTCCCATGTACCGAGACACAGTGAAAGGTATTGTTTTGCATGCTATCCGGGCAAATCATATGTTACATAAGTACATCATGTTAATCGACCAGAATGCAGTATAAAAGTGTTACAGCTACAGAGAAAGTGCAGAGAAAAACCAACTCTAATGGATGAGAAGTGCGTTTAAAGTATGTTAACAGCAGGGAAGAAGCTGTTCTTGTATCTGTTGGTCTATGTTTTCAAACTTTTCCGCCCAACAGAAGAGGGTGGAAGAGAGTATAACTGGGCTGGGAGGAGTCTCTGATTATATTGGCTGCTTTCCTGAGGCAGTGGGAAGTATAGATTGAGTTAATGGATGGGAGGCTGGTGGGTGTGATGGACTGGACTGTGTTCACAACTCTCTGTTATTTCTTCCAGTCTTGGGCAGGCCAGTTGCCATTCCAATTTGCTAATCCCTTATTCTTTCTCAGAACAGGTTCCGAAGGAAGGCCAACGGACCTGAAATGTTTGCTCAGTTTCTCTCTCCATGGATGGTTCCAGTCCTGTTGTGTTTCCCTGGCACTGTCTGCTTTTATTTCAGATTGCCAGCATTCATGGTATTTAGCGTTCATTAACAGATTGTGGAGCGCTCACATGACACAAATGGCACACTTGAGGAAGTCTAAGCTGCTGAACGTCAAGGATTGAACCTGTCGGGTGTTGGTGCGATTGTTCAGCTGAGGCCTTCCCCGGCAAAGAGAAAAGAAACGAAAATCAGCCTGGGATTGTCTCCGGCGAACTGTGTTTAGCAACTACTCAGCCAGGCGGGGAGCAAGCCAATGGGACTGTTGATCTTGGAAGTGAGTATGCCAGTGTTGGGCTTTTGCGGATATTTACTTCATTGCATTTCCATAAATAAATAAATAATGGAAAAATAGGTTACTCTAAATATTGCCCTTCGACCCATTACCTTTTTGAACCCTTTCAAGCGCAGCCGCTAATGTTTCAGCCAATTTAGCTGAGTCATGCAGTTCAGAACAATATCATGATGGATGACTGTTTTGTACTGAACGAAATGGTCTCAGATTGGTCAACGATAAGGGGCACTATAATAGCCTTGGCATGAGCCAGGGTTCTTGCTTTTGAGGCATATCCATTGGCTTTGTGCCCTCGAAAGAAGTCTAAACAGAGCTACATTTAATAAGGTTGACCGCAATCTATCAGCAAACTGCAGATGACCAGCCAAGAAAGAGATCCCGAGTGACTATGGAAGATTACTCGCTGCTTTCCTGACTCTATTCCTAGATCATTGAACTGTGATTGTTTTCTGGCACCAATGTGAATTTGTCAGCGAACAGAACGGAAAAGGCTCCACTACAGATTCAGCTTAGAAGATCTGTGTTGGTATTTTTCTTGGTGTCCAAATCTCCTTCAGCCTCTTCGTCCACGAGCTTTCCTCCATTATGTTCTTCAGATGCTCACTGCTCATTGTACAGGATTGAATTCCTTTTGTCGCTCTTCAGGTAATGAGTCAGGTTAACGTGCCCCCAAGTTAATGGTAAGGTCCTGGGGAGTGTTGCTGATCAAAGGGACCTTGGAGTGCAGGTTCATAGCTCCTTGAAAGTGGAGTCGCAAGTAGATAGGATAGTGAAGAAGGCGTTAGGTATGCTTTCCTTTATTGGTCAGAGTATTGAGTACAGGAGTTGGGAGGTCATGTTGCGGCTGTACAGGACATTGGTTAGGCCACTGTTGGAATGTTGCGTGCAATTCTGGTCTCCTTCCTATCAGAAAGATGTTGTGAAACTTGAAAGGGTTCAGAAAAGACTTACAAGGATATTGCCAGGGTTGGAGAATTTGAGCTACAGGGAGAGGCTGAGCAGACTGGGACTGTTTTCCCTGGAGCATCGGAGGCTGAGGGGTGACCTTACAGAAGTTTATAAAATCATGAGGGGCATGGATAAGGTAAATAGGCAAAGTCTTTTCCCTGGGGTGGGGGAATCTAGAACTAGAGGACATAGGTTGAGGGTGAGAAGGGAAAGATATAAAAGAGACCTATGGGGCAACTTTTTCACACAGAGGGTGGGGCATGTATGGAATGAGCTGCCAGAGGAGGTCATGGAGGTTAATACAATTGCAACATTAAAAAGGCATCTGGATGGGTATATGAATGGGAAGGGGTTGGGGGATATGGGTCAAATACTGGCAAATGGGACTGGATAAATTGGTATAGTTAACAAACTGAGATTGTTGTTAAGTCTTTCATTTTTTGGAATGGGTTGCAGGTTTTGATTCACTAATATGTGAATCCCAGAACGGCTTTTAAGTCTATGGGATGAATTTGCATTTGCAGAATTGTATTTGCAGATACATTGTATTTTGCTGAAAAAGCTCACAGCCTGCAGACAGTCAGTCCATGTAATGTTTTGCAAATTCAACTTTGGAAATAGAACCAGTCTGACTCAAGATTGGGATACAGACGGACTCTGACCTCACACCTTTAATGCATTGTCTGAACTGAGACATCACCTTTTTTTTATAAAACCTTAAGCTATCTTGAGAATGCGACTTAAAAGAACTATTTGGAATGACACAGAAATTTCCGAGATGGAACTATACACTTCTACATCCTGTTAATCCCCTTCCTTACAGAGCACCAAGATATTTCTGTCTACACAGAGTCTGTTTCAACAATACTTTGTGACATTTGAGTTTCCCACTTTATCCATTTGGAGGATGTTATAACCTCTCCTTTGGCCCTTCTTGTGGTTACCTCAGCATCTGCACATGGCTACTGTCTTACCAAACAACTCTGGTCACCTGTCACATTTTACTTTTCATAGCTATCGTCATTTTGATTCCCTCACCCCATGATGACACGTGCGTCAACTGACACTGCACTCTGCTAAATAATTTTCAGGCAATCTTATCTTGGGGTGTCCAAGACTGAGATCAATATTTTTAAGATTACGATCAAGGGTTCTACAGGAATGTCTGTAAATTCATATGCATGATGGCATAGCGATATTATCACAAGGCTAACAAAGAGCCAGTCAATCTTCCGGGGGCCTGGTGTTCAGAACCTGTCTTTCAATAAAATCTGGAATTGAGAGTCTAATAATTACTGTGAAACTATTGTCAATTATTGTGGAAAAAGCCATCTGGTTCTTTAGGGAAGGAAATGTATAGAATCCCTACAGTGTGGAAACAGGCCCTTCAGCCCAATACTGACCCTTCGAAGATTATCCCACCCAGACTTATTCCCCTACCCTATTAGTGTACATTTTCCCTGACTAATACATCCAGCCTCCACTTACCTGGACACCATGGGCATTTAGCATGGCCACCTCACCTAATCTGCACATCTTTGGATTGTGGAAGGTAACCGGAGCACCCAGAGGAAACCCACGCAGACACGGGGAGGATATCTACACAGACAGTCACCCGAGGCTGGCATCAAACCCTGGACCCTGGCACTGTGAGGCAGCAGTGCTAATCACTGAGCTACAGTACTGCCCTATCCTTACCTTGTCCGATCTATATGCGACTCCAGGCCCACAACTATCTTTTGATTGTCGCCTGGGACAATTAGAGATGGGCAATAAATCTAGCCCAGCCAGCGAGGCTCACTTCCCATGGATGAATAAAAGAAAATGTTATTTGATGGGTGGAGCAGTCCAGGATAAGGTACTGCAGTGGGTACTGCAGATGTTGGAGATTAGAGTCAAGATTAGAGTGGTGCTGGAAAAGCACAGCAGGTCAGGCAGCATCCGAGGAGCAGGAAAATCAGACAAGAATGAGACATGTTCCATACTCCAACAATGACCCTTTTAAGACATTGTAAATGTTCTGCATCTTTAAGCCAAAGATTTCTGTGTATCAGACTCTTGCTGTGTTTTGATCCCATTTAAAATCTCACTATTTACCGCGTGGTTCCTTGCCCCTTTCTTTCCTCCTCAACATTTTCCTCCTCAGGCGACTGACTGTGTGGAGTTTGCACGTTCTCCCCGTGTCTGCGTGGGTTTCCTCCGGGTGCTCCGGTTTCCTCCCACAGTCCAAAGATGTGTGGGGCAGGTGAATTGGCCATGCTAAATTGCCCGTAGTGTTAGGTAAGGGGTAAATGTAGGGGTATGGGTGGGTTGCGCTTCGGCGGGTCGGTGTGGACTTGTTGGGCCGAAGGGCCTGTTTCCACACTGTAAGTAATCTAATCTAATTTTCGAGTCGGGCCACATCTCCTTTCCTGTTTTCCCATTCTGTTGGTATGGCCATGTCATTCAGCAGGCGTTCATAACCCAGTCCCATGTCGTCCATCAATCTCCAGGCGGCTGATGTGTTTGCCGACATGAGATCGAACCCGACTGGGATCTGAGCGCTTAAAGATTCAGACGTGGGAATGGAAAAGCAGTCAGAATGGAGGAATGGGAATGTTGCGAGAAGCAGGGAGGGGTTTGGGGGTGGAGGTGGGGGAGAGAGGGAGGCAAAAAGTAGAAATGAAAGAGCAGGAGGGGAACTGAGCATAGAAGGGGCAGGGGGTTGTTAAGGATGGGAAGAAAGAAAATAGGCAGCGAAAACTGATGGGATGAGAAAAGCCATTCCTAAATACATTTGGGAGTCACAGCAGCGAGATGTGTAAAAGTGTATAGGAACAGAACCAGACTACATTTGAAATCCAACTCACATCAGCCCATCAGTGAACAAAAGGGATGATAGACTTTGTATTTGATATTTGATTTGTTATTATAACTGCAAGCCTGCTTATGGTGGTTAGCGAAGGAGGAGGATTTGGTGTATTCATTTATTTTTACTACTCTGTGATCAGTTTACGGTTCTTTTCTTGAAAGCAATTTGCTTGTATACCTCAGATCGTCAGCATAAGGGCCAGTGACCAAGGCTGGCTCCTTTATCTGCTGCTCACTGGGTGAGTTGCCTGTGAATGATGACAATACCATTTCCACGAGGAGCCAGAGAGAGGAGATCAGAGCAACCCAGCAATGGTCGCTCCCTTGACACTTTCCAGATCGCCGAAGCAAATAGTGGATAAACTAATGTGTGAACATGGAACAGGGAAAGACCATTCGGCCCTTCAAACCTACACTAACATCATGGCTGATCTGATCTCTCAACTCTACATTCCTGCATATCCCCAATAGTCTTCACCCCCTTGGTCATTAAGAATCTAGCTAGCTCTCCCAGAGGCCCCAGCAGCTTTGATGTATGCGCTGTATGGTTCTGTGACAGTAAAGCAGTCAACTCATCCCTTCTGAGATGAACAGACTGCCTTATGAAGGAAGGCTAGACAGGCAACCACTGTATCCTCCAAGTTTAGAGGAGCTGGGCGTGTCTTAACTGAAACAGGTCCTGGGTTAAAAGAATGTGGGAATCCAGAACTAGGGCTCGTAGTTTAAAAATAAGAAAGCACCAATTTAAGACAGAGATGAGGAGACAGTTTTGTTCGCGCTGAGAGGTTGTGTGTCTTTGGAATTCCCTTCCTCAAAAGGCCGTGGACAAAACCAATCAAACAAAGAGACATTTCATATTTAATGATGATCCCTTGACTTTTCTCCAGAGCTCGACAAAGTGTGGCCTTTGGAAAAGGCGCAGCAGATCAGGACCCGATGAAGGATGAAGCCTGAAAGATTGCCTGACCTGCTGCGCTTCATCAAGCACCACACTTTATCGACTCTGACTTCTCCAGCATCTGCAGGCCTCACTTTTTCCTCAGGTTTTCTCCAAATGTTACTGGTGGACAGGTTCTGGAGATTATCCCGAAAATCCTGTTGACCAGCAGGCGAGTTCCTGGAGGCTTGGTAACTCCAATGTGCATGGTCCAGTCAGTTCAGGGAGGTGGGTGGGGTCGGGACCAGGAAGGAGTGGTAAGGCAAAACAGTTTCTGCATGTTGGAGAAGGAAGAGGAGATATTGGACAAGGAAGGAGCATTATAGATATGGCCTTTATGTTAAAGAGCATTGGGGTCAAAGGCTGGTTCGTGTTGACTGAATTTGACCAGGGTACTGCTCATTGTCCATTTAGGCTTTTGTGTCTCTGGATCAGGACGATTGAGAGTCATAGAGTCATACAGGGTGGAAACAGGCCCTTTAGCCCAACTCGTTCATGCTGACAAGCTTTCCTAAACTGAACTAGTCCCATTTGCTTGCACTTGGCCCATGTCCCTCCAAACATTTGCCCATCCTGGTGCCTTTTAAATGTTGTAATTCTACCCATCTCTACCAAATTCCTCTGGCAGCAAATTCCACACAAGACCACCTTCTGTGTGAAAATGTTGCCCCTCAGATCTCTTTTAAATCTTTCCCTTCTCAATGTAAAAATATGCCCTCTAACTTTGGACTGCCCTATAATGGGAAAATCCCTTGACTAAAAGACCTTATCTCTGCCCTTCAGGATTTTATTTACTTTTATCAGGTCACCTCTCGGGGCCTCCAGCCTACCCAGCCTCTCCTTATCAATAAAACCCTCCAGTCTCAGTAACAGCCCTCAGTAATTTTTTTTAACCCTTTCCCAATTTAATAACATCTTTCCTATTGCAGGGCAGCTAGAATTATATGCAATATTCCAAAGGTGGCCTTATGAATGCCTTGTCCAGCCGTAACTCCTGTACTCAATGCGCTGACCAATGAGGGCGAGTGGGCCAAATGCCTTCCTCACCACCAAAGGATAATGAATTTGCTTTTCAAAAGATCTTTTCACAACATCACACAACACTGTCCAGCCAGGAACGTGCTCCTTTGGGAAGTTGAAGAGTTGGGAAAGAGTTTTTCACACAGCAGCACCGAACAAATTGCAGCCGAAGTAAACGACAAGGTTATCTGCTTTAATGAGGCTGGCTGAGGAAAACGAATCGACCAGATTATTTGGAACAGTTGACCTTCCCTCCGACTGAAAAGCACCATGCACCATTGCAGCTGTTGGAAATTTGGAACGGCGATCCCCTGATGCTTCAGAGCAGCTTCATACGGCCTCCACCTCCCCCTCTCACTCCTCCCAGTTCCCTGCTTCCCAAACATTTCCACCACATCTGAGACAGATTAAGGTCAGCATTGCTAGCTGCCAGTTTGTGGGCATTTCCAGAAAATGTTGCTTAACTCTTCCCCACCAGTTGTGGAGCACAAACATTGGCTGAACGCCAGCGATCTCTCTCTCTCTCTCTTTCTGTTTCTCTATCTTTCTTTACCTCCTCTGCCTCCCACTTAGAAGCACAGAGTCATACAACACGGAAACAGACCCTTTGGTCCATCCAGCCATGTTCCTACACTAATCTCGCCTCACCTGCTTATGTTTGGCCCATATCCCTCCAAATCTTTCCTATTCATGTACCTAACCAAATGCCTTTTAAATGTTGTAACTGCACCCTCATCTACCACTTCCTCTGGCAGTTCATTCCACGCGCGAACCCCCCTTTGTGTCTAAAAATTGCCCATGTCCTTTTTAAATCTTTCTCCACTCCCCTTTACAAATAGTTTTGAACTCCCCTACCCTGGAGAAAAGACCCTTGTTTATCTATGCCCCTGATAATTTTATAACCCTCAATAAGTTCACTTCTCAACCTCCTGAGCTACAGTGAAAAGAAAACTTCAGTCATAAAATCCTGAAAGCATGGGAACAGGCCCTTCAGCCTCACACTGACCCTCCAAAATGTATCCCACCCAGACCCATTCGCCTACTCGATCGTCCTATATTTACTTGTGCTTAATGCACCTAACCTACACATCCCTGAAGACTATGGGGCAATTTCCCGTGGCCAAATCACCCTAGCCTGCATACCTTTGGACTCTGGGAGGAAACCAGACGCCCTGGAGGAAACCCACACGGACACAGAAAGAATGCGCAAACTCCACACAGGCAGTTGCCCGAGGCTGGAATTGAACCCAGGTCCCTGGCACTGTGAGGGAGGAGTGCTAGCCACTGAGCCACCGTGCCACTATTTTTATATCTCAAGTCCTCCATTCCCAGCAACATCCTGGTAAATCTTTTCTGAACCCCCCTTCAGTTTAATAACATCCTTCCTATAGCAGGGTGACCAGAACTGGACATAGTAACTCCAGAAGAGACCTCAGCAACTCCTTTGCCTCCATACAGCACTGCAGTTCACTGCGTGGTAAACAGTGTCAAGCCAGCTAATGAACACAGCAAGTTTGTTCACCAGAGACAAAGACAGAGAGAGAGAGAGAGAAGGGGAATTTAATGAAACAGTTCTGAATTTTGATTGCTTTCGACAGATCAGTAGAGAACGAATCTTCATGGTTTTCAAGGCCGGGCACCAAGGGGACATGATTTGAAGTTAACCGGTGAAAGAACCAGAGGAGAGATTACCTCATCAACAAGGCACTATGATTTTGAATGCATTGTCTGACAGCGTGGTGGAAGCAGATCAATAATCACATTCAGAAAAGACTTGGAAGGGATTGGAAGG
Organism: Hemiscyllium ocellatum; assembly: GCF_020745735.1. Lineage (NCBI taxonomy): Eukaryota > Metazoa > Chordata > Chondrichthyes > Orectolobiformes > Hemiscylliidae > Hemiscyllium > Hemiscyllium ocellatum. The sequence goes on from NC_083403.1 coordinate 15,509,219, forward strand.
AGATATCTGCAGAGTTGGTGAGAAAGATGAAGGTGAGGGTTGGGATAGAAACACCAATAGGATAATGCTTCTAAACAGCTAACACATATCGGATAGTCAGAATGGACTCCTTCTCAGCTCTGTAACATGAGCTGAATGCAAGGATACCACAGCCAGGCCTGAACTATTAAGTGCCCTTCTCACATATGGATCACCACGTGTTCTTTGTTCTTGGTCACACTGAAACTTGCAGGCTCCTCACTGATGCCCTCCACAAACTGAACTTGATCCACCTCTGGGCACACTGGGCTCGTTGTTCACCCCTGCACTCACTAACCTACACTGGGTACCTCCACGGATACCTCCATTTTAAAATCCCTGTTTTCAAACCCTTCTGTGTCATTATCCTTCTATGTTTCTGTAACCTCCTCTTACCCTCAAGGTTAAACTTGAAAGGGTTCACAAAAGATTTACAAGGATGTTGCCAGGGTTATAGGATTTGAGCTACAGGGAGAGTCCGAGTAGGCTTGGGCTGTCTTCCCTGAAGTTTCGGAGGCTGAGGGGTGGCCATACAGAGGTTTATAGACTCATGAAGGGCATGGATAGGATAAATAGACAAGGTCTTTTCCCTGGGGTAGGTGAGCCCAAATCTAAAGGGCAGAGGCACGAATGGCCTCATTCAATTGCTGTCGTATTTCAGAGAAACATGCCTGAAAGTCAGCAGCAAGACAGGGATGAGCAGAGATAATCACGTCACTCCATTTCATCCCTTGGGGCAAGGTAACGTAGAGTGGGAGGCACGGATCTGTACCAGAGCTCCGGAGAGGGGAAAGATTTGAAAAGGACCTGAGGGGCAACTTTTTCATGCAGAGGGTGGTGAAGGTGTGGAATGAGCTGCCAGAGGAAGTGGGCGAGACAATGGGACACACCCAGAGGATGCTGGGAGATCCACACGCAGAAATACAATCGTACACAGATGGAGACATCCGTCCTCCCTCCAGCTCTTTTGGAAGTATTTCAAATCCTTTCTCTTTCCGCGCATCTCAAGATCTCTGAAAAGTTCAAGACATGGCCTTCGAGCACTTGGAAATCAGTGGACAGTGAGGTGTGAGGGCAATTACATGACCAGAGCTGTAAGGCCACACTGGACATGAGCTGAAGCAATGGGACACTGAGGCAGAAGTGGAGCAGACCCAGAATGAACACAGTTAATCATTCAGCTCTTAAGAAAACATCAAGTCGTACGGGATGTTTATAATGGAAAGGATATAAATGGCCTGGTAGTAATGGGCCTCTATAAAGGAAACAAATTATTTTCTCATGAATTGCTTCAAGTGAACATGCTGATAGTCTGTTCGGATCCGGAGCTCCGGTACAGATCTGTGACTCCCACTTTACGTTACCTTGCCCCAAGGGACGAAATGGAGTGACGTGATTATCTCTGCTCATCCCTGTCTTGCTGCTGACTTTCAGGCATGTTTCTCTAAAGTGCGACAGCATGACAACAATTGAATGGGGCCATTCGTGCCGTCATTATTGTGCCAGCTGTTTGTAAGCGGTGTTTTATTAGCCCTACACTCAACTTACTCTTTCCCTGTCATCTGAAAATCTGCCCTTTTCTCGAGTTTATACCATTCCCTTTCAGAAGAGATAATTAAGTCTGCCTCAACCATTGTTTCAGGCAGGACATTCTGGATTATAACAACTCAGTCTCTTCCCTAATCATTGTTGGTTCCTGCATCCAGTTTCGGCCTTCCTAATTCCGACCTCTTCCCACAAAATACCACGGGATGTTCAAGGAAGAGTTACGAGTTGACGCTGCTATGTGAGAAGAGCAGCAGGTTATTTTACCACACTTTGGATGGATGCACAACGATACCCTTGTTGCATGCACAGACACTGACGAGCAGGGGTTCCTGCATTGTCATTGGGATTGGAAATGTTGACTGAGTAATGAATGAATATCGTCACATCATCACTCAAAACTCTTCGGAGACCAGCAACAGCAATTACCAACAGATGGAGTCGCAAAACTAACACAACGTTTCTGTTTAATCAGAATGAACTGACCACATTGGTTTGGAACACTAATCTGATTCAGCTTGAGAACATTTTTCACACATTATATTTGCATACATTCCCTGATCATGGATAAGGCCAGTTGTTACCTTGCCAACTCTCTCGGCCAACTCTCCTATGTTTGAACCACCCATCTGCACCCTAGCTCTTCCCAGACCAAGCCTCTCCCATCTTCCCTTCTTCTGTCTTCCTGTCCCCATGTTACTTCCTCCCTCCTGCGTCCTTCCGAGACCTTGCCCATAGCTTCTCTGCAACTCTGGTTCCCAATCCTTCAATTTCATTGGCAAATATTTAATTCACCAATCCCCACCTCTTCCCTCCTCTGAAGCACCTCTACTCTCCTACCCCACATCCACTTTCTCCATCCACTGATCCACAATTCACTCCGGAGCTCACCTATTTGAGAATCCACCCATGCATGGCCCCTCACTCACAGCCTCATTCTGCCCCTGATAGACCACTCCTGTCCTGTCCGAGTTCCACACCATTCCCTACCCTGCCCTCCCCTGCGATGGACAGCAACCAACACTGGGAGTGATTACAGACTGATTAGATTAGATTACTTACAGTGTGGAAACAGGCCCTTCGGCCCAACAAGTCCACACCGACCCGCCGAAGCGCAACCCACCCATACCCCTACATTTACCCTTTACCTAACACTACGGGCAATTTAGCATGGCCAATTCACCTGACCCGCACATCTTTGGACTGTGGGAGGAAACCGGAGCACCCGGAGGAAACCCACGCAGACACGGGGAGAACGTGCAAACTCCACACAGTCAGTCGCCTGAGTCGGGAATTGAACCCGTGTCTCAGGCGCTGTGAGGCAGCAGTGCTAACCACTGTGCCACCGTGCCGCCCACAAACTGCAGTCTAACCAAGCGGTTCAGATCGTTTATATAGAGAATAATGGATCCCTGGGAGTAATTACAGCCTGGAATCTAATCGAGGGGTTCATATGGTTTATATATAGAATAATGGATCCCTGGGAGTGATTACAGATTGGAGTTTAGTCGAGGGCTTCAGATGGTTTATATATAGAATAATGGATCCCTGGGAGTGATTACAGACTGGAATCTAATTGAGGGGTTCAGATGGTTTATATATAGAATAATGGATCCCTGGGAGTGATTACAGACTGGAATCTAATCGAGTGGTTCAGATGGTTTATATATAGAATAATGGATCCCTGGGAGTGATTACAGACTGGGATCTAATCGAGGGGTTCAGATGGTTTATGTCTGGAACACTGAGATTGCAATGTCACACATTGTGACTGGAGCATTGTCCCTTTGAGCTCTGACACGGAGCACCAGTGCATTTTGCCTCTGAACGATTGTCTATGAAATTGCAGCTGAGTTGGCACTGCACCCAGAAAAATGTCCACAAATGGTTTCCTCGAGAGTTGCTGGAACACATCGCGCAATGCTATTCAGAGTAGAGGGTCAGAAAATAAAGGCTTCCCAATGTATACCACGAATGGTGTAAATTATATTGAATTTGACGTAGGAAGTAATGTAAATGCAAGGCCATTAGGATGAAGCAGAACAGCGAGTCTCATTTCTATAATAATTATTCTAATCCATTTTGTTTCAGTCCCATTGAGGGAATGGCTGGGGTTAAATGTCACCCTGAAGGATTCAATATCAAGTTTGTTGTGTGTAAGGATTGTTTTATTGTCTGGGCTGGGAGCCAAGGTTCTGTAGCAATTATAACACACCAAGCCCTCCAAGCAGAGATCCCAGGTTGTGTTCCCATCACCCCTCCCCCCACACCTCCCCCCACACCTCCGCCCTCAGCCAGCCAGATGTTCAACCAGTTGTCACAGAAATTGTCTTCAGGGCAAAAGAAAATCCTTTACATAATCTGAACAGCAGGCAACAAGTTTCATGAAATATTGGAGCAGTTTTGCCAATCTTGGTTTGGAAACTAAAGTGGACGAAGCCCTTCTGAAAGGCCCCAGATGTGCTGTGCTCCCTTCTCTTCCTCGATAATGTTGCCTTCTCACCTTTTTGCCGTAGCCCTCCCATGTTTTGTTTAAATTGAGAAGCCCCAAGGTTTCAACAAAATCGCAAGAGTGGGACTCTACTGTGAGAGAAAGGACATGTCTCATTTGATCACCAATGTGGAAAGGCTGAGGTACTTGGGGCTGTTCTCATTGGAGAAAAGAAGGTTTAGGGGAGATTTGATAGAGGTGTACAAGATGATTAGGGGTTTAGATAGGGTTGGCAGTGAGAACCTTTTTCCGCTAATGGAGTCAGCTGTTACTAGGGGATACAGCTTTAAATTAAGGGGTGGTAGGTATAGGACAGATGTTAGGGGTAGATTCTTTACTCAGCGGGTTGTGAGTTCATGGAATGCCCTGCCAGTAACAGTGGTGGACTCTCCCTCTTTATGGTCATTTAAGCGGGCATTGGATAAGCATATGGAGGTTATTGGGCTAGTGTAGGTTAGGTAGGCTTTGGTCGGTGCAACATCGAGGGCCGAAGGGCCTGTACTGCGCTGTATTTTTCTATGTTCTATGCAGAACTTAAGGATAGACCCATTCTAAATCCACTGTATTTTAAACATTGTACAGCAATGAATAGGTAGTATATTTTATGCTTTAAAAGGGGCTAATCTATGTTTCAGCTCACTCGTAGAATGCCTTCAGTGTGCAAAGAGGTCTTTCAGCCCATCAAGTCTGTAGCAACCCACCCAGACAGCCCCCTATCCCCTCATTTCCCATGGCTAATCCACATATCTCTGTGATATTATAGGACAGCCAGTCCACCTACCCTACACATCTTCGTAACACAGCAGGAAACCTGAGCACCTGGAGGGGACCAGGGAGTATGTGCAGTTTCCACACAGATAGTCACCCGAGGCTGGGATTGAACCTGGCTCCCTAGCGCTGTGGGGCAGCAGTGCTAACCACTGAGCCACCCTCAACCTACTCCTACAGCTTTGTATCTTTTCTTTAAGTCAGCAGCCAGGCCAAACCAATCATACATCACCAGCATCAATTGTAAATCGAAACATTCTCAAACACACAAGCGTTTAGCACTGTAACATTTCCTCCTTGTAAAACCAAAGACATTATTTTTCAATTAGAAAATCCTAAATGACAAATCTGCATATAAAGTCACTTCTTCGAGTGAATCCTGCACATTTTCTCGAAGTACAACAATAGTCTTTGGGCCATGAAGGTCTCTAATAACCATCTTGAGATCTCGGAGTTTGAGGTTTCAAACTTTCATGATCAGGTGATGAGGCAGATGATCAACATTACGTTCACTCCTCGGGAAGGGAAGCACGTCTTTCTAATCGCTTTCCCCAAAACACCCCGGTCTGCTTTCTGTCAGGTATCATGTGTCCCACGTTCTGTTGTTGTATAGCAGGGAAGCAATCTACCAGGCAAGCTCTCTACCTACATTCATCCTGACTGAGGTGATACAAGTTACTGCTCATGCCTTGTCCGTTGTAATAACAACAAAGAACAATACAGCGCAGGAACAGGCCCTTCGGCCCTCCAAGCCTGTGCCGCCACATTTTTCCCATCCATACTAAAACTGCCTTCACTTACAGGATGCATACTCCTCCATTCCCTTCCTATTCTTGTATCTGTCCAGGTGCTCTTGAATGTTGCTATAGTCCTTGCTTCTACTATCTCCTCTAGCAGTGCGTTTCAGCCACTCACTACCCTTTGTGTGAAAAACCTGCCTCGCACATCTCTTTTAAACTTCCCCCCTCACACCTTGAACCTGTGTCCCCTAGCAATTGCCCTGGGGAAAAACCTCACTCTTTCCACTCCATTCCAGCCATTCACAATCGTATAAGCTTCGATCAGGTCGCCCCCCTCAACCTCCTGTGTTCCAGTGAAAACAAACCCCAGTCTATTCAACCTTTCCTCATCGCTAAAATCCCCCAGACCTGGCAACATCCTGGTAAACCCCCTTCTGTACCCTCTCCAAAGCATCCACATCCTTCTGGTAGTGTGGTGACCAGAACTGTACACAGTGTTCCAAGTGCGGCTGAACTGAAATTATGTAAAGCTGCAGCATAACTTGCCTATCCTTGTACTCAATGCCCCTTCCAATGAAGACAAGCATGCCATAGACCTTTTTTACTACCTTATCCACCTGCACTGCCACCTTCAGTGATCTGTGGACCTGCACACTCAGATCCCTCTGCAGATCAATACTCCTAAAGAATCATTTCCAATGGACTTGACCTCCCAAAGTGTATCACCTCATACCTGTATAGATTAAACTCCATCTGCCATCTTTCAGCCCATGCCTCCATTGATCTATATCCTGCTGTACCCTCTGACAACCCACCTTGGTATCTGCAACGCCACCAATTTTATTCAAAGGTAACCTGCCAATTCAAATTGTGTATTCCACCTGCATTAACAAAAACAGCAAGTGCTGGACAGACTCAGCAGGTCTGGCAGCTTCGGTGAAGACAGAAAGCAGAGTTAATGTTTTGAATTCGGCATGTCTCTTCTCTGGAACTGAAGGGGGCTGGCGGTTTTAATGCTGTAAACAGAGCAAGGGCGAGGGAGCAAGTGGGACAGATTGTGTAGGCTACCTCGAGCAAATGAGGAAGGCAGTGGAAATGGTGTGGAGGTGCTGGTGTTGGACTGGGGTGGACAACAAGTCAGAAGTCACACGACACCAGGTTATAGTCCAATGGGTTTATTTGATATCACAAGCTTTTGGAGCGCTGCTCCTTCGCCAGGTGAAGTCACTTCATGATAAAGCAGCAGCGCTACGAAAGCTCAAATAAACCTGTTGGACTATCACCTGGTGTTGTGTGACTTTTGACAGTGAAGTTTGTGGTAAGGAAGGGGGGAGAAGGATATAATGGGTCCATTCTACTGAAATCAAAGTCAAGAAAACACACACAGCCGGTGGGGGGTGTAATGGAAGGAATGTGGAGGACAGGGGGAGTTGTGGAACTCAATACTGAGTCCGAGAGGCTGTACATTGCCTCAGCAGGAAACCTTTATGAGGTATGATTTTGCACGACATTGTCAATGTGTTCTCAAGTCTGATTTCGCTCTCGTTCAAAAAGTGATGGCAGCTTAGGAATGGCCAGTGGCTGCCCTCTGGCAGAGAGGGTGGGAGAGTGGACAGGTGAGGAAATGCGTAGGGCAGCAGAGAAAGGTTAGAAACGGAGTGCAGGGTCTACGTTTATCCTAGGGAGCTTCTGTTCCAGCTGCAGATCACTCAGTGCACAAAAGACCAAGCATGGAGATTACTGGTTGTTGGGTATCCAGGGTCGAGGCCTGTTTGTAGGAGCTAGTTGGCTCGGAGCTGAATGGGGAGCTGCATTCCCTTCAGCCTCCTTATTTTCAATTTTGTGCAAATAGTCTGAGAGTAAACATATGAAAAGGCAGGACAGCTGGGCGGTGTGGAATGTTGAGGCATGTTGGGAATGGGGGGAGAAGGTTATGAAGGGCAGTGGTGGCAGTTAATTTGATAGCCGTGGCAACAGACAATGCATCCCTCTGACCATAGGTGTGACTCCAGGATGGTATGCTGCCTCCCTGCCGGTGCCACAGTAGCTGAAAGGCATTCTTTTAAAGGAGAGAGCAATCTGGAGGCCATGGTCCGTACTGAAGGTGAGGTGAGGTGCTGAATGTAGGATTTACAGAGCAGGGCAAGAGGTTGAAAAGGTAGAGTACTAAGGCCAGGCTAAATGGCCCATAGTGTTCAGGGATGTGTGGGTAAGGTGCATTAGTCAGGGGAAATGTAGGGTAATAGAGTAGGGGAATGGGTCTAGGTGGATTACCCTTTGCAGGGTCAGTGTGGACTTGCTGGCTTGAATGGTTGTTTCCACACTGCAGGGTAGCATCACAATCCTACCAGACTAGAGGGATGCTCCCTCATGAGAGACAGGGGACTGAGGGTTGTTTAACCTCATGATGCAATGCCGAGTGAAGACATGGGTTGACATTCTGAACCTGACTGAGGTTACCAAGAAAGGACTCTCCCTCTGTGGGGATTAAGGATGAGAGGGAGAGTCCTTTCTTGATAACCTCAGTCAGGTTCAGAATGTCAACCCATGTCTTCACTCGGCATTGCAAACCAGCCTTCCAACCAACTGAGCTAACCGCACCCAAATAAGAAATAGCCAAGTGACAGGGAATCTACATATAGACTTCACGGACAAAGAAACAAGAAACCTTAAGCAATTAATATCAGAGTGTCGAGTGAGAGGGTGCACATTAAACAAAATGTTTCAGTTTGAAAAGTGGTATTGGACTGAAAGTTTAAAAGTCCCCAAGATCCAACAAGTTTCACTCTGGACTGATGAAAGTGACAGTTATGGAGGGAATGGATGTAAAGCTCGTCCCATTGCACAAGAGCTTCTGCAGATCGGACTGTGGCAAATTAAACTGCATCGTTTAAACGAGAGAAGGGAACAACAGAAAAATACAGACCAAATAACAACCAAAGGAACTGCAGATGCAAAAGATAGGGTGAGGTTGGTGGGGGGGGGGAGGCGGGGGGAAGGTGGATGGAGATACAGTTCAAAGAGAGAAAAGAATAGTTGGCTGGGCAGCAGAGTGGATAATGATTTGGCCAGCCTGGTGAATGGTTGTTAATGGGGGCTGTTAGTGGCTAACGATGGGTTGTGTGTAATAACAGGCCATGTGATAACAGGCCATGTGATAACAAGATTGCAGTGCTGGAAAAGCACAGCAGATCAGGCAGCAACCGAGGAGCAGGAGAATCGACGTTTCGGGCATAAGCTCTTCATCTAGGTGAAGGGCATAAGCCTCGTTCCTGAGGAGGGGCTTATGCCCAAAACATCAACTCTGCGGATGCAGCCTGACCCGCTGCGTTTTTCCAGCGCCACACTCTTCGACTCTGATCTGCAGTGCTCACCTTCTCCATGTGGTAGCAGGGCCTGGTGTGTGGGGGGTCAGGGTAAGGTCATGGGAGAAGCTCAAACCCCGAAAGTTGTTGCACTCGATATTGAGTCCATAAGACTGTGGAGTACCCAAGGGGAAATACAGACCTGTTAGCCTGATGTCAAAAATTGGGAAAATCATGGAATTATTATTGGAAAATCAGAACATAATTTTCTGATTGCAGTCCACATGAATTTATGAAGTGCAAATTGTATTTGACAAGCTTGACAATTTTCTTCAGACATAATGACAGAGTCAAACAGGGGTCTCAGTAGATGTAGCATATTTGAATTTTGAGAAGCTTCAATAAAGTTTTATATTGGATGCTAGAAAACAAACTTAAATTGTATGGAATTGAAGATACTGTATTGGCAGAGATTGAAAATTAATTGTTATGGACCAGGCCAGATCCTGTCAAAATATTTCAAGAAGGTAGCATCGACCCTAATGTTTTCATTAAAAGGCAGATGTGGATATTCCAGGAGTGATGCAACAAGTCAAACCGCACGGTTTTAAACAAAACAGAATTTATTTAAGCGCTACAGTAGAAACATGAACGAAAGAAAACAGAATTTAAAATAACTTTACTGGAAAACCCAACCGACTCATATAACACCTTAACTGAGGAGCTATTCCCAATTGCCGCAACAGCCCATAAACACACCCCTTGGCAAAAGGTAAATTCAAACGCAGGACCTTATGGGCAGGAGGGATAATTTCCGAAGAGATTTCAGAGAGAAGGCCAGTCAGGAATCTTCTGCTGAAGCTTGGAACCTTTCTTGGGGCTGCCTGCTAAAATGAAACCAAACTGGAATAACTTTGAACTGGGAGAACTGGCCACTCCCCTGCCATTGTTAAACTAGACTCTCACCCTCCTCTAGCTTATCTCTCCACGCTTCAGGCTCTCTGCCTTTATTCCTGATGAAGGCCTTTTGCCTGAAATGTTGATTTCGCTGCTCCTTGGATGCTGCCTGAACTGCTGTGGTCTTCCACTAATCCAGAAATAGACTCTCACCCAGACATTTCAGTACCTCTTCCTTTATGACCTCGCTTAAAAAAAACCAAGGATAAAATAGCCCTGTTAAGGTGACAGCATCATCACATAATTAACAGGCAGAAAGTGCGGAAAAGAGTGCAATGGATCAGACCGGTTGTTGGAATAACGACAGGTTGAGGAACTTGTATTTCCTGGAGTTTAAAATACAGGAAGATGATCTCTTAAAAACGTAAAAGTTTCTTAAAATGATAAGGAAAGAAAGTTGATGTTTCCCCTGGTGATGGTGTGGAGAAACAGTCTCAAAATTAAAAAACAATTTATTCACAAAAGGAAGTGAGAGGGAACTTTTTAACTCGGACGCTGGTAAATCTTTAAAAATCTGGACCCGAGAGGGCTGTGGAAGCACAGTCATAAAAAAAAATTCGAAACAGAGATTGATAGATTTCTAGTTGACAACGTGTGGGGATAAAGTGGAAATACAACGTTGACAGAGACAGTATCTAGAACATGGAACAGGCCCTTCGTCTCACCATGTCCATGCTGACCATGCTGCCATTTTAAATAATGCCACCTGCCTGCACATGGTCCATAATCCTCTATTCCCTCCCTGTTCATGTGTTTGTCTAAATGTGTCTAAAACATTGCAAACATATCTGCTTCTATCACCTCCCATGGATTCTAGGCACCAACCACCCTCTGTGTAAAAACCTTCCTTTAAACCTTCTCCTCCACCCTTAAACTTGTGCCTCCTAATATTTGACATTGCCTGGGAAAAAGATTCGGACTATCCGTCCTCATGCTTTTATATTCTTCTATCAGATCCCCCCCTCAGCCTCTAATGCTTTAGCAGGAACAATCCAGGTTTGTCCAACCACTTCTTGTAGCTAATACATTCCACTCGGGCCCACATCTGGGTAAAACCCTGCCGCACCCTCTCCAATGCCTGCACTTCCTTCCTGCGATGTGGCAATAGCAACCGCGCACAATACTCCAAATGTGACCTGACGAGAGTTTTGTACAGCTGCGGCGTGACTTGCCAACTCTTACACTCAATGCCTCGAACGATGAAGACATGCATACAGTCGGCCTTTTTTCTCACCTCATCCACTCGCGCTGCTATTCTGAGACGGGAGTTCATCACTTCCTCAAAAGACTGCAACCACATTTGTGAGGCAAGACCTCCCCCCACACCAGGCTATGCTGACTATCCCTCATAAGCCCATTCTTTCCCAAATGTGAGTAAATCCTGTCCCCAAGAACCTTTTCCAACAATTTGCCTACTCCTGATGGAAGGCTCTCCAGCCTCCAATTTCCTAGATTATCCCTGAAGCCCTTCTGAAACAAAGGAACAACATTGGCTATTCTCCAGTCTTCAGGCACCTCGTTTGTGGCTACAGTGGATACAAATATCTCTGTCAAGGATGGGAGGTCGCAGAGAGAGCACTCAAGCGTTAGCTAAGCTCAGGTAAGGTGTCAAGGCTTCAGAAACCTCCTCCCTCACCTCCCTCAGTATCCTGGAAGAGATCCCATCAGGCCCTGGGAGGACTTATCGACCTTAATACTTTTCAAGAAACACAACACCTCCTCCTTAAAGGGCGGCACGGTGGCACAGTGGTTAGCACTGCTGCCTCACAGCGCCTGAAGACCCGGGTTCAATTCCCGACTCAGGCGACTGACTGTGTGGAGTTTGCACGTTCTCCCCGTGTCTGCGTGGGTTTCCTCCGGGTGCTCCGGTTTCCTCCCACAGTCCAAAGATGTGCGGGTCAGGTGAATTGGCCATGCTAAATTGCCCGTAGTGTTAGGTAAGGGGTAATGTAGGGGTATGGGTGGGTTTCGCTTCGGCGGGTCGGTGTGGACTTGTTGGGCCGAAGGGCCTGTTTCCACACTGTAAGTCTAATCTAATCCTTCATCATATCGACATACCCTTGATTATCAACATACCTCTTCCTCATCTTACCATCATCCATGTTCGTCTCCTTCGTGAATGTCAAAGTAAAGTACTCATTAGGGACCTTCCTCTGACTCCATGGATACATTCTCTCCTTTACCCTTGAGGGGACCTACTCTTTCTCTTGCTACCCTCTTGCTACCAATATCATATAAAATGCACTGGGATTCGCCTCAATCTGACTTGTAAAGGATTTTTTAAAGCCGTGTTCAGTCCTCCTAAGTCCTCGTTTAGATTCTTTTCTGCTCTCTTTGCATTCCCAAAGGGTCTTGGCTGATTTCAGTTTCCTAAACAGTACACTGCTTTCTTTTCCTTTTTGATTTGTTTTTCAGTATCACTTACCATCTGGGATTTTTGAATCTGGCCACCCTTCATCCTTACAGCAACATGCTGGTCCAGAATCTGATCAACTCCCTTTTAAAAGACGCTCCCATGTGGATTTACCCTCATTCAGCCGCCCCCAATATAATTTCTCAAGCTCCTCGTTAATACTACTGTAATTAGAATTTGGCACTTCACCTTATCTATAATTATCTTAAACCTTATGGAATTATGATCACTGTTCCCAATATGGTGAAGCATTGGTCACCTGGGCCGGCTCATTCCCCAATATAAAGTCTGGTACAGCCCCTTCCCCAGATGGACAATCTCCATACTGTTCCAAGTAACCCAGCTGGATATATCTGACAAATTCTGCCTTATCTAAGCCTCCGGCAGTAAGCGAGTCCCAGGCAATATTGCAGAAAACAAAATCACCCACGAACACAACCCTATTGTTTTCACACCTTTCCATGATCTGCTTACTTATATATTCCTCTATCTCCTGCTGCCTATTGGGAGGCCTATAGTCTCACCCCATCATAGCGATTGCATCTTCCCTATTCATGAGCTCTACCCATAGGCCTCTCTGGATGAACCCTCCAAGATGTCCGCTCTCACTACAGCTGTGACATGCTCCTTAGCCAGTAATGCAACTCCCCGACCCCTTTACATCCCTCCCTCTCCCACCTGAAACATCTAAACCCTGAAATGTTGAGCCAGCCTTCTCTCAACCAGGTTTCTGTAATGGCTACGTCTCATGTACTAATCCAGGCTCAAAGCTCATCAGCCTTACCTTTTATATTCCTTGCATGAAAGTAAATACACTTCAGTCTGCCAGTCCCTTTGTGTTCATTAACCTGGCAGTAGCCTGTCATATTCCCAGCAGTGACTCCACAACCAGAAGACACAGTTTAAAAAATAAGGGGTAGGCCATTTAGAACAGAGTTGAGGAGAAATTTCTTCACACAGAGAGTGGTGGGTGGATGGAATGCTCTCTCCCAGAAGGTAGTGGAGGCCCAGTCTCTGGCTACTTTCAAGAAAGAGTTGGATAGAGCTCTTAAAGATAGTGGAATCGAGTGTTGTGGAGATAAGGCAGGAACAGGATACTGATTGTAGATGATCAGCCATGATCATATTGAATGGTGGTGCTGGCTCAAAGGGCCAAATGGCCTACCCCTGCACCTATTGTCTATTGTGACATTGACGTAGTAACCAGGCCTGACTCTGCTATGATTTAGAATGGGGGAGCAGGAGTTGAGGGGCTGAATAGCCTAATCCTGCTCCAATGTTCTTCTGCAAAAGTCACAACCTTGGTTGGCGGCTCTCTAGGAGAAAGTGAGGACTGCAGATGCTGGAGATCAGAGCTGAAAATGTGTTGCTGGAAAAGTGCAGCAGGTCAGGCAGCATCCAAGGAACAGGAGATTCGACGTTTCGGGCATAAGCTCTTCTTCAGGAATGAGGAAAGTGTGTTCATCAGGCTAAGATAAAAGGTAGGGAGGAGGGGCTTGGGTGAGGGGCATTGGATTTGAGTGGATTGCCTCCCCACTCCGGCCTATCACCCTCACCTTGACCTCCTTACTCCAGCCTCTCACCCTCACCTTGACCTCCTTCCACCTATCGCATCTCCAACGCCCCTCCCCCAAGTCCCTCCTCCCTACCTTTTATCTTAGCCTGCTGGACACACTTTCCTCATTCCTGAAGAAGGGCTCATGCCCGAAACGTTGAACCTCCTGCTCCTTGGATGCTGCCTGACCTGCTGCGATTTTTCAGCGACACATTTTCAGCGCTGGCGGCTCTCTAGTCAGGATTAACAAATGTCGATATGAGTGGATTGCCTGATGGAGGTTTGGTTCCCAGACCACCCTGAACCACCCATTGAATTACTCAGGACCACTGTTTGACTGTGGGCTGCATCACAAAGTCAGCTGACTGGTGAACTCTGTCACCAGGGAAACTGGCCTGACTCCAGCATCTGTCAATCCCACTTTGTGAAGAACAGAACCAGAAAGATCAATGACCAAACCACTGGCAATGGAATTTTTAAATTTCTTTGATAGATTAGATTCCCTACAGTGTGGAAACAGGCCATTTGTTCCCAACTACTCCACACAGACCCTCCGAAGAGGACCGCACCCAGACCCATTCCCCCCTGACTAATGCACCTAACACCATGGGCAATTTAGCATGGCCAATCCACCCTGACCTGCACATCTTTGGACTGTGGGAGGAAACTGGAGGGAACCCACGCAGACACGGGGAGAATGTGCAAACTCCACACAGAGAGTCGCCCGAGGGTGGAAGCGAACCCAGGTCCCTGGTGCTGTGAGGCAGCAGTGCCAACCACTGAGCCACCATGCCATCCCAAACAGCCAGCACAAGCTCGATGGGCTGAACACCCTCCTTCTGGGCTGGGTCAGTCTGTGACCCCACGTATTGGAGAGCTGCTACATGATACAGCTGAGCTGTTGGCGTGGCAACCTGTTGATGCTTTTAGTAGCGACAATGCTTTTCCTTCGAGCCCAGGAGGAGGCCATTTAACCCATCGTACTAACTGGAGGGGGTGGGGTGAGATGGTTACTCCCACACTGTTGAAAAAAATCTGTCAGCATTTCCAAATGGCCACAGATGTAATGGCAATTAAACATTGACTGGAGAATGCAGGGGAGTGAAATAAAGCATCTTTCTTGGCCTACTTACACACATTCCTGCCTCTCATCTCCCCGGTGGCTGGTTCACATTAATCCTGCTCCACTGACTGAGACGTAAGTCACTTGTGTCAAATTCATCCGATGAGTTGCCGGGGAGTAACCCCACTGACTATTCTCCAGTTTCTGCAGCCAGTGATGGAGAGTGGGGGTGGGGGGAGAGTATTTTCCTTTCAGGCTTTCCTCTTTCCCCCTCGGCTTACTAAGGAAATGCAAATACATCATGTCAAGCCAATCGGATTTCGTTACTAGAGCTGAACGGGGGCCCTCAAATCAAAGTTCAGATCATTTGAAGCCGTTCCTGCAATTAGGTAAAAGGTAGATTGCTGCTCAATTCCTTTGCCACTTGTTAAAAACACATGGTTCCTGAGCCCCCCACCCGATATATCCAAAAGTGCACTCTTTCTACGGTAGAGTTCCATTTGCCCACTGACATTTTGGTAAACAGTCAGTCTTCACACACGTGTTGACTATGTATCATATCTTGGGAAGTGGAGTCTCATGGTGAAAACATCATAGATACATACACACGCATGACCACACACACACACACACACACATATATGCTCACATGCAGATATACATCCACACAGACAGACAAGTGCACCTGCATGTGTACAAAAACACATTTGAGCAGATTTTCATATATACATTTACATATAGTCACACAGAGACAATGCACACACACACACACACACACACACACACACACACGCGAACATGCTCACTCTCACACAGTTAAGCAAGGGCCTTCAAATATACACATACAGAGTCATAGATTTACATGGGTCCACATTCACACACACAAGAACACACATGGACACTACAGCCACACATGCAAGTACAGACACAGACACAGGCAGGATCACAAAGACACACGAATATACACATACGGATGCAGATACTCACATGACATGCAAATTCACACACGGGAATGAACATACAAACGGACAAACACACACACACAGATTTGAACATACACACGCACAAAGTCACGTGCACATACATACACACACGAGCATTAATGCATACAAACATACATATACACATGCACAATTATGAGCATACAGACACACCAATAGACAAATAGACATAAGCATGAATGCAGGGACACACGAATGCACATACAAGGGCATGAACAGACAAAACTACAAATACACACATGCACACAAACATATATACACGGGCATGAACAGAGAGAAACACACACACATACGCACACACGCATGGAACATGCAGCCACATACACACATACACAGACACTCTCACAGACAGACGCAGGCATAGGGACACGCGCACACATACGGACGCACACACAAATACACACGAACACTCTCACATACACACACTGACACAGACACAGATCGATAACACGCACACAGACACACACATGGACACACACACACGAACACACACTGAAATTCTCACATATATACACAGAACATTGAACAGTACGGCACATTACAGGCCCTATAGCCCTTGATGTTGTGCTAACCTTTTATTCTACTCTAACATCAGACTAACCTCCACTCCTTTCATTTTACTATCATCCAGGTGCCTATCTATCGGTCGCTCAAATGTCCCTAATGTATCTGACTCTATTGTCACTGCTGGCAGTGCATTCCATGGACCCAGCACTGTCTGTGTAAAGAACCAACCCCTAAACCTCTCCTAAACCTTCTTCCAATCACCTTAAAATTATGCCCCCTCGTGATAGACATTTCCACCCTGGGGAAAAGTCTCTGACTATCCACTCTATCTGTGCCTCTCATCATCTTGTACACCTCTCTCAAAACACCTCTCATCCTTCTTCGTTCCAGTGAGAAAACCCTTAGCTCCCTCAACCTTTCATCATAAGACATGCCCTCCAGTCCAGGCAGCATCCTGGTAAATCTCTCTGCACCCTCTCCTAGGCTTTCACATCATTCCTATAATGAGGCAACCAGAACTGAACACAATATTCCAAGTGTGGTCTAACTAGGGCTGTATAGAGATGCAGAATAATCTCACAGCTCTTAAATTGAATACCCCTGCTAATGAAAGCCAATACACCATACACCTTCTTAACAACCTTATCAACTTGGGTTGCATATTTGAGGGATCTATGGATGTGAACCCCAAGATTCCTCTGTTCCTCCACACTGCTAAGAATCCTGTATTCTGCATTCAAATTTGACCTTCCAAAGTGAATGACTTCACATTTTTCTAAAATGAACTCCACCTGCTACTTATCAGCCCAGTTCTACATCCTGTCACTGTCTCGTTACAACCTACAACAGCCCTCCACACTAAGGAGTTTTCCTTAATCCTACCCACCAAGGCTTTTTCATGCTCCCCCTTCTAGCTCTCCTAAGTCCATTCCTCAGTTCCCTCCTGGCTACCTTGTAACTCTCTAGAGTCCTGTCTGCTCCTTGCTTCCTCAACCTTAAGTAAGCTTCCTTCTTCCTCTTGACTAGACATTCCACATCTCTTGTTATCCAATGTTCCTTCACCCTACCATCTCTTCCTTGCCTCAGTGGGACAAACGTATCCAGCATTTGTAACAAGTGCTTCCCTGAACAACCTACACATTTCTGTTGTGCATTTTCCTGAGAATAAATACTCCCATTTTATGCTCCACAGTTCCTGCATAATAGCATTGTACCTCCCCCTGCCCAATTAAATACCTTCCCATACGGTCTGCTCCTATCCCTCTCCATGAGTGTAGTAAAGGTCAGGGGGTTGTGATCATTATCACCGAAATGCTCTCCCACCGAGAAATCTGACCCCTGACCTGGTTTGTTGCCAAGCACCAAATCCAATATGGCCTCCCCTCTCGTCAGTCTATCGAGATATTGAGTCAGGAATCCTTCCTGGACACACCTGACAAAAGTTGCTCCATCCAAACTATTTGCACTAGGAAGATGGGAACACATACACAGATACACACGCACAGACATGGATGGACATACACGGACACACATGCACAGACACGGATGGACATACATGGACACACACGCACAGACACGGATGGACACATACGGACACACACGCACAGACATGGATGGACATACATGGACACACGCACAGATACAGATGGACATACATGGACACACACGCACAGACATGGATGGACACACATGGACACACACACACAGACACGGATGGAAATACACGGACACACATGCACAGACACGGATGGACATACATGGACACACACGCACAGACACGGATGGACACATACGGACACACACGCACAGACATGGATGGACATACATGGACACACGCACAGATACAGATGGACATACATGGACACACACGCACAGACACGGATGGACACACATGGACACACACACACAGACACGGATGGACATACATGGACACACGCATAGACACGGATGGACACACACAGACACATAAACACACACATGGACACTGTTACATACACAGACAGACAGACAGACACACACACACACACACACATACACACACACACACACACACACACGGACACTATCTCACACACAGACACAAACAGACACACGCACACATACACACACGCGCACACACATACA
Source organism: Hemiscyllium ocellatum (assembly GCF_020745735.1). Lineage (NCBI taxonomy): Eukaryota > Metazoa > Chordata > Chondrichthyes > Orectolobiformes > Hemiscylliidae > Hemiscyllium > Hemiscyllium ocellatum. The sequence continues at coordinate 15,527,706 of NC_083403.1, forward strand.
CACAGGCATGCACGTACACATACACTCACTCACTCTCGTACACACACACATGCTCTCAGCTGTCAGAGTAACAATGGAAGACTTCCTCCTAGCAAATTAATAAAAGCTGCTGATTTGCTTCCATGAATTCCTTGGCAGAATTCCGGAATATATGAATAGGCCGTCCTGAAAGCATCACTTGCCTGGAATTCCCTCTCCCACCCTGCGGATTTCTGTCATGCGGATTACAGCCCAGTAATCCAGCACTGGCAGCTCACCTTTGTGAGGTTAAAGACCCCGCACTGCACAATCAGTGACAGGATAAAGAAAGTGCAACCTTCCTTTCGAGAGTTCTTCAAATTGACTGATGAAAATGAAGACTGAAAAGGTAATAAAGCTGGGGAAAATGGAGAGAGATGAAAGGGAGGTGAAAGGTAGAGAGGAGAGCCAATGTGCAGTGATACAGATTACAGTGAAAGAGAGTTCGTGGGTTAAATGATCTGCAAATCGCGGTTATGTAAGATCAAAAGGAAGATCAAAAGGAAGAAATATAGGTTGTGAGTTTGAATTCCAGTTGTCTGAACTAATTTTTATTTCCTTCCAACAGGAAGTAAACCTTGACAGGAGGTGAAGACCTGCAGGAGTATGCAGCAGGGAATGACTGGGATCATAGAACCCAGAACATGACTTCACAGGAACAGGCCTTCGGCCTACCATGGTGTGCCGAACATGATGTCAAATTAAACTAATCCCTTCTGCCTGCCCTTGGTCCATATCCCTCCATTCCTTGCATATTCATCTGCCAATCAAAAAGCACCTTAAATGCCCTTATTTTATCTACCTGCCTCCACCACCACCCTGGCAATGCATTCCAGACTCCAACCTCTCCCAGTATACTAATCTTGTCCCTCATATCGCCTTTGAACTTTCTCCCACTCACCTTAAATGCACGCCCCCTTGCATTAGACACTTCAGCTCTGGGAAAGAGATTCAGACTGTGAATACTGTCTATGCATCTCATAATTTTATGGACTCCTATCAAGTCTCCCCTCAGCCTTCACCACTCCAGAGAAAACAGCCTGAGTTATTCTAGCCTCTCCTTACAGCTCTCAGAACTTTTTACATCGCAGTAGAGGCCCCTCGGCCCTCAATGTTGCACCAACCTGTGACACCACTCTGAAGCCCATCTACCCTAACTACTCCATTTTCATCCATATGTTCATCCAATTACTACTTAAATGCCCTTAAAGTTGGCGAGTCTACTACTGTTGCAGGTTGGGCATTCCTGGAATAAGAACCTACCTCTGACATCTGTCCTATATCTATCACCCATCAATTTAAAGCTATGCCCCCTGGTGCTAGCCATCACCATCTGAGGAAATAGGGTCTCCCTGTCCACCCTATCTAACCCTCTGATTATCTTATATGTCTCAATTAAGTCACCTCTCAACCTTCTTCTAATGAAAATGGCCTCAAGTTCCTCAGCCTTTCCTCGTAAGACCTTCCCTCCATATCAGGCAACAATCTGCTAAATCTCCACTGCACCCTCCAAAGCTTCCACATCCTTCCTATAATGCAGCGACCAGAACTGTACACAATACTCCAAGTGCGGCCGCACCAGAGTTTTGTACAGCTGCAGCATGACCTCGTGGCTCCAAAACAAAATCCCTCTACCAACAAAAGCAATGTACCATACACCTTCTTAACAACGCTATTAACCTGGGTCAAGAGTGTGGTGCTGGAAAAGCACAGCAGGTCATGCAGCATCTGAGAAGCAGGAGAATCGACGTTTCAGGCATAAGCCCTTCATTCCTGAAGAGTAGCTGTCTCCACTCTCCTTCTTCAACAAGGAGATAACATTCACTCTCCTCCAGTCTTCTGGCACTATTCCTGTAGGCAATGACAACGTATAGATCAAAGGGAAGAGCTCACCAATCTCCTCCCTGGCTTCCCCGAGAATCCTAGGATAAATTCCCATCCGGTCCAGGGGTTTTATCTATTTTTACACTTGCATACACTCCAATCCAGGCAGCAACCTGGTAAACTCCCTCTATACCCTCTCCAAAGCCTCTGCACACCCCCATTAAGGTGGTGACCAGAACTAAACACCATTAAATGGATTGCCCTGACAACTGCGTTGGCTAACTGGAGGGCTGAGGGTAGTCCTGAGAACAGAGGGAGCTGGGAAAACGTTCCCCAAATCGCCAAGTGGTTTCTCGCAACGTAAACTGGGGAAGGGTTTTCTCTCTGACTGGAGGGTCGGCAACCAGAGCCTTAAAATAATTGGCAGGAGCAGAATGAAGAGAGCTCTCCCTGCCAAGTAAAGTCTAGAGCACAGAGAATTCTGGAGGAACTCAGCAGGTCTGGCAAGACTGTGGAGAGAGAGAGAGAGAAAAACAGAGCACACGTTTCAAGTCAGTACAACTCTTCTGCAGGACAATAGCTCCAAAGAGTCATACCAGACTCCAAACATTATTTTTTTTTTGTCTCGCTCCACGGACATTGATGAGTTTCTCCAGCATTCTCTGGTTTTGGTTCAGATTTCCAGCATCTGCAGTGTTTTGCCTTTACCTGAAATGTTGCAAATTTGACAATCGGCAATTTGATAAGATTTGAAGGACTGTGATATGGCAGGGTGGTGGGGAAAGGACAGGGTAGTGAACTTCATTGGACAGCTCTTTCTAACAAGCCAGAAGAGACAGAGTGGACTGAATGGCCTTCTTCTTCTGACAGGGCCATCACAAAAATGGCGTCTCCACCCTTAAACTGGGAGGACAAAATCCAAAAATGTTTGTGAGTGAACAAGGAAAGTGATTTTCCTGCTCTTTTTGCTGAGTTGTTTAGATTAGATTCCCTACAGTTTGGAAACAGGCCTTTCGGCCCAACCAGTCCACACCGACCCTCCAAAGAGTAACCCACCCAGACCCATTTCCCTCTGACTAATAAACCTAACACTATGGGCAATTTAGCATGGCCAATTCAGCTGACCTGAATATCTTTGGACTGTGGGAGGAAACCGGAGCAAACCCACACAGACACGGGGAGAATGTGCAAACTCCACACAGACAGTCGCTGGAGGCTGGAATCGAACCTGGGACCCTGGTGCTGTGAGGCAGCAGTGCCAACGACTGAGCCATCATGTGAAGTGTTTTCATATTCCTATTTCTATGAAGCATCAGTAATATTAGGAGGAAGCCAATTTAGTCCCTTGGGCAGGCTCAGTCATTCAATTTAGATCCTGGCTGATCTGTATCTTAACTTGAAAACCCACAGACCACCCTGATGTCTTACAGCTTGTAGGAGGACGTGGAATGATATTTCCAGCTTTCTCTCTGTTTCCCCTGAGCAGAGGGGAAGGCTTTTAAATGTGCTGCTTGAAAGGCAAGATTTAGCAGCAGCAGGAATACACAGCGCACAGGAATCTCTCCTCTCCCTGCCTGGGAACGGTAAATGTGAATGGTACGCTGGTGCACAAGATGTGACAGCAGCGCTGCCTGCATTTCTCCCTAAGCAAAAAAGTCATCTGCTCCCCTTGACCAGGAGCAGACCAGGGCAGGAGGAGCCATCACTGTCTCCTGGAGAGGGGGACAAACACAATTCATGTCAGTAGGTCCCCAGGATGAAGGAGAACTGGCCCCGATTTCCTGATGATTCAGCAACTTTATCAGAAAGTACGCAGCCATCCATGTGTTTGTGTGAGTGTGGGTGTGAATATGCATGTGTGCACATGCAGCTGTGTATATGTGTATATATATGCATGCATGTGTGCGTGTATACAAAAAGTGTATATGCAGGCATGTGTACGTATATATGGGCATGTGTGTGTATATGCATGTGTCCGCATGCAGCTGTGCATATGTATGCATGTGTGTGCATGCAACTGTGGATTTCTATGCATGCGCGCGCGCGTGTGTGTTTGTGTGTATACAAGTGTACATGTAGGCATGTGTACGTATATGTGGGCATGTGTATGGGTGTGTGGACATGCGAGCAACTAAGTCTGCACATGTGTGTACATGAGCGCCTGTGTCTGAGTGCAGCTTTATGTGTGTGTGTGTGTGTATATGTGTGTGTGTGTGTATCTGTCTGTTTGCATGCATGTGCTTACACATCTATGCTTGTTCGTCTGTCTCGATGTGTGTGCAAAGGTGCAATTCTGTTTGTGCGTGTTTATGTGCATGTCGATTGATCGGCCTATGCTTGCTGTTAAATACAGTAATCATGTTATTAATCAGTACCTCTGGGGCTAGGAGTGTACTGATTGATAACTAAGAATCCACATAATCAATGTAAAAGCACACACTAACTAATGAAAGCACAATACAGAGGGTATACACGTCACAGTCTACACGTTATTTACAATATAAATCACACCAATAATAATGCAACTTTGCCCTAAATACAATTTACCTTCTCACCTGCACCCTGTATTGACTATTTGGACACCTCAGTGGATCACAGTATTTGAGGAGAAACTGACTTAGCGCGGTATGATGGTTCAGTCGTAAGCATTGCTGCCTCCTAGTGCCAGGGACCTGGGTTCAATTCCAGCCTCGGGTGGCTATCTCTATGGAGTTTGCACTTGTGCCGTGTGTCTGTGCGGGTTTTCTCCGGGTGCTCCCACTATTCGAGGTTAGGTGGATTGGCCATGGGCTAAGGTAGGTGAGTGGGCCTGGGTAGGATGCTGTTCATTGAGCTGAATGGCTTGCTTCCACGCTGTATGGGTTCTATGAACCTACTGCTAATATTTCTTGTGGCCATTCAGTTTTTATTTCAGATATATAAATTAAAAAAAATATTAACTGGACAGTATAATACAGTAAACCATTATAATTTTTTCCAGTTCTGAAGGAGCCAGTTACAACAAAGCAATACATTGACCTTCTCTTCAAAGTCTCACACCAGCTTTGGTTAGGTCAGTCTAGCACAGTGCCTGTAGAATTAACCCCTGATGATTACTTGAAGTGGAAACATTTGTCAGAGGTTCTGTTCTGAGTCAGTGGTGAGTTAAATGCTCCTGGGCGATGTGCAAAGATATCGACAACAGACAGGAGCTGCAGAAAAGAGCTGTGTCTGTCAGAGACACCCTGGGGAACGGAAAACTTTCACCAAACAGGATAAACAGTGGCTAGACAACGTCAAGTTCAGCACATTATTCATACACAATGCAAAGATGCTGCTGGGAATGAGGTGAAGCTGACAGTAATGTATGTCGTTTGAACACTAGGTAGGTCATAGATCATCTTTGAGCTCACCAAACCACCATCACCACCCACATTCACCCGACGCCCTCCCCCCTCCTCCCAACCAACCCCTAACCCGAACTCTGCATTGTACAGCCCCTGCCAGCAGCTTCAGAGCATGCTCCTGAGGAACACTGCCTTTTTCCTTCAATAATCCTTTATCAACTTGTTATGGACATATAGGCAGACAGACAGAAAGATGGACAGACAGAAAGACAAATAGATAGATAGATAGATAGATAGACAAACAGACAGACTGACTGACTGACTGATGGACAGATAGTCAGACAGGCAGATAGATAGATAGACAGGCAGACAGACAAACAGACAAACAGACAGATAGGTCGATGACAAACAGACAGACAGATAGATAAATAGATAGACAGACAGTTAGACAGACAGACAGACAGACAAATAGATAGATAGATAGATAGATAGATAGATAGATAGATAGATAGATAGATAGATTGATAGATAGATGGATGGACAGATGACTGGATGGATAGATAGATAGATAGATAGATAGATAGATAGATAGATAGATAGATAGATAGATAGATAGATAGATAGATGGATGGACAGACAGATGGCTGGATGGATAGGCAGACAGATAGATAGATAGATAGATAGATAGATAGACAGACAGACAGACAGATGGACAGATGGTACCAGTATAATATGGTCTGACTGTTAGCTCACACAATATATACCCAAAGAACTGGGTTCCTAGATAAGATAGATATCTTGAAGCTTATTAACTAGTTTAAAAGCATTGCTATCATATCATTGATTTATCCATAGTCTGGATTCAGTGATAAGTGATGTGACACATACACAGAGCTGACTAAATACTCACAGAGTGACTGAGAGGGAGTGACTGAGGGTGAGGTGGGTACCTTTATATAAAACATTGCATGCTGTGATTTTGTGCATTGGTTTGGGAGATATATTTCCTGAAGAAAGTGAGGACTGCAATGCTGGAGACCAGAGTTGAAAAATGTGGTGCTGGAAAAGCGCAGCAGACCAGGCAGCATCCGAGGAGCAGAAGAGTCGATGTTTCGGACATAAGCCCTTCTTCAGGAATGAGGCTGGGCTGAGATAAAAGGTGTGGGGGGGGGCTATGATTTGGGGGAGGGGCGCTGGGAATATGATAGGTGGAAGGAAGTGAGGGTGAGGGCGATAGGCTGGAGAGGGATTGGGGACGGAGGGGTCAGGAAGAAGATTGCAGGTCAAGAGGGCAGTGCTGAATCCGGGGGTTGGGACTGAGATAAGGTAGGGGGGAGGGGAGATGAGGGTATACTTCCTATCTGGAAGCTATGAAATGACACAATAGGTACCAGTGGCACAATCCATGACGGAGTAATTCGCACCAATATAGTCTGGCTCCTAACCTCGCAACTTAAATTTCAGGATCTAATTCAGCATCCTTGATGTCTAGGACTAGGCAAGGTTGCAAAAATTCAGTAGCCAATCAGCATGAAACAAGCTATCACAGATAGCAGGATAATAAATGTCGAAATTATCATGGTTAATGATGTTGGTTGAGGAGTAAATGTTGACCAGGAGACCAGAAACGCTTCCTGTCTCTTCATCAGATAGCACCAGGGGAGTTTCTATATCCACCTGAGAGAATAGATGATGTTTAAAATCTCATTTGGAAGACACGGCTCCATCAGTATCGCTCTGGAATGTAAGCTGAGTTTATGTGCTCAAATCTCGGGGGCAAGGATTGAACCCATGACCCTCTGAATCACAGGGGAGTGTATGGCAACCAGAAAAATAGCAACACGAGTAAGCGATTCAAGGATATTCAGTGTTATTTTTTTCTGTTGACATCCTGCTTATTGTAATGTACCATAAATTACAACTCACTGCACGGTTATCCACACACATGGCTTTGTTTAAACCTTGGATTAAACCCCTCCAGTCTGTTCCTGTATTCGGCTGAATCACTGCCACCAAAAGAGAAAATGCTGGAAAATCTCAGCCGGTCTGGCAGCATCTGTAAGGAGAGAAAAGAGCTGACGTTTCGAGTCTAACTGACCCTTTGCCAAAGCCGCCAAACTGCCAGAATAGATGAGCAGAGGTTCCTCAGTGCCATGGTCAAACAAAGTCCTCAGCTTTCTGAACAGAAAAAGGCATAACTTCCCTTCATATGGAGACAGTTCCAAATTTCCACCACCTTTATCACAATACTGGCAAGATATGAACCAATATTTCATCTTCCATCTTCTGATTCTGAGACCCTCAATGTTCACAGACTGGTCACAGACTGGTGGGTGGCACGGTGGCACAGTGGTTAGCACTGCTGCCTCACAGCGCCAGAGACCTGGGTTCAATTCCTGCCTCAGGTGACTGACTGTGTGGAGTTTGCACATTCTCCCCGTGTCTGCGTGGGTTTCCTCCGGGTGCTCTGGTTTCCTCCCACAGTCCAAAGATGTGCGGGTCAGGTGAATTGGCCATGCTAAATTGCCCGTAGTATTAGATAAGGGGTAAATGTAGGGGTATGGGTGAGTTTCGGGTCGGTGTGGACTTGTTGGGCCGAAGGACCTGTTTCCACACTGTAAGTAATCTAATCTAATGAAATGGTTTTGAAATGGAGGAGACATGGATTCAAGATGGCTGCTGTGGTCACCTGACCAGCTTGAACAAGCTCATGATCCCAATGTGAAACAAGCAAAGGCAGTCTAAGTTTACATTTTATCAAAAGCCCTTGAAACTCAGTCGGACCTTTACCTTCTACTTTTGATGAACACCATCCTGGAAGCTCCACACATTGGGATGAAAGTCACTGGCAGATTGCTGAACCGGAAAAAGCAATGAAGCCAAACACGGGGGTACAGATGTGAAGTGTGTTTCAGGAACACAGCTCTCAGGCTGAAGCAGAGAAGAGAAATGGATTTGTAGCACAGAACTAGAAGGTTTCCTTTCCCTACCTGCTTCTCCCAGCCTCTCATGAAACAATAGCTGGTATTGGAACAGACTGGAGAAACATCGAGTCACAGTGAGGATACTTATAGTTCCTGTCACTACTGAGGATGCAAGACTTTCATCAAACAACAATCAATTCACATTAGAAATCTAATGCCTCAAGGAGTTTAATTTTTCTTAAAACTGTATATTCTTCACCTTCCTTTTGTGCCAGACATTCGCTCTGATTCGAACTTTATGCCAGTATTTGTGTATTTTCGCTGTCACATTTTAGTTTTGTTTTCTCTCAGTGTTGGGAGATAATATGATTCCTCTTTCTTTCATCTAAGAAAACTTTGTAAGAGGTCCCTTAATTTTGAATGTGGCGCTGAAATGGAAATTGGAAATAGCTGTGCACTAAAAATAACAAAGTATTTGTTCTGGGTGATTGGGTGGCTAGGGTTAGGAGACCTGAAAAAAGGAGATTCAATCCCCCCTCCTCACTAGGGGTCAATGCAACGTGAAGAAATGGCCCCACAACACCCTTTAATGGCCTGCCTTTTTTTTTATTCATTCATTTAGCATCCATCCCTCGTTACCCAGAGGGTAGTTAAGAGTCAACCATCACTGTGGGTCTGGAGACACATGTAGGCCAGACCAGGTAAGGGACACCAGATTTGCTTCCCTAAAGGACATGAGTGAACTGGATCAGTTTTTCCAATAATTGACAATGGTGTCATGGTCATCATGAGACTCTTAACTCCAGATTCCTTATTGAATTCAAATTCTACCATCTGCCATGGTGGGATTTGAACCCAAGTCCTCAGAACATCAGCTGAGTCTTGAGATTAATAGTGTGGCAATAATACCGCTAGGCCATTGTCATAGAATCATAGAGCCATTGAGATGTACAGCATGGAAACAGACCGTTCAGTCCAACCTATCCATGCCGACCAGATATCCCAACCCAATCTAGTCCCACCTGCCAGCATCCAGCCAATATCCCACCAAACCCTTCCTATTCATATACACATCCAAATGCCTCTTAAATGTTGCAGTTGTACCAGCCTCCACCATATCCTCTGGCAGCTCATTCCATACACGTACCACCCCGTGCCCGTCATAATTTTGTAAACCTCTATAAGGTCACCCCTCAGCCTCCGACGCTCCAGGGAAAACAGCCCCAGCCTATTCAGCCTCTCCCTGTAGCTCAAATCCTCCAACCCTGGCAACATCCTTGTAAATCTTTTCTGAACCCTTGTCTTTGAGGTCTATTGAAAAGCCTCAAAACTAAAAGACCTGGATTTGGAATCCTGTCACCAGTAGAAGAGTTTCTCTGTATTGATCCTGTCAAGTTCTTTAGCAATCAACTTAAACACCTTAGTTAAGTTACATTCAAAACCCAAGGTGGATGGGGGAACAATTACAACATTACAAAGGCATTTGGACAGGTTCATGAAAAGGAAAGGTTGAGAGAGCTATGGGCCAAATGCAGGCAAATGGGACTAGATTAGTTTGGGAAATGTGGTTAGCATGGATAGGTTGGACTGAAGGGTCTGTTTTCATGCTGTAGGACCTTATGGCTCTATGACTACAGTCGAGGCAAAATGGCGTCATGACCGGTTTTTATGCTGATATGATTCTGTTGAAGGTGCACTTCAGCTCCTCTCAGACCAATCCATCTTTCTAAGGAATTGAATGTTTTTAGCCTTTAATGTGGTGTCAGGTTCATTAGACTGGCCAGGATTTGTTGTCCTTCCTTAACTGCACCAGATTGTGGGGACAGGAGTAGGCCATTCAGGTTATTGGGCCTACCCTGCTATTCAATACAATCATGGCTGATCGAACACTTCAATGGTTTTAACCACCCGTATCCCCGAAACTCTGTACACCACTGGAATATGGAAATTGATCAATCTCCACATTAAATATGCACATATACTGAGCTACCACAGCACTCTGTGGTTAACTATTCCAAAGGGTCAAAACCCTTTGAGCAAACAAACATTCTCCTCATCTGACATACTTCGTGGTTTTAAAGTATTCTCTCCCAACCAGGAAACATCTTATCCTCATCTATACTATCCATCCATTTAACGTTTGTGAAAGTTTTCATGAGATCACCTTTCATTCTTCATCCCACAGAGAATAGAGGCCCAGTTTATACAATCACACATCACAGGCCATCCCACAATCCCAGAAGCATTTCCCAAATCCTTAGCCTCTTCAGTAGATCCAAACCAATCTGAAATTGAACTTAAACTCGGTTCCCCTCTCAACAAATGGTGTCAAAATAACCAATATTCATCTGCAATTTGAGATTTTATTAAAGTTATACTGAAATGGACTGTGTGGAGTTACACTGACCTGGACTGTGTGGAGTTATACTAACCTGGACTGTGTGGGTTTACACTGACCTGGACTGTGTGGGTTTACACTGAAATGGACTGTGTGGGTTTACACTGAAATGGACTGTGTGGGTTTACACTGACCTGGACTGTGTGGATTTACACTGACCTGGACTGTGTGGAGTTACACTGACCTGGACAGTGTGGAGTTACACTGAACTGGACTGTGTGGATTTACACTGACCTGGACTGTGTGGAGTTACGCTGACCTGGACTGTGTGGAGTTACACTGACCTGGACAGTGTGGAGTTACACTGACCTGGACTGTGTGGAGTTACGCTGACCTGGACTGTGTGGAGTTACGCTGACCTGGACTGTGTGGAGTTACACTGACCTGGACAGTGTGGAGTTACACTGACCTGGACTGTGTGGAGTTACGCTGACCTGGACTGTGTGGAGTTACACTGACCTGGACTGTGTGGAGTTACGCTGACCTGGACTGTGTGGAGTTACACTGACCTGGACTGTGTGGAGTTACGCTGACCTGGACTGTGTGGAGTTACGCTGACCTGGACAGTGTGGATTTACACTGAACTGGACTGTGTGGATTTACACTGATCTGGACTGTGTGGAGTTACACTGACCTGGACAGTGTGGATTTACACTGAACTGGACAGTGTGGAGTTACGCTGACCTGGACAGTGTGGATTTATACTGAAATGGACTATGTGCAGTTATACTGACCTGGACTGTATGGAGTATAAATTAAAATACATATGTATCTTTGTATAATCTGACAGTATGGTTTACAGAGGAGCCTCAATTTTCCCAAGATGATGGATGGGCAGGATTTTATTCGAATATTCGACTAGTTGGGCAATTGATTTGACCTTCTACAAAGAAGGCCACACTGCACGTAATTGCATTAAAAAGCATGTTTACAGAGTCTTTGTTTCAATCAGTCATTGTAATTTGTGCAAACACTGGATATCGCTTAAAAATTCATGATTTTGTTCCAAATCACATCACTTTTTGTGTCAATGAAGTTCAATGAGGTGGAGGTCAGTTATTTTTTGTAGAATATATCCAGCTGCTGTTGCTTGAGATGCTGCTGTCTCTTTTTTTGTGAACGATAACATTTGACGCAGATGCATCAACTTCATGGCATCGACTTCATCTTATGGTTCACACCACTCCATGAAAACTGTCGATAGCTTCATTCATGTGGACTGCCGGAGTTATCAGTATCTCATTTTCCTTATCGTCTGCGGAGTCTGTCCTTTCCCACTGTTCTTGTGTGACTAAATTGACAATCTGATCATCGCTGAGTCTCTCTGTTCCAATGTCGTTGTCACAGCTTACCCAACCATCGATCTCAGCCTCTGTATAGTCTCTGAATCCCATCTGTCTGCAGTTCGCGGTGATGTCAGTTTGTTCTGGACAGATGTCCTCTTTGCTGTCAGGACTCCCAACATACAAACCATTGTACCAACACTCTGCAATTGTCGATGGCTTGATGCGGTCCCAAGATTCAGCAGTCATGAACAGACCGCCCTTGACAGTGAATGCCTTCATACTTTCCTGCACTCGTTTCTCCAACTTTAAGTACATTTAAGTCGTCATTGGACAAGCGTATGGATGTACATGGAATAGTGTAGGTTAGATGGGCTTCAGATTGGTGTGACAGGTTGGCGCAACATCGAGGGCCGAAGGGCCTGTACTGCGCTGTAATGTTCTATGTTCTATGTTCTAATTGTCACTGCGATCTGCTTTCTCTTCACACACATAATAAGTACAACAAATTCAATCACTTGTAACAGATACGTACTCGGAACAAAGTCAGAGAGGGGATGACCACAGCACTGATTTTGTCATGCGTTTTAAATCCTTCAGCATATGAGTCATTTTTACATGTTAAAACTATTTTAATGCTGCGACAATTGACCGAATTAGATTGTTGCAGCAGTGTCATTAATACCTCAACGATGCAACATTTGTACATCGTCTTCAGTGCAGGTATTTCTCATTTAAACAAAAGATGCAAATGGTGCATCATTGTCAGGAACACCTCTTTGCTGTAACAGTTTTACAGGACCTTCAGATCCTGTTTAGATAATCCAATTTTCGATAATTAACGGTAATCAACGCTCCTCTGTATTTACACATAAACATTCATTCTGAACATTTATTTATCACATCCTATATAAACACATTGTGTACTATTCCCCCCCCGCTGATATTAAGTTAACAGGCTGTAGTTTCTCACTCTGCATTTCCCACCGTCCTTAAATAGTGAGGTTATATTCGCAATAAAGTTAGGACAGTAATGCATGTAGACTCTCTTCCTACAACACTGCCCCAAGAAGATTTCTCAACTTTAAATCCTGCTAAATTTCCTAACGCTACTTCTTTATTGTTAGAATTTTAAAATCACACAACACCAGGTTATAGTTCCACGGGTTTATTTGGAAGCAGTAGCTTTCAGAGCGCTGCTCTTCCATCAGGTGGTTGTGGAGTGTAAGATCGTAGGACACAGAATTTATAGCAAACATTTACAGTGTGACCTAACAGAAATTATATATTGAAAAAGACCTGGATTGTTTGTAAAGTCATCTTTTAGAATGGGCATGTTGGTTTCAGTTCTCTCATATGTAAATCGCAGAACTTTCTTAAAGTTACATTCTCCAGTTCATTGAACACTGGGGCTCAGACAGCCTCACACTGGGCACCTCACACCTTCAGTGCATTACCTGGGCCAACGTGACACTAATTGTCAAAGTTCACTTGAGAATGTAACTTTAAGAAAGTTTTGGCTGTGGCCTCCAGGGAGGGGCTTGGGTGGGGAGTGGGGTGGGGTGGGGTGGGGGTAGGAGGTGGTGTGGGGGTGGGGTGGTGTGTGGGGAGTGGGGTAGGGTGGTGTGTGGGGAGTGGGGTGGGGTGGGGTGGTGTGGTGTGTGGGGAGTTGCTTGGGGAGTGGGGGTAGGGTGAGGAGTGTTGGGGGTGGGGTGGGGGTGGGGTGGTGTGTGGGGAGTGGGGTGGGGTGGGGGTAGGGGGCTGGTGTGGTGTGTGGGGAGTGGGAAGGGGTGGGGGTGGTGTGTGTGTGGGGAGGGGTGGGGGTGGTGTGGTGTGTGGAGGGTGGGGTGGGGTGGGGTGGTGTGTGGGGAGTGGGGTGGGGTGGGGATGTAGGAAGTAGGGGGTGGGGTGGCAGTGGGGTGGGGGATAGTGGGTGGGGTGAGAGTGGTGTGGTGTGTGGGGAGTGGGGAGGGGTGCGGTGGTGTGGTGGGGTGGGGTGGGGGGTAGGGGATGGGGTGGTGTGTGGGGAGTGGGGTGGGGTGGTGCGGTGGGATGGTGTGTGGGGAGTGCGGTGGGGCTGGGGTGATGTGTGGGGAGTGGGTTGGTGGTGTGGTGTGTGAGGAGTGGGGTGGGGTGGGGTGGGATGGGGTGGGTTGGTGGGGTGCGGTGGGTTGGGATGCTGGGGTGGGGGGATAGGAATGACTACCAGAAGTGCACATCCCGAGAATGAATAAAAAGGTTGAGCGACACAATACAGTAAAGACTGGAAGAAAATAACCAAGCATCTGATTTTAAGGACTTGATTACACCGAAGGTAATGAAGTGAATAGAATGGGAATTTCCACTTGGATTTGTGTATTTCTGCAAACTATCCTGATGAGCATGAGACGTAAACCTTTGGCAATCCGTGGCAATGCTCAAGATAGGGATATAGGCCACAAGTGACTCCTCATCTCATCGAAGGGTGGAGCAGGATCGAGGAGTTAATTAGCCTCCTTTGGTTCCTAACTCCCTTTCTCCCCTCCATTCGTGCTATCCCCTCGTTCCCTGTTACATTTCATACAGCTTCAGCCATTTTTGCCAGCTATTTGTTGACCCCCCACCCCCATTGTGTGTGTGTGTATGTGTGTGTGTGTGTGTGTCTGTGTGTGCATATATGTATTTATGTGTGTGTGTATGTATGCGTGTGTATGCGTGTGTATACATGTGTATGTGTGTGTGTATGTGTGCCTGTGTGTATATGTGTGTGTGGTTGTATGTGTGTGTCTGTGTATGTGTGTTTGCGTGTGTGTGTGTGTGTGTGTGTATCTGTGTGTCTGTGTGTGTCTATGTGTGTCTGTGTGTGTGTGTCTATGTGTCTGTATCTGTTTGTGTGTGTGTATGTGTGTCTGCGTGTGTGTGTGTGTATGTGTGTGTGTGTGTCTGTGTCTGTGTGTGTGTCTGTGTGTGTATCTGTGTCTGTTTGTGTGTGTCTGTGTGTGTGTGTGTTGGGGGGAGTGGGGGGTGGGGTGGTGGGGTGTCCATGTCCCTGATGGCCAGCCTACTTGTGCTTTCTCAGCTCTGGTTCAAACCTGACTTGAGCTGCTCTGAGGTCGGATTTGCTTTCGGTTCAGGTTACAGGGTCAGGGGCACAGCCTTTGTACGGAGTACCTGCCCAGTCCAAATACAAGTGACAGAAACCGTCTCCACTCTTCAGTCACTTATTGAGAGGAAGTCTCTACAAGATTAGTCAGCTTCAGCCAGTCACACATTGCTCTCTGCGGTCTGCTACTGAAACCTGAGATGTATCAGTGGACACCCACAGTCAGTAGGTAATCACAGCTCGATCTCTTTCATCATTAACACACCTCTTTGTTACCCTCACCACCTCCTGAGGGTGGCCTCTATGTCCTCCTCTGTCTCTGGTTCACTGCAACATCATTATGTGGCACCCCTCTGTCTAATCAGTACGAGTTTTACTAATTGTCCCTTATGATTGGCAAGGGATGGTTTACTGAGGGACCGAGTTCAGCATCTCCTGAAGCTGAGAGTGAGCGATCAGCCCATGTTAATTTCCATCCGTCTCTGTTCCTCAGGTGAACCAGTTCTCTCACTCACTCACGCCAATGCAGCTAGTTCTGCAATTGTTCGCAACATGACTCCTGAAGCAATTTGAATTTGCATGGCACCATTTCATGCTTCAAGGCTTTATGGGATTCCAATGCATGATTTTCCTAAGGAGGCCAGGCAAGTTAATCAAATCATAGAATCCTTCCAGTGTGGAACTAGGCCATTTGGCCCATTGAGTCCACACCGACCCTCTGAAAAGCATCCCACCCAGGTGGGGGAGTCCACTGTTAGAAGGCATAGGTTTAGGGTGAGAGGGGAAAGATATCAAAGGGACATAAGAGGCAACTTTTTCACACAGAGGGTGGTACGTGTATGGAATGAGCTGCCAGAGGAAGTGGTGGAGGCTGGTACAATTGCAACATTTAAAAGGAATCTGGATGGGTATATGAATGGGAAGGGGTTGGAGGGATATGGGCCGAGTGCTGGCAAATGGGACTAGATTAAGTTAGGATATCTGGTCAGCATGGATGACTTAGGCCGAAGGGTCTGTTTCAGTGCTGTGCATCTCTATGGCTCTGTGACTCTAAGTCAACAACAAAAGTCTATCTCTTCTTAATCCCATTTTCCAGCACATGACCCTGAGCCTCACATGGCTAAGTATCTCAGTTGGAGGCATCAGCAGAGAAAAGCCTTGTACAACATCTCCTTTTGCCCTGGCTGTTGGTTCCATTGACCCAGCTGAGAATCATGAGTTCAGCCTGGACAGTGGAGGCTGTGAAGTTGCTGTCCAACACCTGCCCAACAGGCATCTACAATAACCTGGACAGAGCCCCTCACGAGGGCTCCTTCCATTCTCCCATCTCACTCCACGATCCAGTGTCTGAGTTTATAGCTCCTGAGTTTGCGAGTTCAAGTCCCATTCCATCAAATGAGTCACATACCCCATGCTGACAGGTCAGTGTATTACTGTGGGTGTGCTACACAGTCTGCGGTGCTTCCTTTCAGAACACATTTTACAGCAAGGCTCCACCTGCCCCCTCCAATTGACATCAGAAATTTCATTTCGAAAGAGATAAGAGGAATTCTCTCCAAGTGACCTTAGCCATTATATATCCTCCATTGAGTGTAGGAGTTGGGACATTATGTCACAGTTGTATAAGTCATTGGTGAAGCCGCACAGGGAGTATTGTATACAGTTTTGCTCACCCTGTTATAGGAAAGACATAGTTAAACTGGAAAGGCATGCAAAGAAGACATACAAGGATGTTTCCAGGGCTAGAAACCCTGAGTTACAGGGAGACGATGGCCAGGATAGGACTTTAGGAGAATGAGGGGTGTCTTTATTGAGGTGTATAGAATCATGAGGGATATAGACGAGATGAATGCATACAGTTTTCTTTACCCCAGGGATGGGGAATTAAAAATTAAAGGACATAGGTTTAAGGTGAGAGGGGAAAGTTATAAGAAGAACCTAAGGGTAACTTCGTGCAGAGAGTGGTGCGTATATGAAATGGGCTGCCAGAGGAATTGATGGAGGCAGGTACAATGCCAACATTTCCCTAACCATTTGGATAGGTACATGGATGGGAAGGGTTTAGAAGAATATAGACCAAACGTGGGCAGTAGGAACTCGCTCAGTGGGCACCATGGTCAGAAAGGACCAGTTTGGGCCAAATGGCCTGATTCCATTTTGACTCTATAACCATCATTGCCAAAAATCAGATCACCCTTTCATTACCTCCTTGTGGGATCTTGCTGTCTGTAAATTGGATGTGGTTTACAAAGGACCATAAGAGCTAGGAGCAGCAGGCCATTCAGCCCCTTGAGCCTGCTCCGCCATTGTGGCTGACCCGACCTCGGCCTCAACTTCACTTTCCTGCCCGCCCTCCATAACCCATCGACCCATTATGAACGTAAAATCTGTCCATCTCCTCCTTAAATTTATTCTGTGTCCCAGCAGCGGCCACACTCTGGGGGAATAATTCCTACCTTATCTCTGTCTTGAATCTGCCACCCCTTATTCCCAAGGTGTGCGTGTCTGGAAAGCACGTTGGGATACAGGAACATAGGAATTCGGAACCCCTCCAGCCCTGCCCCACCATCCGATCAGATCATGGCTGGTCTTTCCACAGAACTCAACTCCACTTACCCGTCCTCTCACCCTTTAATTCCTATCCCTTAATTCCTTTATTGTTCAAAAGAATATCTATCTGAGCTTTAAAAACGTTTCCTGTACTAGCGTCAACCACTTCCCTGGGCAGGGAATTCTGTAAATTAACAACCCTCTGGCTGAAGAAGTTCCTTTTCAATTCAGTCCTAAATCTGCTCTCTCTAACTTTGAGGCAATGCCCTCTTGTCCTAGTTTCACCCACCAGTGGAAACATCCTCTCTACTCCTGTCTTATCTATTCCCTTCATAATTTTATGGGCTTCTATGAGAATCCCTCCACAATTCTGAATTCCACTGAATAAAATCCCAGTGAGGTGGGTTATATAATCCCCAATACACTTAGCGGGCTAAGGGTGCTATGCAGATGCAAATCTTTCCACCTGTTTTGCAACCTTCCTCTTAGCAACAGGGCAATTTTCAATTATTTCCCTCACAGCAGACATTGCGTTCCATTCAGGGGAACTCTCCTCTGGCCAATAATTGTCTCTCATGGATAAGAGCGGGTCATTAGCTATCTCAGTGTTTCTTCCATCAACGTGAAACTTATCCGTTAGAAAAGGAGAGGCCAGTGTCAAAGGTCACTCTGCGCTGGACCGATGCACAAGGACTGAACATGTAGTTAACAAGCTGAAAGAATGTACGTCGTCAGAGGCTGGCATGGCAGTAGGGAGGGAGGGAGAGCTCCATTCTCTTGGAGATAAGATTGTTTAAGAACAAAATAGAGTTCCTTCTCATCTAATTGCCAGGTGAAAGGTGAGATGGCTTGACTTGTGTCACCCCCGCTGTCCAGGATGCCTGGTGAGGGGGTTTGTGGGTGAGATAATCTTTGAGTCCCTCCATTGTGCGTCTATTAGCAAACGCGACCACCAAGGCTGGGTGGACTGGATTCAAGCACAGTTCCTATTTACTCAGTCCCCCGGGGTCATCAATCTGTCACTGCCCTGGTCCAAACAAGCGAGACTTATGTTACGGAAGAGCAAATGGAAAAAAAAATACACGGGAGACCCCCCTCATTCAAAGGACAGGGAGGTTAGGAGGAAGAGCGAGGTGGAACAGTGGTGATCTCCCAGGTGGGCCTGCCTTACGAACACGGCATTGTCTCCAGATAACTCTCTACTGATTCTCCTTTCTTTATCTGAAACTGGAATATCAGCGATGTTAAAAAGGGAGACAGGGGGACAGTGATCAAGAGAGAAAGAGCCACCGAACACTGAATTACAAGTGAATTCATTTCATTGTCACAAATGAGTACGGTGAAAAGTTTACGTCATCACTTACAGGAGCATCTTAGACACAAAGGTAACTAGACACAGCTTCTTCCATTACAGATTAATTACTGTATTGTGGAAAAAAAGGTGTTCAGGTATAAAATTCTTTGAAAGTTGTATCACAGGTAGACAAGGTGGTTAAGAAGGTGTTTAGCACACTTGCCCTCATTGCTCAGATCTTTGAGTATAGGAGTAGGGACATCGTGTTGAGGTTGTTCAGGTCATTGGTGAGGCCTCTTCTGGAGTACTGCATGCAGTTTTGATCGCCCTGCTATAGGAAGGATGTCATTAAATTGGAGAGGGTTCAGACAATACTTACCAGGATGTTGCCGGGAATGGAATGTTTGAGCTATAAAAAAATAAGCTGGATAGGCTGGGACTTTTTTTTCATTGGAGTGTAGGAGGTTGAGGCTCCTTCTAGACATTTATAAAATCCTGAGTGGCAATGATAAAATTGAATGGCAAGGGTCTTTTCCCTGGGGTGGGCGGAGGTGGGGAGGGTGCTGTGGGTCAAAACGAGGAGGCATATTTTTAAGGTGAGAGGATTTGTAAAGGATCTGAGGGGCAACTTTTTTTTACACAGAGAGTGGTTTGTGTGTGGAATAAGTTGCGAGAGGAAGTGGTGGATACATTTAAAAGGCTTTTGGATGCTTTCATGGATAAGGAAAAGTTTGGAGGGACATGGGCCAAACACAGGCAAGGTGGGATTAGTTTAGTCTGGGAACATGGTCAGCATCGACTAGTTGGACTGAAGGGTCTGATTGCGTGCTGTATGACTCTATGTCTGTGATTCTCTGTCCGAAGGTGTAGATCAATACAGTCCAGCAGCAGGATTCCCAGTTGAAGGATACGGGATAAACCACTCTGGACTGAGATGGAGGGGAAATGTTTTCACCTGGAGAGCGGTGAGCCTGTGAAATTCACGACCACAGAAAACACTCAAAGCCAAAGCATTGTACGATTTCACGAAAGAGTTGGATAGAGCATTCGGAGCCAATGGGATCATAGGATAGAGGGCAAAAGTTGGAACAGGCCTTTGAGTTAGAATGGCAGCCATGATCGTAAAAATGGCAGAGCATGCTCAAAGGGCTGAATGGCCTACTTTCCCATTTTCTGTTTCCGTGGTCCTTGAGTTAGTTTTGCGATGAGGTTCATTTTGAGGTAGACATGCTAGACTTGTGAGGATGAAAGAAAGCGAAATGAGGGGAGTCGAACAGGGCAAAGAGGTTTGGTTTTGGGGAGGATCTCAGGCCTGACTGTTGATTGTAAGGGATCTGCTGTCTGAGAATCAAGCCCTCTCCCCAACCCCCCTCCCCCCCAATTCAAGCACTCTCCCATTAAAGACATGTCAGTTCTCAGATCCACCATGGCTCCAGTAGTGAGCTGCTCTTCCTACAGGACCCAGTGAAACTACGACTGAGCAGCGATGTGATGTCCTTGGGTTCACCCTACTGCTGAGACTGTGACCAGGCACAGTTAGGAAAAACTAGCTTTATTAAAACATAGTGGGCCAGAGGGCCCATCCCTATGCTGCACTGTTCTATTCTCACTTTGGAGTATCATGACCCATCTTCAATTACAGACGTTCGGTGGTCAATAAATACTGCTTCCATGGCCGCTTCACACTGCCTTATGATTAGCTTGAAGTTTGGCATTTGGGAACGGAATGTCCTACCCACCATGTGGACTCCTCAGTGGGCTATGGCTAGGCCAATCTCTACCCAATCTGACCATGATTGCAGGACAAGACTTGAGAGCAGGGTATTGGATGGAGAAAACCAGCCTTCTCCCTCTGCCCTTGACAGTGAAGCTCTCCCCCCTCCCCTTTTCTCTGTGGCTGCTCCCAAACCCACAACCCACCCTCTGGCCTTGTCACTGATGTCACTTGGGAAGGTGTAGGATTTCACTGTAGGAACATAGGCCACCAAACAACAACTCCAAAAGCCCTTGACACTTTTTTTTATTCATTCATAGGATGTGGACATCACCCACAAGACCAGCATTTACTGCCCATTCCTAATTACCCAGAGGGCAGTTAAGAGTCAACCACATTGCTGTGGGGTCTGGAGTCACATACAGGCCTCACCAGGTAAGGAAGGCAGCTTGCTTTCCTGAAGGACATTAGTGAACCAGATGGGTCCTTCCCCGACAAGCGACAGTGGACTCATGGTCATGATTAGACTCTTAGCTCCAGATGTTTATTCAATTCAAATTCCATCAGCCACTAGTTCGAACCTGGGTCCTAGGACATCTGGGAGAAAGTGAGGCCTGGAGATGCTGGAGATCAGAGTCAAAAGGTGCGGTGCTGGAAAAGCACAGCCGGTCAGGCAGCATCCGAGGAGCAGGAGAGTCAACGTTTTGAGCATAAGCTCTTCAGCAGAATGTTTCGAAACTTCAGCTCTCCTGCTCCTCAGCTGCTGCCACATTGTTAATCCGGAGATGTCCTGGGGAGTAAAATCACGTGGTGCTGGAAAAGCACAGCTGGTCAGGCAGCATCCAAGGAGCAGGAAAATCGACGTTTTGGGCAGGAGCCCTATCAGGAAAATCCAGCACCACTCTTATCTTGACTCTAATCTCCAGCATCTGCACTCCTCCCTTTTGCCTATCCCTGAATTAACAGGCCAGTGGTAATACCTTGCCTTCCCCTGGATGGGGTATCGCTGCCTCCGGAACTGAAGTGCCAAGAGAAATTTCCCCGTAATGTCCAGGGACATGCAGACAACGTGGGATGAATGAGGGGGATAGGGTGAGGAGCTGGATCTGAATGGGTCAGGACGGTCTCAGTAGGCTGAATGGCTTCTTTCCACACTGTATATGAAAACAGTGATCAAGAGTCACTCAGTTTTAGGGTAATTGAGGATCTTTGCCAATAACATTTGAAATAATTAGATTAGATTAGATTACTTACAGTGTGGAAACAGGCCCTTCGGCCCAACAAGTCCACACCGACCCGCCGAAGCGCAACCCACCCATACCCCTACATTTACCTCTTACCTAACACTACGGGCAATTTAGCTTGGCCAATTAACCTGACCCGCACATCTTTGGACTGTGGGAGGAAACCGGAGCACCCGGAAGAAACCCACGCAGACAAGGGGAGAATGTGCAAACTCCACACAGTCAGTCGCCTGAGTCGGGAATTGAACCTGGGTCTCAGGCGCTGTGAGACAGCAGTGCTAACCACTGTGCCACCGTGCCCCCCCCCCCCCCCCAAATAATTAACAAAGAAACTTGCCCAAGTATCTCCTTGGGTGATTCAGCGTCAAACGTTGGCTGATTGAATTTCTACGTTGCAACACCTCAAGGGATTGGTTTGGGGCTTTTTTTTGGTGCAAAAGGAGGGATGGCTTTCGCTGGAGGGATGGCTACTTCTCTGAAACTGAAGAGGGGAATCAGCCAACTTTAATTCATATTTACAAACGTTTTCACAGATGGAACCTCTGTTTCAGTCACGCATTCAGCAATTCCCCACCAACACTCAGCAGCAGCAGTGTTGACCATTTACAAAAGCCAATGCAGAAACATAAAGGGCCCTGAGCCGGAATCTTTTAAATCGTCAACAGTCATTGCTTGTCCCCGCTAAGCCTTCTAACCCAGTGTCTTTTTTATTACTGAATTCAAATTTCACCAGCCCCAGGATGGGAGTTGGAGCCCATGTCCACAGTTCTGAATTAATAGCCCAGAGACATTATCACTGTGCTACTTCGTCCTCAAAGCTAAAGGTCCCATATGGCTTATAAACAGCCATGTTAGCTTATCGTGTCACTTGTTTCATTGATTCTCCCAATCCTGATATTGCCAAAACCATTAGACTTTATTGTCTCTCCCTGTCACCGTCTTTAGCATCCAGAGCACTGAAACAGGCCTTTTTGCCCACCACATCCACACCAGTCAAAGATAAGCACCTCACTGCTCTCATCCCATTTTTCAACACTTAGCCTGTAGCCATGTATGTCTTGTGCACATCTAAACACTTCCTCAATATTAGGAGGGTTTCTGCCTCTCTCACCCCTGCATGTCCTGAGTTCTGGGTTTAAAGATTTCTCCTCACATCTGTGTCATTATTGAGGTGAAGAGTTTAGACACAACTTCTTGAATTGCTTTAGTCCACAGAGTACCAGGATTATGGCTCAGTGACACTGAAGGAGCAGTGATACATTTCCAGGTCTGCATGGTATCTGGCTTGCAGGGGAACTTGCGGGTGGTGGTGTATGCCCATGTATCTGCCACCCTTGTCCTTCTAGGAGGGTCGAGGTTATGGATTTGGAACATACTACTGAAGGTTCCCTCTTACAGTCAACTAGTTACAGCTTCCTAATCCAAAAGTGACCCATTCATCCCCATTCCTTGCTGCCATCTCCAAATAGCCAAATGAAGAAAGGAACAGAAAATGGAAGGTTCTGCCAGAGCCCCTTCAAACTGGGGCTTCCTTGGAGGTGTCAACTCCTCGAGGGACTGAAATCGAAGATTGATCTCTTCAGTCACTAACACTCCACCATCCAACAGGGAGGCACGGTGGCTCAATGGTTAGCACTGCTGCCTCACAGCACCAAGGGTCCGGGCGCGATTCCAGCCTTGGGTGACTGCCTGTGTGGGGTTTGCACATTCTCTCCATGTCGGCGTGGGTTTCCTCCCACAGTCCAGAGATGTGTGGGTTGGTTGGATTGGCTGCACTAGGAATGTGTAGACAAGGTGGGTTAACCATGGTGAGCGAGCGGTCACAGGGATAGATTTGGGGGCTGGATCCAGGTGGAATGGGAGGGTAGGTGCAGACTCAATGGGACGAATGACCTCTTTCTTCACTGTCGGGATCCTATGAATGATTCACACCAAGCTTTCCTGAGGTCTTTGCCCGCGAGGAAGCTATCATCGCATCGTCCTCGATACGGGTCATTGATATTCTCGTGACAAGATTCTGTGAAAGCAAATCACAAAGACAGACAGCATCAGGAGTGCAAACCCTCTGACCTGAGATTGAGGGTCCAGCAGAGTCTCCCAGCAGTAAACAAGCCCACCAACAAGAACTTCAAACCTCTATTCTCACCACGCAAGTAATCAGTTATTAAGGATGTTCTTTGTGTGTGTGTGTGGAGAGATGGTTGGAGAGGGGAGGGCTGGATTATGGAGAGCAGGGTTGCTGATGTGAGCAGAAATGAGCTTCTTTTCATTTTCAAAAGGCCCTGCCTTGTCAGCACTCCAACTTCCCAATCATTGCCTTCGAGGAGGTCACACACAACCTCTCGCAGTTGCCTTCCAAGCTCATTAAGGACATTTAGAATAGGCCCTTTAATCTCAAAAGGCCTCAATCACCAGCCACTCCATGGCTACCTTTTATTCTATTAGTGGAAAAATAAATTACTTGAGAATGAACAAAATTCTGGAGAGGACATTGTCCACCAAGCTGTTACATAACGGGCCCACTCCATTCCAGCGGTAGCAACTGTTCCTTCTGTGTTTTGCCTGCATTTTCCTCAGTCCTTAAAGAGATTCTCTGTGTGGGGTTTGCACGTTCTGCCCGTGTCTGTGTAGGTTTCCTCCAGGTGCTCTGGTTTCCTCCCACACTGCAAAGGTGTGCAGGTTGAGTGGATTGGCCATGCTAATTTGCCCACAGTGTTCCGGGATGTGTAGGTTAGTTGCATTAGTCAGGGGAAAATATAGGATAGATGGGGAGTGGGTCTGGGTGGGTACTCTTCAGAGGGTTAGTAGAACTTGTTGGGCCAAATGGCCTGTCTCTACACTGTAGGGATTCTATGATTAGATTAGATTCCCTCCAGTATAGGAACAGGCCCTTTGGCCCAACTAGTCCACACCGACTCTCTGAAGATTAACCCATCCAGACCCATTTCCCTCTAACTAATGCACGTAACACTATGGGCAATTTAGCATGGCCAATTCACCCTGACCTGCACATCTTTGGACTGTGGGAGGAAACCAGAGCAAACCCACACAGACACAGGGAGAATGTGCAAACTCCACACAGACAGTCTGCCCAAGGTTGGAATCGAACCTGGGACCGTGGTGCTGTGAAGCAGCAGTGCTAACCACTGAGCCACAGTGATGAGCAAAATGTTCAGCCTCACACCCGAGTGCAGGACAGAGGGAGTGCTGCCCTGTCAGAGGTACTCGTTTACAATTAAAGCATCAAGCCCCATCTGACATTGGTGTGAACAATTCCATGCCACTATTTTGAAAAAAGATTATGCCCAGAGTCCCAGCCAATATCTGTCCATGAATCAGCAGCACTGACAATTCACCTTCTGTCTACATATTGATTGTCAAATTTTCTGTATAACAGCAGTAAATATGTTCCACTGTCAAATACACTAGAGACCTCAGAGAATCCCTACAATGTGGAAACCGGCCACACAGCCCATACTGACCCTCTGAAGAGCATCCCATCCAGACCGATCCCTGTAACCCTGCATTCCCCATGGCTAACGCTCCTACCCTGTAGATCCCTGGACACTATGGGCAATTTAGCATGGCCAATCCACCCAGCCTGCACATTGCTTTGGGCTGTGGGCGGAAACCGGAGCATCCAAAGGAAACCCACACACCCGAGGCTGGAATCGAACCCAGGTCCCTGGCGCTATGAGGCAGCAGTGCTAACCACTGAGCCACCGTACCACCCTCCATTGAAACATAAACAATAGGAGCAGGGGTGGGCCATTTGGCCCTTTGAGCCAGTCCTGCCATTCAATACTATCATAGTTGATCATCCAACTCAGTGCCCTGTTTCAGCTTTCTCCCTATACCCTTTGATCCCCTTCACCCTACGAACTATCTCTAAGTCTTTTTTTGAAAACATTCAATGTTTTAGCCTCAGTTGGATTCTGTGCAGAGAATGTCAGCTCCTGACACTCTGTGAGTTAACAGATTACAGGGCTTGCTTGGTCTAACGTATACAGGAAAATCTCTTCCAAGTCTAACTCGTCACGTCTCTTATCTTGAACAAGATATATTTTATTGCACGTTATCAACTTGTCAGGGGACATGTTAATACGGTACACTGTGTCTTTGAGGAGGATCTGACTCTGTCAAGATCCTAAGCTGCTCCTCCACCCCCCTCCACAGTCCAAGTGACATGATGACAATAGTTGACACACATAGCGCTCCTCAGTATTAACATTTTCAGACCAATGTACAACATCTCTCCCAACAAAGCTATTCTCCCAGTGTTATTGTTATAGTGTGTAAATACTGACACTCCCCACTAACAATTCCTTTGTAATGTCCCGCCTTTACAAATTACAGTGATCTGGAAGTGTCTCTGTTTTCCCAGAGCTTGTTCTCTTTGGGGTGAGAAGACTGCTGGGTGGAAAACAATTTTGTTTAATTCTCTTCCTGACAGCCTGAGGTCTGCAAGTCCCTTTATACTCGACAAGCCTTAATATCTAAGGATTCCCTGTGGAACACCTCTTGCCTAGTGACACATGCACTTGTTTATTTGCAAAACCCTGAATCTCGGAAACAGACTGTTCCCTCCTGGGAGATTTGTGAGTCACTGATCATTGGCCAACGCCTCTCAATGATGGATTGCACGGAGATGTATGCGCCAGGTTTTCAATTAGCTCTTGTGGAACTTTAGTCTCAAACTGCTCAAGCAGGTAAATGTTGGAGTTCTCTATATTGCTTCCTTCGGTCATTTCACTGACTGCAGGCTGTGTGCTTTCTGAGCAAATAAAGTTCTGTAAATACAAATTCACCCCGTAGACTTATATATGTGCATGTGAGGGAAAGCGAGACAGAGAGAGTGTGTGTGTGTGTGTGGGAGAGAGTGCATATGAATGTGCATTTGTGTGTGTGCATTTGGTAGCGTGTGTGCGACGGAGTATAAGCCTGTGAGAGGGTGTGCGTATGGGTGTGAGTGTATGGGGTGCATGTTCGTGTGTCTGACAAAGAGCGTGTGTGTGTATGTGTGTGTGTGTGTGTGTGTGTGTGTCTGTGTATCCTGTGTAGTGTGAGATGAACCCCACGTTCTGGTTCAGGTAATCCTCATGGGTCATTTTCAGACACACACACACGCAACCCTCCACACTCACACCCACGTGCGCACACATGCACGCACACACTCACACTCGCACTCTGTCCCCCACACAAATGCACACGCACTCTCTCTCTCCCTCACAAGCATACACACACACATATATATATATAAGTCTATGGGATGAAGTTGCATTTGTAGAATTATATTTGCAGATACATTCTATTTTTCTCAGAAAGCACACAATCTGCAGGCAGTCAATCCGTGTAATATTTTATAAATTCCTGCTTTGGCAATAGAACCCGTCTGACTCAAGACTGGGATACAGATAGACTCTAACCTCATAGCTTCAATGATTTCTGACCTGAGATGTTACTTTTTTTTATAAAACCTTAGGTTATCTTGAGAATGTGACTTAAAGAAAACTCTGGGGTTTACATATTAATTAGTCGAAAGCTACAACCCATTCTAAGTGATTAAAGACTTAACAGCAATCTAGGTTTGTTCAATACATCACTTCAGTTGTATGACACTTTGATCTTTTGCTTTAAATTCCGTGTCCAATGATCCTGCCCCACGAGCTACCTGACAAAGGAGCAGTGCTCCGAAAGCTAGTACTTCCAAATGAACCCATTGGACTATAACCTGGTGTTGTGTGATTCTTAACTTTGTCAACTCCAGTCCAACACCGGCTCCTCAACATTTCAGCAGTTAGGTTATTGGTGGAATTAACATGCTCATTTCCTCAAATCTCTCTCTCTCTCTCTCTGATTCTACCTCAGAAGGTAAGGAAGTCAAATACTCAACTGAGCCTGTCCCTTCCATTTCATTTCAATGTATAACATCAGACTTTATTCACTAAGCTTTGAGTTATATCAGTCAATTGGCTCAGATGGCCATGTTGTTCATTGTTTGTTGTCCTCACAAGCCTAGCTTGTTTTTCTAGTCTGAGTGCACTTCAATGTTGATGACTATTATATTCAGTGGAGAACTATTATACCCATCTCATTGAAATTTACAGAATACTGGATTAAGTGGATGTGGAGGAGGTGTTTCTAATTGTAGGAGAGACTGGGACACTAGGGCACAGCCTCAGAGTGAAGGGACGACTCTTCAGAACCGAGATAAGGAGGAATTTCTTATTGAAGGTGGTAGATCTGTGGAACTCATTGCCACAGAAGGCTGTGGAGGCCAAGGCATTGAGTGTATTTAAGACGGAGGTAGACAGGTTCTTGATTAGAAAGATGTTTAAAGTTTTTGGGGAGAAAGCAGGAGAATGGGGTTGAGAAACATCTCAGCCATGATGGAATGGCGGAGCAGGCTCAGTGGACGACATGGTGGCTCAATGGTTAGCACTGCTGCCTCACAGTGCCAGGGACTGTCTGTGTGTGCACTGCCGCCTCACAGTGCCAGGGACTGTCTGTGTGTGCACTGCTGCCTCACAGTGCCAGGGACTGTCTGTGTGTGCACTGCCGCCTCACAGTGCCAGGGACTGTCTGTGTGCGCACTGCTGCCTCACAGTGCCAGGGACTGTCTGTGTGTGCACTGCTGCCTCACAGTGCCAGGGACTGTCTGTGTGTGCACTGCTGCCTCACAGTGCCAGGGACTGTCTGTGTGTGCACTGCTGCCTCACAGTGCCAGGGACTGTCTGTGTGTGCACTGCTGCCTCACAGTGCCAGGGACTGTCTGTGTGTGCACTGCTGCCTCACAGTGCCAGGGACTGTCTGTGTGTGCACTGCTGCCTCACAGTGCCAGGGACTGTCTGTGTGTGCACTGCCGCCTCACAGTGCCAGGGACTGTCTGTGTGTGCACTGCTGCCTCACAGTGCCAGGGACTGTCTGTGTGTGCACTGCCGCCTCACAGTGCCAGGGACTGTCTGTGTGTGCACTGCCGCCTCACAGTGCCAGGGACTGTCTGTGTGTGCACTGCCGCCTCACAGTGCCAGGGACTGTCTGTGTGTGCACTGCCGCCTAACAGTGCCAGGGACTGTCTGTGTGTGCACTGCTGCCTCACAGTGCCAGGGACTGTCTGTGTGTGCACTGCCGCCTCACAGTGCCAGGGACTGTCTGTGTGTGCACTGCTGCCTCACAGTGCCAGGGACTGTCTGTGTGTGCACTGCTGCCTCACAGTGCCAGGGACTGTCTGTGTGTGCACTGCCGCCTCACAGTGCCAGGGACTGTCTGTGTGTGCACTGCCGCCTCACAGTGCCAGGGACTGTCTGTGTGTGCACTGCCGCCTAACAGTGCCAATGACTGTCTGTGTGTGCACTGCTGCCTCACAGTGCCAGGGACTGTCTGTGTGTGCACTGCCGCCTCACAGTGCCAGGGACTGTGTGTGTGTGCACTGCTGCCTCACAGTGCCAGGGACTGTGTGTGTGTGCACTGCTGCCTCACAGTGCCAGGGACTGTCTGTGTGTGCACTGCCGCCTCACAGTGCCAGGGACTGTGTGTGTGTGCACTGCTGCCTCACAGTGCCAGGGACTGTCTGTGTGTGCACTGCTGCCTCACAGTGCCAGGGAACTGTCTGTGTGTGCACTGCTGCCTCACAGTGCCAGGGACTGTGTGTGTGTGCACTGCCGCCTCACAGTGCCAGGGACTGTGTGTGTGTGCACTGCTGCCTCACAGTGCCAGGGACTGTCTGTGTGTGCACTGCCGCCTCACAGTGCCAGGGACTGTGTGTGTGTGCACTGCTGCCTCACAGTGCCAGGGACTGTCTGTGTGTGCACTGCCGCCTCACAGTGCCAGGGACTGTCTATGTGGAGTTTCTTATTTTCCCGGTGTCTGCATGGGTCTCCACCGGGAGCCCCTCCACAGTCAGAAATGTGCAGGTTAGCGTGGATTGGCCATGCTCATAGTGTCCAGGGATATGTAGGTTACATGAGTTAGCCACAGGAAATGCAGAACTATAGGGAAAGGGTCAGGGGTTGAATCTGGGTCGGATGCTCTTTGGACAATTGATGTGGACCAAATAGCCTTCTTCTACACTGTAAAGATTCTATGAATGGCATAATTTTGATCCTATATCTTATCATCTTACGGTGAATCCAATGTAGTCATTTGCTCCCACCTCATCGACTGTACTAAACAAATGTACTTATGCCTGATATGATAAACCCTATTGGATCCTGTTTGCTGTTTAGCTTCATCTGCAAGTCTAGGGAACTCTATGTAACCTTCTACTGGCTTCTTCTGAGGTGTTCTTCCTCAACCAGCTCTTCCTAACCTTGATCAAATCAAATTCCTTCCACTATTTGAGACTGATGCCATGTCCAGCCTTCCTACTCATGAGTGAGATTTCCTGATTGTGAAGGATAGGTTTTCTAATATTCGGGATAGTTGCTTGTGGTACAATGTGAATCTTAAGTGCTCCCCCTCTTGCACTGTGTAGTTACACTGCTGTTTGCTGTTGACAATATTTTCTTTATCATGGCTGGCAATATTTAGACAGAGGAGGGTTCTCAGGAACAATATAAAGGACGAGAGCGGGTTGCGGAAGGAATTTCAGTGATTTGGACCAAAGGCATCCGAAGGCACAACCATCAATGATTGGAGAAACATGGAAACTACGGCTGTTCGGCCCTTCCTAGCCTGTTCCTCCATTCAATATCATCACAACGGACCCTCCATCTCAACACCACACTGCCGCCTACTCTCCATGATGCCTTTAATATCTAAACATTTAGCAAAAGAAGGAGTCAGAGTTGTAGGAATGCAGAGATCACGAGGGCTGTAGGGTCAGAGGACATCACAGATTGAAGAATTGGGGGAGAATTTGAAATTTAAGCGACTGGTTAACAGCTGCTGAGAAGTTTCTTCACTGACAGACGCAGGATGTAATTTTTCAATAATAGGGACTCAGACTGTTGCCACTGACCCAAGCAGACGAATGGTCCATTTCTGCTCCTACCTCACGTGTTGGTAAGGTGCCTGAATTCAGGTAACACCATCATAAAGTCGGCGACAACTCTAAAAGATGCTACGCAAATTCAAGTTTCCATTGAGACTGGGTTTTCAGGTGAGCAACTGTACGAAATGACACATTCCATCTTTGAATTTTTATAGAGTTACGGAGGCCTACAGATCATGGGGGAAAAGCCCTTCAGCCCATCATGTCCACACCAGTCCAAAACAGCCACCTAACTATTCTACCCCATAGCCTTGTGTGTCTTGGCATTGCAACTGCACATCTGAACACTTCTTCAATGTTCCAAGGGTTTCTGCCTCTCCCAGCCTTACAGGCAGGCAGTTCCTGATTCCCACCTCCCTCTGAGTGGATAAGTCCTTCCTCATGTTCCCTCCCAACTTCCTGCTGCTTTCCTTAAATCTATGCCCCCTGGATTTTGAGTCCATCAAAGTCAATCAGGTCCTCTCTCAATTTCTTCTGTTCTAAGGTAAACAACCACAGACTGTCCAATCTCTCTTTAATCACTGAAACTGTCCAGCCCATGCACCATCGTGGTAAACCTCCTCGGCACTCTCTCCAGTTCTATCACATCCCTCGGATAATGCGGATTCCAGAACTGCATATAATCCTCTCGCTGTGGTCTAATCAATATTTTATACAGTTCCAGCACAATCTCCCTGCTCTTAATCTCTAAAAGCAAGCATACCATATGCCTTCTTAAATACTTTATTCACCTGGAATTTGTTTTTTATTCATTCATAGAGTTATTCAGCACAGAAATAGACCCTTCGGTTCAACCAGCCCTTGGTAACCGTCCTCCCAAATGAAACTGGTCCCACCTGCCTGCGCCTTGTCCATATCCCTCCAGACATTTGTTGTTCACGAACTTACCCAAACATCTTTTGAACGTTGCAACTGTACCCGCATCCACTACTTCCTCTGGAAGTTCATTCCACACGTGATCCAATCTCAATTGCTCCTCATGCCTTTTTTAAACCTTTCTGCTCTCACTTTCCAAATGTGCCCCATAGTCTTGAAATCCCCCACCTTAGGGGACAGACACCTGCCAAAAACCTTATTTGTACCCCTCATTATTTTATAAATCTGTATAAAGTCACCTCTCAACCTTCAATGCTCCAGTGAAAAAAGTCCCAGCCTATCCCATCTCTCCTTAGAACTTAAGCCAGATTTCTCCAGTTTCCTCATTTCCCCTCCCCCCACCTTGTCCCAGTCAAATCCCTTGAACTCAGCTCCACCTTCCTAACCTGCAATCTTCTTCCTGACCTCTCCGCCCCCACCCCACTCCGGCCTATCACCCTCACCTTGACCTCCTTCCACCTATCGCATCTCCATCGCCCCTCCCCCAAGTCCCTCCTCCCTACCTTTTATCTTAGCCTGCTTGGCACCCTCTCCTCATTCCTGAAGAAGGACTCATGCCTGAAATGTCGATTCTCCTGCTCCTTGGACGCTGCCTGACCCGCTGCGCTTTTCCAGCAACACATTTTCAGCTCCGATCTCCAGCATCTGCAGTCCTCACTTTCTCCTAGAAGATTGTTCCCAGCAACAGCCTGGTAATCTTTCCTGAACCCTCTCCAGCTTAATAATATCTTCCATTCACAGGATGTGAACTCATTGCCCGTCCCTAGTTGCCCTTGAGAAGGTGGGGATGAGCTGCTTTCTTGAAAGGCTGCAGTCCATGTGCTGTAGATAGACCCCCAATGCCTTTAGGAAGGGAATTCCAGGATTTTGACCCAGTGACAGTGAAGGAATGGTGATGTATGTCCAAATCAGGATGGTCAGTGGCTTGGAGTGGAACTTACGGCTGGTGACGTTCCCTTGTATCTGCTGCCCTTATCCCTCTAGATGGAAGCAGTCAGGGATTTGGAAGGTGCTGTCTAAGGAGATTTGGTGAACTTCTGCACTGCATCTTGGAGATAGTACACACTGCTGCCACACTGAGTGTTGGTCGTGGATTTCTGAATGTATGACTAAAACAGATGCTCCATCTGTGAAAACATCAGCAAATATGATTTGAAGTTGGCTGATCCATCTCTTCAATTCATAAAAATGTGACCAACCCTCAAGATTAACCACCAACTGTTGAAATCAAACGTCCACTTTTCAGACAAAAAAAGCCTCAAGTAATCCCCTGAGATGTTGCAATGGAACAACATAGGAATGCAGTCAGCCTGAGTTTGACATTGATCCATGTAAGGAGATATTAGGACAAGTTGTATTGTTTCATGGGATGTTCGTGTCGATGGCAAACCCAGCATTTATTGTGCATCTCTGACTTCCCCATAATTGGGTGACTCCCTACGCCATCTCAGAGGGCAGCTAAGAGTGAACCATTTTCCTGCATTCTGGAGTCAGATGTTGGCTTGTCCAGGTAAGGAATGGCTGATTGGGGACATTAGTGAGCCAGGTGGGTTTTCATAACATCTGACAATAATTGTCATGGTCACCACCCCCGGGACCAGGCCTGTGATTTTCTGATTTTTTTTCTTCTTCAAGGTGAGAGGGTGGACACAGTAAATCCTTGAGATCACAGTGTCTCGCATAAAGTTTGGGGACGACCATCGTCAAATGAGGTTTGCCAAAATGCAAGATCATGGTCATCTGTTTTCTCTGGAAACACTTTATGTTTATTTTGGGTTGTACACTGGTCTACCTCATTAATCCCTTTTGGGTGGGAGCTATTTGATTTCTTGCTTTTTTGCATCTATACCCCACTCCCACATATTTTCTGAAGGAGACCTATTGTATGACAGATTAAGTATACTTTTTAGTAGCTGGGCACTGTCTCGGCTTGCGAGGTTGCTTTGAAACACTGATGACGACTTTCAGCATCTGGTGCCTGCCCTAAATACTGCAGCAGTTTCGCAAAAGCATTGTTTTCGGTTTTGTACTTTGAGAATTGAATGGGCTCTCTTGATCTCCTATGCCAAGGTTGATCTTCTCCTCTTTGGATAGATCTGCATTGCATCCAGTCTTCTGCTTCATTCACTGTCTGAATGGTTTTCACCAAATCCGGGTCTTCTTTAGAATATAATAAATATGACAAAGGTTCATCAACTGTTCAAACAATGCGGTGTCTTATGAATTTGGACTTTGAATCACCATTAGTTTCTCCATTAATATGTAGAAGAACAAAATTTGTATGATTTCCCTAAATACTGAACTCTTCTAACAAATCCTTCAGGAACCTAATTATTTTGAAGTTAAAGTAATTGTCAAAAGCTTCCAGTGCTTCTTCAAAAGTATCTGTTGCTCCTATTACATCTTTTTGAAACATAACATCATCAACTCTGCTCCCAGTTGTGTGTAGAAGTGTCTAATATCTGATTTCAATGCTATTCTGTACCTAGAGAATTGATTTCGCCAAGGAGTGTGAAAACTATTCCACTTGACAAAGCTCAGAAATGTCAGCTGTCTGCCAACAACATTTCTGATTCCAGCCCTTCCTCGTGTTATTGAATATTTTGCTTCCTCAGAGTTCGTCCATTTTTCCAGGACTGGCGCTTTGCACCGGAGAGTTTTCCTCATTTTACTCTCACTTGCAAAAGGAAAGATTTATTCGTGGCTTTCTGTGGGGGTGGTGCAATTTCACAAATTTGATTGAGTCTTTTGGGGAAGTGACGAAGATGAAGGGTGGCACAGTGGCTCAGTTGTTAGCACTGCCGCCTCACAGCATCCTGAGTTCGATTCCACCCTCGGGATCTGTGGAGCGCCAGTATGGACACAATGGGCTGAATGGCCAGTTTCCACACTGTAAGGCTTCTATGATTGATGAGAGTATGGCAGGGGATGTCATCTATGTGGGCTTAACTAAAGTATTTGAGTAAAAAGTGAGGTCTGCAGATGCTGGAGATCAGAGCTGAAAATGTGTTGCTGGTTAAAGCACAGCAGGTTAGGCAGCATCCAAGGAATAGGAAATTTGACGTTTCGGGCCAGAGCCCTTCATCAGGAATCCTGATTCATTCCTGATGAAGGGCTCTGGCCCGAAACGTCGAATTTCCTGTTCCTTGGATGCTGCCTAACCTGCTGTGCTTTAACCAGCAACACATTTTTAACTAAAGTATTTGACAAGGACCCTCATGGTAGGCTGGCCCATAAACGACGTTAAATGGGATCCACAGTGAGATAGCAGTTGGTTACAAAATTGGTTTGGTCACAGAAGACAGATGGAGGGTTAGTTCACTGAGTGGAGGGCTGTGCCCAGTGGTGCCCTGCAAGGATCAGTGCCGGGACATCTATTGTTTGTGGTATATGTAAATGATTTGGATGAAAATGTAGGTGGACTGATTTATAAGTTTGATGATGTAACAAAAACTAGTGGAGTTGCAGATAGTGAGGCAGGTTGCCAATGGATACAGCATGATGTAGATCAGGTGGAAAATTGGGGGGAGAAATGGCAGATGGAATCCAGACAAGTGGAGGTGGCGCATTTTGGAGGTCAAACGCAAGAGGAAAGTATACAGTAAATGGCAGGGCCCTCAGGAGCATTGATATACAGTGGGATCGTGGGGTGCAAGTCGACAGCTCCCTGAAAGTGGCAACGCAAGTGGATAAGGTGGTAAAGAAAGCATATGGAATGCTTGCCTTCCTCGTTCAGGGCGCTAAGTATAAAAGTTGGCAAACTATGTTGCAGCTATACAAAAAATTAGTAAGGTCACATTTGGAGTATTGTGTGCAGTTCTGGTTGCCACACTGTAGGAAGGGTGTAGAGGCTTTCGATAGGGTACAAAAGAGGTTTATCAGGATGTTACCTGGATTGGAGAGTATTAGCTCTCAGGACAGGTTGGATTGTTTTCTCTAGAGTAACAGACACTGAGGGACCACCTGATAGATTAGATTACTTACAGTGTGGAAACAGGCCCTTCGGCCCAACAAGTCCACACTGACCCGCCAAAGCGCAACCCACCCAGATCCATGTTCCTACATTTACCCCTTCACCTAACGCTATGGGTAATTTAGCATGGCCCGCTTCACCTGACCTGCACATTTTTGGACTGTGGGAGGAAACCGGAGCACCCGGAGGAAACCCACACAGACACAGGGAAGAATGTGCAAACTCCACACAGAGAGTCACCTGAGGTGGGAATTGAACCCGGGTCTCTGGCACTGTGAGGCAGCAGTGCTAACCACCGTGCCCCTCACAATAGAAGCACCTAAAACTATGAGATGGGTAGATAGGGTGGATACTTGGAGTCTTTTTCCATGGTGGCTAGGTCAAATACTAGGGGTATAAGTTTAAGGGAGATTTAAGGCAGGTTTTTTTACACAGAGGGCAGTAGGTGCCTGAACTGTGTTGCCAGAGGAAGTGGTAGAAGCTGATATGATAGCAACGTTTAAGAGGTGTTTAGACAGACACATGAACAGGCAGGGAATATGGATCATGTGATGGTAGATAGGATTAGTTTAGAATGGCTTCATGGTCGGGACAGACATGGTGGGCCAAAGGGCCAGTTCCTGTACTGTACTGTTCTACGTTTTATACTCTATGGACAGGGATGTAACTTCAGCAGTTTTCCACTCCGTTCAAACCCTCCCAGAATCCAGTGAGTGAGTGAATGTTTTGACCAATGCCTCCAATATCTCCGCAGCCTGTTCCATTCCAACATGGGGATGTAGACTGTTCGGTCCAGGCAAGTTGCATAGCTTTAGCACGATCACCCTATTTTTGTGCTCCATTCCCATTGGAACAAAGACCAATATTTTATTTGTCTTCCCTACCATCATCTAAACTTGGACACTGGCTTCCTCCCCAGATCCCTCTGGTGTGTAGCTTTCTGCTGTCTTTTTCCATTTAAATCACATTCACCTCCCCCCCCCACCCTCCCCTCCCCCTCCCCCTCCCCTTTGATGAGAGTAGGGCAGTGGATGTCATCTGCATGTGTTTAACTAAAGCAAGGAGGGTCATGGTTGGCTGTCCCGTTAACTAAAGCAAGGAGGGCCATGGTTGGCTGGCCTGTTAACTAAAGCAAGGAGGGTCATGGCTGGCTGGTCCGTTAACTAAAGCAAGGAGGGCTGTGGTAGGCTGGCCCGTTAACTAAAGCAAGGAGGGCCATGGTTGGCTGATCCGTTAACTAAAGCAAGGAGGGCAATGGTTGGCTGGCCCGTTAACTAAAGCAAGGAGGGTCATGGTTGACTGGTCCGTTAACTAAAGCAAGGAGGGTCATGGTTGGCTGGTCCGTTAACTAAGCGACATGGGGTGCCAATGTATATCACCTGACATTTTCCCACATGAGATTCCATCCGCCAAGTTTTCTCCACTTGTGTAACCTGACTACGTCCTCACCACTTGCCTTCCCACTTACTTTTGTTTCTTCAGCAAACTTAGCTCTAGTGCATTCACTTTATTTGCAA
The DNA here is from genome assembly GCF_020745735.1 of Hemiscyllium ocellatum. Classification (NCBI taxonomy): domain Eukaryota; kingdom Metazoa; phylum Chordata; class Chondrichthyes; order Orectolobiformes; family Hemiscylliidae; genus Hemiscyllium; species Hemiscyllium ocellatum. Next base: position 15,564,721 of record NC_083403.1, read on the forward strand.
TATATATTGCGAATAATTATGGTCCCATCACCAATCCCTGTGGCAACTTCATTAGTCACAGGTTGAAAATGCCTGTCTTTCCAATTTCTATCTTCTTTTAGCTAGCCTGTTGTCTATACATGCTAATATCCTACGCCTTATTAGATTTTAGATTAGATTCCCTACATTGTGGAAACAGGTCCTTCAGCCCAACAAATCCACACTGACCCTCCAAAGAGTAACCCACCCAAATCCATTTTCCTCAGATCTAACACAATGGGCGATTTAGCATCTCACAGACGCCTTCACCTTTACAGCACAGAAAGAGGCCATTCAGCCTTTGTGCTGTTCAACAAAGGTCTGACCTCCATGAATCCCATTTTCTGTCTTTTGGCCCATACTCAGGGGCCTGTGGTGCTGTAAGTGAATATCTAAGCACCTCTGAAATGTTCTGAGAGTTTATGACTAGATTTCGTCAATGAGTTCTGGGTGCTCACTATCCTCTGACTGAAAAGGTCCGTCTCCGTTTAACCTTTTACCTCTTACCTTAAATCCATGTGCCTGGGATTGACCCCCTCACCAATTTGCCTATCTATCCACCCTATTTATTCCCCTAATAACCTTCAGCACCTCTGTCAGGTTTGCTCTCAATGCTAGCAGCTTTAAGGAAAACGACCCTGGCACATTCAATCTTTGCTCTTGACTCAGACGCCTCGATGCAAGCAGCATCCAGGTAAATCCAGAAACAAATTACTGCCGATGCTGGAATCTGTACCTAGACTCAAAACCTTATCTTGCGCTCTGCCCACGGATGCTGCCTGACCCGCTGTGATCTCCAGCATTCTTGGCTTCCAACCTGGTAAATCCCTTCCCCACTCTCTCCACATCTTTCCTACGAGCAGTGAGTAGAACTGCAAAGATTATCCTATTTGCGGCTTAATGGAAGCTTTATCCATTTCCAGCATGACCTCCTCGCTCAAGGTCTCGATGACATTCAGTATTTTCCAGCCTTTGCCTGTTAATGTATTAATCCCTTGCCTTGTTAGCTCTGTCCAACTGCTTCATTGCACACTTTGCTGGATTGAATTACACTGAGAATGTGCGTTTCCTTCAAATAACCTTGTGGTCTGCTTCTCGTCTTTGAAAATCCAAACACGTTACATCGAAAAGGAGAGAAACTTCAAAAGTACTTTGATGCTGAAAGATCTGAGATCCTGATGAATGTGCTGCAGAGAGCCAGTATTCATGTCCCACAGGGAATAAGGAGGACAAGTGGAATTGTAGCTTTTATTATCAAAGGAATGGAGTATTAAAGTAAGGACACATCATTGCAGACAGGGAAGTGAAGAAGGCTTTTGGCACACTGGCCTTCATCAGACTGGGCATTGAGTACAGATATCGGGAAGTTATGTTGCAGTTGTACAGGACGTTGGTGAGGCCACGCTTGGAGCATTGTGTTGAGTTTTGGTTACCTTGGTAAAGGAAGGATGTTATTAAATTGGAAAGAGTGCAGAAGAAATTTACAAGGATGTTGCCAGGATTCAACAGTCTGAGTTATAGGGAGAGGTTGGACAAGCTAGGACTTTTTTCTTTAGAGCGTAAGAGATTGAGGGGGGGGACCTTATAGAGGTTTATAAGATCATGAGGGGCATGGATAGGGTGAATGCATTCAATCTTTTTCCCAGGGTTGGGGAATCAAGGACGAGAGGGCATCAGTTTAAGGTTAGAAGGGAAAGAATAAAAGGGAACCTGAGGGGCAACTGTTTTACACAGGGGGTGGTACATATATGGAATGAGCTGCCAGCAGAAGTGGTTGAGGCGGGTACATTAATGAAATTTATAAGGCATTTGAACAAATACATGGATAGGAAAGGATTAGAAGGATATGGGCCAAGTGCAGGGAAATGGGGTTAGCATGGATGGACATTTTGGTCAGCATGGGCCGAATGACCTGTCTCTATTATGTAGGGCTGTATGACTCTATGACAAGGATGCAATCAGGCCAAGAGGACATCTTGGCCTTTAGTATCAATGGTTTCCCTACTACCTTTACTCTAGTGATTAATGATTGTATTTATTTCATCTTTGCCATTTGTTCTGGATTATTAAGTAATTCTGGAGTGCTCCTTGTGTTTTCAACAGCGGAGGAATATGCAAATTTCTTCTTCAACCCCTCTGCTATTTCCAGGCTCCCCATTATTATTTCACCCAGCCTCCCTCTCTCAGAGAAGTCTCTATTCACTTTGAGGTCCCTTTCCCTTTTTTATATATTTTGAGACACGCTTGCTGTCCATTTTTATGTAACTTCTTTGTTTTCTCTCCAAGTTTGTCTTTGCCTTTTATTTTGTGACTTATTTGTTGTTTTTGAACCCTTTCGTAATCCTCTGGTTCACCACTAATCTTTGCCACATTGTCGGTTCTTTTCTTTAAACATCATACTATCTTTAACCTCCCTGGTTAACCATGACTCTCCTTCCTCGTACTCATCTTCCTCTCGTTGTTGCGAAACATTAAATATTTTCTTAACCTCTGCCATTGTTTATCAGCCTTTTCTGCTAAACTCTGCTTTCGGTCTATTCCAACTAACTCTGTCCTCATTCATTTGTAATTACTGTTAGTTAAGCTTAAGTATAATTGTTTCCGTCCCAAGTTTCTCACTCTGAAATTCAATGCGACATTCATGTTTTGATCGCTCTTTCTGAGGTAATCTTTTAGGATCATAGAAGTAAACAGTAGACAGAGTAAATGTTGGGAAGATGTTTCCATAGGTGGGAGAGACGAGAAGCTGAGGGCACAGCCTTAGAGTAAAGGGAAGACCTTTCAGAACAGGGATAAGGAGGAACTTCTTTAGCCAGAGAGTGGTGAATATATGGAACTCACTGCCACAGAAGGCTGTGGAGGCCCGGCCATTGAGTAAATGTAAGACTGAGATAGATAGTCTCTTGAGCATCAAGGGGATGAAGGGGAGATAGTGGAGAATGGGGTTGAGAAACTTATCAGACATGATTAAATGGTGGAACAGACTTAATGGGCTGAATGGCCTAATTTCTGCTCCTATGTCTTATGGCCTTATGGTCTAAAGAAGAGGCCCTTTGGCCCATTAATTCTCCACTGACAAAGAAAATGTAAATCTACACAAGCCCCACTTTATAGCACGTGGCCCATAGCTCCAAATGTTACAAATGCTCATCCAAGCACTTTTTAAAGGTTGTGAGGGTTCCTGCTCCCAGGTAGTGCATTCCAGATCACCAGCGCCTTCTGGTGCAACCGTTTTCCCTCAAATTCCATCTAAACCTTCTGACTTTCACCTGAAAATTATGACCCTCCTTGTTATTGGCCCTTCACATAAGAGGGACTGCTGTTTTCTGTTCACTCTGTCCATGCCCCTCATAATCTTAAACCCCTCGATCAGATCCCCCTCTCAGTCTTCTCTGCTCCAAAGAAAACAACCCAAGCTTATCTAGCCCCTCTTCATAGTTCCAAACCAGGCAACGTCCTGGTGAATCTCCTCTATACCCTGTCCAATGCAATCACATCCTTCCTATTGCGCAGTGACCAGAACAACACACAGTACTCCAGCTGTAGCCTCACCAACATGCCGTACAGTCCAACATAACCTCCTCGCTTGACTGATCCCTTGGTTGATAAAGGCAAGTGACCCATTTGCCTTCTTATCTACCCCAATAACCTGCAAAACCTGCCTTTGGAGATCTGTTCTCAGGCCCCCCAGGATCCCTGTGGTCCCCTGAGCTTCCTTATGTCCTGTCATGTATTGAGTACTCCCTCAACTTGCTCCTTCTTCTCAAATGCATCACCTGACATTTACCAGGATTAAATTCCATTTGCCCATCTGATCAATCCATTTCTGTCCTCCTGTGACCTAACACCTTCTTCCACTGTCTACCAAGCAGCTAATCTTTGTGTCATCCGTCAGCTTCCTTATTATTACGCCCACATTCATAACTGTGCCAATGATGAATATTACAAACGTTAAGGGACCCAGCACTCATCCCTGTGCCTTCGATCACCACCTTCTGTCTCCTGTTACTAAGCCAAATTTGGATCCAACTTAACACTGTATATTCTCTGTCAGTCTCCCATGTAACAGCTTATAAAAGGCTTTTCTAAAATCCCTATAAACTACATCAACTTTGTTACCTTCATCTATACACCTTCCTGAAACATCCAATCAAATCTGTCATGCATGACCTACCTCTGACAAAAATCTGTTGACTATCTCTAACCAAACCTTACCTCTCCAATGGGGATTAATTCTCTCTTTCAGAAGCTTCTCCAATAGTTCCCCTACTACTGATGTGAAACTCACTGGACTGTGATTTCCTAGTTTATCTCAACCGCCTTTCTCTGAAAACTGGAACCAGTGCTCTGGCACGTCCCTGAGGTCAGAGAGGAATCAAAATCTTTGGGTCAGAGTCCCTATAATTTCCTCCCTCGGTAACCACCCCTCCCCCACCGCAGCAGCCTGAGATGTAACTCATCCATCTTTGTCCATCTTTAAACCCGTCAAAACCTCCAGTGACTCCTCACTCCCAATGTCAAACTGCTCAAAAACTCCACAGGCCCTCTCCCCGAACTCTGCACCTAAATCCTCCTTCTCTGGAATGAAGACAGATGTGAAATATTTGTTAAACACCTTCCCAATGTCCTCTAGCTCCAAGCACAGATCCTGATGGGCGGAACGGTGGCACAGCAGTTAGCACTGCTGCCTCACAGTGACAGAGACCCAGGGTCAATTCCCGACTCAGGCAACTGACTGTGTGGAGTTTGCACATTCTCCCCGTGTCTTGTGTGGGTTTCCTCCGGGTGTTCCGGTTTCCTCCCACAGTCCAAAAATGTACGGGTCAGGTGAATTGGCCATGCTAAATTGCCCGTAGTGTTAGGTGTAGGGGTATGGGTGGGTTGCGCTTCAGTGGGTCGGTGTGGACTTGTTGGGCCGAAGGGCCTGTTTCCACACTGTAAGTAATCTAATCTAATCATCTTTTCCCTGGTTATCCCCTTCCTCAAGATCTAGAACATAGAAAAATACAGCGCAGTACAGGCCCTTCGGCCCTCGATGTTGCGCTGATCCAAGCCCACCTAACCTACACTAGCCCACTATCCTCCATATGTGTATCCAATGCCCGTTTAAATGCCCAAAAAGAGGGAGAGTCCACCACTGTTACTGGCAGGGCATTCCATGATCTCACAACTCGCTGAGTAAAGAATCTACCCCTAACATCAGTCCTATACCTACCACCCCTTAATTTAAAGCTATGCCCCCTCGTAATAGCTGACTCCATACATGGAAAAAATCTACATCGTGGAGACCTTGGTGTCCTCCCTAATCTAACCCGGCAGGGTTATATCATTACCCTCTTTGGTCTCCTGATCGCTTTCTTGAATTCCCACTGACATTTCTATTACACCATCAGAGCCTCCAGTGATTTAAAATGCCTCTCTTTTCCTTTTGATTCAGGCCTGAGCACGGTGGAAAAATTGGCATCTGAGGAATATTCAGGAAAGACAGCATCATCCACCTATCTGACAGCTTTTAACTAATGCACGGCCTGATTTCTGTTTGACCAGTTAGGCCTCAATTAATGCATTCCTCAGAACAGGCTCTGCCCTAATGTGTACTTGCCAGCATTGTTCATTCTGACACTGTACCTCCAACGTTCTACAAACATCCCCTGTGTGGGATGAGTGAAAATGAGATAACTATTTGAAGGGTGGATTGGCCTTATCCGATTGGAAGTAGTGCAAGCCTCCTCCTGGAATATGGGTGTGGCTGATCCACCAACGCACTGCCAAATTACCCATGATCACTTCACAGAGTCATAGAGTCGTGCAGCGCAGAAACAGACCCTTCAGGCCAACAAGCTCATGCTGAACATAATCCCAAACTAAACTAGTCCCGCCTGCCTGCACTTGGCCAATATCCCTTCAAACATTTCGTATTCATGTACTTATCCGAAAGTCTTTTAAATGCTGTAACTGTACCCACACCCACCACTTCCTCTGGGGATTCATTGCACTCTCTGGGTAAAAAAGGTTGCCCCTCATGTCTGTTTTTAAATCTTTCTCATTTCACCTTAAAAATATGCCCCCTAGTCTTGAAATCCCCGTCTCTCGAGAAAAACACCTGCCATTCACCTTATCTATACCCCTCATGAGTTTATAAATGTCTATACGGTCTTCTCTCAAACCTCCTCCACTCCTGTGAAAAAAGTCCCCAGCATCTCCCTATAACTCAAACCCTCCATTTCTGGCAACATCCTGGTAACTCTCTCCTGAACCCTCTCCAGCTTAATAGTATCCTTCCTGTAGGAGGGAGACCCAGAGAACTGGACACAGTATTCCAGAACAGGCCTCACCAATGTCCTGTACAACCTCAATGTGACGTCCCATGATCTAAGCAATGAAGGCAAATGTGCTAAACACCTCCTGAACCACCCTGTCTACCTGTGATGCAAATAGGTAGCTAGTGGGGCAAGATCATAGGTCACAGAATTTATACGACATTTATAGTAAATTTATTACTATAAATTCTGCGTCCTATGATCCTGCCCCACTAGCTCCAGACGAAGGAGCAGCGCTCTCAAAATGTGTATTCCAAATAAATCTGTTGGACTATAACCTGGTGTTGTGTGGTTTTATAAGTTCTAATATCTGGATCATTGGGATCTCTATCAGAGTAGGTGGGACCTGTTCAAAACGGATGAGTTGCAGGGTCTGGAAGGTTTGCAAGTGCCCCTTAGAATGGTTTAAACTAATCCAGGATGGCACCAGAGCAATAGGTCAGCATGTGGGGTGATGGAGGACAAGGGAGAGGTTAAGTCAAATAGGTCTAACAGGAAAAACAGGCAAGGTTAATGAATCTGGCAACACTGTTGGTGTGAATTATATTCATATTATTGGAAGGAGATGAGCTCTGAGCCTGGATTAGTTACATGGGACTCCAACGACGTAGCCATTACAGAAACCTGGTTGAGAGAAGAGCAGCTCAACATTCCAGGGTTTAGATGTTTCAGGTGGGAGAGGGAGGGATGTAAAGGGGTCAAGGAGTTGCATTACTGATTAAGGTGCATGTCACAGCTGTAGTGAGAGCGGACATCTTGGAGGGTTAATCCAGAGAGGCCTATGGGTAGAGCTCGGGAATAGGGAAGATGCAATCGCTATGATGGGGTGAGACTATAGGCCTCCCAATAGCCAGCAGGAGATAGAGGAATATATAAGTAAGCAGATCATGGAAAGGTGTGAAAACAATAGGGTTGTGTTCGTGGGTGATTGCCTTCATTGGTCAGTGCATTGAGTATCAGAGTTGGGAGGTCGTGTTGCGGCTGTACAGTACATTGGTTCAACCACTTTTGGAAGACTGTGTGAAATTCTAGTCTCCCTTCTATGGGAAGGGTGTTTCTAAAATTGACTGGGTGCAGAAAAGACTTACAAGGATGTTGCCAGAGTTGGAGGATTTGAGCTACAGGAAGAGGCTGAATAGACTGGGGCTTTTTTCCCTGGAGCATCGGAGGCCAAGGGGTGACCTTATAAAATCATGAGCGACATGGATAGGATAAACAGACAGGTTATTTTTCCCAGGCTAAAGCCAAACTCCAAATTCAGACGGCATAAGTTTAAGGTGAGAGAGGAAAAATGTAAAAAGGATCTGAGGTGTAACGTTTTCACACAGAGGGTGGGACGTGTATGGAATGAGCTGCCAGAGGAAGTGGTGGAGGCTGGTACAATTGCAACATTTAAAATGCATCGGGATGGGTATATGAATAGGAAGGGTTTAGAGGGATATGGGCCAAGTGCTGACAAATGGGACTCATTGGCTGGTCAGCATTGGCAAGTTGGACCATAGGGTCTATGTTCCGTGCTGTATAACTGTATGACTACAAGTGTATTCCAATGACTGAAGGAATTGGGATCAGCCTATCCTTATGTTCTAGCATCTCCCTCGATAACACAGAACTTCCAGCTGGAATTCTGACATTAATATTCTCGAGATAATTCTAACCTTCCTGAACAGTGGATTGCTTACCCTGCTGTAAAATCTCTTTTGATTCAGTGACGTTGGAGATCGAGCAGATTGTAAAATCTGGCTGGATGCATCCACTTTGACAAAAGGAATCTGTAAGAGACAAGTCAACCTCTGTAATAGAGGTCCCGGTAATCAGATGTTCTTTCCAAAAGGCTGAGCGAATCCTGTTTAAAAATGGGGGGGAGGCAGTAGTGCAGTGAGAATCTCATTGGGCTAGTAATCTAGACCCTCAGGTTAATATGTTCAAAGTCAAGATCAGAGTGGTGCTGGAAAAGCATAGCAGGTCAGGTAGGATCTGAGGAGCAGGAAAATTCCTGAAGGGCCTCTACCCGAAACGTCGATTTTCCTGCTCCACGGATGCTGCTTGACCTTTAGTTCTTTTCCAGCACCACTCTAATCTTGACTCTAATCCAGCATCTGCAGCACCCACTTCCTCCTTAATGTGTTCAAATCCCATCATCACAAACGGTGAAATCTGAATCCAATAAAAAGCCAGTCTCTTAGCAACCACGCTATCGATTGTCATTACAAACGATCTTGGGGAGCACTCATCCCCTTCAGGGAAGGGAATCTGCCATCCTGACCAGGCTTGGCCTCCATGTGACTCCTGACCCACAGCAATGTGATTGACTGAAGAATGGTAGGCAGAGTTTAATTTAGATAAATGTGCAAGACGTATACAATTAAAAGTAGAGCCTTGAGTCACGTTATAGAACAGAAGGACTTTGGGGTCCAGGTACACAACTCTTTGAAGTTTGCACCACATACAGACAGGGTAGTTAAGAAGATGTTTAGCATAGCTCAGACCTTTAGGTATAAGAGTTGGAATGCTATGTCCAGGTTGTCCAGGACATTGGTGAGGCCTCTTCTGGAAGGCTGTGTCCAGTTCTGTTATGGGAAGGATATTGTTAAGTTGGAGAGGGTTCCAAAGAGATTTTGCAAGATCTTGTCAGGAATGGAGGGCTTGTGTTATAACAAGAGGTTGGGACCCTTTTCAGGAGGTTGAGAAATGACTTGATGGAGGTTTATAAAATCACAAGGGTATAGATCAGGTAAATGGCAGATATCTTTTCACTAAGGTGGGGTACTTCAAGAAGAGGGGCATATTTTTAATAAGAAAGAGGAAAGATTTTAAAAAGGGGGAGATTTTTACACAGAAACTAGCCCTTGTGTGGAATGAACATCCAGAGGGAGTAGTGGATGTGGTCACAGTTACAATGTTTAGAAGGAATTTGGATAAGTACATGAATAAAAAATGTTTGGTGGGATATGTGCCAGTGCAGGTAGGTGGGACTTGTTCAGTTTGGGATTATGGACTGGTTGGACCGAAAGATCTGTTTTCATGCTGTATGACTCTTAAGTGCCCTCTGGACAATTATTGCTGGCTCAGTCAGTGATGCACAACTCCCATTAATGATCTATTTTTCCTAAAAAGTGGCCCTAATCATGAGAAACTTCCAAATAAAAAAAAGTGGTGATGACAAAATTCTACCATTTTCAGACGCTTGCTGACAGAGAGAAGTGACCTTTCTACAAAGGGTAAGATCCCCTTGAGTGGATAACTTGTGGGCAAGATGTGCACTTGAGAAAGGAATCATGAGACAAGGCCTGCACATGACTGAAAGCTCCCCACTCACATCTCATTTGGTTCTACTAAGGTTGAACTGAAACTTCACTCTCTGTCTCTAACACTGAAAACATTCGATGAGGTCACGGACCCCCATGTTACTTTCTGTAAACAACAGTGTCCTTAGTGGCTCCTCACACTGAGCCACTGTTATTATAAGCCTTTAAGTATTGCTGCTTTAATCTTCTTAATGCCATCATCACTGCTGAACGGCTGACTTGTAGAAGTGTTTATTGCGTTTTCTAAAAAAGATCCTCATCCATAGATCCAAGCCAGTGTAATTCAATCCAGATATTGACCCAAAAGACAGACAATCAACAGTGTCATTTCCCAGGAGACAATGAGAGCAGCTCCGTGCTTTGGCTTGTTGGAAGCCTGCATTTCCTGTCTCTTATCTTTCCTTTCTAAATACACCTCTGAACGGAAACACATTCCAAAGCACTCCTTGAATCCATTTACCTGACGTTCCAAACAAAAACTTTTATTTCCTCATCGTCCAAGCCCCTTCGGCCTTCTCAAGTAGATGTGAAAGCTCTCATGTGGGAGGCATCTTTCCCAGCGACCTGGGCTGTGTTTCTCCCACCATCACAAGACCAGATGACACGCTTGTTAATGCAGAGGAAGCTCGTTTTGAGTAAACGCCTTACTTTTAGAAACGCACTTTGTTTTGTTTTCTGCTCCTGTCCTTTTTGAGGTCTATCACACTGGAATTTTTTTATTTCTTTATTTTTCTAATTTGATTTTTCTTTCCTAAGAAATCATACTCAAGGGTTTGTACCCAGATACCTTTGACCTAAGATGGCACCATAACTGATTACTTGTAAACTTTGCACTATGGGTACATGTGACAATAAAGCTAATTCAATTCAATTCTCGGCCTCACAACTTGCTCCCCCTTGTTCTGGACTACCTAACCAGGGGAAACATCTTACTCTTGAAATGGATTCAAGCTATTTGTAAGTTTTAATGAGATCAGTTCTCATTCGTTTGATATTTTAGAGAATGTGAGGCCTAGTTTTCTAAATTTCCCTTCATAGAACAGTCATAGAGACATAGAGTCATAGAGTCATTGAGATATAGAGTCACAGAGTTATAGTGTCATAGAGACAGAGAGTATTAGAGACATAGAGTCATACATAGACACATAGAGTCATGGAGTCATTGAGATATAGAATCAGAGTCACAGAGTCATAAAAACATGGAGACATAGAGTCATAGAGACTTAGAATCATAGAGCCAGAGAGACATAGAGTCATACATAGACACATAGAGTCATAGAATCACAGAGACATAGAATCATACTGTCACAGAGTCATAGAGTCATAGAGACATAGAGTCATAGTGACATAGAGTCATAGAGACATAGAGTCATAGTGACATAAAGTCACAGAGACAAGAGTCATAAAGACATAGAGTCATAGAGAGATAAAGTCACAGAGTCATAGAGACACAGAGTCATACATAGAGACATAGAGACATAGAGTCATAGAGTCATAGCGATGAACAGCACAGAAACAGATCTTTCAGTCCAACTTGTCCATGATGACCAGATATCCTAACCTAATCTAGTCCCATATACCCGCACTTTGCCCATACTCCTCTAAACCCTTCCTATTCATATACCCATCCAGATGCCTTTTAAATGCTGTAATTGTACCAGCCTCCACCACTTCCTCTGGCAGCTCATTCCATACACGCACCACCCTCTGTGTGAAAATGTTGCCCTTAGGTCCCTTTTAAATCTCTCTCTTCTCACCCTTAACCTATGCCCTCTCATTCTGGACTTTCCCACCCCAGGGAAAAGACCTTTCTATTTATCCACATCCCTCATGATTTTATAGAACAGCAAGGTTACACTTAAAAACTGTGCACTTACCTCTTCCACATTGGGTCCTCCAAGGTCAGCTGTGAATTTCGCTGTTTGTTCATTTTCCTGAGATGGACTCCGATGTCCACAAGGAGAAAGTGAGGACTGCAGATGCTGGAGACCAGAGTTGAAAAATGCGATGCTGGAAAAACACAGCAGGCCAGGCAGCATCCGAGGAGCAAGAGAATCGACATTTCGGGCATAAGAAGGGCTTCCTGAAAAAGGGCTTATGCCCAAAACATCCATTCTCCTGCTCCTCAGATGCTGCCTGGTCTGATGTCCACAAATACTGCAAAAGCAGTAGCTGTGCAGGTTCACTCCTGTGTCAGACAGCAGTGTCGGTTTCTTTCTCTCTCGCTCACTGACCATGGGCTTCACTTCCTCCTTTTTAACGTGTCGTTGTTTCGATGATTTTCTCTCCCAAAGTTCCAAAACAATGCTTATAAAACAGTAATTACTGCTGGAATTCAAGGACATCATCTCCAACACACAAAATAAAGCTGTAAAAAAAGGGGCAGCTGTAATAGCCACAACTTTTCTTGTCCTCCATCTTGGATGAGAATCAATCAACAAACCTTTTCTTGGGGTCTGTCCAAGGTTAAGTTCCCTACAGTGTGGGAACAGGCCCTTCTGCCCAACAAGTCCATACCTACCCTCAGAAGAGTAATCACCCAGACCCATTTCCCTCTGATTAATGTGCCTATGGGTAATTTATCACGGCCAATTCACCTGACCTGTGGGAGGAAACATACACAGACACAGAAAAAAATGTGCAAACTCCACACAGGTAGTCACCCCAGGCTGGAATTGAACCTGGGACCCTGCTGCTGGATGAGGTAGCAGTGCTAACCACTGAGCCACCATGCCATTGTTAAACAGCAGCATCACCACACACCAGGAACACCTCTCTGTTTCTTGTCGTTGGTCCATTTGGTTGTGACCGACCGATTTGCATTATGATCTCCCTCACTAGTGACCAAATGCAGTCAACGAAAATGTCGATGGCACTGATCATCACCTCAGGACATCTCGAAGCTCTTCCCAGCCAATGACGTGCAAAAGGGCTCAGTGCAGCATCCAATCAGCAAAATCACAACAAGGCAACAAACAGTTTGTCAGTGAGGGATAGGATGGTTGAAGCATCGATATTCATTGTCCCCAATTTCATTCACGGGTTGAGGGGGCATCACTGGCTGGGCTGGCATTGATCACCCATTCCTATTTGCCCAGAAGGCAGTTAAGAGTCAGCCACATTGCTGTGGGTCTGGAGTCACATATAGGCCAGACCAGCTAAAGATGGCAGTTTCCTTCCCTAAAGGATATTATGAACCAGATGGGTTTTCCCCCCAATAATTGACTCATAGTAATTATTAGACTCTTAATTCCAGGTTTTTTTTGGAAAGTTGAATTCTGCTGTGGTGGGATTGAACCCAGGATCGCAAAGCATGACCTGGATCCCCTGGATTAATAGGCCTGTGATAATACCAGCGGGTCACTACCACCCCAGGGTGCAAGGGGCAAACTGAATGTCGTGGGATGTTTTATGTCAGCTTGCAGTGATGGACATGTTTTAGTGTCACAGTAATTTGTTCTGCTCAATACATAGGGCACAGGATCTTACTCAGACCCAAACCCTGTGGTCGACAATTTGGCAGAATTGCCTAAGACTCGAATGAGGTCTTTCCCAACATCGGGGGCAATCTGTCACATTCTCCAACCGAGTTCCAGATGTCAAGATTCTCACGTGTGATTGATGGGGTCCTCAAGCTGGCTTTACCGCTCATTATCACCCACGTGACTATCGAATCTCACCTCGTCAATATGCAGGCTCCCATTCTACCACTTGCTGGTTAGGAACTAATTGCTGAGAATCCCTTGCCTGAGTCTCAGTGTAGGGATCCGCTGATCGTGGCTTGGTCCTCTCGTCCTTCACGTTAGACGCTTGGCACCAGCATCTCAGGGCACACTCCATGGGTGCAGTGCTTCGCACCTTCATCGAACTGACTGTTGTATTGTCACGTGGATTTTTTAGTGAATACTCTGGTAAATAACAGTGAAAAGCTTCAACTGTTGCCAAGATCTGCCGCCATTTTGAATTGTTTTAGAATTGAAAAAAGCTAAAAGAGAGTCCATCTCTGTTTCGCCATGAGCCCAGAGCTATCTCACCATCAGCACCTGCACTGCCAACCTCCCTCCCTCATCCCTCACTGCTGCCTGTACTGGACCCACCAGCGTTGCAGTCACCACGCTTGAGGTGCCATCTCTTCACCGCTGGGCCCACCTTGCCAATGCTGCCAGTGCCAATGCCGGGTCCCGTGTTGGACCCACACTCGTCCCACAACCAGGAATCCCCAGCACTGCGGCCACCATCTCACCAATAATCAGGAGACCCTGCCACTAGACTTGAGCAGGAGACCTTGACTCCAGGCCTACCCAAGCCTCCAGGCCTACCACAATCAGGAGTTCCTGCCTCCAGGCCGACCTAACCAGGAGAGACTGGTTCCAGGCCTACCCAACCAGGAGAACCTGGTTCTAGGTCTACCTGACCAGGAGACTCTGGCTCCAAGCCTACCCAAGCCTCCAGCCCTACCATAACCAGGAGTTCCTGCCTCCAGGCCTACCCAACTCGTAGAGCCGGTTCCACGTCTACCTGGGCAGGAAACACTGGCTCCAAGCCTACCCAAGCCTCCAGGCCTACTACAATCAGGAGTCTCTGCCTCCAGGCCCACCCAACCAGGAAACCCTGGCTCCAGGCCTACAACAACCAGGAGTCCAATGGATACTGGTTTCCAACATTTGCCAGTCTCCCTGCACCCATTATGGGAACATCTCTGATCTACTTCCAGCACACCTCGGCACTGTCTTACTACACTGAGGGACACAGCAGCAGCAATTATCATCAGGATGTTGCTGCTTGGGCACTTTGTGCTCAGGGACAGGAATCTCGCTCACAGACTGGGCCAGGGAGCGCCTCTTAGTGCTCACGTGCTCTCTGAATGCACCCTCATTCAGTGCCTACCTGGATGTTCACAGCATCCCTGCCCTTCCTTGTGTTTTTTGCCCCTTGCACATCCCTTCATCCACAGGTTAAAGGCTCACTAATATTGTGGCTCTACCTACCGCACATCAATTACAATGGCTCAAGTAGCTACAGGGACGGTGATGGTCTAGGAATGTAATCCCTAGGTTATTAATGCAAGGGCCCAGGTTCAAATCTTCTCTGGGTAGGTGATGGAGCTTGAATTCAATTTTTTAAAAAGTCTGTAATTAGGAGTGTGCTGAATTCATTGTTGACTGTCAGGAAAAACCCATCTGGTTCACTAATGTCCTTAAGAGAAGGAATCTGCCATCCTTACCTGGTCTGGCCTACATGTGACTCTAGACACATAGCAATGTGGTTGACACTTAACTATCCTTTGAGCAATTAGTGATGGGCAATAAATGCTGGCTCAGTTAGTGATGCCCTCAACCCTTGAATTAATAATAGAAAAAGAGAAGGCAGCTCACCTTTTCAATGGCAACTCGGGACAGGCAAAAATACTGGCCACCCGTGTCCCATGAGTGGCTAATATAAGAATGTAAAAAGATACCACCACTGCTATTGCCCGGCAATACGGAGCAAGGCAACTGGCCTGGTGGTCAGCTGTTAAGAGAGGCCTGGGGAGGAGAGTCGGGGGGGAAACTATATAATTGTCAGGGAGAGGTCTCGTAGTTCTAGGGATTTGTGCTATTGTCAGTCCAACCATGAACATCAAGGGGAGTTCATCAGTGACCAATTCCAACACCGCACAGCCCAGATGGCCTCCTTCTTCAAGGACCGCAGATTCCCCCCAGACGTGATCGACGATGCCCTCCACCGCATCTCCTCCACTTCCCGCTCCTCCGCCCTTGAGCCCCGCTCCTCCAACCGCCACCAAGACAGAACCCCACTGGTTCTCACCTACCACCCCACCAACCTCCGCATGCAACGTATCATCCACCGCCATTTCCGCCACCTCCAAACGGACCCCACCACCAAGGATATATTTCCCTCCCCTCCCCTATCAGAGTTCCGCAAGGACCACTCCCTTCGTGACTCCCTCGTCAGATCCACACCCCCCACCAACCCAACCTCCACCCCCGGCACCTTCCCCTGCAACCGCAGGAAATGTAAAACTTGCACCCACACCTCCACACTCACTTCCCTCCAAGGCCCCAAGGGATCCTTCCATATCCGCCACAAGTTCACCTGTACCTCCACACACATCATCTATTGCATCCGCTGCACCCGATGTGGCCTCCTCTATATTGGTGAGACAGGCCGCTTACTTGCGGAACGCTTCAGAGAACACCTCCGGGCCGCCCGAACCAACCAACCCAATCACCCCGTGGCTCAACACTTTAACTCTCCCTCCCACTCCACCGAGGACATGCAGGTCCTTGGACTCCTCCACCGGCAGAACACAACAACACGACGGCTGGAGGAGGAGCGCCTCATCTTCCGCCTGGGAACCCTCCAACCACAAGGTATGAATTCAGATTTCTCCAGTTTCCTCATTCCCCCTCCCCCCTCCCCCCACCTTGTCTCAGTCGGTTCCCTCAACTCAGCACCGCCCTCCTAACCTGCAATCCTCTTCCTGACCTCTCCGCCCCCACCTCACTCCGGCCTATCACCCTCACCTTGACCTCCTTCCACCTATCCCACCTCCATCGCCCCTCCCCCTAGTCCCTCCTCCCTACCTTTTATCTTAGCCTGCTTGGCTCTCTCTCTCTTATTCCTGATGAAGGGCTTATGCTCGAAACGTCAAATTCCCTATTCCTGAGATGCTGCCTGGCCTGCTGTGCTTTGACCAGCAACACATTTGCAGCTGTGATCTCCAGCATCTGCAGACCTCATTTTTTACTGTGGGAGAGAGGCTGGGGGAACATATTTGTGAGGATGGGAGGCAGAATACAGGGCCCGTTCCTGCGCCACACTGTCCTTGGAAGATTGCATTTCCTTATTCTCAGCTCCAATGAGGGGGAGAATCGGGTTAGTATCGGGCAAGGAGGGGAAGCCACAAGGAAGGTAGGACATCGGAGGACATTAATGGGGTGCCTTTAGGTTGATGGCAGGAGAAAACTAGTGAAGCCACGAGCTTGGAAACCCGCTACGAAACCCAGTGAAAATGACCCTTTGGCAAAATCCGTTTGAGATTTGGCTCATTTCGTTGTGAAAGGATCCCATTTCACAATGCCTCATGTTGCGTCTAATTCCTGTTTAGTTCCTTTTTCCAACTAAAAAAAAAGTCAAGTTTTGCTCCACCCATCCCTGCTCATTAGACTTTAACACATCCGTGGTTCTTGGGGACAGATGGCCCTCCTTAGTAAATACCTTCCGTTAATCCTCTCTTTCACCGAGACGTGAAGATGATCAATTGAATGCAGGTCAAATATCTTCCGATTCTTCAAAAGCAGAAAGAGAGAAGGGTTTCAAAGTAAGTGGTTTGGCTCAGTGTCAGTGGGAATGCTGAGTCAGGGATATCACATACGATAAATCGATTGCTGGGATAACCTCACAGAAGGACAGGGGATGATTTGATTTCAGATCTCCCTCCTCCACTGGGACATATCTATTTTTAATAACCTTCGATCAATGATTCTCAGTCCCAGTCCTTCTGAGAAAGCAGAAGTTCATGTTCTTAGCAAACAGTAGCCGAGAAAGTTTGCTTTGATGTGGATTTATGTGTGAGTATGTGTCTGTAAACGCTGAAAGGTTCCTGTTCCTGCTTTCAGCTGCAATCCTCAGCTCATCCAAGTGCCACGTTGTTTAGTATTTGCTTCACAAAGGAAGTTCATCCAGAATACATCATTTTGTTCTTCAACTCCTGACCTCTCCCAATCATACGGAACTCAGTTTCCACTTTGTTCTATTCACTCCCAGGACATGGTGTCATTGGCTAGTCCAGTAATTATTGCCCATCCCTAGTTGCCCCTTGAGAAAGTGGGGGTGAGCCACCTTTTCGAACCGCTGCAGTCTATGGTGGGTAGATCCACAATGCAGTTAGGGAGGGAATTCCAGGATTTGGACCCAGCGACGGTAATATATTTCCAAGTCAGGATGGTGAATGGCTTGGAGGAGAACTTGGAGGTGACAGTGTTCCCATGTATCTGCTGCCATTGTCCTTCTCGGAGGAAGAGGTTATGTATTTGGGGTGTGCTAAGGATCTTTGGTGAATTTCCGCAGTGCCCCTTATAGATAGTACACGCCGCTGCTGCTGAGCGTCAGTGGTGGGGGGGGGGGGAGTGTAGGTTTGTGGATGTGGTGCTAATCACGTAAGCTACTTTGTCCTGGATGGTGTCAAGTTTCTTGAGTGTGGTTGGAGCTGCAGGCAAAGAAGTCCCTTCTCAATCCAGGTGCAGCTATCTCCTTGTGACCCCAGACCTACAGCAATGCGATTGATTCTTAACTATTCTGAAGTAGAGCAAGCCACTCAGTTCAAGGGCATTCATCACCTCCGGCCTCCCCACAACTCTTGACCCACTCCAATTTGCCCATCGGACCAACATATCCATGTCAGATGCCATATCACTGGCCCTTCACTCCTCCCGAGAACATCTTGACACCAAGAACAGCTATGTAAGAATCCTACTCATTGACTGCAGTTCAGCCTTCAACACTATTATCCCCTCGAGACTGATTATTAAACTTAGTGACCTCGGACTAAGCCCCACTCTCTGCAACTGGATTCTCAGTTTCCTGACCCACAGGCCACAATCAGTGAAGATTGGGGACAATATTTCATCCTCACTAACACTCAACACTGGAGCCCCCAGGGGTGTGTACTCAGCCCCCTACTGTACTCACTGTATACCCATGACTGCGTCACCAAATACCAGACTAATGCCAATTACAAATTCGCTGATGACACTACCATAATCAGTCAAATCTCAGATAGTGACGAAACAAACTACAGACGGGAGATGGAAGTCCTGGAAAAATGGTGCACTGAGAATTGTAAGGGATAGGATTTATGAACATCTTGATAGGAATAATGTGATCAAGGATAGTCAGCATGGTTTTGTGAAGGGCAGGTCATGCCTCACAAACCTTATTAAATTCTTTGAGAAGGTGACTAAGGAGGTGGATGAGGGTAAAGCGGTAGATGTGGTGTACATGGATTTTAGTAAGGTGTTTGATAAGGTTCCCCATGATAGGCTAATGCAAAAACTACGGAGGTATGGCATTGAGGGTGCGTTAGAGGTTTGGATTAGGAATTGGCTGGCTGGAAGAAGACAGAGGGTAGTAGTTGATGGTAAAGGTTCATCTTGGAGTGCAGTTACTAGCGGTGTTCCACAAGGATCTGTTTTGGGACCATTGCTGTTTGTCATTTTTATAAGTGACCTGGAGAAGGGGCTAGAAGGTTGGGTGAGCAAGTTTGCAGATGATACAAAAGTCGGAGTTGTTGACAGTGAGGAAGGATGTGGCAGGTTACAGCGGGATATAGATAAGCTGCAGAGTTGGGCAGAAAGGTGGCAAATGGAGTTCTATGTAGCTAAGTGTGAAGTGATTCACTTTGGTAAGAGTAACAAGAAGATGGAGTACTGGGCTAATGGTCAGATGCTTGGTAGTGTGGATGAGCAGAGGGATCTTGGTGTCCATGTACACAGATCTCTGAAAGTTGCCACCCAGGTAAATAGTGCTGTGAAGAAGGCATATGGCGTACTGGCTTTTATTGGTAGAGGAATTGAGTTCTGGAGTCCTGAGATCATGTTGCAGTTGTATAAGACTCTGGTGCGGCCGCATCTGGAGTATTGTGTGCAGTTTTGGTCACCATACTATAGGAAGGATGTGGAGGCATTGGAACGGGTGCAGAGAAGGTTTACCAGGATGTTGCCTGGTATGGTAGGAAGATCGTATGAGGAAAGGCTGAGGCACTTGGGGCTGTATTCATTGGAGAAAAGAAGGTTTGGGGTGACTTGATAGAGGTGTACAAGATGATTAGGGGTTTAGATAGGGTTGACCATGAGAACCTTTTTCCACGTATGGAGTCAGATATTACGAGGGGGCATAGCTTTAAATTAAAGGGTAATAGGTATAGGACAGATGTTAGGGGAAGATTCTTTACTCAGCGAGTCATGAGTTCATGGAATACCCTGCCAGTAACAGTGGTGGACTCTCCCTCTTTATGGGCATTTAAACAGGCATTGGATAGGCATATGGAGGATAGTGGGCTAGTGTAGGTTAGGTGGGCTTGGATTGGCGCAACATCGAGGGCCAAAGGGCCAGTACCGCACTGTATTTTTCTATGTTCTATGTTCTAGAACAACCGAGCTCTCAATGCCGGCAAAACCAAGGAACTCACTATTGACTTTTGGCAGGATGTTACTCATGCCCCCCTACACATTAACAGCACAGAGGAGGAACGAGTGGAGAATGACAAGCTCCTGGGAGTGGTCATCAACAGCAAGCTTTCTTGGACTCTTCATGTGGATGCACTGGTTACAAAGGCCCAAAAACATCTTTTCTTCCTCAGGCAGTTGAGGAAATTTGGCATGACGGCGAATACCCTTGCCAACTTTTATAGGTGTGCCATCGAGAGCATTCTGTCTGGATGTATCACTACCTGGTATGGCAACTGTACCATTCAAGATCGGAGACAGTTACAGAGAGTGGTAAACTGGGCCCGGACAATCACAAAGGCCAACCTCCCATCTATAGAATCCATCTACCAGGCCCTCAGTCAAGGAAAGGCCGCCAGCATTCTCAAAGATCCATCCCACCCTGGCAATGTTTTTCTACAACCTCTGCCACTGGGCAAACGTACACAAGCCTGAACACACACACCAGCCGGTTTTATAACAGTTTCTATCCTACAGTTGTTAGAATACTGTATGGACTCAGAAACACACAGCAATCGCCTGTACCTGTGTTTTTGTTCTTGCTGCTGTTTACCTATTATTTACTAATCAATGTTACTTTACTCTGTGATCTGCCTGTATTGCTCACAAGACAAAACTTTTCACTGTGCCTCGGTACACGGGACAATAAATTCAATTCAATTCAATTCATAGAATCATAGAATCCCTACAGTGTGGAAACAGGCCATTCAGCCCAACATGTCCACATTGACTCTCTGAACGGTATCCCACCCAGACTCACCCTCTACCCTATCCCTGTAACCCTCCATTTCCCATGGCTAACCCACACATCCTTGGACACTGTGGGCAATTTAGCATGGCCAATCCACCGAACCGACACATCTTTGGGCAGTTAGAGATGGGCAACAAATAATGACCCTTGCCCATGAGACCCACATCTCATGAAAGAAAATAAATATATCCTTCAACATGATGGTGGTACTGATGTATGAAGAGAACTGGATTGGTTAGGGCTACCGCATATACTCGAGTAATACTCCAATCTTTTTAGGGTTGAATTCATGAGGTCGGTTATTACAAGGATACTACTTCTGAGGGGCTGAAGTTCATACCTGCCGAAATTTATACTACATCATTAGCAGAAGCCCAACTGATCTCTGACTGAATGAAGGGAAGAAAAGAAATGAATTATGGTAATTCTGAAAACCTGGAGTGGAACCCAACAGTCAGAGGACTGAAAGACCAGGGGTGGAACAACTGGCAAACTGGAAAATTGGAGCAGGATGTGACAGCTAATACACTGACTTGTAAACATTGATCTGTTATCAGTGAAGAACTGGGGTCAACATTTACACGAGATATATGGTGAGTTCCAGATTATTGGGCCAAAAATAAGGGGTCAACCTTAACATGAGATCCACAATTTACTTGGGTATATACAGTATACCCACTGGCATTTAGGCGAACGAAAGTCATAGAAAGCTATGAATTCCAACAGGGCTAGACAAGGTAAACACAGAAATGATGTTCCTAATGTCTAGGGAGTCCAGAACCAGAGGGTCAAAGTTTAACCACATAGGGCAGGCTATTTAGGGCTGGGAGGGGGAGAAATGTCTTCACCCAGAGAGGGTTAGCCTGTGGAATTCTCTGCCACGGAAAGCAGTGGAGGTGGAAACATTGACTTTGTACGGAATGACTTCTTAGAGCTAAAAGGATCAAAAGGTATTAGGAGAAAGCAGGGATAGGGTACTCAGTCGGATCAGCCATGATCATAATGACTGGCGGAGCAGGCTAGAAGGGCCGAATGGCCTATCTCTGAACCTAGTTTCAATGTAACCCACGTCATGGGGTTTCATGCAAGGTTCCCCTGTTAGCCGTCTCTATTAAAGTCAGCATGAAGAATCTGTGAGGTGGAATACAGTTTATCGGTTGTGATGCGACTGACATCCTGCTACAGCACTTTGTTGACAATATCTCCAACTAGTGGTGACTGGAGGAACTCCTCCTTGCCCATTCCCAGGGACAGCATCCAGCAGGTAGCAGGGTCTGGACCAGAGCCAGTGAGGTCTGTGTGTATGTGCACGAGGACAAATAAAAAGAGTTTGGGAAGAGGGAGAAAGATGCTGAGGAAGAGACATTATCAGACCCAAAAAATGTACCTCTCTCCGCTGGGCTGCTGAGATTCTCCAGCATTCTGGGTTTTAATTTCAAATAGAGTCATTGAATCATAGAGATGTACAGCAAGGAAACAGACCCTTGGGGGCTGTGTAGTGGCTCGGTGGTGTGCACTGCTGCCTCTCAGCACCAGAGACCTGGGTTCAATTCCAGCCTCAGGCGACTGTCTGCGTGGAGTTTATACATTCTCCCCGTGTCTGTGTGGGTTTCCTCCCACGTTTGAACGGTGTGCAGGTTAGGTGAATTGGCCATGCTAGATTGCCCATCGTGTTCAACGATGTGTAGATTGGGTGCATTAATCAGGGGAGGAAGTGAGGACTAGAGATCAGAGTCGAGAGCAAAGCCAGTGAGGCAGCATCCAAGGAGCAGGAGAATCGATGTTTCAGGCATGAGCCATTCATCAGGAATCAGCCCTGATGAAGGGTTTATGCCTGAAATGTCAATTCTCCTGCTCCTTGGACGCTGCCTGACCTGCTGCGCTTTTCCAGCACCACACTCCTGATTGCATTAGTCAGGTGTAAATATAAGGTAGGGGAATGGGTCTGGGTGGGATAATCTTCAGACTTGTTGGGCCGAAGGGCCTGTTCCAACACTGTAGGGATTTTGTTCTATTCTCGACCCTACAGTCCAACTCGTCCACGCTGACCATCCTAACTTGATCTAGCCCCGTTTGCCAGCCCTCTAAACCCTTCCTATTCATATACCCATCCAAATGCCTCTTAAATGTTGCAATTGTACCAGCCTCCACCACTTCCTCTGGCAGCTCATTCCATACACGTACCACCCTCTGTGTGAAAAAGTTGCCCCGTAGGGTCTCTTTTGAATTCTCCCCCTCTCACGCTAAACCTATGCCCTTTAGTTTTGGACTCCCCCACCCCAGGGATAAAACCATTTACCCTCTCCATGCCCCTCATGATTTTATAAGGTCACCCCCTCAGCCTCTGTCATTCAAGGGAAAACAGCCCCAGCCTGTTCAGCCTCTCCCTATAGTCAGTCCCTAAATCTGCAGGACCCACTGTGTTCTACTTTATATTAAAAGACAGCAGAATGGGCAATTTTGAAAGCCAGCGTTGATTCAAACAGCTTTGCTCCAACCTGATATACACAAGCATGTCGCTAAAGTGTTGGAGATAGAAATGGGCAACATTCATAATAAACCTTCTCCTGTGATTTATCGATATTTGAGAGCACTCTCTACCTGAGGAAATGGAGGGAGTTGGGGGTTGGAGAGGGGAGTTGGGATATTACCCGGGGTTGGGGCCTGGCTGGGGGTTGTGTATTGTAAATCAAGGTGATGCAGTGACTGAGTCAGGAAGTCCTTAGGCAGTGCTGAACACTGTGGTGCTGCTGCTGAAAAAAAACTAGAAAAATGGTTGAATGGGCATTCTCACCCCAGCCCCCACCCACACAAAACTCCCTGCTCTGGTATCCCACCCCCCCACCCCCATCCCAAAAACCTTTAAACAATTTAATCCTTTGTTTTGATCTCCTTAAGTTTGAACACCATATCATCCCTCTGCACCCTTCCACAGTCACTTTCTGCATGGATCACTTCATTCCGGGGCTGGGATGGGGAGGGAACGAAAGGATTTTTTTTTATAAGCATTTAAAGATTGGATTTGAATTGTCAGGCACACCGGGTGTTAATGGAAGCTGTAAACACCCCCTCGCAGGCTACCCGCTGTCTTCCAGGACTGACAGGCAGACTTGAAAATGCTCCTTTGCTCCTAGCCTGGGAGTTTTCAGTTGGCACTCCCCTCTGAAGAGGTTGTTGCTCTTTGTTGGACGTGTGGTGCTGCACGTCTCCCCTGACACCGTGTCTGTGTGCCAAAAAAACCATTCTCAGTGCTGCCTCTTCACGACAATCTCTCGCCTCCACCTCTTGCTTCACCTGGACTGAGGGGAGCCTTCCCCTGCTGCTAGATTACAAAACAAAAGCCACAATCAATTCAAAACAATCCAGGTCTCCTCACCGCCGAATGCCAGACCTGACTGCGACCTTGTGTTTTTTTATTTAAATTGCCTGAACGGCAGGGAGGCCTTTTACTGTTGCTCGGCCTTCCCTCCACAAGAAGTCCTAACCTGCCCTGGGCTCGAGTTCCAGCTCTGGCACTCCCAGTGCTCAGGGGTTCCCCGTCATGACCATTCCGGGGCCCCTTACCCTTCCAAAGTTAAAAAAAATCACACAATACCAGGTTATAGTCCGACGGTTTTATTTGGAAACACTAGCTTTTGGAGCACCGCTCCTTCGTCAGGTGGTTGTGGCCAAGCAGGGCTCTGAAAGCTAGTGCTTCCAAATAAACCTGGTGGACCATAACCTGGTGCTGTGCGATTTTTAACTTGGTCCACCCCAGTCCAACACTGGCACCTCCGCATCATGACTACACTTCCAAGATGGGGAGCAAGCCCTCAGCCTTATAGAGAGCAGGACAGCACAGGAACAGGCCCTTCGGCCCATAGTGTTGTGCTGAACATGACGCCAAGGTAACAAATCCCTTCCGCCTGCCCTTGGTTCATCTCCTTCTATCCTTTGCTTATTCATGTACCCTCTAGTCTTGGACTCCCCCATCCCGGGGGGGGAAACACTTTGTCTAATTATCCTATCCATGCCCCTTGTGATTTTGTAAACCTCTATAAGGTCACCCCTCAGCCTCCGACGCTCCAGGGAAAACAGCCCCAGCCTGTTCAGCCTCTCCCTGTAGCTCAAACCCTCCAGCCCTGGCAACATCCTTGTAAATCTTTTCTGAACCTTTTTCAAGCTCCACAGTATCCTTCTTATGGCAGGGAGACCAGAATTGAATGCAGTGTTCCAAAGTTGGTGGAATGGGTGACAGATCAGGTCCAAAACAGAGAGGTGAGAGGTGACACATTCTGGTAAGAGGGACATTGAAGGACAATATCAAATGGGGGGTATAATTCAAAAGGGGAATACAGGAGTAGAGGGACCTAAGTAATCATTGAAGGTGCAGAGTGTAGTTAATAAAACATATGGCACCCTTAGATTTGTAAGTAGGGATATATAATACAAAAGCAAGATGACATTGCACTCGTATAAGACCCTTGTCAGAGCCCAGATGGCACATTTTGGGCGCCACGTTATAAGTGAGATGTGAGTGTATTTGGAGAGACTGCAGAAGGTGATGGTCAAGAACAGTTCCAGGAATGAAAACCCTTGGTTATGAGGATGCAGTGAAGACGCCGGGACTGTGCTGACTGGAGAGAAGAAAAGCGAGAGGAGATTTGCTCGAGAGCTTTTCGTAATCGGCTGGAAAGAGTAGACAGGGCGAAGTTGTTCCTGTCTTTAAAAGGGGGCAAAAACAAGAGGGTACAGATTTAAAATGATGTGCAAACAATGATGTGAGGAAAAAGCTTTTTCACCCAGCCAGTAGTTTCGGGTTTGGAAAGCACTGCCTGGAAATATGATGGAGGCACGTTCAATTGAGTCATTAAAGAGGGCCATTGAATGGTTATTTAGATAGCAGTGGTGTGTAGGGACGTGGGGGGAAGGCTGGAGTTAGGCACGAGGTAATTATACAAGCACGATGGGCCAAATGGCCTCTTTCTGTGCCGTATCCGTTTTGCGATTCAGTAGAAACACCCCAGGCTCCAGAATTTCCATTAGCTAGTGGTTGGCATGGCTTCCTTCCATTCTGGGGCTGTGCTCTAAACTGGATCCTTCACTGGAAGCCGCTGCGATTGACTCAGGCGGCCATCTTTGAGAGTTGCTCAGATACAGCAGGCAGTCATGGGGCACGATAGTGAGGTGGTTCAGTTACTGGATTTATAATCCACAGGACGTGAATCCAAACCTTGTCCACGCAACATGGGCCACATTTTCAAAAGTATTCCGAATGTTAAAAGCTTTATAAGAATGAGCATGAGCTACATCAATTTCAGCATGTACACAGGCCATTCAGCCCCACCTAACTTTGCTTTCAGTCGCCCGTGAATCTGCCATCCGTACATTATCATGCCCATTACATTGCTCCTGATGCTGGAGGTAAAAGCGATTGCCATTGTAAAATCTCAATTTGACGCTGCGCGATGAGACCGTCTGGACCCATGATGAAGATTACAGCCGGACCCGGTGTTGCTCAGCACTGACAATGGGGCAGCCATCTTTTGTCTCCCACATTGCGGGGAGAGGGCAGGGGGCTGGCACTAGGTAACGATGCTCATATAATGAGCTGGTGCAGTCACAATGGGCTGCTCCACCCTAACACTTCAGTGAATAAGGAGAGGGTAGGAGGTAGTTAACTGTCACCGTTAAAGCTGTGCGTGCTAGACAAAGGCAGTATTCATGTTGTTGCTGTGAGTTGTTCCTGTTTCCCACATGCAGTGGGGATGCTATTCTCCCCAAATACAGCCTTTCATCCATTGTCCATTTAGGCCCTGCCACAGCCACACTCCTTTGCTTATCCTTGACTTCCCACTGCAGACCTTCCCTTTCATATCTCCCTCCTCCCCCACTTAAAACCAGTTGCATTTATAACCTGCCTCTCCCCTGATAAGGGTCATCAGTCTAAAGTGGATTAGAAAGCAGCTAACCTGTCTCTTGTCTATTTCAAAACAAAAAAAAACACCGAATGAGATTACCAGTGCCCTGAAGAAAGAACGCCCCATTCCTTACCTGGTCTAGACATCTATATGATTCCAAACACACATCAACATGTTCAGCCTTTCATAATCAAACTCTCTCTGGAAAGCTAACACTGGGCAATCAGTGCCAGCTCTGATGGCCACACTCCTGGAATGAATTTATTTCAATTATTAACTTTAAATAACAGAAAACGGTAACATCATGTTGTATGGAGGAGAAAGTGAGGACTGCAGATGCTGGAGATCAGAGCTGAAAATGTGTTGGTGGAAAAGCGCAGCAGGTCAGGCAGCATCCAAAGAACAGGAGAATCGACGTTTCGGGATAAGCCCTTATTCAGGAATGTTTTATGAACATCATGTTGTACGAAAAAGTCTCACTGCCGATCACCGTGTTGTATGAGCAAGTCAGACAGCCAAACACCGTGTTGTATGAACAGGTCTCACTGCCAAACACCATGTTGTATGAACAAGTCTCACTGCCAATCACCGTGTTGTATGAACACGTCTCACTGTCAATCACCATGTTGTATGAACAAGTCTCACTGCTAATCACCATGTTGTATGAACAAGTCTCACTGTCAATCACCATGTTGTATGAACAAGTCTCACTGCTAATCACCGTGTTGTATGAACAAGTCTTACTGCTGATCACCATGTTGTATGAACAAGTCTCACTGCCAATCACCATGTTGTATGAATAAGTCTCACTGCCAATCACCATGTTGTATGAACAAGTCTCACTGCCAATCACCGTGTTGTATGAACAAGTCTCACTGCCAATCACCATGTTGTATGAACAAGTCTCACTGCCAATCACCATGTTGTATGAACAAGTCTTACTGCTGATCACCATGTTGTATGAACAAGTCTCACTGCCCATCACCATGTTGTATGAACAAGTCGCACTGCCGATCACCGTGTTGTATGAACAAGTCTCACTGCCAATCACCATGTTGTATGAACAAGTCTCACTGCCAATCACCGTGTTGTATGAACAAGCCTCACTGCCAATCACCGTGTTGTATGAACAAGCCTCACTGCCAATCACCATGTTGTATGAACAAGCCTCACTGCCAATCACCGTGTTGTATGAACAAGTCGCACTGCCGATCACCGTGTTGTATGAACAAGTCTCACTGTCAATCACCATGATGTATGAACAAGTCTCACTGCCAATCACCATGTTGTATGAACAAGTCTCACTGCCGATCTGCGTGTTGTATGAACAAGTCGCACTGCCGATCACCGTGTTGTATGAACAAGTCTCACTGCCGATCTGCGTGTTGTATGAACAAGTCTCACTGCCAATCACCGTGATGTATGAACAAGTCTCACTGCCAATCACCATGTTGTATGAACAAGCCTCACTGCCAATCACCGTGTTGTATGAACAAGTCGCACTGCCAATCACCGTGTTGTATGAACAAGTCTCACTGCCAATCACCGTGTTGTATGAACAAGTCTCACTGCCAATCACCATGTTGTATGAACAAGTCTCACTGCCAATCAACGTGTTGTATGAACAAGTCTCACTGCCAATCACCGTGATGTATGAACAAGTCTCACTGCCAATCACCGTGTTGTATGAACAAATCTCACTGTCAATCACCGTGTTGTATGAACAAATCTCACTGCCAATCACCGTGTTGTATGAACAAGTCTCACTGTCAATCACTGTGTTGTATGAACAAATCTCACTGTCAATCACTGTGTTGTATGAACAAATCTCACTGCCCATCACCATGTTGTATGAACAAGTCTCACTGCTGATCACCGTGTTGTATTTACAAGCCTCACTGCCAATCACCGTGTTGTATGAACAAGCCTCACTGCCAATCACCGTGTTGTATGAACAAGCCTCACTGCCGATCTGCGTGTTGTATGAACAAGTCGCACTGCCAATCACCATGATGTATGAACAAGTCTCACTGCCAATCACCGTGTTGTATGAACAAGTCTCACTGCCAATCACCGTGATGTATGAACAAGTCTCACTGCCAATCACCGTGATGTATGAACAAGTCTCACTGCCGATCTGCGTGTTGTATGAACAAGTCGCACTGCCGATCACCATGTTGTATGAACAAGTCTCACTGCCAATCACCGTGATGTATGAACAAGTCTCACTGCCGATCTGCGTGTTGTATGAACAAGTCGCACTGCCAATCACCGTGTTGTATGAACAAGCCTCACTGCCAATCACCGTGTTGTATGAACAAGTCTCACTGCCAATCACCATGATGTATGAACAAGTCTCACTGTCAATCACCGTGTTGTATGAACAAGTCTCACTGCCAATCACCGTGTTGTATGAACAAGTCGCACTGCCAATCACCGTGTTGTATGAACATGTCTCACTGCCAATCACCGTGTTGTATGAACAAGTCTCACTGCCCATCACCATGTTGTATGAACAAGTCGCACTGCCAATCACCGTGTTGTATGAACAAGTCTCACTGCCAATCACCATGTTGTATGAACAAGTCTCACTGCCAATCACCGTGTTGTATGAACAAGTCTCACTGTCAATCACCGTGTTGTATGAACAAGTCTCACTGCTAATCACCATGTTGTATGAACAAGTCTCACTGTCAATCACCATGTTGTATGAACAAGTCTCACTGCTAATCACCATGTTGTATGAACAAGTCTCACTGCCAATCACCATGTTGTATGAACAAGTCTAACTGCCAATCACCGTGTTGTATGAACAAGTCTCACTGTCAATCACCGTGTTGTATGAACAAGTCTCACTGCCAATCACCATGTTGTATGAACAAGTCTCACTGCCAATCACCGTGTTGTATGAACAAGTCTCACTGCCCATCACCGTGTTGTATGAACAGGTCTCACTGCCAATCACCATGTTGTATGAACAAGTCTCACTGCCCATCACCGTGTTGTATGAACAGGTCTCACTGCCAATCACCGTGTTGTATGAACATGTCTCACTGCCAATCACCGTGTTGTATGAACAAGTCGCACTGTCGATCACCGTGTTGTATGAACAAGTCTCACTGCCAATCACCGTGTTGTATGAACAAGTCTCACTGCCAATCACCGTGTTGTATGAACACGTCTCACTGCCAATCACCGTGTTGTATGAACAAGTCTCACTGCCAATCACCATGTTGTATGAAGGTGGCTAAACCATTTTTCACTGTGTCGTGCATATTGTTTAGAGTATGGATCGACAGACCAAGCTTTGTCTTGTGGGGATGAGAAAGACCATTTTCTAGTCGAACGAGAAGGGATCCTTGTCCTGAACAAGGTGTAATTTATTACTGAATAACCTCCAAGTACAGACTATGCTAATATTATAGATATTGTTACAGAGAATGTGTGGAACTCCGGACGGCACTTGAGATTCTGAACTGTTCTCCCACAGGCCTGTAATGTATCACCATACTGACTGGTGCTTTAGGTAAACCTCAGTATTTCAGGGCCTTACACCCTGAGGCAACATCCCTTTCTGCAATGAGAAAGCTGCCCTGTAACCCTCTGGCACTACGCTGGCTTATCTTGTGAGCCCAATACCTTGTAAGCTCTAACTCCTTTGACTGGCTGCTCCTTAACCAAGTTTCCCTGACCTGTTATTCCATGGCTGGCTGTTCATTCTTGACTTTAACGAGTTTGACTCCTTCCACCATTTGGCGATTATCGATGGCAAGACAGGCAAGCCTTCCTCAGGAGGATGATGTCTTCTCCACCAGCTGGCAGCCCTTGCGTTGGAGAGTTGCTTGTAAAATACCTTTTATCTGAAGTTGTGTACCTCCTGGACCGTACACCATGGTCAGTTTGATTTCAACCATGGTTCATTATCTAATCACATGGTCAAAGCGCCCCTGTAGCCAGGTTGAAATGAGTAAAATGCCCTTTGGCATGAAAATCCTCATGCTGACAAAGCTAAGTCTGGATCGCTATTATCCCTTTCGGGTTTTCTTCTTGTGTAGACTGTGTATGTTTTCTGATAGCGACACAGTGTGTGATTGTTACAGTCTTCCTTTGCCTGTAAAATTACCTGATCCCAGTTGAAATTTCAAATCTCCTGTGAAGATATCGATCTGTAATTTGAATCTGTGATGTTTAAAGAGGATTGAGGCAGCCAAAATGCCTGAGATATAAAACAGGGGAGCGGTTCATTCCACTTTACCCTGTCTATGCCCCTCACAATTTTACACACCTCAGTCAGACACCGCCTAACTCAGTCCCCTGTGATCTAAAGAAAACAACCCCTGACTGTTCAACCTCTCTTCATTACTGAAACTCTCCGGCCTCGGCAACTGGTGTCTGTACATTCTCCCCGTGTCTGCATGGGTTTCCTCCGGGTGCTCCGGTTTCCTCCCACAGTCCAAAGATGTGCAGGTTAGGTGAATAGACCATACTACATTGGCTGTAGTGTTCAGGGACGTGTAGGTTAGGTGAATAGACCATACTACATTGGCTGTAGTGTTCAGGGACGTGTAGGTTAGGTGAATTGGCCATTCTACATTGGCTGTAGTGTTGAGGGATGTGTAGGTTAGGTGAATTGGCCATTCTACATTGGCTGTAGTGTTCAGGGACGTGTAGGTTAGGTGAATAGACCATACTACATTGGCTGTAGTGTTCAGGAACGTGTAGGTTAGGTGAATTGGCCATTCTACATTGGCTGTAGTGTTGAGGGATGTGTAGGTTAGGTGAATTGGCCATTCTACATTGGCTGTAGTGTTGAGGGATGTGTAGGTTAGGTGAATTGGCCATTCTACATTGGCTGTAGTGTTGAGGGATGTGTAGGTTAGGTGAATTGGCCATTCTACATTGGCTGTAGTGTTGAGGGATGTGTAGGTTAGGTGAATTGGCCATACTACATTGGCTGTAGTGTTGAGGGATGTGTAGGTTAGGTGAATTGGCCATTCTACATTGGCTGTAGTGTTCAGGCACGTGTAGGTTAGGAGATTTGGCCATTTTACATTGGCTGTAGTGTTCAGGGATGTGCAGGTTCGGTGAATTGGCCATGCTACATTGCCCAGAGTGTTCAGGGATGGAGGCTAGGTGTATTAGTCAGGGGTAGATGTGGACCAATAGGGGAGGGTAATCGGTCTGGGAGGGCTGGTGTGGACTAGTCGGGTCGAATGGCCTGTTGCCACATTGAAGAGATTCTATGGTTCTATGACCTTGATCACAAAAACAGAAGTGGCTGAAGAACCATCCCTGATGAAGGGTCACTAAACTTGAAATGTTAACTCTGCTTTCTCTCCACCCATCTTACCCGGCCTGCTGAGTTTCTCCAGCAATTTCTGCCTTTGCTTCAGATCTCCAGCGCCTGCAGTTCTTTGTTTTCATTTGAACATCTTGGGAAATCTCCCCTACACTCTCTCCGGTGCTTTCATACTCTCCTATAACATGGAATCCAGATCTGCACACAGTCTTCCAGCTGTGGAGGAACTGAAGTCATTTACTTTTCCAGCATAACCTTCCTGCTCTGGAGTCCACTCAGAAGTCGATTTGTTCACACGGTACAGGTCGATGGAAAACAGCCACGTGGAAGTACGGGTGACGGTCGTATGCCAGATTTTAAAAATTAAAACCCTGTATGGAATTGCATTCGTAAGTCAGGCATTCATAAATCAAGGACCCCTCGATCCCATATTCCTTCTTCACCACTTACCTGCCCTGCTACCTTAAGGGACTGGTGGACATGTGTACCCAGGGTCCTAGCCGGCATCATGAATTCCCTTGCCTCCTTTGAGCTGCCGAAGTGTATCCCCTCATACCGTTCCAGATTGAATTCCATTTACTGCATCCCTCTGCAATCTGAGGCTATCCTCCTCACTGTTCACCATCCGACCAATTGTCATACCGTCCATAACTTACTAATCAAACCTCCTCCATTCAAATTTCAATTGTTGCTGGAAACAATGTGGCAGAGAAGATCTCCTTGAATGTCAAAAACTTCCATTCAACACCAGGGGAGTGTATCATAGAATCCCACCAATGAAGAAATAGGCCACATGGCCCAACATGTCCACATCAATTTTTTGAAGAGTATCCCACCCAAATCCATTCCCCTACCCTATTACTCTACATGTCCCCTGACTGATGCAGCTAACCTACACATCCCTGGACTCTATGAGCAGTTTGGCATGGCCAATGCACCCTAACCTGCACATCTTTGGACTGTGGGAGGAGACAGGAGCAAACCCACACAGACTGGGAGAGAACATGCCTGAGGCGGGAATTGAACCCAGGTCCCTGGTGCTGTGAGGCAGCAGTGCTAACCACTGAGCCACTGTGTTTGTCTCTATCCAGGATAGCTCTGAATAAAGGGTATGGTAAAGCCTCAGACCAGGTGAAGAAACATGGAGGGTGCTAGCATGCATTCTGGAGTGATGCAATGGAAACTGGGTGGCACAGTGGCTCAGCAGGTAGCACTGCTTTCTCACGGGACCTGGGTTCAATTCCAGCCTTGGGCGACTGTCTGTGTAGGGTTTGTACATTCTCCCCGTTCTGCGTGGGTTTCCTCCGGGTGCTCCGGTTTCCTCCCACAGTTCAAAAGCATGCAGGTTAAGTGAACTGGCCGTGCTAAATTGTCTAGGGGGTGGATTAGCCACGGTAACATGCTGGATTACGGTAAGGTGTGGGGCTGGGTTGGACACTTTGCAGAGGGATGGAGTGGACTTGATGGGCCAACTGGCCTCTTACCATACTGTACAGATTCTAACCTCGTGCTAAATGGAAATAGTAAGGACAGCTTAGTGGAATGCACTGCAATGAAACATTTCCAAAGTTGCCTGACATGGTGAGGCTGCACAGAGGTCATCTGTGAGTTGGGATATCTGTAGGTGAAGCATTTTGTGTACATTGTCATTTCCGCTGCGTTTTAGCTGGTGAATCAGAGACCTTGCCCAATCTGAATGCAACAACATGCCCTTGTGCTGTGTTGTTGGGTTCAAGGGCTGGTGGAACAGGGAGAGACAGAGATTGAAAAGCACCTCACCATAACGTCCATAATGGAACAACAGGAGATTCTAATTTGAGATGTGTCATAGGGTAGAGTGTTTTTTTTAAAAGGATAACAGATGTCACCTTTAAAAGGGTTTGAGCGTGAAGGGTGATGCTGTGCGAGTGAAAAGAATCAGGGTGATGGATCATGAGTTGACACATTTATCGGGAAACACAATTTTAAATAGCAGAGAACAGCTGGTCAGCAGCCATAAATCGTCCAAATCATTCCCTGACTAGTAGTTGCACAGCAGTGACTGGTCCAGCTCCCTTACACTCTCAAAAGAGAGATTTAATTCCACGTTATGGTGTTTCTAAACTATTCTACAGGGTTCAGGCAAACCAGACTGGTACTGGGTGGGGAAGGAGGGTTGGGAAGCATTGGGGTAACAGGCAAAGTTTGAACCTGTCGCATTTTGTCAAGAGCAAGTTCATAATGTCGTAGCCATGTCTGATCAATACAGGAACTTATCCAGTTGCTAAACTTTTTTTTAAAGCAACTTGCTCAGACATTTTATGTCGCATCTCTTGGGCTGTTGGGATTTTAATATGGGCCTCCAGACTCAGAAGTAGGGTCACTACCATGGTGCCACTAAACCAGGAACCCTTCATCTGATTGTCGAGTCATACAGTATGGAAACCGACCCCTTGTCCAATCAGTCAGTGCCGAACATAATCCCAAACTAAACTAGTCCCACTTGTCTGCACTTGACCCATATCCCTCCAATCCATTCCTATTCGTGGACTTATCTAAGTGTATTTTAGACATTGTAACTGTCCCCACATCCACCACATCCTCAGGACGTTCATTCTACACACGAACACTCTCTAATCATTCTTGGGTCATGGGTGCCATTAGTTGGCCTGCATTTATTGCACGTCCCTAGTTGCCCCTTGAGAAGGTGGGGGTGCACTGCCTTCTTGAACTGCTGCAGTCCACCTGCTGTAAGATGACCCACAATGTCCTTAGGGAGGAAAGTCCAGGGTTTTGACCCAGCGACAGTGAAGGAACGGCGATACATTTCCAAGTCAGTATGGGGAGTGGCTTGAGTGGTGTTCCCATGTATCTGCAGCTGTTGTCCTTCTCAATGGAAGTGGTCATGGGTTTGGAAGGTGCTGTCTAAGAATCTTAGGTGAATTTCTGCAGTGCCTCTTGTAGATAGAACACATTGCTGCTACTGAACATCGGTGGTGGAAGAATGGATGTTTGTGGATGTGGTGCCAATCAGACTGCTCTGGCCTGGATAGTATCAAGGTTCTTGAGTGTTGCTGGGGCTCTGCACCCATCCACAAGTGGGGAGTATTCCGTCACACTCCTGACTTGTGCCTTGTAGATGGTGGACAGGCTTTGGGGAGGCAGGAGGTGAGTTACTTCATCCCCAACCTGCTCTTGCAGCCACTGTGAGTCCAAATGAGTTTCTGGTCAATGGTAAGTCCCAGGATGTTGATAGTGGAGTATTCAGTGACAGTAACGCCATTGAATGTCAGTGGCTAGTGGTTAGATTGTCTCTTTTGGAAATGGCCATTGACCGGCCTTTGTTATTTACCACTTGTCATCCCAAGTCTAGATATTGCCCAGATCTTGTTCCATTTGAATGGGAACATTTGTACATGAATAGGAAGTATGTTTGAACCTGGACTACTTCAGTACCAAATGATGCTGTACATTATGCAATCATCAGCAAACATCCCCACTCCTGACCTTATCGTTGAGGACAGGTCATTGATGAAGCAGCTACAGATGGCTGTGCCTATCATACTCCCTGAGAAACTCAGGGATAGTGTGGAACCGTGGTAGTGTTCCTACCTCAGAAGCAGGAGGCCTGGGTTCACATCTTACCTGCTCTGAAGGTGTGTAATAGTAACCCTGACCAGGTTTGGTCATGGAACTCTTGAATGAGAAGATATCCCCTGAGGGTCTCCAGCAGCGATGCCCTGGAGCAGGACTGACTGACCTCCCAACAATCATCTTCCTGTGTAGCAGGTATGACTGCAACTATTGAGCCTCAGGAACAGAAATTCCTAGCTCAACCGTTCTGCTAGCATCTGTGGAGAGAAATCAGAGTTAATGTTTCAGGTCAGGTGACCCTTCATTCGATAATGGGGTTCCTCTGAAGTTCGTTAACAGGTCAAAATGTCATGTGATTGCTTTCAAATCAGGTACATGACAACTGGAGCAGGTGGAACTTGAACTTGGGCCTCCTGACCCAGAGGTAGTGATACTACCACTGCACCACAAAAATACCTCACATGTCATCCCCTGCCATGCCTTAAAAACATTGACTTGAAGCTGTGAATTGCAAGTCCACTGTATCTCCACCACTAAGTATTGTCTTATTTAGCTCCTGTTGTCAAACCCTAATATTGTTAACTATACATCGTCAACATAAAGAAAGCCTGTTGAATGATTTAAAAATAGCAGTTAATACTGAATTGGTTCAAGCTTAGCTCAAAAGTGGGCTTTTGTGGCACAGTGGCGGTGTCCATACCCCTGAACTGGGTGGTCTAGGTTTGAGTCCCACCTATCAGAGAGGTGTGTGTTAATGTCAATTTGAAAATGTCACGAGTGATTGCCTGGAATGGGCTTCTGGCTTGGAAGGGAGTCCTTGATGCTGTCAACTAAATGTCTACGGTGCAAGGTGTTCCTTTTTCTGATAACAATTCCTCACCTTGACAAACACAAATGGCCAAATCTAAATAAATAGGAAGCGGCTCAAATTAAATGGGGAAGTTTGTTATGTCAGTCTTTGTACCCAATCTGCCCATTAACCAGCCCAGGGGTCAGCAACCTATGGACACAAGCCATAGATGTGGCGTCTGATCTTATTCAATCAGTGCTGTTTTTATGGTAATTAATAGCTCGATTTGTGTTTTCTAACCTGAGAAAAAGCATCTCTTTTAATGTAAAAGCCCTTGAAATGTTGCTGAGTGTTGTGTCTAGTTCTCGCTACTACTGACCTGTCAACTGAACTATATGGGAGATTTTCCAATAATTATGCTTCTTGTTATTACGTTTGACACCTACCTCTGCGACCCACTTTGGCTAACTCTGCACTCCTCTGAATCCAGAGAATGCTGGAGAAACTCAACAGGTCTGGCAGCATGTGGGGAAGGAGAAACAAAGTTAACATTTCGGGTCTGAGGTGACTCTGCATCTGAAGACTTTCTCCAGTGCCCTTTTTAATGCGTGCCGTAGCTTTCCAGGATCCGTCGCATTTCCCCTTTATTTATTTCTCTAAATCCAGCCTCTTCGATTTTGCTATTGGCAGTCACTCGTGTCTTCAATATTCCTGCCTCTTCGTCTTTCTTTTTCAGCGCCTCTGTCCTTTTAAAGCAATCATTTGAAAATTGTGCCGTCTGTATGTAATGTAAAAACAATCTAAGAAAGAATATAACTCAAACTATTTAAAATCTGAGATACTTCATTCATCAACGTAGTTAAAAACCTCAAAAATGATGGCAGAGAAAAACTGCCATAGTAGTTAATAAACTCCCGGATATCTGACTTATGATTACATAAAGATCAGCCCTCAGCCTCCAACACTCCAAGGAAGGTAGCCTCAGTCTCTTCAGCTTCTCTGCATAGCCCCAACCCTGGGAGCTTGCTGCATGAGCCATCGCTCCTATCCTGCAGCAGTGACTCCCTTTGAGTGACTGGAGAGGATTTGGGATGTCCTGAAGTCACAAGAAGCGCTATGCAAATTCAACTCTTTCTTTTCAATCCTTTTGCACAACCTTTTAGCTCACCTGGGCTGCAAAGTTGCCTGTGTGAGTCAGTGTCGGAATCTTGTCTGGAAAAATCCTCCTGGGAAATGCTTTGGGATGTTTATTTTATGATGTGGAATATTGTGGGTGACTGTAGCTTAAATTTTCTGAAGCAGGGTGTAAGGGGTTGGGAGGGTGGGGGAGTGTAGGGGTGTGACACAATCTTTGGTGTGACTGTGTGTGTGTGTGTGTGTGTGTGTGTGTAAGCGCCCCAGGATATTTCTAGAGGGTTTTACCGAAAGCCGTGCTGGATGATGAGGCTTTGATAATGTTTCCTGTAGGAGTTTCCATTATCTCACGGTGTGGTTGATGCCAGGAGATGGAACACTGGTGGCCATTGTCGAAGGCAGGTTACGTGCGGAGCATCAGGTATGGGAACTGAATGCGAAGCCTATCACTTACTGTAAAGTGCCAATTACCTCCCAGGAATTAACTGTTCCTCAGCCCGAACGCTGTGGCATTTATTAGTATAAAGAGTATGCAGTGTGGAGAATATGTTTGTAAGACATTAAGTTTGGCACTGAACCCTTCTCTGCCCCCAAACACACACACACACACACACACACACACAACACACACACATACACATATACTACAACACACACACACAACACACACACATACACATATACTACAACACACACAACACACACATACACACTCACATACACACACACATATACACAACACACACATATACACAACACACACATATACTACAAAACACACACACATATAAACAACACACACATACATACACATATACACAACACACACACATATACTACAACACACATACACACAACACACACACACATACACACACACATTTACACAACACACACACAACACACACGCATATACACAACACACAACAACACACACACAACACACACATACACACACGTATACTACAACACACACACACATACATAACACACACACAACACACACACACAACACACAGACACGCACTCTCATACACACACATACGCAACACGCATACACAGCACACACACACATAACACACACTACTGGTACAATTACAACATTTAAAAGGCATCTGGATGGGTATATGATTAGAAAGTGTTTAGAGGGATTTGGGCAGGGTGCTGGCAAGTGGGACTAGATTAGGTGAGGATATCTGGTCAGCATGGATGAGTTGGACCAAAGGGTTTGTTTCCGTGCTGTACATCTCTATGACTTTTGACTATCTCTGGCGAGAGAGACAGAGGTAATGTGTTGAGTCCAATCTTCTTTAGATTAATTGACTGACCAACTGACTTGAAAGATAGTAAAATGGAGACCTCTTGTGCCTGAGTACCTCATCTCCTGATGATTGCTCACTGTCTTAAAGGCATACAGCCTGTCTGAGCCCCATGCAGTAAAGCAACAGTCAGGATGGGAAATAAAGAGCATCAGGGTGCATTGAAAATAAATTCCATTGCGGATTTTAGCAGGATATGGATAACTATCTGAAGAGTGAGAATTTGCGAGGCTATAAGAAAGGGCGGGGGAGTGGCACTCAGTGAATTACACCTTGCAAAGGGCCAGCATTGACATATTGGGCCCAATGGTCCCATCTGCCCTCCAGCCATTTATGATGTCTGTGACTCTGTGAGAGCTAAAGTTTTTAAAAGGACAATCCATTTCATATTTTTTCAAACATGCTGCGCTAATTTAAAACCTGAAGAAATTGCATCAATTAATTTTCAGTGCCAGAAGGTTAATTGGAAATAATTAGCACCTTAGCACATTATTATAAGAATCTCTGACAGCTAATCTGGGTCGAATTGAAAATGTGCAAACTTCGAATGGTTCCCCTAGGCTCCTTGCGTCCTCTCTGATCTTCAGTGATGAGTTTAGTTGTTATCCACTGCACAATTACAGCAGTCTGCTGAAACTCAGTGCATCTCAATGGGGGGGCCTGCACAGTGAGGTGATGGGATCGTGAGGCTAATGGTATGATGGAGTGAGGCGTTAATAACCATGAGCTGCGACACTACTGTGACAGCAAATTCATTTATTTCTTTTTTTTAAAAAAAACCGAGTCAAGCCCTCGAGCAGAATCTAACAAGGGTCTGATCGACTTTGCTAGTGGTGAGATTATGTCGTCAAATCTGACGAGAAATCAGTTGAGGCCTCTCTCAACGGAGGCCTCTCTCTCTCTGTCATTTATGCCAAGCAGTGAGACAGTTTCTCGCCAACTGAGGGGAATCAAAACTCGTTTCAAACACCTTCCCCAATGCCACAACAGCCTGGGGCCATTGGAAGCTGACGTTTGCCGACCCTTATCAAACCTCTCTGACCCACTCAGAGCTGCATTGCAGAGCAACTGGAGTGGAGAGGATGCAGTGAGAATACTCTAATGGCACCAGCGGGGGTCCCACTGTTCAGACTGGACCATGGTGAGTCTCAGGGTTGTCCACTCACTCACCGAGGAGCGACATTCCCATTGCCAGTATCAGCGCCTTGCTCCCACCCCCGCCCTCCGGGTTGGTACAGTCCCATACAGCTTGTCCTGTCACTCAGCAGCTCCTCAGTCTCAGGGGCGGCCATCTTGCCGCCCACTTGATCGGCCTCAGATTGACGCCAGCAGCTTCCGCAGTAACACACGCGGGCCGACTCGCCCTGTCGTCATGGAGCCATCCTCACGGAGACCCAGCCAAGGAGATGTCAGTCACAGGGGGCTCTGGGAGAGGGGGATGGTGTCCCAGCACAGTACAGGGGATGGCAAGGGCAGCCCCTGATACCAGTCTGGGTACCACGAGAGGGAAATTCGGGAATTTGTTTTTCATTCACTCAGAGGATGTGGGCTAGGTCCAGCATTTAATGCCCCTCCCTAATTGCCCCAGAGAACAGTTAAGAGTCAACCACATTGGAGTCACATGTAGACAAGATCATGTAAGGATGGAAGGTTTCTTCCCTGAAGGACATTAGTGAACCAGATGGGTTTTTCCAACAATTAGCAATGGTTTCATGGTCATCATTAGATTCTTTTTTTAAAAAATTTAATTCAAATTCCACCATCTGCCATGTTGGGATTTGAACCCATGTCCCAAGAGCATTGGCTAGTAATAGTCAAATGACAATGCCACTAAGCCATCACCTCGCCCAGGGCATTGATTTGTTGGGATTTGGGGTTACCTTCTAGTGGGAACCGGAATTACAAATGTGAATGGGGTGGGTGGGGGTAACTGGATTTGTCAGGGGGTAGGTCACGGGAAGGCATGAATGGGCCGAGGTAGTTAGGGGCTGGGGAGGTGTGGGTGGGGGGGCAGTATGGGTAACAGCAAGGCTCACAGAGATGTGTGGCGTGGGGACCTGGGGTGGTGTGAAGTCTATGGGGCTCACGGGAAATGCAACTGGGGTTGGGGGGTATGGGTTGAAGACATGATACTGAGCTGGAGGCTGGGCGACACTAGTCAAAGAGCGCTCACTGTCACCTTCTATCGAGCTAGAACGTTGTCCCAGCCAACGATGCCCACGTCCCAGGAGTGATTGTGGATTGAGGTAGGTAATGATAAAAAGTGCCCTCCACCACTGGCACCAACACCATTCATCCTGGGTCAAGGTCGATCCAGATTCAGGCAAATTTGCAGGCCACTTTTGGAATACTGTGTTCATTTCTGGTCTCCCTGCCACAGGATCGATGTTGTGAAACTTGAAAATATTGACGAAAGATTTACAAGGATGTTGCCAAGGTTGGAGAGTTTGAGCAATAGGGAGAGGCTGGGGCTGTTTTCCCTGGAGCATCAGAGGCTGAGGGGTGACCTTATAGGGTTTCGTTAAATTATGAGGGGCATGGATAGGGTAAATAGCCAAGGTCTTTTCCCTGGGGGAGAGTCAAGAACCAGAGGGCATAGTTTTAGGGTGAGAGGGGAAAGATATAAAGAGACCTAAGGGGCATCTTTTTCATGCAGAGGGTGGTACGTGTATGGAATGAGCTGCCAGAGGAAGTGGTGGAGGCTGGTACAATTACAACATTTAAAAGGCATCTGGATGGGAATATGAATAGGGAGGGTTTAGCCGGATGTGGGTCAAACGCAGGAAAATGGGACCAGTTCAGTATAGGAGATCTGTTCAGCATGGACAAGTTGGACCGAAGGACCTGTTTCTGTGCTGCATGACTCTATGGCAAGGAGTTGGCCATTTAGTTCTCTGAACATGCTCTATCGTTCAATAATCCCATTTTTGATCTGAACTCCACTGTCTTTGTTTCTGGTTTACTCATTCGCAGAACGTGGTGTAGCGGGCTGATCCCAGCATTTATTGCCTGTCCCTAATTGCCCCTTGAGAAGGTGGGGGGTGAGCTGCCTTCTTGAACTGCTGCAGTCCACCTGCTGACGGTTGTCAAAGAGTGTGGGGCTGGATAAGCAGAGCAAAAAATGAGGTCTGCAGATGCTGGAGATCACATTTAAAAATGTGTTGCTGGTTAAAGCACAGCAGGTCAGGCAGCATCCAAGGAACAGGAAATTCGACGTTTCGGGCTTATGCTATTCCTTGGATGCTGCCTAACCTGCTGTGGATAAGCAGAGCAGGCCAGGCAGCATCTGAAGAGCAGGAGAGTCGACATTGAACAGAGATTGAACTGCAAGGCCTTCAGGGAGGATGTTCCAGTTCCATCCCCGTGTCAGTCGATTTCCTTCGTGCGTGAAGATCTGTCGAGCTTGGTCATGAATACACTCAGTAAATCTAGCAGCAACAGCCCACCGCTGTAATGTAGAGGAAACAGGAGAGTGGAGAGGAGATAGGATTAGATTACTTACAGTGTGGAAACAGGCCCTTCGGCCCAACACGTCCACACCGACCCGCCGAAGCGCAACCCACCCATACCCCTATATTTACCCCTTACCTAACACCACGGGCAATTTAGCTTGGCCAATTCACCTGACCCGCACATCTTTGGACTGTGGGAGGAAACCGGAGCACCCAGAGGAAACCCACGCAGACACGGGGAGAACATGCAAACTCCACACAGGCAGTCGCCTGAGTCAGGAATTGAACCCGGGTCTCAGGCGCTGTGAGGCAGCCGTGCTAACCACCGGGCCGCCCACATAGGAGGATGGGGGTTTACACCGACAGGGGAAATGGAAAGATTTCCAGCCATCTCCGGCCGTAACTGGCAAGGAGTAACACAAACAGGATTACCGAACGTCCATGTCTACAGCTCAACCCCCATCACAGGCCGGAGAGCCCAGCCTGGACAGATCCGGGAGTGGGAGGGGACAGCTGTCTGACATGAGGAGCTGAACGTATTTTCCCCTTCACCTCACAGAGAGAGGACGAGGGACTTCTGAAAGAATGGAAATCAAGCTAATGCTGCAGTATTGAGCCACCATCACGGCTACTAAATGCATATACAACCTCGATTATCCAGCACTCGGTTTTCCGAACTTCAGATTATCTGAACAAAGATCGCAAGGTGCCAGTGTTTGGCTAACTATGTTATCCCGGCATTTAGTTAACCGAATGAAATACACCCCGCCTGTGTCTTCGGGATATCCTCTGTACCTGGGTCAGTGAAGACTTTGGGTCAATGTTTGTTGTTGATGGACAGGGATTGGTTAGCAAGGTCACTGAAGTGGTTAGACTTGCTCAGAGTGTAGCTGGGAAGAGCCCCTGGTCTCTTTCAGGATCTGTCTCAATGGCCCAGAATAAAAGAAAACTCAAAATTCTCCCTCCCCTCCCTCTGGTTCCTCTGTCAAATGTCACAAACCTGTGTTCGGTACTTAACCACCCTCAGTCCTGTGAAAACACCACCTAGATACTGTGGGAAGCTTCACTGGGACTCCAGAAAACCCAACAGAATGTATGTTTTGCTGTAAGACTGGGAGATTCAGACCTTCATTATCATCGGGAGATTTACTGCAAAGTGTCATACAGCACGGAAACAGACCCTTCAGTCCCACTAGTCCACGTCGAACAAAATCCGAAACTAAACTAGTCCCACCTGCCTGCCCATTGCCCATTTCCCTCCAAACACATCATCGAAAGCATACTGCCCAGATGCAGAACGACGTGGTGCAGCACCTGTTCTGCCCAGGACTGTAAGAAACTACAGAAGATGGTGTGCACAACCCAGACCATCACAGGAGCCCATCTCTCATCCACGGAGTCCGTTTACACGGCTCGCTGCTGTGGAAAGGCTGCCAACATCATCAAAGACCCCTCCCACCCCGGTAATACTCTCCTCCAACCTCTTCTGTCAGGCAGAGGAGACTGAAGCCTGCACACAGGCACCAACAGGTTCAGGAACAGCTTCTTCCCTGCCTGATGTACAGACCTCTCTTAACTTCAAATAATGCTGAGTTTTCTCATGTTGATTTTCCCTTGTGTACGCCATGTGCGATGTAATCTGTTTGCCTCTGTCCAAGTTTTTTTTGATCCAATGATCTGTACGTCCCTGTTTGCTGTGATCTGCCTGTACTACTCACAAACAAAACTTTTCCCTGTACTCAGGTACACGTGACAGCAAATCAATCAACATTTCCTATCCATTTACCTATCCAAACATCTTTTAAATGTTGTAACTATCCCGCATCCACCACTTCCTCTGACAGTTCATTCAATTTGTGGACCACACTCTGTGTAAAAAGTTACCCTCCCCCATGTCTCTCCCCTCACCTTAAAAATATGCTCCTACTCTTGGAATTCCCTATCCTGCGGAAAAGCCATCTGGTATTAACCCTATCCATGTCTCTCCTGATTTTATAAACTTCGATAAGGTCACCTCTCAGCCTCCTAGCGTCCTGTCTACAATTAGAGTCAGAGAGTTGGACAGCACAAAAACAGACCCCTCAGCATAACTTGTCCGCGCTGACCAGACATCCCAATCTGACAATATCAGGCCTCCAAACCCTTCCTATTCATATAGGATTCCTGAAGAAGGGCTCGTACCCGAAACGTCGATTCTCCTGCTCCTTGGATGC
Organism: Hemiscyllium ocellatum; assembly: GCF_020745735.1. Lineage (NCBI taxonomy): Eukaryota > Metazoa > Chordata > Chondrichthyes > Orectolobiformes > Hemiscylliidae > Hemiscyllium > Hemiscyllium ocellatum. Next base: position 15,609,027 of record NC_083403.1, read on the forward strand.
TGCCTGACCTGCTGCGCTTTTCCAGCATCTGCAGCCCTCACTTTCTCCTATTCATATACCCAACCAGATGCCTTTTAAATGTTGTCATTGTACCAGCCTCCACCACTCCCTCTCACTCTAAACCTACGTCTTCTAGTTTTGGTCTCGCCTTACCTCAGGTGAAAGACCCCAGTGGTTCACCTTATGCCCCTCATGATTTGTCCAGTTTCTTAGGATGCATTCTGACAAAAGTATCCAGAAAGACAGCAGCTGGTATCCAGCGCAGGAAGGGTTAACAGCCGTCGAGCAGAGAGTTGCCAGGATTTAGGGCTGGCCTAGGCGGGATGAGAGAGAGGGAGAGGACAGAGTCATGGATGTCACTGCAGCTGATTAAACCGGCACTTTCCTCCCATTGTCCCATCATTTCATGGTACAACAACCACACAACCTTTGAAAACTCCACAGGCCGAACTTGCCCTTTCCCTCCGTGGCTTCTGAGCCCTGTTATCTTGCCTGGCCGATGTTGCATTTCAATATCAAAAGCTCCGGACATTTCTTTATCCACGGGCCCCACGACATGGAGGATGATGGGGGGGGTTGTGCAGTGCTGGTGGGGGCTGGGGGGTCGTCAGTGAAGACTGAGACGTGAATGGAGCTTTTGTTCCTTTCTCATGCAGCCAACACCGCTCGGACTATTGGCTCGCCTTTTATCCGTGCCCTTCCAACACTGAACAAGGCAGAAGAAAGCCAATGTCCAGACGCATTGATTGCATTCTATCCGATACCCCTTTCAGCTTAAATGAGTAAAGACACAGCCCTCTGTAACATGAAGCCGCACATCTAGGCCCCGCAGTGTAAGCCTTCCCACTAGGCCCCACTTTCAGTCCTGGCCAATACATCTTCAGGATCTTCCGCATCCGAGCTCCTGTCAGAAAGGAATGACATCCTTTTTCGTACAGGGCACAAAATGTACCCACAATTTGCCACCATCTGGAGCATCAGAGATTATAGGCCTTCACTCAACGCCGCATCCAAACACTTTAGGTCAGAAAGCCGCCCACCACCTCCTTTACAAATGGGAATGTCAGCCTGGAATTTCTCAGTCAAATTTCCCAAAGTGGGTCTGGACATCCTCACTTTCTCATAGAATCCCTACTGTGTGGAAACAGGCCCTTAAGCCCAACAAGTCCACCCTTACCCTCCGAAGAGTAACATGAAGACTCATTCTCCTACCCTATTACTGGACATTTACCCCTGACTAATGCACCTATCCTACACATCCCTGAACACTATGGGCAATTTAGCATAGCCAATTCACCTAACCTGCTATCTCCTGACTCAGGGGCTGAGAGAGCTCACCACTGAATGACTCCCAAGGGGCACTCACACTCAGGGTGGGGATATGGATTGTGAGGGTGGGGAGTGGGGATTCAGGAGTTGGAGAATGAAGGGGGAACAGGAATTGTGAGGGTGGGGATTGTGAGGGTGGAGGGGAACAGGAGTAGTGAGGGAGGAGGCGATGGTGATTGTGAGGGTGGAGGGGGTGGGGATTATGAGGGTGGAGGAGGCGGGGATTATGAGGGTGGAGGGGCTGGGGATTGTGAGGGTGGAGGGGAGTGGGGATTGTGAGGGTGGAGGAGGCAAGGATAGTGAGGGTGGGGGTTTGGGGATTATGAGGATGGTGGGGGCAGGGATTGTGAGGGTGTAGGGGGTAAGGATTGTAAGGGTGGAGGGGGTGGGGATTGTGAGGGTGGAGGGGGATGGGAATTGTGAGGGTGGAGGGGGATGGGAATTGTGAGGTTGGGGTGGATGGGGATTGTGAGGGTGGAGGGGTTGGGGATTGGGGTGGAGGAGGCGGGGATTGTGAGGGTGGAGGGGCGGGGATTGTCAAGGGTGGAGGGGGGATTGTGAGGGTGGAGGGGGGATTGTGAGGGTGGAGGAGGTGGGGATTGTGAGGGTGGAGTGGGGGGATTGTGAGGGTGGAAGGGGTGGGGATTGTGAGGATGGAGGGGGGATTGTGAGGGTGGAGTGGGGGGATTGTGAGGGTGGAAGGGGTGGGAATTGTGGGGGTGGAGGTGGGGATTGTGAGGGTGGGGATTGTGAGGGTGGAGGTGGGGATTGTGAGGGTGGAGGTGGGGATTGTAAGGGTGGAGTGGGGGGATTGTGAGGGTGGAGGGGGTGGGGATTGTGAGGGTGGAGGGGGCGGGGATTGTGAGGGTGGAGGAGGTGAGGATTATGAGGGTGGGGAGTTAAGTTTCAGGATTTGGGAGAGCGAAGTGTAGCAGGGAAATGGACTGTCAGGGTGGGCGGGTGGCCAATGATGTGAGGATGGGCAGGAGCTGTCTAAAAATTTTAAAAAGACAAAAGAGGCGATGGAGATAACGCTCAGATGAATGATGCAGTTTGTCATTCAGTGCCGAGTAATCCAAGTGCGTGCTGAGATCTATCGGTGCCGAATTTCAGACTAGTGGAATGACCAACATTGAAGTCACCTCCTGTACAGATCAACACCTGACCAGATCTACACCCAGGAGATCTCGTTTGGGATGGGTTTTATTCTGGTCCGTACAGAGGTTGGACATCTTACAGAAGAGAGGTGAGCCCCATCACAAGATAGACGGGACATGGATATCATGGAATGAAATGGGATTTCACATCTCATGCTTCCTCAAGGCAAAAGCAGCATCTGTTTCAGACTGTCCTTTACAGAGCATCATTCCTAGGTCTATGTGTGAACCCTTCAGTGCAGTTCTGAGGGGTACTGCACTGTCCGAGCTGCTGTCTCTCAGCACTGTCAGTAAATTGAAGCCAGGTACCTGTAAAAGGTAGCAGAGCAGTTTTCCCCAGTGTCATTCCTGGCTTGGTGAAGGGACACTGGATAGGGTTAGGATTTATATTCGCTAAAGTTGAGAATAATGAGGGGGTACACCCCATAGAACCCCGATAAAATTCTAACAGGACTAGACAGGGGAGATGCAGAAAGGATGTTCCCGATGACTGGGGGAGTCCAGAGGCAAGGGTCACATGCTCAGGATAGTGGGTAAACCATTTAGGATTAAAACAAATGGAAATTTCCTCACCCAGAGAACAGTGAGCCTAAAAAATTCACTAACAAAGTAACCCAAAACATTGTTGGATTTCAAGAAGGGGTGGGAGCTAGCACTCGGAGCTAATGGGATCAAAGGATATTGGGTGGGAAAGCAGGAACATGCTTTTCAGTTGGATGAGCATAATGATAAGCATAATGGCCTACTCCTTTACCGGTGGCATTGTGGCACAGTGGTTAGCACTGCTGCCTCACAGCGCCAGGGACCTGGGTTCAATTCCTGCCTCAGGTGACTGACTGTGTGGAGTTTGCACGTTCTCCCCGTGTCTGCGTGGGTTTCCTCCCACAGATGTGCAGGCCAGGTGAATTGGCCGTGCTAAATTGCCTGTAGGGGTTTGGGTGGGTTGTGGGTCGGTGTGGACTTGGGCCGAATGGCCTGTTTCCACACTGTAAGTAATCTAATCTACTCCTGCCTCCTATTGTCAGGCTAGGCCTTAAATTCTGTGTCTAAACCTTTTGCTGCCTCACTGTCCTTTAAATCATTAATGAAGAACTTCCTCTTTCATCGAGATTTTGGTCACCTGCTTTAATAATTGCACCCTCCAACAAAATCTTGAGGTATTTTGACATGACGCAAGCTTTAATTATGATTTGGAGATGCCAGTGTCGGACCGGGGTGTACAAAGTTAAAAATCACACAACACCAAGTTATAGTCAAACAGGTTTCACCTTGGTTATGGAGAGAGATAGGTGTGTGCAACAGGGCAGGTTTTACAATTGGGGGAAGGGCAAATACGATGCTGCAAGACAGGATCTGAGGAGCATAAGTTGGGAGCATAGGCTGTCAGGGAAGGATGTCGTTGAAACTTGGAACTTTTTCAAGGAACAGATACAACATGTCCTTGATATGTATGTACCTGTCAGGCAGGAAAGAGATGGTCGTGTGAGGGAACCTTGGTTGTCGAGGGAGGTTGAATGTCTTGTAAAGAGGAAGAAGGAGGCTTACATAAGGTTGAGTTAACAAGGTTCAGACCGAGCGTTAGAGGGATACAGGATAGCCAGGAGGGAGCTGAAGAAAAGGGTTAGGAGAGCTAAGAGAGGTCATGAAAAATCTTTGGCGGGTAGGATCAAGGATAACCCCAAGGCCTTTTATGCATATGTGAGAAACATGAGAATAACGAGAATGAGGGTAGCTCCGATCAAGGACAGTAATGGGAGACTGTCTATTGAGTCGGAAGAGATAGGAGAGGGTGTATGAGTACTTTTCTTCGGTATTTACAAATGAGAGGGACCGTATTGTTGAAGAGGAGAGTATGAAACGGACTGGTAAGCTAGGAGGAGATACTTGTTAGGAAGGAAGATGTGTTAGGCATTTTGAAAAACTTGAGGATAGACAAGTCCCCCGGGCCTGACGGGATATATCCTAGGATTATGTGGGAAGCAAGAGAGGAAATTGCAGAGCCGTTGGCAATGATCTTTTTGTCTTCACTGTCAATGGGGGTGGTGCCAGGGGACTGGTGAGTGGCGAATGTTGTTTCCCTGTTCAAAAAAGGGAATAGGGATAATCCCGGGAATTACAGGCCAGTTAGTCTTACTTCGGTGGTAGGCAAAGTAATGGTAAGGGTACTGAGGGATAGGAATTAGGAGTATCTGGAAAGACACAGTTTGATTAGGGACAGCCAGCACGGATTTGTGAGGGGTAGGTCTTGCCTTACAAGCCTTATTGAATTCTTTGAGGAGGTGACCAAGCATGTGGATGAGGGTAGAGCAGTGGATGTAGTGTATATGGATTTTAGTAAGGCATTTGATAAGGATCCCCATGGTAGGCTTATGTGGAAAGTCAGGAGGCATGGGAGACTGGGAAGTTTGGCTAGATAGAGAACTGGCTAACCGGTCGAAGTCAGAGAGTGGTGGTAAATGGTAAACATTCAGCCTGGAGCCCAGTTACAAGTGGAGTTCCACAGGGATCAGTTCTGGGTCGTCTGTTGTTTGTAAGTTTTATTAATAACTTGGAAGAGGGAGTCAAAGGGTGGGTCAGTAAATTTGCAAACGATACGAAGATTGGTGGAGTTGTGGATAGTGAGGAGGGCTGCTGTCAGCTGCAAAGGGACTTAGATATGATGCAGAGCTGGGCTGAGGAGTGGCAGATGGAGTTCAACCCTGTCAAGTGTGAGGTTGTCCATTTTGGAAGGACAAATAAGAATGCAGAATACAGGATTAACGGTAGGGTTCTTAGTAAGGTGGAGGAGCAGAGGGATCTTGGGGTCTATTTTCATAGATCTATGAAAGTTGCCACTCAGGTGGATAGAGCTTGTAAGAAGGCCTATGGTGTATTAGCGTTCATTAGCAGAGGGATTGAATTCAAGAGTCGTGAGGTGATGTTGCAGCTGTACAGGACCTTGGTAAGGCCACATTTGGAGTACTGTGTGCAGTTCTGGTCGCCTCATTTTAGGAAAGATGTGGAAGCTTTGGAGAGGGTGCAGAGGAGATTTACCAGGCTGTTGCCTGGAATGGAGAATAGGTCATATGAGGATAGGTTGAGAGTGCTGGGCCTTTTCTCATTGGAACAGCGAAGGATGAGGGGTGACTTGATAGAGGTTTATAAGATGATATGGGGAATAGATAGAGTAGACAGTCAGAGACTTTTTCCCTGGGTACAACAGAGTGTTACAAGGGGACATAAATTTAAGGTGAAGGGTGGAAGGTATAGGGGAGATGTCAGGGGTAGATTCTTTACCCAGAGAGTGGTGGGGGCATGGAATGGACTGCCTGTGGGAGTGGCAGAGTCAGAATCTTTGGGTGACCTTTAAGCGGCAATTGGATTGGTACATGGATAGGTGCTTAAGCTAGGACAAATGTTTGGTGCAACATCATGGGCCGAAGGGCCTGTTCTGTGCTGCATTGTTCTATGTTCTATGTTCTAAGTTTATTTGGAAGCACTAGCTTTTGGAGCTCTGCTCCTTCCTCAGGTGGTTGTGGAGTATAGCGTCATAGGACACAGAATTTATAGCAGAAGTTTAGTGTGATGTAACTGAAATTATATATTGAAAAAGACCTGGATTGTTTGTTAAATCTCTCATCCTTTAGAATGACCATGTTGGTTTCAGTCCTTTCATATGTAAATTCCAGAACTTTCTTAAAGTTACATTCTCAAGTGAACTTTAACAGCCCATGTCGGCCCAAATAATACACTGAAGGTGTGAGTCCCTTGTGTGAGGCTGTCTGTGCCCCAATGTTCTGACTGGTTCTAATCTAAAAAAGGGATTTACAGAATCTTACATGGATTCATGCAGTTTTTGAGCAAAATAGAATGTAATTGTACACGTACAAATTTACCCCGCAAACTTATATATGTGTGTGTTCATGAGGGGGAGGGTGGGGAATGAGTATCTGTGAGAAACTATGTGTGTTAGTGTAAAGGGCTACAAGTCTGTGAGAGGGTGTGTGTGTGTACCAATGTCTGTGTGTGTCTGTCCATCTGAGTGTGTGTCTGTCTGTGTGTGTGTGTGTGTGTGCCTGTGTGTGTGTAAGTGTGTGTGTCTGTCTGTGTTTCTGTGTGTAAGTGTGTTTCTGTGTGTCTGTGTTTCTGTGTGTCTGTGTGTGTATATGTCTGTGCGTGTGTGTGCGTGCGTGTGTGTGTGTCTGTGTGTTTGGCTGTCTGTTTTAATTAGTCAGTGTTGTTGAGGTTCAGATCAACAATGACCTCAGCAAAAGGTGGAACAGGATCGAGGGGCTGAAGGGCCTTCTCTTTGCTGTGTGTCACTAAGTGAGCATAACATAGAACATAGAACGTTACAGTGCAGTACAGGCCATTTGGCCCTCGATGTTGCGCCGACCTGTGGAACCAATCTGAAGCCTATCCATCCTACACTATTCCATTCTCGTCCAGATGTTTATCCAATGACCATTTAAAGGCCTTAAAGTTGGCGAGTCCACTACTGTTGCAGGCAGGGCACTCCACGCCCCTGACAGGAAGGGATAGCAGGTCAGTGAAGCTGATAGTTGGATAACGCCTTCCTCCCTGTGGAGGGAAGTCTCACTGATTCACAACAACTTATTTTGGCAGCTTATTTGCAAAGACTTCAGTGCTAGGGACAGCTCCGATGGTAAGTGCCCAGCTATGTCAACCATTGAGCAGGGACAGTTCCTGGACATGCCCATGCCAATCTCAGAAAGGGTGGTACTGGGTGCTGGAGACTAAAAGGAGGTTCGGCCTTGCTGTGACAGGAAGTGAACATCTATGGATGTTTCCAGAAAACAGGATAGGGCTCAGCTGTGAATCCCCTCCTGTGAGGAGCTCCTAATGCTCATGTGTGAACCACGGATAACGTGGTGGTAGTGTCCCTACCCCAGATGAGGAGAGCAGGTTCAAGGCCCACCTGCTCTGAAGGTGTGTATAGCATTTCAGAACAGGTTGATTAGAAAAATAGGCTAATTTTTTTTTAACCTGTTAGGAAGGGCCCTTCTTGTGGCACAGTGGTAGTGTACATATCCCTGGACTGAGAGGCCCAGGTACAATCCATCTTGCTCCCGACGTGTGTAATAACTACTTGGAACAGGCCGTACAGAAAGATAGGTTAAATTAAAACTCAAAATGTAACACTGCGACAGGTTATGGGGAAGCGGGAATAACATGGGCGAGGGGGTGGCATGTGAGGGAGAGAGAGTTGTGGGACTGGAAAACTGTGGATACATCAAACAAATGAAAGCTTTAGTTCTGTGCTAACCACCTTTGGAACGTCATGATTTGGAGATGCCGGTGTTGGACTGGGGTGTACTAAGCTAAAAATCACACAACACCAGGTTATAGTCCGACAGGTTTAATTGGAGGCACTAGCTTTCGGCGCGCTGCTCCTTCATAATCACCTGATGAAGGAGCAATGTTCCAAAAGCTAGTGCTTCCAATGAAACCTGTCGGACTATAACTTGGTGCTGTGTGATTTTTACCTTTGGAACAGTAATCATGTTCACTCCCACACGTTTACTTTTTTGTCAACAAGTCTGTGAGTTTCTCATCTACAAGTAGGCGGCACGGTGGCATTGTGGGCGGCACGGTGGCCCAGTGGTTAGCACTGCTGCCTCACAGCGCCTGTAGACCTGGGTTCAATTCCCGACTCAGGCGACTGACTGTGTGGAGTTTGCACGTTCTCCCCGTGTCTGCGTGGGTTTCCTCCGGGTACTCCGGTTTCCTCCCACAGTCACAAAGATGTGCAGGCCAGGTGAATTGGCCATGCTAAATTGCCCCTAGTGTTAGGTAAGGGGTAAATGTAGGGGTATGGGTGGGTTGCGCTTCGGCGGGTCGGTGTGGACTTGTTGGGCCGAAGGGCCTGTTTCCACACTGTAAGTCTAATCTAAAGTACCTCCCCTTAGACATTATTTAATACAATCAGCTCTCACGGTAAGTTCAGGTGGATTATTCCCGGTGAGAAAGAGGATCTTCTCTTCAGATGCCCTCCAGATCTTTTACCGAAATATAAAAAAATAGATCTACCCATCAACTCACCAGAGGGAATCATTTTTCTCCCGAGCTATCTTCAAACAATAAATTGAGGGGTTTTTTTTTGTTCATTCACAGCGTGTGGGCGGGTCAGCATTTGCTGCCCATCTCTTGAGGAATCAATTTCTACCGAACGTGACGGATTCTGTGGGTTTTGTGACCTGAGTCGAGTTCCCAACTCCGCTCACACGTGGAGCAAAGCTCTCGACTGGACCGTCCTCTCGGTTGCTGAGGGGAAGAGAGTGTTACATAGAACATAGAACATAGAAAGATACAGCGCAGTACAGGCCCTTCGGCCCTCGATGTTGCGCCGACCGAATCCTACCTAACCTACACTAGCCCAATAACTTCCAAATGCCTATCCAATGCCCGCTTAAATGACCATAAAGAAGGAGAGTTCACCACTGCTACTGGCAGGGCATTCCATGAACTCACAACCCGCTGTGTAAAGAATCTACCCCTAACATCTGTCCTATACCTACCACCTCTTAATTTAAAGCTGTGTCCCCTAGTAACACCTGACTCCATTAGCAGTAAAAGTCGTTGTGGACAAGTCTTTCACAGCATGTTTTCAGTGCTCCTGGCCTGCAGGCTACTCTCCCTGGGTCCCACAGACTGGACAATGACAGCTTTTGTCATCAAATCCGCCACCGTTCTCACCCAGAAACAAAGGTGTGTTGACTGAGGGGTTAAAGTCAATGCTGGAGGTGAGAGAACTAAAGGCTCTGCCTTGCAGACAGGACAATAGGATCGGGGTTGGATTACCCCCCTCAGAAAGCAAGCCCCTGTATGATAAGCGCGGCGCTCTGAAGTGCCTTGGAGGTGGCGAGAACAGATTTTGTTTTCTTTTGCTTTAATCTGAATGCTGCCCTTTTCTCCCACCACCTCTGACAGGCTCATTAGGGATTCCAGAGGGCTGCCTTCATTTGGCAGCTTGGCCCGGGATGTCGCAGGTTTCATTGCTGTCACTGCTGTGCTCACCTAGACTGGGTTAAAAATCAACTGGGTAAAAACACGGACTGCACATGCTGGAAACCAGAGTCTAGGTTAGAGTGGTGCTGGAAAAGCACAGCAGGTCAGGCAGCATCCGAGGAGCAGGTTAGAGTCCATCAGGTTTATTTGGAATCACCAGCTTTCAGAGTGCTGCTCCTTCATAGGGTGACAATCACCTGATGGAAAAGCTAATACTTCCAAATAAACCTGTTGGACTATAACCTGGTGCTGTGTGATTTTTTTTAACTTTGTCCACCCCAGTCCAACACTCCAAATCACGGGTCCCATTCCTAGGCACCAGCAGGCATCGCGCCCTGTGGCTGAACACTTCAACTTCTCCTTCCCCTCCAAATGGCGGGACAAGCCAAGGAATTGTGACCGGACACCCATCCGCTGAGAGAAACCTGGAAACGCATCCACGGGCAGGGTGGAGGAGGTCGGGGAGGCTGCGTGCGGTATTCCGACCACCTCTGACAAACAAGTTGTTGTCCCTCATCGAGGGCGAGAGTGTGGGGCCTGAAACACACAGCAGGTCAGGCAGCATCCGAGGAGCAGGAAGATCGATGTTTTGGGCATAAGCCCTTCATCAGGAATGGGCATTGTGGCCAAAGGGGGCTGAGAGATAAGTGAGAGGGGGGATAGGGCTGGGGGGAAGGTAGCTGGGGATGCGATAAGTAGATGAAGGTGAGGGAGAAGGTGATAGGTTGGAGAGGAGGGTGGAGCAGGGAGGTGGGAAGGAAGATGGACAGTTAGGACAGTTCACGAGGGCAGTGCCGAGTTGAAGGGTTGGGACTGGAATAAGGTGATGGGGAAAACTGTTGAAATCGACATTGATCTGTGTGGTTGGAGGGTCCCAGGGAGGAAGATAAAGCGTTGGGTGGTAACGGTTTGGGGGTGGACAAGGCCCAGGACACGAATGTCCTTGACGGAGTGGGAGGGGGAATTGAAGTGTTCAGCCACGGGGCGGTGGGGTTGGTGGGTGCGGGCGTCCCAGAGATGTTCTGTGAAACGATCCGCAAGTTGGCGTCCTGTCTCCCCAGTGTAGAGGAGATCACATCGAGTGCAATGGATACATTGGTGGAGGTACAGGTACGTTTCTGTCAGATGTGGAAAGATCCTTTGGGACCTTGGACAGAGGAGAGGGGAGGTGTGGATGTAGGTATTACACTTCCTGCAAAGGCAGGGGAAGGTGCCGGGGATGGGGCCTTATCGATGGTGTAATTTCCTTCCCTACACAGTATTTTGACTGGCCTGTCACTAACTCCTTTGCACACTGACGCACCAGTGTAGAGGCCATGTTCATGGGCAATTAGTTTCCATTTCTAATCTTTCTTCTAGTTCACTGTCATTACTGTCTTTGAGACACTTGTGTTCGACAAGAGGTCTGCCAAAATTCACTTCCACTTCCCACAGTCCTCAGTCACCACCTCCAGCCACCACGTGCATTCCAACTCAAGTTTCATCCTTCGTGTTTTGAATCCACCCAGGATGACAGGTATCTCACTGGGATGTGCAACATTCCCCAAAAACTTGTTCCCACCGCATCCTGAGATCCACACCCCGTGTCATACTTCGCCAGATGTACATCTCTCACGCTGCTTCCATCAACAGCGCCTCATGCTGGCTCAGAGCTGCACTGCAACCCCTCCCCACCCCCCTCCACTTCCATTTCATCCTCCATTGGCCATTCTATCATGACGCTTTCTCATTTCCTTCTGGATGCACAGCTCTGAAGAAGGGTCTCTGGACTCGAAATGTTAACTCTGTTTCTGCTGAGTTTCTCCAGGCATTTCATTGTGTGTTTAATAAGGCCCATTGCCTGGTCTTTCCTACATGTGACTCCAGGCCACAGCAATGTTGCTGATTCCTAACGGCCCTCTGGGCAATTAGGGATAGGCAATTAATGCTGGCCCAGCCAACGATGCCCACATCTGTGAATATAAAACAGCAGTCAAGAGGACATTTTCTCCAGCTTGAATGTGTTCATGTGTTCAAAGGACACGTTTGTAACCAGTATAATTTGTTTTAGCCCTCACTTTAAGGTTTCTCTCCTGAGACGTTTGCAATTCTTCCTGGCAGAGATTAACCTGTAATTCAGTTTCAGGACAGTTCTAATAATGGCGATCTTAGTAATGCCAGGTTGAGAAATTGAAATTCATTATTTAAAAAGAATCTGTGAGCAAAAATGTGAAAAACTTGGAATCATTGCCAACTGTGTCGCGGTTAGTGATGGAGCATGAGAGGGCATGGACACGGGACAGAGATCTGTAAAACATTACATTTTGGAGGGAAGACCCAAGAGCCTGATTACAACCCAAACGCCCAGGAGCAGAGTGAGGTGCTGACTTGGATAGGTTTAGGATCACAGCATACCGGACCCAGCCTCCATAACTCGAGGAGCAGAGTAAATGAAATAAAGTTATAATGGGCCTTTTAAAAACATGGGTCAAGCCTTAATAGAGTGTAGTAAGCAATTTGGATACTTCATTCAGAATGGATGTGAAGGCTGTGGAGAGAGTACACAAGCCCAGGAACGGTTCCGGGTTTGGGAGGATTCAGCAGTTCCAACAGTGGAAAACTTGGATCGCCATCCCTTTAGTATCGCTGGGTCTCCTCCGCACTGGGTGACCGCTTTGCAGAACATCTACATTCTGCCCACAACAAAGACCCTGCTGCCCGCCTGCCACTTCAACACACCAGCCTGTTCCCTGGCTAACATCTCTGTCTCAGGCTGGCTGCAGTGCTCCAGTGAAGCTCAGAGCGAGCAGGAACAACAGCATCTCATTTTCCACTGCAGCCCTCCGGACTCAATACTGAGTTCAATAACTTTCAGGCTTGGGCTCTCCTGTGTCCTTATTTCAACCCGCACACACCAGGCCTTGTTATCACATGGTCTGCCAATACACACAACCCATTGTTTGTCACTAACACTCTCCATTAAGACTTCCACTTCCAGTTCTTGATCCATCCCTTTGTCTGTCCGACTGTTCTTCTCTCTTTGGACTCTATCCCCACCTATCATTTACTCCTTACCCCCATCCCCTGACCCGATCTTCTGCATTTAAACCGACAATTTCCTACCTACCATCAGTTCAGAGGAAGGGTCACTTGACCCAGAATATTATCTCTGCTTTCTCTCCACACAGCTGCTGTCAGACCTGCCGAGCTTCTCCGTCAGTCTCAGTTTTGCCACAGACAGGACCTGGCTGTGTCTCGGGGCTGCTCCCTTAATGCTCGCGGACTTGCTGTAATGTATGGGCAGCTCCTTAACACAGATGCACCAACAGCAGTCGAGATCTGTATGGGGTGTGGAGGGCCAGTTTGGTGGGGGCCACACTGAGACATCAATCACATGCCAACAGCATGTGTGCATGCACATAGCCCGTTCATTCAACTATACCACAGTGATGGAAAGCAAGCATGGGCCAGAGCTCAGTCCAGTCAAGTGAGACTGGCCACTGTCAGTCAGGGATACCTGTATCATCAGTCAGGGGTACAATCTCTCATCAGGGGTCTTTGATCTAGTTAGTTATTTGTTTGGCATGCTCACTGTTAGGGGGGGTCTGTCCCAATACGCTCGGGAATGGACAGGAGTTAATCCTTTATGGCCTTCAGAATCAGTTATGGGAGCCATATCTTATCAGTTAGGGAGCTGTAAGGACAGGGCTCAGGGCTCCTGTCAAATTTGGTCAGAGGTCGGGGCTGGATCCAGTCCTGGGGTCAGACTGGCAATGTTTAAAGAGGGTTTGAATACTTTTCAGGAGGAGACGGACAGATCTTTCATCAGTAACAGGTTGCAAGGCTACGGAGAGTGGGCGGGAAAGTGGCCGAGATGAGATCAGCCATAATAGTATTAAATGGCGGCACTGGGACTGAATGGCCTATTGCCTGCTCGGAGACATAAGATCTTTTGTCCCGAGATGGGGATGGGATGTGGTTTTGCAGTGGTCTGTCAGGGGCAGTGGGTGGGATGTGGTCTGTCAGGGCAGTAGGTGGGATGTGGTCTGTCAGGGCAGTGGGTGGGATGTGGTTTTGCGGTGGTCTCTCAGGGCAGTGGGTGGGATGTGGTTTTGCGGTGGTCTCTCAGGGCAGTGGGTGGGATGTGGTTTTGCGTGGTCTCTCAGGGCAGTGGGTGGGATGTGGTCTCTCAGGGCAGTGGGTGGGATGTGGTTTCGCGGTGGTCTGTCAGGGCAGTGGGTGGGATGTGGTCTGTCAGGGGCAGTGGGTGGGATGTGGTTTCGTGGTGGTCTGTCAGGGCAGTGGGTGGGATGTGGTCTGTCAGGGGCAGTGGGTGGGATGTGGTTTCGCGGTGGTCTCTCAGGGCAGTGGGTGGGATGTGGTTTCGCGGTGGTCTCTCAGGGCAGTGGGTGGGATGTGGTTTCGCGGTGGTCTGTCAGGGGCAATGGGAAGACAACTACCAGGAAAGAAAGGGGTTGGAGGAGTCAGGGCTGGGGAGAACGCAGAGGTTGGGATGAGGATGGTCTGGGGGGACATATCGAGGGGGTTATATGGAGCAGGCTCGGAGGGCATGGTGAGATGGGGGGGAGGGAGGAATGGGTGGTTGTTAGCATTACTTCCACTGAGGAAATAGGACAGGCATTATCAAGGTGTAATGTCAGGTCTCAGGGCCAGGAAGAAGAGTTGGAACTGAAATTCGACACGGCAGGACTCTACATGTGGAGTATACACACCTTTGGTGTAATCCAGGCAGAGTGTGCTGCACTGCTCTGGTGTCAACCTTTTATTTTATAGAATCTCGTTCGGCCCACTGAGTCCACACCAATGCTCTGAACAGCATCCCACCCAGATCCATCTCCTACCCTATCGCTGTAACCCTGCATGGCTAACCTACACATCCCTGCACATTGTGAGCAATTTCCCACTCTAACCTGCACATCCTTGGGTTGTGAGAGGAAACCAGACACGGTGAGAATGTGCAAACTCCACACAGACAGTCGCCCGAGGCTGGAATTGAACCTGGATCCCTGGTGCTTTGAGGAGGCAGTGATAACCACTGAGCCACAGTGCCCCCGTTATATCTTAGATTGTTAGAGAGAACCATGACAGACACGACCAGCCAAACTGCATTGTAACCTATCCGTGGTTCATTAAACACAATTCAATACAAGGAGATTGTGAATAGACAGAGTTATTTTCAGTGTCCATATTACAGGAGGGATGTGATAACAATGGAGAAGGTGCAGAGGAGGTCTACCAGCAGGTTGCCTGGGCTGGAGAGATTCAGTTCTGAAGAGAGACTGGGGTTAGAGCAGAGGAGTAAAAAGTGAAGTCTGCAGATGCTGGAGATCAGAGCTGAAAATGTGTTGCTGGTTAAAGCACAGCAGGTCAGGCAGCATCCAAAGAACAGGAAATTCGACGTTTCGGGCCAGAGCCCTTCATCAGGAATTCCTGATGAAGGGCTCTGGCCCGAAACGTCGAATTTCCTGTTCCTTGGATGCTGCCTAACCTGCTGTGCTTAGAGCAGAGGAGATTGACAAAGGGTATGATTGAGGTGTACAAAATGATGAAGGGTTAGGGTTAGGGTTAGGATTAGGATTAGGTTTAGGGTTAGGGTTAGGGTTAGGTTTAAGGTTAGGGTTAGGCAGGAATTAACTGTTCCCCTTGGTATAGCGATTAATTGAGGGTTTTTTTTTCATTCCTTCAGGGGACATGGGTATCAGTGGCTGGCCCAGCATTTATTGCCATCCCTAGTTGCCCTTGAGAAGGTGGTGCTGAGCTGCCTTCTTGAACCGCTGCATAGATTCATGGTAAGGGGCAGGAGGTTTGGAGGGGAATGTGATGTTAATTATTTTCACCCAGAGGGAGGTGTGAATCTGGCAGAAACCCTCAGAGGTTTGAAGGTGGACTTAGATGTGATGCCAAGCGTTGGAAAGTGGGAATAGAATGGTCCTGTTGTTGTTTTTGATTGGCACAGGCTCGATGGGCCGAGAGATGTTTCTCTGTGCCGTCGGCCTGTGTGACTCTTAAAACCCAATGCAAAGACCACAGTCCTTGCATTTTGACCAAACTGTGACTCCCATCCACGCTCACGGTTGTACCCTGAACTAAACCACACAGTTGGCTCAAGACTGCTATGCCCGAGGCTGAAGAAGAATACCCACTGCCACCATATTTCAGCACATGGTATGGAGATGCCAGTGTTGGACTGGGGTAGACAGAATTCAAACTCACTCAACACCAGGTTATAGTCCAACAGGTTTATTTGAAAGCACTAGCTTTCGGAGTGCTGCTCCTTCGTCAGGTAGTTAGTGGGGCAGGATCATAGGACACTTATAAAAGATCAAAGTATCACAGAACTGGTTTGTCCAAAACATCGCATCAGTGTATGACACGTTAATCTTTTGCTGTAAATTCTGTGTCCAATGGTCCTGCCCCAGGAGTTACCTGATGAAGGACGGGCGCTCTGAAAGCTAGTGCTTCCAAATAAACCTGTTGGACTATAACCTGGTGTTGTGTGAGTTAAAACTTTGTTCACAACATTTCAGGGCAACCAGAGATGGGCATAAAAAAGGGCAAGGTTTACTGAAGAATGGCTCCGTCCCCATTCCTACCCCCCTCCAAACCAGCCCCATCCTGAGGGCAAATCAATTAAAGGGACACAAAGTAATTAACTCTCCCTTTCTCGTCCAGACACCAACGTGGAGACTGGAGAAAAGGAGGTTTAAGCTGACACTATGACGTTGAGGTAACTGTTGAAAAGGTCAGCTCAGCAAGTTTCCAAATCACAAGGGAAGGAAGCGATCAATGAGCCAGTTTGTTCTTATCTCACTTCAAGAACCAGATTCCTTCACTCACCAACAATGTTATCGGAAAGATAAAAAAAAAGGATGACACAAAGTCTGGGGAGGAGGATGGACAGGAGCAGATTGAGTAGTGTTCTGACCAGGAGAGGTCACCATGGGAGTAAGAGGGGAGCAACGTCTTTAACCTTTGCTCATAGCTTAGATTCCTGATACCTGGGATCATCTTCAGCCTGTATCCTCTCAAGGGGCAGGTTACAGGCCAGTAGTGACACTTGGGCACCATTTTGGGAGTAGTTGCCATGGCGCCCTATTGTCCGGACGCCATCTTGGAAGCCATTTGTTTCCAGACCAACGTGGGGGACATTGCAATAGGAAAGGGAGAAGACGGCGTTAAAATCTATCACAATGCAACACAATAGCGAACAGCAGATGCAATTTGCAAGCTGTGGTCCTGGGTATAACCCAAGTGATGTGTAACAGCTGCTTCCAGCTAAAATAAATGTTTTGAAAAACACAGCTAATTAAACTTTACCAACTGCTGATCTCCTGTGGGGTCACTAGACATTTATGAGGATGATTATCAATCACGATGTGATTTTATTTTCTCTCCACTTGGGCTTCCACACATGGAAGTTCGGCAGTGTATTGTGGTGGGCTATTTGCCAGCTGTGGCATCACAGATCTCACGTTGATGCCCATGTGTGTGCTCTTCATGTGTTAGGAGAAGGCCACAGGGTACTCATTAGGTGCCTGAGCTCTGTGTTGCCTTGTTTTCAAGTGGCACAGTGGTTAGCACTGCTGCCTCACAGCGCCAGAGACCCAGGTTCAATTCCTGCCTCAGGCGACTGACTGTGTGGAGTTTGCACATTCTCCCCGTGTCTGTGTGGGTTTCCTCCCACAGTCACAAGATGTGCAGGTTAGGTGAATTGGCCATGCTAAATTGCCCCTAGTGTTAGATAAGGGGTAAATGTAGGGGTATGGGTGGGTTGCGGGTTGGTGTGGACTTGTTGGGCCGAAGGGCCTGTTTCCACACTGTAAGTAACCTAATCTCTGTCATGTGTGACTTCTCTGAGCATAATGTTGCTAAAGCACGGAATGCCATCAGAGTCAAGCCTCCCCCCATTCTCAGGGTCCTCTCACGACCGCAAACCCTCTGGTGATTGATGCATGGAAACAGACCCTTCGGTCCAATTCATCCATGCCGACCAAATTACCTCAATTAATCTAGTCCCATTTGTCAGCGCTTGGCCCATATCACTCTAAACCCATCCCGGTGCCTTTTAAATGCTGTCAATGTACCAGCCTCCACCACTTCCTCTGGCAGTTCGTTCCATACACGTACCACCCTCTGCGTGAAAAAGTTGCCCCTCAGGTCCCTTTCAAATCTTACCCCACTCACCTTAAACCTACGCCATCCAGTTTTGGACTCCCCTATTCACCCTGTGCATGCCTCCTCATGATATTATAAATCTCTATCAGTCACCCATCAGTCTCCAACGCTCCAGGGAATAACAGCCCCCAGCCTCTCCCTGTAGCTCAAACCCTCTAAACTCAGCAACATCCTTTTCTGCATCCTTTCACATTTCACTGCGTTCTTCTGATAGCAGGGAGACCAGAACTGAAGGAATGATGATATTATTCCAAGTCAGAATGATGCATGACCTCGAGGGTTAATGCTCCTCAGGACATCCTGCTGTTTTCCCTCTTGGTGATAGAAATGGTGGATTTGGTAGGTGCTCTTGAAGGACAGTTCTTGTCATACGTCTTTGTACAGCGTATTGTACACACTGTTGATACTTTACAACAGTGATGAAGGGAGGGATTTTTTACAGTTTGTTTATGGGGATGTGGGTGTCACTGGATGGTAAGCATTTATTGCTTATCCCTCATTGCCCCTTGAGAAAGTGGTGGAGTTCCCATATATCTGCGGCCCTTGTTCTTCTAGGTGGAAGTGGACATCGTTTAAAAGGTGCTGTCCAAGGATCTTTGGTGAATTTCTGCAGTGCATCCTTTAGATAGTACACACTGATGCTACTGAGCATCACTGGTGGAGGGAGATGATGCTTGTGGATGTGATGTTAATCCAGCGGGCTGCTTTGTCCTGAATGGTGTTAAGCTTCTTGGGTGTTATTGGAGCAGCAGCATCCAGGGCAAGTGGGGAGTATTCCATCACACGCCTGAGTTGTGCCTTGTAGATGGACTTTGGGGAGTCAGGAGGTGAGTTACTCCCCACAGTATTCCTAGCCTCTGATCTGCTCTTGTAGCCATTGTGTTTATATGGTGAGTCCAGCTGAGTGTCTGGTCAATTAGGTGAAAGTGAGGACTGCAGATGCTGGAGATCAGAGACGAGAGCCTGGTGCTGGAAAAGCACAGCAGGTCAGGCAGCATCCGAGGAGCAGGAAAAATCAGGAAGATGACGGGCTTCTGTCTGAAACGTTGACTTGTCTGGTCAATTCTGTCATCGTCCATGGAGCGCTAATTGTTCGGGTTAGATTTGTCTTGCCTTTCATGTCCAGGACATACTTGGGCAACAGTGATGGTGGTGTCTGGGTCATTGTCTGGACAGTATGATTCCGTGAGTGACTGTGTCAGGCTGTGGCTTGGTTAGTCAGTGAGACAGCTCTCCCAATGTTGGCACTAATCCCTCCAGATGTTAGTGAGGAGGACTTTGCAGGGTCGACGGGGGCTGTTTCTGACATTGTCTTTTCAGGTGCCGAGGTGATCCCTCAGGTTTCATTTCTTTGTGAAGACTTGGTGGTGATTGAACCAGCTGAGTAACTTGCTGGGCCAATACAGACAGCAGCTGTAGGTCACCCAGGCAGCTGTGGGTCTGGAGTCACGTGTAGGCCAGACCAGCTGGGGTTGGTAGATTTCCTTCCCTTAATAGCATTTAGTGAATCAGGCTGATCTTTCAACATTCAACAACGATTTCACAGTCATCAGTCAATTCTCAATTCCAGATTTTTTAAAAATCTGGACGCAAACTCCACCATCTGCCCTGAACCATTCGCTTGTCAGATTTTGCCACAAATTCCACCTAAAGAGGGACAGCACAATCAGTAGATGCACAACGGCCAACAGTAACCTACAGCACCCCAGGTGGGACTCGAACCCACAATCCCTGGCTCCGGAGGCCAATGCCTTATCCATTAGGCCACTGGGGCTGTGCTACAGCAAGAATATAGGGAGACAAGAAATTTGATATTTTGTCCAAAGAAAGCTTCATTTCAATTAGAGCAACAATGGAGAGATTTTTAAATCATTGCGTTGCAAACATTTTGAAGTTTCAGACCTATCACAGCAATATTACAACCCAAGCGATTCTAAAGTAATAGATTGAAAGTAATGGTCACTGGATGAGGGGTGAGGACAATACAATCATAGAACTTTACAGGACACAAGGAGGCCATTTGAACCATCGTGTCTGTTCTGACTCCTGAATGACCTACCCAGTGAGTCCGGATCTCCTAGCCCTATCTCTGCAGCCCCCAGTATCCATCCCTTTCAAATATATATCCAGCTCTCTTTGAAACCTCCAATGGAATCTGCCTCTACCAGGCAGCACAGTGCAAAGGGGGGAAGTGAGGACTGCAGATGCTGGAGATTAGAGTCAAGATTAGGGTGGTGCTGGAAAAGCACAGCAGGTCAGGCAGCATCCGAGGAGCAGGAAAATCAACATTTCGGGAAAAAGACCTTCATCAGGTTGACTTGTCTGGTCAATTATGTCATCTTCCATGGGGCGCTAATTGTTCGGGTTAGATTTGTCTTGTCTTTATGTCCAGGACATACAATTCAGACCGCAGCCGTGGGTCTGGAGTCACGTGTAGGCCAGACCAGCTGGGGATGGTAGATTTCCTTCCCTTAATGGCATTTAGTGAATCAGGCAGATTTTTCAACAATCAACAACAATTTCACAGTCATCAATTGATTCTTATTTCCAGATTTTTAAAAAACTGATTTCAAATTCCACCATGTGCCCTATCAGGATTTGAACCCAGGTCCAATTCGTTGAGTTTCTGGATAAATAGGCAACAGACTATGCTAGGGTCTCCCCTTAAAGATGGAGACAGCCATGCGCAGGAGCTCAATGCCCAACAGTAACCTACAGTACCCCAGGTAGGACTTCAACCCATAATCCCTGAATCCAGAGGTCAACACCATACCCATTAGGCCACTGGGGCAGTGCTGGCAGTAGCAAACAGGGAAACAGGAAATATGGATATTTTGTCCAAGAAAGCTTCATTTCAATTAGAGCAGCAATGGAGCGATTTTAAAATGATTGCATTGCAAACATTTTAAAGTTTCAGACCTATCACGGCAATATTACAACCCAAGCCATTCTAAAGTAATAGATTGAGAGTAACGGTCACTGGATGAGGGGTGAGGGTAATAGAATCATAGAACTTTACATCAGGTTGATTTGTCTGGTCAATTATGTTATCTTCCATGGCGAGCTAATTGTTCGTGTTAGATTTGTCTTGCCTTTTCTGTCCAGGACATACCTGAGCAACAGTGATGGTGGTGTCTGGGTCATTGTCTGGACAGTATGATTCTGTGAGTGACTGTGTCAGGCTGTTACTTGGTTAGTCAGTGAGACAGCTCTCCCAATGTTGGCACTAATCCCTCCAGATGTTAGTGAGGAAGGCTTTGCAGGACCGACAGGGGCTGGTTCTGCCGTCGTGATCCCTCTGGTTTCATTTTAGTGTGGAGACTTGCTGGGCCAATACAGACAGCAGCTGTAGGTCACGCAGGCAGCTATGGGTCTGGAGTCACATGTAGGCCAGACCAGCTAGGGATGGTAGATTTCCTTCTCTTAATGGCATTTTGTGAATCAGGCTGATCTTTCGACAATCAACGATTTCAAAGTCATCAGTCGATTCTCAATTCCAGATTTTTTTAAAAACAGAAAACAAACTCCACCATCTGCCCAGAGCCATTTGCTTGGCAGATTAGACGCAAATCTCCACCTACAGATGGAGAGGGCAATCAGCAGGGACTCAACAGCCAATGCTAACCTACAACACCCCAGGTGGGACTTGAACCCACAATCCCTGGCTCTGGAGGACAATGCCTTATCCATTAGGCCACTGGGGCTGGGTGGGAACAAGTGTACAGTCAAATATGAAATTTGATATTTTGTCCAAAGATAGTTTCATTTCAGTTAAAGCAACAATGGAGAGATTTGTAAATCATTGCGTTGCAAACATTTTGAATTACAACCTATACAGCCGCATTTCATCCTAAGCTCTTCTAAAGTAATAGATTGAAGTAACGGTCACTGGATGAGGGGTGAGGACAATACAATCATAGAACTTTACAGGACGGAAGGAGGCCATTTGAACCGTCGTATCTGTTCTGACTCCTGAATGACCTACCCAGTGAGTCCGAATCGCCGAGCCCTATCTCTGCATTCTCCAATATCTATCCCTTTCAAATATATATATATCTAGCTCTCTTTGAAACCTCCAATGGAATCTGCCTCTACCAGGCAGTACATTCCTGAAGAAGGGCTTATGCCCGAAACGTCGACTCTCCTGTTCCCTGGACGCTGCCTGACCTGCTGCGCTTTTTCAGCAACACATTTTCAGTACATTCCAAGGGCAAAAGTGAGGACTGCAGATGCTGGAGATTAGAGTCAAGATTAGAGTGGTGCTGGAAAAGCACAGAACGTCAGGCAGCATCCGAGGAGCAGAAAATTGACGGTTCGGGCAGAAGCCCTTCATCAGTCGATTTGTCTGGTCATTTATATCATCTTCGATGGGGAGCTAATTGTTCGGGTTAGATTTGTCTTGCCTTTTATGTCCAGGACATACCTGGGTAACAGTGATGGTGCTGTCTGGGTCATTGTCTGGACAGTATGATTCCGTGAGTGATTGAACCAACTGAGTAACTTGCTGGGCCAATACAGACAGCAGCTGTAGGTCACCCAGGCAGCTGTGGGTCTGGAGTCACATGTAGGCCAGACCAGCTGGGGATGGTAGATTTCCTTCCCTTAATGGCATTCAGTGAACCTGGCTGATCTTTCAACAATCAACAACGATTTCACAGTCATCAGTCGATTCTCAATTCCAGGTTGTTTTTAAAACTGAATACAAGCTCCACCACAGGTCCTGTCCCATTTGCTTGACAGATTATGCCACAAACTCCCTGGACACCCCGTGCTGGCCTCTTACCCGCCCTCGATCTCTTCATTGCCAACTGCCGCCGCGACATTAACCACCTCAACCTCTCCATCCCTCTCACCCACTCCAACCTCTCACCCTCAGAATTTGCAGCCCTCCACTCCCTCCGCTCCAACCCCAACCTCACTATCAAACCGGCAGACAAGGGAGGCGCGGTAGTAGTTTGGCGCACCGACCTTTACACCGCTGTGGCTAAATGCCAGCTTGCAGACACCTCCTCCTACTGCCCCCTTGACCATGACCCACCTCCCACCATCAAACCATCATCTCCCAGACCATCCATAACCTCATCACCTCAGGGGATCTCCCATCCACTGCCTCCAACCTCATAGTCCCACAACCCTGCACCGCCCGTTTCTACCTCCTGCCCAAAATCCACAAACCTGACTGCCCCGGCCAACCCATTGTCTCAGCCTGCTCCTGGCCCTGTGAGAAACAGAAGCCCCTCCAGACGTTAGTGAGGAGGACTTTGCAGGGTCGACAGGGGCTGTTTCTGACATTGTCTTTTCAGGTGCCGAGGTGATCCCTCTGGTTTCATTTCTTTGTGGAGACTTGGTGGTGATTGAACCAACTGAGTAACTTGCTGGGCCAATACAGACAGAAGCTGTAGGTCACCCAGGCAGCTGTGGGTCTGGAGTCACATGTAGGCCAGACCAGCGGGGGATGGTAGATTTCCTTCCCTTAATGACATTTAGTGAATCAGGCAGATTTTTCAACAATCAACAACGATTTCACAGTCATCAGTCGATTCTCAATTCCAGGTTGTTTTTAAAACTGAATACAAGCTCCACCACAGGCCCTGTCCCATTTGCTTGACAGATTATGCCACAAACTCCCTGGACACCCCGTGCTGGCCTCTTACCCGCCCTCGATCTCTTCATTGCCAACTGCCGCCGCGACATTAACCACCTCAACCTCTCCATCCCTCTCACCCACTCCAACCTCTCACCCTCGGAATGTGCAGCCCTCCACTCCCTCTGCTCCAACCCCAACCTCACTATCAAACCGGCAGACAAGGGAGGCGTGGTAGTAGTTTGGCGCACCGACCTTTACACCGCTGTGGCTAAATGCCAGCTTGTGGATACCTCCTCCTACTGCCCCCTTGACCATGACCCCACTTCCCACCACCAAACCATCATCTCCCAGACCATCCACAACCTCATCACCTCAGGGGATCTCCCATCCACCGCCTCCAACCTCATAGTCCCACAACCCCGCACCGCCCATTTCTACCTCCTGCCCAAAATCCACAAACCTGACTGCCCCGGCCGACCCATTGTCTCAGCCTGCTCCTGGCCCAATGAGACAACTCTCCCAATGTTGGCACTAATCCCTCCAGATGTTAGTGAGGAGGGCTTTGCAGGGTTAACAGGGGCTGTTTCTGACATTGTCTTTTCAGGTGCCGAGGTGATCCCTCTGGTTTCATTTCTTTGTGGAGACTTGGTGGTGATTGAACCAACTGAGTAACTTGCTGGGCCAATACAGACAGCAGCTGTAGGTCACACAGGCAGCTGTGGGTCTGGAGTCACATGTAGGCCAGACCAGCTGGGGATGATAGATTTCCTTCTCTTAAATGGCATTTAGTGAACCAGGTAGATTTTTCAACAATGATTTCACAGTCATCGGTTGATTCTTAATTCCAGATTTTTTTTTTTCAAAACTGAGCTGAAATCCTCCGCTATGCGGATTGGGAGCCAGGTTGCATTCACAGAGTTCCTGGCACCAGGACACAACCACTGCCTCCCCTCAGATAAGGAGACAGCAAGCAGCTGACACCCCATTCCCCACAGTAACCTACAGCACCCCAGGTGGGACTTGAACCCACAATCCTTGGCTCCGGAGGCCAATGCCTTATCCATTAGGCCACTGGGGCTGTACCATGTGCTAACTATAGGGAAACATGAAAAGTGGCTATTTTGTTTAAGAATGGGTGGCACGGTGGCACAGTGGTTAGCACTGCTGTTTCACAGCGCCAGAGACCCGGGTTCAATTCCCGACTCAGGCGACTGACTGTGTGGAGTTTGCACGTTCTCCCCGTGTCTGCGTGGGTTTCCTCCAGGTGCTCCGGTTTCCTCCCACAGTCCAAAGATGTGTGGGTCAGGTGAATTGGCCATGCTAAGTTGCCTGTAGTGTTAGGTAAGGGGTAAATGTAGGGGTATGGGTGGGTTGCGCTTCGGCGGGTTGGTGTGGACTTGTTGTGCCGAAGGACCTGTTTCCACACTGTAAGTAATCTAATCTAAAAAAAAAGTTTCTTTTCAATTAAAGCAGCAAAGGAGAGATTTTAAAATGATTGCGTTACAAACATTTTGAAGTTTCAGACCTATCACGGCAATATTACAACCCAAGCGATTCTAAAGTAATAGATTGAAAGTAATGGTTACTGGATGAGGGGGCGAAGATAATAGAATCATGGAACTTACAGGACAGAAGGAGGCCATTTGAACCATCGTATCTGTTCTGACTCCTGAAAGACCTACCCAGTGAGTCTGACTCTCCTAGTCCTATCTCTTCAGCCCTCTAAAGCCATATCTAGCTCTCTTTTGAAACCTCCAATGGAATCTGCCTCTACCAGGCAGCACAGTCCAAAGGGGGGAAGTGAGGACTGCAGATGCTGGAGATTAGAGTCAAGATTAGAGTGGTGCTGGAAAAGCACAGCAGGTCAGGCAGCATCCGAGGAGCAGGAAAATTGACGTTTAGGGAAAAAGCCCTTCATCAGGTTGATTTGTCTGGTCAATTATGTCATCTTCCATGGGGCGCTAATTGTTGGGGTTAGATTTGTCTTGGCTTTTATGTCCAGGACATACAATTCAGACAGCAGCTGTGGGTCACCCAGGCAGCTGTGGGTCTGGAGTCACGTGTAGGCCAGACCAGCTGGGGATGGTAGATTTCCTTCCCTTAATGGCATTTAGTGAATCAGGCTGATCTTTCAACAATCAACGATTTTGAAGTCATCAGTCTATTCTGAATTCCAGATTTTTAAAAAAACTGAACACAAACTCCACGATCGACCCTGAACCATTTGCTTGGCAGATCACATCATAAACTCGACCTAAAGCGGGACAGCACAACCCGTTGATGCTCGACGGCCAACACGAACCTACAGCACCCCAGGTGGGACTTGAACCCACAATCCCTGGCTCCGGAGGCCAATGCCTTATCCATTAGGCCACTGGGGCTGTGCGTCACCACGTGTGCAGGGAGACAAGAAATTTGATATTTTGTCCAAAGAAAGCTTCATTTCAATTAAAGCAACAATGGAGGGATTTTTAAATCATTGCGTTGCAAACATTTTGAAGTTTCAACCTATCACAGCCGTATTACAACCCAAGCGATTCTAAAGTTATAGATTGAAAGGAATGGACACTGGATGAGGGGTGAGGACAATACAATCATAGAACTTTACAGGACACAAGGAGGCCATTTGAACCATCGTGTCTGTTCTGACTACTGAATGACCTACCCAGTGAGACCGAATCTCCTAGCCCTATCTCTGCAGCCCCCAGTATCCATCCCTTTCAAATATATATCCAGATCGCTTTGAAACCTCCAATGGAATCTGCCTCTACCAGGCAGCACAGTGCAAAGGGCAAAAGTGAGGACTGCAGATGCTGGAGATTAGAGTCAAGATTAGAGTGGTGCTGGAAAAGCACAGCAGGTCAGGCAGCATCCGAGGAGCATGAGAAACAACGTTTCGGGAAAAAGACCTTCATCAGGTTGATTTGTCTGGTCAATTATGTCATCTTCCATGGGGCGCTAATTGTTCGGGTTAGATTTGTCTTGCCTTTATGTCCAGGGCATACAATACAGACAGTAGCTGTTGGTCACCGAGGCAGCTGTGGGTCTGGAGTCACATGTAGGCCAGACCAGCTGGGGATGGTAGATTTCCTTCCCTTAATGACATTTAGTGAATCAGGCAGATTTTTCAACATTCAACAATGATTTCACAGTCATCAGTTGATTCTTAATTCCAGATTTTTTTTCAAAACTGAGCTCAAACCCTCCACTATGCAGATTGGGAGTCACGTTGCATTCACAGAGTTCCTGGCACCAGGGCACAACTACCACCTCCCCTCAGATAAGGGGGCAGCAAGCAGTTCGCACTCAATTCCCCACAGTCACCTACAGCACCCCAGGTGGGACTTGAACCCACAATCACTGGCTCTAGAGGCCAGTGCCTTATCCATTAGGCCACTGGGGCTGTACCATGTGTTCAGTACAGAGAAACAAGAAAAGTGGCTATTTTGTCCAAGAAAGCTTCATTTCAATTAAAGCAGCAAGGAGAGATTTTAAAATGATTGCATAACAAACATTTTGAAGTTTCAGACCTATCACAGCTGAATTACAACCCAAGCGATTCTAAAGTAATAGATTGAAATTAATGGTCACTGAATGAGGGGTGAGGATAATAGAATCATGGAACTTACAGGACAGAAGGAGGCCATTTGAACCATCGTGTCAGTTCTGACTCCTGAAAGACCTACCCAGTGAGTCTGACTCTCCATGCCCTATCTCTTCAGCCCTCTAAAGCCATATCCAGCACTCTTTGAAACCTCCAATGGAATCTGCCTCTACCAGGCAGCACAGTCCAAAGGGCAGAAGTGAGTATTGCAGATGCTGGAGATTAGAGTCCAGATTAGAGTGGTGCTGGAAAAGCACAGCAGGTCAGGCAGCATCCGAGGAGCAGGAAAATCGACGTTTCAGCCAGGAGTCTTTCATCAGCACATTCCAAATGCAAACAACTCTCTTAGTAAAGAATTTTCCCCTCATCTCATTCCTAGCTCTCTTGCTGACTATCCCCATGTTCTGACCCGTAGTTACTGTCATACCAACGCATGGAAACAGAATGTACTTATTAACCCAGCCAAAACGTTTCATAAGTTTGAACACCTCAGTAAGATCACCTGCTGTAAGCCGGATAAACCCAATTTCTCTCATCTTTCCCTAATTCTAAAATTCCTCGTTCTTGTTATCATTCTAGTAAATCTCTTTGTGCACTCGCTCCAGGGCTGTTAAATCCTTCCTAAAATAAGATGCCTTGAATTGAATACAATTCACCAAAAATCACCTGACTAAAGATTTATCTGCTTGGGCGATGAAGTTAGACTCAGGTTCACGGCACTGTCGAAATCTGATGTCCTCTTGTTCAGACCTGCATCAGTGTGTACCACTCTTGCCTCTGAGTCTGTAAGCTGTGGGTTTGAATCCCTGTTGAGGTTAACCCTGCATTGTATTATTGAGACTGCACTGAGGTGGTGTAAACTGTGGGACCTAGAGCTAAAATGGCCTTTTACACATGGTGCCTTAAAAAGGACATGTTCAGCTAAGGGGTAACCTTACAGAGGTTTATTAAATCATGGGGGAACATGAATAGGGCGCATAGCCAAGGTCTTTTCCCCAGGGTAGGGGAATCCAAATCTAGAGGGCATAGTTTTAAGGTGAGAGGGGCAAGAGTTAAAATGGACTTTAGGGGCAACATTTTCATGCAGACGGTGGTGCGTGTATGGAATAAGCTGCCAGAGGAAATGGTGGAGGCTGGTAAGATGACACAATTTAAAAGGCATCTGGATGGGCATATGAATAGGAAGGGTTTAGAGGGATATGGGCCAAGTGCTGGAAAATGAGACTAGATTAATTTAGGATACTGGTCAGCATGGACGAATTGGACCAAAGGATTTGTTTCTGGTCATAAATCCCTGTGAGTCTGTGCTCTCTCGAGTGAATGCAAAAGATTTCATGACACTAATCTGACAAAGAGTGAAGGGGATGTTTTCCTCGATATTCTGGGGCCACGTATTTCAGCGACAGGCAGCATTGCTAAATTAGAGAATGGTCGAAATGGATAAGGGTGGTGCTTGTGGGATCTTGCTGTGCAGAGGTTGCTTCTGTTGCTTTTCCTCAATTGCAATAGCTAGCAGATTTCAGCAAAGCTTGTGTTAAGTGCACTGTGATGGTCTGAGGTCAGGAAGGCCGCTATGGAAATGCACGTCTTTCCATTGAGAGTGCTGAGTGTTGCTAGCACTGATTACTGGCCTCACTGCCAGTATTTGGCAATGACTGAGTTTAATAGTAACAGTGCTTATCCATATAGCCACTGTTTCATATAAAACCTGACATTTACAGAGTCTTAACTTCAATCAAATGTCAGACTCCTGCGTGGAGACTAAGATGGACCAATTTAAAGCAGTGCAAGATGGCCTCTGAATGCCTTTTACATACAACTAGACCAGAACTTGGCTGGAGCAGAGATCCTATTGCACAGAAAGTCAATGGAGAAACTGTTAGTGTTGATTGACGTGATTGTCTGAACTTGCTTCAATTGATTGAGTGAGTCAGAGAAAGTTTCCAGTGTTTCCTCATGCCTCGTATTATCCCTGATACTTCTTAACTCTTCTTTCCCAATGACCTTCAATTGGTGCTCTCTGTTTTTTTGTTTAATTAATTCACAGGACATGGGCGACTCTGGCTAATGACCAGCATTTACTGCCTGTCCCTAGTTGCCCCTTGAGAGGGTGGTGGTGAGCTGCTGCAGTTCCACCTGCTGTAGGGAGGGGGTTCTAGGACTGTGTCCCTGTTACACTGAAGGAACATCATCTTGGCCACTCTGACAAACAGCAGTGATTTTGAACAGCCCGATTAGATATCCCGTTGGGTGCAGTGGGTGGTGATGCAGTACGTGATTATGGTTCGGATTGGGGAAAGGGGTGGTCAAAGGGCCCTCCCTTTCTGCTCCCGAAGGACTACTGTGGGGGAGGGGAGGTGCAGGACAAGGGGTGAGGAGAGTCAAGAGAAGGTGGTGGGGTGGAGTAGTCTGCAAGATGGATGGTAGGGACAAGAGTCATCAACTTGCCTTTCCATCCTCCTTGTAGCAATGGGGTGATGCACATGAATTGGATCTCATTCCCCAGCTGTCTGCCTAGTGCTGAAGATGGATCATAGAGTCATACAGCACAGAAACAGACCTTTCCAACTAACCAGACGATGCCGAACATAATCCTAAACTAAACCGGTCCTATCTGCCTGCTCCTGGCCCCATAATCCACCAAACATTTCCCATTTATGTAGTTATCCAAACACCTCTTACTCTCTCCTTCCATCCTCAGCCACACTCCACGCATTTATTCATGGGACGAGGGCATCGCTGGCTCGGCCAGTACTTATTGCCCATTCCAGACAGCAACTGAGAGTCAACCACATTCCTTCTCCTGGTGGGTTTTTCCAACAATCGACAATGGATTCATGGTAATTATTAGACCCCTTAATTACAGCTTTTTTTTTGTTGAATTAAAAAATCCCGCAACTAGCCGTAGTGGGATTTGAACCAAGGTCCTCAGAACATGACCTGGGTCCCCTGGATTAACAGAACAGCAACAACACCACTAGGCACTTGGCAAGGCTCAGGGAGAGAGAAAATTAAAACAAGTCAACTTGAATTGTAAAAGTTTCATTAAGTGTCAATGAACCCCCAAGTGCCATGTAATGTGTCAGTGCTAACATCCCAGCAATCTACATCCCAACACCACGTGGATAAAGAGTCGTGAGGCCACTTAAGTAACCCGGTCACATTCAATGTAAAGCATAGCTATTACACAAGCAAGGCTTTGCACTTTCCGTGAGGTCTCGCCTCTCTTTTGATTATTTTCCAATTTTAAACTCTCAATATTTAGGACGCACCGTAACCTCTCAGCTCGTAAAACAATCCCGGATAAAGGCTGTTCTGACAGCACGCTTAAACGCAAATGAGAAACAGCAGCCCTCATGCAGCACAGCTGTGGGCATGCACACTATTACAAAACAGCCAGCGATAGTGACTGCTCTGTGAAGTCTAACTGCCTCATGATGCATCCCCTCACCTCCCCCAACTCCACCACACCCCCATCAACCACCCCCTCACTCCACCACTGCCTCCCAACCCCCCCCGCAACCTCCATGGCCCTGACATTTCCTGAACGTAAATGTTGAGTGATTTTCATCTCTGTAAACATTTCTTCCTCAGCTGGTTTGACAATCTGGCTGATAACTGAACAGTTCCAGGCTCCTCCAAGGAACAGTCCCTTCATTGCCATGACCTGAGGTCCAGCGTTCACGGCCTTTCAGAGCAGAGGGAGTTCCGGACTTCCACCTTCCTCAGAGAATGTGCCTGCTCACTGGTCATACGTCTTGTGTCGTTGGCCAGTCACATAGTGGATTGCAAATCTAACACAGATTGATTTCACAGCACAGACTGCACCTTGCAGTTCGAGGTAACTGTGTAGGGAACCTGTCAATGACGCATTTGGAATCCCCACAGTGTGGGAGCAGGCCACTCAGCCCAGGGAGTCCACACCGCCATTTCTAAGTGCATCCCACCCACACTGACCCACCCCTGGAACCCTGCATTTCCCTCATCCTAGCCAGCAAATCCCTGGGGACTATGGACAATTCAGCATGGCCATTCAAACTAACCTGTCCAACTTTAGAGGAGGATGGCTTAGTGGTATCATCGCTGGCCTGCTAATCCCAAGAGCCTGGTAATATGCCAGAGACCTGGGTTCAAATCCTACCATGGCAGATGGTGGCATTTACATTCAATAAAAATCTGGAATTAAGAGTCTAATTGTCAATCGTTGGTAAAACCCATCTGATTCATGGGAAGGAAGCTGCCATCCTTACCTGGTCTGGCCTACATGTGACTCCAGACCCACAGCAATGTGGTTGACTCTTAACTGCCCTCCAGGGTGAACAATAAATACTGGTGTTGCCAGTGATGCCCTCATCCCATAGATGGATAAAAAAATAGTCTTTGAACCACAGGAGGAAAACCACAGTTAGGCAGGGAAAAAGTGTAAACTGCATGCACATAGCCACCCGGAGACTGGAATGGAACCAGGGCTCCCTGGTGCTATGAGGCAGCAGCTCTAACCAATGGGCCACCCCTAACCTGTGCCAGACTGTAGGTTCTTCATGTGATTTCTTCCTTGTCCTTGGCTCACTGGAGTATCTGGCTCCGAAAGCAATAGCAAAGATATTTTCTTTCTTCATTCCTGTATGCCTTATGTCTAATCATAAGGTAATTATTCTCCCACTCTTGAAGAAAAGGATTAAACATCATCCACTCAACCGAAACCTTTCAGCATTCTGAACATCTCAATCAGATCACTCCTCAGTCACCGCTGCTCAGGGGAATGACACCCAATTTAAGATTGTCCCAGTTATTGAAACTTTTAAGTTGTGTTATTATTCTGATGCGTACACCACACACCCCCCATAAGGTCAGTCAGTATAACCAGCATCCATAATTAAATCATCACGTAAGAGAGGTTCGGACCAAAGGTCTGTCTAATCTGAGAACGTTTTCCACATCCTATTCCAGCTTCCTCGTCAGAAGCAATATAATTTATCAGAGGTTTCTGATCAAAACACAAAAACAGAAAGAACTGCGATTTCTGGGAATCAGAAACAAAATCAGAAATTGCTGGAAAAGTTCAGCAGGTCCGGCAGCAGCTGCGGAGAGAGGTCAGAGTTATTGTTTCAGGATCAATGACCAATTGTCAGGACAGAGGTTTGTGATTTTTATTTCGTGCTCCAGTGTTTAAGTGACCCTGGAAATCAAACCCTTTTCATTCTCACTTGGCCCCTTTTCTGAATCTTGACAGTGTCTTTCTCTACACCAAAGTATAGGAACTTACATTTACCCAACATACCCCTAACCCTAACGCTAACCCTCAACCTAATCCTAACCCAACATACCCTAAATCTAACCCTAATCATAACCATAACCATAACCGAACCCTACCCAACATACCGCAAACTCTAACCCTAACCATAACAATAACCCTAACCATACCCAATATACCCCAACCCTAAACCTAACCCTAACCTGAACCCAACTTAACCCTAACCCTAACCATCACCCTAAACCTTACCAACATACTACGAACTTTACTCTAACCACAATCCGACCCAACATACACTTAAACATTACCCTAACCATAACACAACATACCTTTTACCCAAACCCTAACCTTAAAACCTAACCCTAACCATAACCGAACCCTACCCAACATACCGCAAACCCTAACCCAAACCCTAACAATAACCCTAACCATGCCCAATATACCCCAACCCTAACCCTAACCCTGACCTGAACCCAACTTAACCCTAACCCTAACCATCACCCTAAACTTAACCAACATACTACTAACTTTACCCTAACCATAATCCTAACCAACGTACATCTAAACATTACCCTAACCCTAACACAACATACCTTTAACCCAAACCCTAACCCTAAACTTAGCCCTAACCCTAACACTAACCCTAGCCCAACATACCCCTAACCCTAACCCTATCCAACGTACCCCAAACCCTAATCCTAACACTGAACTTAACGCAACACATTCATAACCCTAGGCCTAGCCCTAACCCCATTACATTTACACAACATACACCTAACTCTAACCCTAACCTTAAACCTGACCGTAACCATAGCCCTAACCCTAACCACCAGACCCAACCCCTAACCAAAACCCTACTCCTAACAGTAAATCCTAACCCTACCCAACATACCCCAGAACCTAACCCTAATCCTAGCAGTAGACCCCTAACTCTAACTCTAACATTTACACAACATACTCCTAACCCTAACCCTAACAGTAGACCCCTAACCCTAACCCTATCTCTAGCCATAACCCTACCCAACATAACCCAACTCTAACCCTAACTCTAGCCCTAACCTACCCAACACAAACCTAACACTAAGCCTAAACCTAACACAAACCCTAACCCTAACCCTCATCCAACATACAACTTCTCTAACCCTAACACTAACCCTAGCCCTAGCCAATGTACCCCTAACCCTAACTCTGTACCTAAACCTCATCATATCCATCATACTCCTAACCCTCACACTAACCCAACATAACCATAACGCTAACCCTAACCCTAACCCTAATACTAACCCTAACCCTAATACTAACCCTAACCCTAACCCTAACCCTAATCCAACATAATGCTCACCCTAACCCTAACCCGACATAGCTCTGACCCTATCCCTTACTGTAACCCTAATCCTTGCCCTACTTTTAATCCTAATCCTAACGGAACTCTAATCCTGAACTCTAACGCTAACACTAACCCAAACTCTAGCCCTAATCCTATCCCTAAACCCTAACCTAACATTAACCCTACACCTAACAGTAATGCTAAACCTTAACTCAAATAGTAACTCCAATCCTAACACATTCTCCCTGTGTCTGCGTGGGTTTGCTCCAGTTTCCTCCCACAGTCACAAAGATGTGCAGTTAGGTGAATTGACCATGATAAATTGCCCGTAGTGTTAGGTAAAGGGGTAAATATAGGGGAATGGGTCTGGGTGGGTTGCTCTTCGGAGGATCGGTGTGGACTTGTTGGGCCGAAGGGCCTGTTTCCTCACTGTAACTAATCTAAATCCTAAGCATAAACCAGAAACACTAACCCTAACTCTAATCCAAATCCTCAATCCAGTTGAGCTGGTCTTGCCCAGTCACTTCTTGTATCTGTGTCATTGGAAGGAAGTGAAGCAAATAACTGGTGAACCCTGAAGGCTGAAGTAGCTCACAGTCATTAACATATTGCTAGCACCATCGCTGGTCTTTTAGGTTCCTGTACATGACCACATGCTCTTAGAACAGACTGTGGTCCAACAGATAGTGCACCCAACCTTATTGATTTCAATATCTTTTGGGAATTTGTTCTAAAATGTTTTCACACTGTTTAAAAAGCCAAATTTGCTTTTATCATGGCTTTGTGACCAACACTTGTCCCAAAGTTCTTTATAGCCAATCGAAGTCACAGTTGTAAAGTAAATTTGGTAACAGTCATCTTGAGAAGAGTCAAACTGAGGTAGCAAACTCCCAGAAACAGCAATGTGAGCAACCAATAATCTGGTGTTTGCTTGAACTCCCTACACTGGGTTCTACAGAGTTCTGGAGCCTCTGATTAATACAGCCAAGACTGAAAGTGGTCATTGCACTGCTGTCCAAGTATTCCAAAAACCGTAGAGTGATTCATTTGTGGCAGAGGGAGTGAATGGTGTAAGGAATGGGGTAACTGAGCTCAGGTCTCTTGTGGACAGGAGGTCATAAGGGAACAGCTACTCCTGCTACTTTTCCTGCTCATTTCCCAAGCAGTTTGGGTTTCTGGACCTCAGCTGAAGACTACCTATTCCAACTCACTTGCAATGGGCCATGACATTCTGATGTGATAAGAATCTAAAATATAGGCGGAGTCGGCCATTTGGTCCCTTGAGCCTGTTCCGCCATCCAATCAGATCATGGCTGATCTTTTTGTGGACACAGCTCCACTTACCCGCCCACTCACCGTAACCCTTAATTCCTTTACTGTTCAAACATCTATCTATCTTTGCCTTAAATGTGGTAGTCTCAAGTGCTTCACTGGGCAGGGAATTCCACAGATTCACAACCCTCTGGGTGAAGAGGTTCCTCCTTAACTTAGTCCTAAACCTGTTCCCCCTTATTCTGAGGCTACACCCCCTTGGTCTAGTTTCACCCGCCAGTGTAAACAACCACCCTGCTTCTATCTTCACGATTCCCTTCAGAATTTTATATGTTTCTACAAGATCCCTACTTATCCTTCTAAATTCCAATGACTACAGTCACAGTCTACTCAACCTGTCTTCCTCACAAGCCAACCCTCTCAACTCCGGAATCAACCTGGTGAACCTCCTCTGCACCCCCTCCAGTGCCAGGACATCCTTTCGCAAGGAAGGAGACCAGAACTGTATACAGTTCTCCAGGTGTGGCCTTACCAGCACCCTACACAGCAGCAACACACCCAACACAGCAGCAACATAACCTCCCTGCTTTTAAACTCAATCCCTCCAGCAATGAAACACCATATTCCATTTGCCTTCTTAATTACCTGCTGCATCTGCAAACCAACCTTTTGTGATTCATGCACAAGGACACCAAGGTCCCTCTGCTCAGCAGCTCCTGCAAGTTTTAAATAATAGTCTATTTTGATGTTATTCTAACCAAAATGGATGGCTTCACACTTACCAACATTGTACACTGTCTGCCAGACCCCTGCCCACACACTTAACCTGTCTCTATCTCTCTGCAGGCTTTCAGTGCCCTCTGCACACTTTGCTCTAACACTTATCTTAGTGTCGTCTGCAAACTTTGACACGTTACACTTGGTCCCCAACTCCAAATCATCGATGTGAATTGTAAACAGCACTGATCCCTGAGGCACACCACTAACCACTGATTACCAACCAGGAAAATACCCATTTATCCCTACACTTCACTTTCTGTTAGCTCACCAATTCTCGATCCGTGCTAATACATTACTGTTATCTCATCCAGTAGCTTTTTGCAAGGCACTTGGTTCAATGCCTTCTGGAAATCCAGATGCACCACATCCACCGGTTCCCCATTGTCTACGGTCCTCATAGAATTGTGGTAAACTAGCTCAAACATGGCCTGCCTTTCATAGACCCAGGCTGCATCATGATGTGATTCTTTCTTATCCCACACCCACAGCCATCCTCAACGCCTTTGGGCGGCACGGTGGCACAGTGGTTAGCACTGCTGCCTCACAGCGCTAGAGACCCGGGTTCAATTCCCGCCTCAGGCGACTGACTGTGTGGAGTTTGCACGTTCTCCCCGTGTCTGTGTGGGTTTCCTCCGGGTGCTCCGGTTTCCTCCCACAATCCAAAGATGTGGGGGTCAGGTGAATTGGCCGTGCTAAAATTGCCCGTAGTGTTAGGTAAGGGATAAATGTAGGGGTATGGGTGGGTTGCGCTTCAGCGGGTCGGTGTGGACTTGTTGGGCCGAAGGGCCTGTTTCCATACTGTAAGTAATCTAATCTAACCACCTTCCTGACCATACTCTGCCTATTACTAACAACCAAAGGAAGATACTGTTCATTTAGATCATCCGATTGCTAGGACAAGCAGCCTGAGTAACTGATATCACACAGGCACTTCCGCAGCATTGCTCTGTTGTGTGGCTAATTAGATTCCTTACAGTGTGGAAACAGGCCCTTGGCCCAACAAGTCAACACCGACCCTCCGAAGAGAAACCCACCCACCCTATATTTACCCCTGACTAATCCACCTAACACTATGGGCAATTCACCTGAGCTGCACATCTTTGGACTGTGGGAGGAAACCCACACAGACATGGGGAGAACATTCAAACGCCACACAGACGGTTGCCCGAGGTAGGAATTGAACCCAGGTCTCTGGCGCTGCGAGGCAGCAGTGCTAACCACTGAGCCACTGTGCTGCCCCAGGAGGGATTGGCAGCATCACCTCGTTAGCTGGAAATATAATTTCCTCACCAGTACATAGTAGCAGTAAAATGGTTTACAGAACCTACTATTCAAATTATAGACATAATTTGCCTTTCTCGGGTAAGCTGAGGGAGGACAGACGCTGTTCAAAACTAGTGGCCTTGGGTACATTTCAGAGTTTGCGTGACTCACGATGAACAATGATCTGATTATTGTCCTGTAGAATAGCAGTGATTTGCTTCAAACTATCAAGATGAGCAAATGATTAGGGCCCTATTTACAAAATGACTGATAAGGCTAATTTAATAGTGTAGGGAGATTTATGAATGCAATCAGGTTTACTCACTGATGGAGATAGACCTTTTGGTGGAGAGGAGGGGAGAACCAACAGATTCCTCAACGAGTGCATCGAGGTATGGGACCAATCGCAAAGTTGAATTTGAGTGGGGCTGGAACATTAAAGGTATCTGTGTTATCTGCTTCAACCAGTCTTTGTGGTTCCTCATCTCTTTTCATGAGATTATGGTATAGGTTTGATACCTGTTATAGGTTTGATACCTGTTCATAATTGCATTTGAGAAAGTGGTGATAAGCCACATTATTGACCCACTGAATTTCTTGCTTGTCCATTTCAGAGGACAGTTACAAGTCAAACACGTTGTTGTGAATGTGGTGCCACTGCAGATTTTGCCTCCCTAAAGGGCCAGGAGTGAACCAAATCAGTTTTTACAACTGATGATAGTTTTAAGTTCCTCACTTGCTTTATGGTAAAGATACTTCTTTTGAATTTCCTACTGGATTCTTTTTGGTGAACGTCTGACATTGATGGCTCAGGTTATAGAGTCATAGAGGTGCATAGTATGGAAACAAGTTCTTCGGTTAAACCCCTCCATGCTGACCAGATATGCTAAATTAATCTAGTCCCATTTTCCAGCAGTTGGCCCATATCCTACATATGACGACAGAAACACAGCAAATGAATGGTCCTCTGAAATGGCTTAGCAGGTCACTTAAGAAGGCAGTTCACTGTTAACTTAGGGTCATAGAGTTATAGACATGTGCACCATGGAAACAGACCCTTCAGTCCAACTCGGCCATGCTGACCAGATAGCCTAAATTAATTTAAGGTCACCCC
The DNA here is from genome assembly GCF_020745735.1 of Hemiscyllium ocellatum. Taxonomy (NCBI): domain Eukaryota; kingdom Metazoa; phylum Chordata; class Chondrichthyes; order Orectolobiformes; family Hemiscylliidae; genus Hemiscyllium; species Hemiscyllium ocellatum. Next base: position 15,646,897 of record NC_083403.1, read on the forward strand.
TCAGCCTCCAACACTCCAGGGAAAACAGCCTCAGCCTATTCACCCTCTCCCTATAGCTCAAACCCTCCAACCCTGGCAACATCCTTGTGAATCATTTCTGAAAATCCCATTTCAAGTATAACAATTATCCTTCCTATAGCAGGGAGACCAGAACTGAATGCAATATTCCAAAAGTGGCCTAACCAATATCCGGCACAGCCGCAAGATGACATCCCAGCTCCATAACTCAATGCACTAACTGATATTCACTGCTTCCTTATCCAATCCATCAAAACATTTTAAAGCCCTTAGGTCAATACTTCCACAATTGTTTCTCAAGAGAAAAGAGACCCTGGCGTAAAAAATCATTCCTGAGATGTGTACCCACTCATGGGTGACCCTTGGAAATTGTCTCTGAACCCTCTCCAGTCTCTCTATATCCTTCTCATAATATGGCACTGAGACTGTGTACTAAGTGTGGTGTGAGGTTTGAGACAGATTTAGCAAAATCTTTGTTTTCCATTCAATCCCTTGAGACCTAAAATCTTGTATTTGATTTTATTTTATGACCTTGCTGTGACATCACATATTAATATTGTGATGCCCCTTCGTTTTTATACCTGGATTTGCACCTACAGGTGAGTGAGCTCCCGATTCCCCCAAACAGAATCTACGACTTCACCTTTACCAATGTTGATTTTCATTTGACAAGATGACGGACTGTGAGTTAATGGCCTCTTGTAATTTGTTGCAGTCACTTTTTCAGTATTGACCAACCAGAAACATTTGGTTGAATCTGTGAACTCAGATGTTGTGCACTGGCTCCCAAGGTCGTTAATGAGAATTACCAGCAGCAGTGATTCCAAAACTAATGGTGAAGGGGAGCAGGGAAGCAACACAGAAGATGGAGAGACAGTGAGTGTGTTAACGAGGCAGGGGAATGGTGAGAGAGTGAGTGTGATAACGATGTAGGGGAATGGTGAGAGAGTGAGTGTGTTAACGATGTAGGGGAATGGTGAGACAGTGAGTGTGTTAATGAGGCAGGGGAATGGTGAGAGAGTGAGTGTGTTAACGATGTAGGGGAATGGTGAGACAGTGAGTGTGTTAACGAGGCAGGGGAATGGTGAGAGAGTGAGTGTGATAACGATGTAGGGGAATGGTGAGACAGTGAGTGTGTTAACGAGGCAGGGGAATGGTGAAACAGTGAGTGTGTTAACGATGCAGGGTGATGGTGAGACATTGAGTGTGTTAACTAGGGAGGGGAACAGTGAGATAGTGAGTGTGTTAAAGAGGCAGGGTGATGGTGAAACAGTGAGTGTGTTAACGAGGGATGGCGATGGTGAGAGAGTGAGTGTGTTAATAAGGCAGGGGAATGGTGAGACAGTGAGTGTGTTAACGAGGTAGGGGGCTGGTGAGAGAGTGAGTGTGTTAACAGGGAGGGGGATGGTGAGAGAGTGAGTGTGTTAATGAGGGAGGGAGATGGTGTGACAGTGAGTGTGTTAACGATGCAGGGGAATGGCGAGACAGTGAGTGTGTTAACGAGGCATGGGAATGGTGAGAGGGTGAGTGTGTTAACGAGATGGGGAATGGTGAGAGAGTGAGTGTGTTAATGAGGCTGGGGGATGGTGATGCAGTGAGTGTGTTAATGAGGCAGGGAGATGGTGATACAGTGAGTGTGATAACGAGGCAGGGGAATGGTGGGGGAGTGAGTGTGTTAACAAGGCAAGGGGAATGGTGAGACAGTGAGTGTGTTAATGAGGGAGGGAGATGGTGATATAGTGAGTGTGATAACGAGGCAGGGAGATGGTGATACAGTGAGTGTGTTAACGAGGCAGGGGAATGGTGAGACAGTGAGTGTGTTAACGAGGCGGGGAATGGTGAGAGAGTGAGTGTGTTAACAAGGCGGAGGAATGGTGAGACAGTGAGTGTGTTAACGAGGCGGGGAATGGTGAGAGAGTGAGTGTGTTAACGAGGCGGGGAATGGTGAGAGAGTGAGTGTGTTAACAAGGCGGAGGAATGGTGAGACAGTGAGTGTGTTAACGATGCAGGGGAATGGTGGGAGAGTGAGTGTGTTAACGAGGCAGGGGAATGGTGAGAGAGTGAGTGTGTTAACGAGGCAGGAGATGGTGGGACTAGGATAGCAAAATACAGTAGTTGAACACAAATGGCAAAGCATTGGACAGGGAAATAATGTGACAATGCAGGGCACCCTGATACACAGTAAAGGATCAGTGTGAGAATGCAGACACCAGAAAGATGTGAAGGTAATGTTGAAGAACCTGGACTGATTCTGAAAAGTGAGGAAGTGTTACTAAATGGGGAAAGCTAGTGTGCTTCCAATTAAACCTGTTGGACTATAACCTGGTGTTGTGTGATTTTTAACTTTGTACACCTCAGTCCAACACCGGCATCTCCAAATCATAAACGGGGGAAAAGGTTGAATTGAGGACAGATAGAATCTATAACAATATATTTAAACCCAGTCCTCTGACTCAGAGTCCAATTAGAGCATTATAATTACACACAAAATGTTATTTAGGTATATTTCTTGCAAAAGCCTTTGCCTGTAATCCAGGTCGTGGGATCGTTTTGCAGACTTATTTTTTAAAATAATCTCTAACTGGTTAATTAACAGCCCATCCCCCACCAAGCTCCATTCTCGCTGGGATGGTAGATGTTTCTGGGTCTGTAGACACACAACACAGGATTTTGCAAAAGATTCACTTGACGATAGCACCACCTACAGACCTGACAGATTTCCACTCTTTCTCACACTGTCAGGAACCTTGGTCATTTCCCCCACTCTCGGGGCAAAAGGGACTTTGCAGAGCGCGGCTGCTATGCTGTGCTCACTCTGCTACTTTCTCTCAACCAGCAGCCGTATTGCAGACAGGAACCTCTGGGGATTGAATGAGGTGTGAACCATAGCATCACCTCAGTGCAGAAAGAGGCCATTCAGCCCATCAAGTCTGCACCGACCCTCCGAACAGCATCCCACCCCACACATACCACCGCCATTTCTCCTGGCCAATCCACCCAAGCTGCACATCTTTGGAAATCAGAGCACCCAGAGGAAACCCATGCAGGAGCATGGGGAAACTCCACACAAACAGTCACCCAAGGGTGGAACCGAACCTGGGCCCCTAGAGGGGTGAGGCAGCAGTGCTAACCACTAAGCCACTGTTCCACAGCTGAGCCTGGGCTCCTTCGGATCCACCCCGGCTAGAATGAGGGTTTGAGCTCTGTGCTGTTGGCACTCAACTGATCCACACCAATCATCCAGTCACCTGTCCTCCACACCCTGTGACCCACTATCCCTGTCCACAGGGTCTGAGATGCTGTGACAACTCAGTGCACAACAAGATGTCCACATTGGTACTTCAACAACACCATTTCATGGGATCTTCCTGTGTGCGAGCTGGCTATCATCCCTCCTATATTTCGATGTGATCACGCTTCAGAAAGCACTGACTGTGTTTCTCTCCACACACTTGCTGCTAAGTTTCTCCAATGCTTTCTGTTTTCATTCCGAAAAGTGCTGTGGAGCACTCTGGGTATATCCTCTGGTGGTGAAAGCCGCTAGAGAAATGCAAGGACTTCCTTTGCAAGTGGTTGTTGGATGGTTATAATGAGCAGGAGATTAGCCAACTTTAACTTATCTGATTTGATTTGATTTCATTTCACTCATTGTCATGTGTACCTAAATACAGTGAAAAGCTTTGTTTACGGGCAGTATAGGCAGATCAGAATAAGCAAAGACATACAGACCATAGGGTGAAGATGCTTGGGCTGGGTAAGGCAGACAGGTTACACTGCCCAGGAAGGCAAGATCAGCACTAGCAAACTCAGCATTATTTGAAGTTCTGTCCATCAGTCTAATAACGGCAGGGACGAAGCTGTCCCTGAACCTGTTGGTGCCTGTGTTCAGGCTTTTGTATCTTCTGCCTGACGGAAGAGGTTGTAGGAGAGAATCACCGGGTTTTGGGGGGGGGGGGGGGGGGGGGGGGGTCTTTGATGATGCTGGCAGCCTATCCGCAGCAGGGAGTCGTGCAAATGGACTCCATGGATGGAAGGTTGAGTCCCATGATGGTCTGGCCTGTTCACACCAACTTCTGTGGTTTCCTATGGTCCTGGGCAGAGCAGTTGCCGTACGAGGCCGTTACGTATCAGCACTTAACCTGGACCTGGAGGGTTCAGAGACATTGAGGCACTGCACGCGGTCCCAAATAATTGCCCACATTATGCCCCCACCCCTCTCCCCTGGCAGCACCACTGCCTGGCTCAGATTACAGATGGGTTCTAGGCTTTCCCTAGTGTGGCTATGTTCTCTGGAACTGCGTCGGCAGTTGACAAGAAAGGGTTAAATAATAAGGTGCATGTTCCTTCTTAAACACCTCAGTGTGTTCCGTAATGATTTCAAAACACCTCCTGGTTGCCAGATGTGGCATTATTTATTGCTGTAATAAATTAATTTCTATCTTATTAGGAACCACCTCCTAGCTAATGACAGGCTTGTCAGGTATACAGGAAAACTGGTGAAACAGCATAGAGGTGGGAACCACACACTGGGCAGCACGCTGTTGGGGGTCTGCAGCAGTTCCTGGCAAGATTTTGATTCTATTCTCCCCTCCAGTTTCCTCGACTGATTTCTGTCTCCGTCGCTAGTGCACACGCCTCTGAGTCAGAAGGTCAAACGTTCAAGACATACCAGTACTGGTTCAAGACATGCTAGTGCAGTACTGAGGGAGAGCCACACTGTCACAGACATCGTCCTTCCAATGAGAATTTAAACCCAAGTTCCCATTCGTGCTGTTGGATAAAAGATCACGCAGCACTATCTTGAACAGCAAGGGAGTCCTCCTCAGTGTTCTGACCAATATTTACCTCACAATTAATACACACAAAATAAATTGGCACACTATCATACAGTTTTTGGTGGGGGTTTAAATAGCTCCACAGAGGCCGGTATGTCACCAAGTCTCCCTTTATTCACACATGAACTGTCCTTGACTTTAGTACTGCCTCATTCAGAGTCAGTCACACTGACACTCATCCTTTTTATACCTCAGTCGAAAAGGGTGGTGCTGGAAAAGCACAGCAGGTCATGCAGCATCCGAGGAGCAGGAGAGTCGATGCTTTGGGCATAAGCACTTCATCAGGCCGGCACTCCTCGATTGCACTGTAAGAAACTATAGAGTCATAGAGATGTACAGCACGGAAACAGACCCTTCGGTCCAACCTGTCCATGCCGACCAGATATCTAGTCCCACCTGCCAGCACCCAGCCCATATCCCTCTAAACCCTTCCTATTCATATGCCCATCCAAATGCCTCTTAAATGTTGCAATTATATCAGCCTCTACCACTTCCTCTGGCAGCTCATTCCATACACGCACACCCTCTGTGTGAAAAAGTTGCCCCTTAGGTCTCTTTTATATCTTTCCCCTCTCACCCTAAACCTATGCCCTCTAGTTCTAGACACCTCGACCCCAGGGAAAAGACTTTATCTATTTACCCTATCCATGCCCCTCAATTTTGTAAACCTCTATAAGGTCACCCCTCAGCGTCCGACGCTCCAGGGAAAACAGCCCCAGCCTGTTCAGCCTCTCCCTGTAGCTCAGAGAATTGTGAACAAAGCCCAGACCATCACAGAAGCTAACCTTCCATCCACTGACTCCACTTACACTTCCCACAGCCTAGGGAAAGGTAACTAACATCATCAAAAGCCCCTCCCAACCTGGTTACCATCTCTTCCTGTCTCCTCTGTCATGCAGAAGGGACCAACACGTTTAAGAACAGCTTCTTACCCGTTGTTATTAGACTTCAGTTTGGGCCTCTCTAATTTTATATTTAATGTTGATCTTGCTTTCTGTGCGCCTTCTTTGCACCTGTGACTTTGTATTCCTCGCTCCTTTCAAGCACCCAATGATCTTTGTTATGATCTACCTGTACAAAATGTTTCACTGTACCTAAGTACATGTGACAATAATAAATCAAACCAAATCAAAAGATCAACAGGGAACTCATATTCTATGAGGTCCAGCCGGCTGACCCCTCGTTCCAATCGTTACAGGGGTTTGATGCGCAGAAATTAATTGCTGCATTTATCTGACGCACTAACATACTAACTTATATTCCTAGTACGGTGGCTAGCACTGCTGCCTCACAGCACCAAGGACCCTCGTTCGATTCCAACCTCAGGTGACTGTCCGTGTGGAGTTGCACATTCTCCCAGTGTCTGCGTGGGTTTCCTCCAAGTGCTTCGGTTTCCTCCCACAGATGTGCAGGTCAGGTAAATTGGCCATGCTAAATCGTTCATAGTGTTAGGTGCATTAGGCAGAGGGAAGTGGATCTGGGTGGGTTACTCTTTGGAGGGTCGGTGTGGACTTGTTGGGCTGAAGGGCCTGTTTCCACTCTGTAGGGAATCTAATCTCATCTACTTCTTCAACTGTAAACCAGCTTGGGGCATCCTGGGGTTGTGAATGGCGCTATGTAAATGCAGGTTGTTGTTTTTTTTTCCCTTTCCCCCTCACCTTTGTGATTTCTCCATTCAGGTCCAGTCTCCATGTTGTATGGGATTCTGTGTGCCCAGCGTGAGCCAGGAAGAGAAAGTATTGAGGGGAGCAAAGGAAGACTGACACTATCTCAGGACCCAATCCAACCAGAGAAAAGAATTCAGACTTGAGCAAAAATTGTTTTGCTGAAACTGGTTCAGAGTTTATACGATTGGCAAGTGCGAGTGAAAACTTTTATTTGATATAACAAGTGTTTTGGATTTGTCATGCACTGTCCAACATGTGTTCTATTTTTATTCAGTCAGTGAGTATCTTATTCATCTCACAGTTAGGCCGAGGTCTGTTTCATTCTAAATCCAAACAGTTTACTTACAGAATGTGAACACATCACAGAAGTTTTAACATGCCTGTTCACAGAGCCCACAGCCTTTCTGGAACTTTCTGTGTAGAGTCACCCTCTTAACTCTCCCCAGCTACACCCACAGGCCTAAGCAATCAAGCAGTCATATGAGAATCAGTGAACCGGCCTAACTAATCAAGCACAGAATAATTAAATGATTGAATGCTCCAGGAGGGCAGTGAGTAACTTTCGAAAAGGAATTGCATAAATACTTGAAAGGGAAAAGGACATTTCAGTGATACCAGTGAAGAGGAAATGATGCGAACTTTGTAGTCATGAGATCCCACTTGCTCACACATGTTGAAGGGTTCTTATTTGAAAGTTCTCAGGTATGACATTTCTTGTCTCTCTCTCTCCCTCTCTTTCTCTCACTAGGACATGAATAGGAAGGGTTCAGAGGGATACCGGCCAAATGCTGGCAAATGGGACTAAATTAATTTAGCATATCTGGTCGGCATGGACAAGTTGGATTGACAGATCTGTTTCTGTGCTGTACATCTCCATAAATTATTCCAGAATTTATAGTCCTGGCTATTTTTGTCTGTATATCAGCCCTCTTTTTAAGAAAATAAATGACTCATTTTGGAATTAAAATGTGTTCTGACAAATGGCCCCGATAACAAGACTGAGCGACCCATGGCCAACAGAGCGAATCTAAGCTCTGTTGTCCCACCACACGTCACGAATGGTGATGGACAATCAAGTGACTAACAGGAGCAGGAGGCTTCACAACCCGGGGGGGAGGGAGACCAGCACATCAGTGAAAAACACAAAATGAAAGCATTTCCAACTATCTTGATGAGCGGGCGATCCAGCTCAATCTCCTCCAGTGGTTCCCCGCGTCACAGGTGCCCATCTTCAGTCAATTCGATTCACTCAGCACGACACCAAGAAACAGCCCAGTTGACTGGCAGTAATGCCCACTATCACTAACACTCCCTCCCCAGGAACATTGGTAGTGTGCTGCCAACTTGAACCGCTGCACTCCATTTGGCGTGGAGCCACTAGAGTGCCATTGGGGCCTGGGTTTGAGGATCTCGGCCTAGCGAGAGGTAAGGAACGGCGGTGTAATGCCGAGTCAGGAAAGCGGTAAACTTGGTAGGAAACTTGCCAGGGATGGCGTTTCTAAATCTGTCACCCTTGTCCTTCTAGCTGGGAGAGTGCACGGGTTTGGAAGCTGTTGTCAAAGGAGGCTTGTAGAGTCGGTGTTGTGCACATTGTAAGCGATCTTGATTTCCCGACAAGGACGAGGATAGTGCAGGAAAGGATGTGCGACGGGTCGATGCTCTGTCTGCTTCTCCGTAACAAAGCATCCCTTGAGGGTCACGCAATGAATCACCAGGACTCAGGGCGTTAAAATTATTGCTGGGTGCTTTCAAACGTCCTTTCACTGGGAAAATATGGGGAAGAGATAGGCTGGGAACCAGGCAGAGTAACAGGAGGATTCAGGGGACTGAATGAGCACCTTGTTCTGTAGCCTGGCTACCATCGGCTCAGTCAGCACAAACCTGACAGGGGGGTTGTTAGAATCTCTTGTTCGAGCTGCAGAGTGGTTGTTTCTCAGTGGGGGCCTTGTCTCTGTCCACCCTCCATAAATTGCGGCTAATCTGTCTAAGGGGGCCGCCGCGTAAACAGTCATTGCCCTCGCCAGAGTACAATTTGACGGGGGCCGCTGTGAATAACTAGGTGCGGACAGCGCTGACAGTGAGTAAGTAAACATGTTCGGATATCATTGCCACCCCACACTGTGTTTCTGTCACCAGAGCTAGCAGGCAGGCTGTGAGACAGAGCAGGCCCCTGGGGTTATGTTGAAAGCGAGAGGAGGAGGTGGGCATCAGCAGGGAGGGAATGTTGGGGGTGGGAATAGCTCTGGGGCTGCACAGTGTTAAACATAACACCAAGCAAGATCCCTTCGCTCCTACGGTCCCAGAGGGGCGCTTTCTGTCTTTCCCCATTCCCAGTATTTTCATCACCAATAACTGAAAGCATTCAGGGAAAACACAAAAAAGAGAACCATTCTTTTTATAAAGTCTTCGGTGATTTCTCTCTTGTGGCCGTTGTTTGCAGCATGAGGTTAATTTTCAATTCCTGGAGACTCCTTGTAGATCCTTGAAGAAGGTGAGGACTGCCAATGCTGGAGATCAGAGTCGGGAGTGTGGTGCTGGAAAAGCACAGCAGGTCAGGCAGCTTCCGAGGAGCAGGAGAGTCAACGTTTCGGGGCATAAGCCCTTCAGCAGGAATGAGGGAGTGGCCCAAGGGGGCTGAGAGATAAATGGGAGGGGGATGGGGGGGTAAGATAGCTGAGAATGCAATTGGTGGACGAAGGTGGGGGTGATGGTGATAGGTCGGAGAGGAGGGTGGAGCAGATAGGTGGGAAGGAAGATGGACGGGGAAGACAGGCCAAGAGGGCGGTGCTGCGATGGAGGATCAGATCTGGGATAAAGTGGTGGGAGGGGAGGGGAGAAAACAGTTGAAATCAACATTGATCCTGTGTAGTGCCAAATTCTAGCCACCTGATGCTTGGAGGAAGAACACCTCATCTTCCACCTTGGGACCCTCCAACCACACAGGATCAATGTTGATTTCACCAGTTTCCTCATTTCCCCTCCCTCCACCTTATCCCAGATCCAACTCGGCACCGCCCTCATGAACTGTCCTACTTGTCATCTTCCTTCCCTCTGACCTATCACCATCAGCACCACCCCCCACCCCGCCTTCATTTACCTATCGCAATTCCCAGATCCTTGAATTCCCCCTGATGAGGGGGCATCAGTTGTTCCTGGAGTTGGTGCCAATGTGGTCAGTGGTTGCTGATGAGGCCTAGTCTGGGAGATTGGGGGTAAGCTGCCTGGGCCTTGTTTTCAGATCAGAACCACGGATTTCTGACCCACCCCATTGTAAGATGTTTGGGGAGGGTGTTCACGGTGACAGCTAGGGTTGCTTCTAGCTTCTGTTAGCCCTGCTTTCGGGAAGATACTAATTCCTCTAGTGCCCGAAACAACAAGAGCTCAGGTTGAGAGACACGTTTTTCATATGAGGTGCAACAGAAATAGGGAACATGTTTCCCAAAGGCTGATCAATTGGAACCTCCCAGACTGAGGCCAGATGGTTTTTGATGGGTGAAGGATGTAAAACCATGATGAAAACTCATAAACCAGGGTAGGGCATGAAGTCCCTATTAACCTTCCAGATCATAACTGATCAGCAACGCCATTTTCCTGCACAATCCACAATAGATATTATCATCTATTGATCTCAGCCTTGAGCATATGTAACCTCTCAGCTTTTTGAGGGGAGAGAATTCAAAAGATTAAGCAGCTTCTAAGTGAAGAAATTCCTTATTATCTCTGTCCTGAATAGCCTGTCCCTTATTCTCTGGTTCTCAAACACCCAGCTGAGGTAACATCCGTCCTGAGGGTGCTCAACCTATCACTTTAAGAATTTTGTGCATTTCAATGAGATTAACGTTCATTCTCCAAAACTCCGGAGAACCTCAACCCTCCATGTTTGGTCTCTCCTCTTAGTCAAATCCTGCAATCCCTTGGAGCAGTCCCTCAATTGTACTCCCTCAAAGGCAAGTGTTTTTAAAATGCGTTCATTCAAGATGGCGGTGATTGGCCAAGCTAGCATTTATTGCTTGTCTCCAACTCACTTGGAAAAGATGATGCTGAGCTGCATTCCTAATGCACTGCTGTCTTTGGAGTGTAGCTGTTAAAAAAAGGTGAACACTGTAGACTAGTAGTACAGGGAGAGTGCGTTGAAGATGGCAGGTGAGATGCCAATCCAGCGGGCTGCTTTGTCCTGGATGGTGTCAAGCTTCTTGAGTGTTGTTGGAGCTGCACCCACCCAGGGCAAGTGGGGAGTATTCCATCACACTCCTGACTTGTGCCTTCTATATGGTGGACAGGCATCAGGGAGTCAGCAAGTGAGTTGATCCCTGCGGTGTTCCTGGTTTTTTGAGCTTCCCTTGTAGCCGCAATATTTATAATGATAAGCCCAGTTTAGTTTTGGGTTAATGATAACATCCATGATGTTGCTTGTGAGCGATTCAACAATGGTAATACCAACGAACATCACATGGCGATGGTTCGAGCACTAGCCTGGATGTTGTCCAACTTTTGCTGCATTGCCACCCACCCCCCTCTGGAATTCAGCTCTGTTTGTCCAGGTTCAAACCAAACCTGGAATGAGATTGCACAACACCAGGCTATAGTCCAACAGTTTTAATTGGAAGCACTAGCTTTCGGAGCACCGCTTCTTTGCAACCACCTGATGAAGGAGCGACACTCCGAAAGGCAGTGCTTCCAATTAACCCTGTTGGACTATAACCTGGTGTTGTGTGATAATTAACTTTGTACACCCCAGTCCAACACCGGCATCTCCAAATCATGGAATGAGATCAGGAACCCAGAGCATCACTGAGAAGGTTATTGCTAAGGAAGTGTTGCTTGATAGCACTGTTGATGGCATCTTCCATCACTTCACTGGTGTTTGAGAGTAGACTGATGGTGCAGGAATTGTCTGGGTTGGATTTGTCCTACTTTTTGTGTACAGGACATACCTGGGCAATTTTCCACCTTGTCAGGTAAATGCCAGTGTACTGGAACAGCTTGGTTAGGGGAGTGGCAAGTTCTGCAGCACTAAGTCTTCAGCACTATTACTGGAAAGTTGTCAGGGCTCATAGCAGCACCCACTCTCTCCCACTGTTTCTTGATGTTATGTGGAGTGAACCAAATTCAGTTGCAGACTGGTTTCTGTGATGCTGAGGAAGCTGGGATGGATCATCCACTTGGTATTTCTAGTCAATAATTGTTTCAAATGCTTTAATTTTACAAAGCTGAGCCCCCCTATATTGTGGATAGGGATTTTATTTTTAGATTAGATTCCCTACAGTGTGGAAACAGGCCCTTTGGCCCAACAAGTCCACACTGACCCTCCAAAGAGCAACCCACCCAGAGCCATTCCCCTACATTTAGCCCCCTTCACCTAACACTACGGGCAATTTAGCATGGCCAATTCTCCTAACCTGCACATTTTTGGACTGTGGGAGGAAATTGGAGCACCTGTAGGAAACCCACGCAGACACAGGGAGAATGTGCAAACTCCACACAGACAGTTGCCTGAGGTGGGAATTGAACCCGGGTCTCTGGAGCTGTGAGGCAGCAGTGCTAACCACTGTGCCGCCCACCTCCAGTGAGCTGTTTAATTATCCATCACCGTTCACAGCTGGATTTGGCAGGACTGCAGAGCTTAGACCTGATCCATTGTTCATGAAATTGCTTAGCTCTGTCTTGTCTCTCACTTGCTGCTTGTGTTAATTGGCATGCAAGTAGTCCTGTTTGGTGGCTTCACCAGTTTGACACCTCTATGCCTATAGGTATGCCTATGCTGCTCCTCCTGCATGGCCTCCTGCACTTTTCAGTCAACCCGGATCGATCCCGTCTTTAACGTTAATGATAGGCTAGGGATTTTTCATTCATCCACAGGTTGAGAGCATCTTTGGCTGAACCAGCATTTATTGCCCGTCCCTAGTTGCCCTTGAGAAGGTGGTGATATGCTGCCTTCTTGAACTGCTGTAGTCCAGGTGCTGTAAGCAGAGCCATTAGGGAGGGAATTCTAGGATTTTGACCCAGTGACAGTGAAGAAATGGTAATAGATTTCCAAGTCAGGGTGAGTGCCTCGGAGGGGAACTTGAAGGTGGTGGTGCCACCATCTATCTATTGTCCTTGCCCTACCAGGTAGCCGTGGGTTTGAAAGGTGCTGTCTGAGGATCTTTGGTGAATTTTTGCTGAACATCTTGTATATAGTACACTCTGCTGCTACTGAGGGTCAGTGGTGGAGGGAGTGGATACTTGTGGGTGTGGTGTTAATCCAGCAGGCTGCTTTGTCCTGGATGGTGTCAAGCTTCTTGAGTGTTGTTGGGGCTGCACCATCCAGGGCAAGTGGGGAGTATCCCATCACACTCCTGACTTGTGCCTTGCAGATGGTGGACAGGCTTTGGGGAATCAGATTCTTGGCCTCTGACCTGTTCTTATAGTCACAGTGTGTATGGCTAGTGCAGTTCAGTTTCTGTTGATAGTCTCCCCCAGGATGTTGATAGTCGGGGGGATTTATGCAGGGATCCTGGATTAGTTAGAACCATATTCTCTGTAGTTTAGACGAATGATGGGGAATCTCATAGAAATGTATAAAATTCGAAATGGACTAGCTAGGGTAAACACAGGAAGATGTTCCTGATGACCAGGGAGTCCAGAAGCAGGTGTCACTGTTTAAGGACATGGAGTAGACCATTTAGGACTGAGATAAGGAGGAATCTCTTCACTCAGAGAATGGTGATTCTGTGGAATTCTCCATTACAGAAAGTGGTTGAGGTCAAAATGGAAGGGCTGAATGGCCTACTCCTGCTCCTAGTTTCGACATTTCCGTGGATTCAGTGACGGTAATGTTAATTGAATTTCAAGGGGCAATTTATTCCTACTTCTTGTCCATTAATTAATTCTCAATTCAGGACTGTATGTTATCCCTTGTCCCGTGAGCTCTAGTTTTGTTTACTAACCTTGTTTACCTTCTAAAACTTCGCACCAGAAATCCATGTGAACTGTCCAGTCAGATATCGGATCTTAAGTGTTTAGTAATCACATCAGGAAAATTGATTCTGGTACCTTCACTGTTGCCGATGTCAAGTCCATCATTACCAATTTTCACCCTGCCTCCTGTCTTAAATAGTGTGATTAAATTTGCAACTTTCCAGGCTAAACTTTCTAGAATCAATGGAATCTTGAAAGATGACCACCATTAGCTCTGACGCCATTTCTTCGACTCTCTGGGAAGTAGATTCTTGGGCCTGAGGATTTCTCAACTTTAAGCCCATTCATTTCTCCAATACTACTTCTGTACGGCAACTAATTTCTTTCACATCTTCCTTCTCACCTGAGATCTATACAATTTCTGGGAGATTTTGTCAATTTGCCTTTGTGAAGACGGACACAAATAATCACTTTGTTTTGTTACCATTTCCTCATTCCCCATGATAAATCCCCTCCCTTGTGTCGATAATGGACATACCTCTGCACTCCAAGATGGTGGCAGAGTAGGATGCTTCAGCAGGAGCTCATCTGCTCCGTCCATTTCTTTCTCTTTTCTTTCTATCTGCGTTGTTCTTTTTTTCCTCTCTCTTTTCAGAGACTCCTGACCTCAGCACAGACCTGGTTGAGATGTCCTCTCAGCTTGGAGTGGTGAGCTCCAGGCGTGGCGGTCTCTTGGCCAGGCCTGGGTGGCCCCTTGGCCTGACATGGCATCCTCTCAGCCTGGCATGGTGGTGGCTCGGTGTGACCTCAGCATGGGACTTCCGGTCTCAAGGTCATAGTAGAGCAGTCTCCCGGCCTATGAAGCCTTGAGGTGAAGCCCAGTGCAGCCTGGAGTCAAGGCTAGGAGATTAGGTACCAGCTTGGACTGGGTTAGAAGGACAATTGCCCTTAAGTTTTTATTTCTCTACTTTAGATTAGATTCCCTACAGTATGGAAACAGGCCCTTCAGCCCAACAAATCTACACTGACCCTCCAAAGAGTAACCCACCCAGACCCATTCCCCATATTTACCCCTGACTAATGCACCGAACACTATGGGCAATTTAGCATGGCCAATTCAACTAACCTGCACATCTTTGGATTGTGGAGCACCCAGAGGAAACCCACACAGACACGGGGAGAATGTGTAAACTTCACACAGACAGTCACCTGAGGCAGGAATTGAACCTGGGTCCCCGGTGCTGTGAGGCAGCAGTGCTAACCACTGAGCCACCATGCCACCCCCAAATTTTCTAACTTACTCCTATCATTCGTAATATTGGAATTTTTATTTCTTTATGTTGTTAATTTTTTTTTCCTCATAACTTGCGCTAATGAATCTGTACCTAGATACCTTTGTACTGAAGATGGGGCCATAAGTAGCAACTTCACATGTGACAATAGAGCTAATACAATTCATTTCAATCTGCCTTTCATGATCTTTTCCCTGGATCAGATCAGTCATGCTCTGACTGAAAGGCAGAACAGGCCTCAAAGGGCTGAATGGCCTCTTCTCATTCTGTTCTTTGCAATTGCTGCTTCCTTTCATTTTAATTAACATTAAAGTATTTGAATGGTTATAACTCTGAATAAGGAACTGATTCATGTTTTTTTTAAACCAATGACAACTGTTGGACCAATTGAGATATTTTAAGCCTCAAGTGTGTAAGATGAAAGTGTGTGAGAATTTGCTTTGGATAAACTCAATAAACCTTCCGGAAAGTACAGCTGCAAGTTGCTCCTGGATGTGATTGGAGCACAAAACACAATATAACAGCGGTGGGTTCCGCAGTTAATCTTCTCCGTTGTCAAGAATTTAGGGAGATTCCCACCTGAAACAGCTCCTCATTAACTTGGCAAATTGAGTCTGTTTCCCTTTAGACATTCCTGGCCTGCTCTCTCTTTCTCTTCTTCACTGCCTCCCACCTTACATTCATCAGATAAAACGCTGAAAATAGCCACCTGTGCCCAATGCAAATCCTTTAACATATCACTGAGCCAAACGCCGGGCTGCATTATTACTGAACCTTAGAGTGCAGAAAGAAACCATTTGGCCACCAGACCTGTCCCAGCTCTTTAATCACGATGTCTGTTCATTCTCACTCTGTTTACTCTTTCCCATTGCAAATTTTAATGTCTCTTCCTTTCTTGAAGAATCTGTGCTTCTGTCGTTTGAAGGTTGTTCAGCTTCCATCTCTGTTTCTAAAAGACCACACAGCCTAAGTGCAGAAGCAGGACATTTGGCCCATCGGGTCAGTTCCGTCACTCAATGGGATCATCTGATGATCCTCAACTCTGCTTCCCGGCCTTTAATAACTCAGGAAGCCTGACTGGAAAGGAACCTAATTTATCATTGAACACCAAAATAGAGCCATTACACATGGCATACGGTAGGCTACGTCCCAGCTCAGGACAGACCCATTCCGCAGATCCACCCTTGAGTCTGCTTTCTAAGGGGCTCAGGTGATGAGTTCAGGCTGAGTAGGCTAAGGGAACCATACTCAACAGAGAGGTTAACTAGTGATTCCCCATGGACCTTGCAGGGGTTATCACACGACCTTTTCCCCATAACCCTCAAGTCCTTTACTGATTAAAAGTCTGCCTATCACAGCCTGAAATATATTTAATGGAACAGCCTTAAAGGCCGTCTGCAGTAAAGAATTCTCCAGATTCACACCCTTCTGTGAGAAGATATTCCTCCTTATCTGTGTCTTAAATAAATGACCACTTATTCTGAGATAATTTGCTGGTCTAGGCAGAATGGGTACCGCTGATGCTGGGGCTTAGAGTCAAGATTAGAGCAGTGCTGGAAAAACACGCAGGTCAGGCAGCATCCAAGGAGCAGGAAAATCGACGTTTTGGGCAAAAGCCCTTCATCAGGAATGAAAATGAGGCTGGGAACCTCAGGGTGGAGAGATAAATGGGAGGGGGGAGTGGTTAGGGCTGGGGAGAAGGTAGCTGAGAGTCCGATAGGTGGATGGAGGTGGGAGTAAAGGTGATAGATCGGAGGAAAGGGGATGCAGCTAGGTGGGAAGGAAGATTGACAGGTGGGACAGGTCATGAGGGCAGTGCTGAGCTGGAAGGTTGGAACTGGGGTAAGGTGGAGGTGGAGGGGAAATGAGGAAACTGGTGAAGTCCACATTGATGCCCTGGGGTTGAAGGGTCCCAAGGTGGTAGATGAAGTGTTCTTCCTCTAGGCATCAGGTGGTGCAGGGAGTGGCAATGGAGGAGGCCCAGGACCTGCATGTCCTCGGCAGAGTTGGAGAGGGAGGTGAAATGTTCGGCCACGGGACAGTAGGGCTGGTTGGTGCAGGTGTCCCGCCAAAAGGGGAAGTAGCCTTTCCACAATTGGCAAAGAAATTTGACAGGGTGTGGAGTTCCTGGAAGGATTGATGAGCTGTCAGTGGGTGAATAACAAGGGTTGATGATGGGGTGTATTCATTGTGGAGTTGGAAATCCCTCTAAACAAGACTGGTACGGTCAGTTTGCCAACTTTATAGCTTAGTTTTGGGACTTGGTAATGTTCTGCCATAGTGGGTGGAGTTGACTGCACTGGGTCGTACAGATGGTTTGGTCCAGTTTTATCAGGGGCAGGACTGGTGAGGCGAACATCTTCGATTCAGGGAGGGAATTCCAGAAATTTGACCCAGCGACACTGAAGGAATGACAAAGTATTTCCCAGACAAGATAATGAGTGATTTGGAGGGGAACTCGCCGGTGAAGATGTTTTGATGTATCTGCTACCCTTGTCCTTCCAGCTGTGGGTTTGGAAGTTGCTGTCTAAGATTCTTCGGCAATTTTCTGCACCTTGCGGATAGTGCAAGAAGCCACTTTCTGCCGAAGACTCCCTTCCCTCCACACAACTGCTTGAGCTCCCCTGCTCAGTGCCCTCCCTCACCACTGCCACCTGCTGCTGGAAGTCCTGTTACACCAGATTAGACTTGATTGCAGAGATTTCTGACTCAGAGGTGGGAATGCCCCCCAGCCCCCAATGAGCTCCACTCGAGTAAAGAATGTCTCTTTTTTTGCCTACGTGTCAAAATGAGAATAGTTTCTGATCCTGTGAAGCATCTGGGAGTAATTGTCTGACATTTAAAAGCATGGTATAACTCAAGCTGCTGTTGTCGACGCTCATCAGAAGAGAATTGTGATCGGAAATGTCATATAAAGCCATAAAAAAAGGTTTGCTGTTTGTTTTTATCCTCAAGTAGATCGAGGCACTCTCGACAAAACAGCTGAAATAGTCAAGTGGTCCAAAAGCACACCCATGACCACACAAAAGGCTCTTGACAATAACCATGCACCATCTCCACCTCTTTATGGTCAAGCCACCAACATCTTTGCAGCAGACGCCTACATACAGACTTATTTGTCATTAAGTTAAACAAGAATCGCAGATGTACAGTAAAAAGCAGTCACTAAAATAAGTGTTTCCCTGCTAACTATCAGATAGTCAGGTTCCAAAATTGGGCTGGAAAATAAGGTTCTTTATTCTGACTAAATGCATTCCACTCAGTTGCCTCAGACTTAACCCCTCATACGTCAACCGAGGAGTTACTGTTTCAGGCCTTAGTAAGCTTGAATGAAAGAGGGATCATTACTTAACTCCCCCTAGCCCCGCCCCCTCACCAAATGCTCCAAGGGGTTCGCTGGGTTATTAACCAAAGTCTGGGTCAAATGGCTACTTCAAATGTAAGCTGGAAATATGTGTAGTTTCACTTTGGGGTGATGGCTAGTTTGTTGGTACAGCAATGATAGAATTCCTTATTTTTGGTTTAATTGATTCCAGACTTTGTTTCACTACCTTACATGAGCTCCAAGGAGACATGTGTTCCACTGCCCATATGCTATCCCACGCTAAGTCTTATTTTCCTACATATTCCTGGAGGTACCATTACATCACGCTCCCATCTCCAACTGTCCACCCTCTATACCCCTGCCATCGGTTACTGGTGACACCCATTAATATCACATCACTCCATCCCCCACCAAATGGGCAGCGAACAATACAATTTGTTCCTGGGTTCGGTCCTTCTTAATTGTCAATAAAACAAGATAGCTTTTTCTCCCACCTCTGATCAAAGCCAATGACACAGAGACACATTCTTGTAAAATGTGTCTGCGTATTTTATGCAGAGTCACTTGGAGCCTAGAAATGTAGAAAATAGGAGCAGGAATAGGCCATTCAGCCCTTCGAGCGTGCTCCACCATTCAATTGGATCATGGCTGACCATCAGCTCCATACCCTGTTCCCACTTTCTCCCCAAACAGTTTGATCTCTTTAACCTTTAAGAGCGCTATCAGACTCCTTCTTGAAAACATTCAATGTTTCAGCCTCAATCATTTTCTATGGTGGTGAACTCCACCAGCTTCCCGCTCTCTGGGTGAAGACATTTTTTCTCCTCTCAATCCTAAGTGGCCGACCCCCAATCTTTAAACTATGACCCTTAGTTCCAGACTCTCCGATCATCAGGAATGTCCTTCCTGCATTTACCCTGTCTAGTCCTGTTAGAATGTTCTAGGTTTCAATGAGATCACCCCTCATTCGTCTAAACTCCATTGAATATAGTTCTGATGCAAGTTTGCAAAATGGATTCCGGCAGTTTTGCAACTCCCAATGAAATTAATTGAGTCCTCATGTTCCCATTCAAAGGTCACATCACATTCCACTTCCACAAATCCCTGTAAGCCATGTTCCAGGACACAATCCATTGCTCTCTATCTCCATCCTTCTGCACTATTTGCACTCTGCCAAAGTGGAAGAGAGTTAGCCCTTGGAAGAAGTGCGATCCCAGAAAGGCTATGCACCGAAGAAGGATTACAATGGATGTTTTATTTCTTTATTGTTTTGATTTCATGCTAAAAAAAGACTGTAACATTTAACTTTTAACTTTGTTCCTCGTTTCTTTCTACCTTGTTCTTAAGTTTTTGTACCTGGCTACTTGTACCTAAGATGGCGTCGTGTGTGGCAACACTAAAAACTGTTCCACGGTACTTCTGTACCTTGTGTACTTAAGTACTCATGACAGTAAAGTCTAAATCTAAATCAACTGCCAGCCTCTGCTCCACAATAGCAAACTAACCAGGTATCCTCGGCTTGGGTCTCCCCGAAACCCTGTGTTTTGAGGTTTCTCTCTCCATGGCTTCATCAGCCTCCACCTCTCCCATTAACACATCTGGTCCTCCCAGGTGTTGTTTCTCTGACCATTTGTGGATGTCCTGGTAAGAATGCATCTCTCCATCACCGACAATGAAAGTTTGCACAGTAGCAGTGGGGAGTATTTTCTTCTATTCATTCTTGGGATGAGGGCGCTGCTGGATACGTCAGTGTTTACTTCCCATCCCAGGGGACTGTGAAGAGTCAGCCACATAGCTGTGGATTTGGAGTCATGTATAGGCCACACCAGGATGTCAGATTTCCTTCCCTGAAGGACATTAGTGAACCAGATGGGTTCTTTTTTCCCTCTGACAATGGGTTCATGCTCTTAATTCCAGATTTTTATTGGATTCAAATTTATTCAGGGTGGCACAGTGGCTCAGTGGCTAGCACTGCTGCCTCACAGCGCCAGGGACCGGGTTCGATTCCAGCCTCAGGCGACTGTCTGTGTGGAGTTTGCACATTCTCCCTGTGTCTGCGTGGGTTTCCTCTGGGTGCTCCGGTTTCCTCCCACAATCCAAAAAAGATGTACAGGCCAGATGAATTGGCCGTGCTAAATTGCCCATAGTGTTAGGTGCAAATATAGGAGAGGGGATTGGGTCTGGGTGGGTTACTCTTTGGAGGGTCGGTGTGGACTTGTTGGGCCAAAGGGCCTGTTTCCATACTGTCAGGAATCTAATCTAAATTCCACCATCTGCCGTGGCGGGATTCGAACCGGAATATTAACTTGAGTCACAGTTCAGAGATAATACTGTGAGGCCATTGCCTCCCCCACTGTGGAGCGCTGTCCTAAAATGTTGCTTCCTTCAGGCAATTTGTACACTTCGTACAGAAAGCAAAGGCAGCATCCACAATAGGGCGGATTGTTTGGAAATTTCGGAAAATAAACACCACAAGAGTCCATTCAGTTCCTCAAGCCCCTTCCAACATTACGTTCATTATTCTACCAGACAAGCGAGTCTCACTCCTGCATCGAGAGTGTGGTGCTGGAAAAGCACCGCAGGTCAGGCAGCATCTGAGGAGCAGGAGAGTCCACATTTCTGGCAGGGGAACGGCTTATGCCCGAAACGTTGATTCTCCTGCTCCTCGGATGCTGCCTGACCTACTGTGCTTTTCCAGCACCACACTCTCAACTCTGATCTCCAGCATCTGCAGTCCTCACTCTCTCTGAGTTTCACTCCAACCCAAAGACCATCTCAATTTGGAATTACATCACCATCCCTGTGTCTCTGGGTTAAAAACATCACCTTCCTTAGGCAATTAGGGACGGGCAATAAATGCGGAACCCCCAGCAATGCCCACATAGAATCATGGAGATGTACAGCATGGAAACAGACCCTTCAGTCCAACCTGTCCATGCCAACCAGGTATCCCAACCCAATCTAGTCCCACCTGCCAGCACCCAGCCCATATCCCTCCAAACCCTTCCTATTCATATACCCATCCAGATGCCTTTTAAATGTTGCAATTGTACCAGCCTCCACCACTTCCTTTTCATTTCTGGGCACCCTTATCCAGAAGGATCTGACCAATCTCAGTTTTGAACGTTCTAATTGACCCACTTTCATTCCGAGATTTCCAATGCACCGTGGATGACGAAATCAGGAGGAGCAGACTCGACAAGCTCAGTATTTGTATTCCCGATAAACAAAACCTTGTTTACTTTTATTCACACAAATTGGGATTATTAGTATCTTTTCACCAGTTGGCAAATGGTGCCCAATGCTATTTGATAGCACCACTGTCATGTTGGTCCAAACACAGTTGCATATTAGAGGCACTACTGTTACGGACCAGTCCAAACCCCCTTCAAAATATTGAGAAGATGGTCTAAACGCTAACTTTTTCTTATTTTAAAAGTAAGCACAACCCTCATGACCTGTCTTACCTGCCTATCTTCCTTTCCACCTGTCCACTCTGACCTATCGCCTTCATCTCCACCCCCACTCACCTATTGTACTCTTTGCTACTTTCTCCCCAACCCACCCCCCTCTCATTTATCTTTCCACCCTGCAGGCACTCTGCCTGTATTCCTGATGAAAGGCTTTTGCCCGAAACGTCAATTTTCCTGCTCCTCGGATGCTGCCTGACCTGCTGTGCTTTTCCAGCACCACTCTAATCTAGACTCTGGTTTCCAGCATCTGCAGTCCTTGTTTTTACCTAGCTCACTACCTCTGTCTTAAAGCCTCTCTTTTAAAAAAAGGATAAAATAACCTCTTAAAGCCACAGCATCGTCACACTATCGAAATGCAAGTTGTTGTTGTACATTGTGTATGGTATTAATACATTATTCCAATGTTAACCATACATGCCCACCCACTCCTCTTGTTGCAGCTCTGAAGACTTGGATTCCCACTGGGGTATGTTCCCCCCAGCCACAATATTGTCACAACAGCTTACCCATTTAAGCCACTGGTCATACACAAAGTTGCATGCCACTCAGCTGATCTGCTGTGTGAGGCATCGCTGCTATGCCTGACCTTATGTAATAGGTCAGCACGAAGATACACCACCCTTTTCATGTCAGTAGGTGGATGACGGTCAGTGGACAGCAATCAGGATTTACCAACCACATCCCCCCCAAAATCTCGGGTGCTTTTCCCAGATATTATTCGTCCATGGAACGTGGATGTGACTGGTTAAGCCAGCATTTCGTTCCCACCCCTGGAGAAAGTCAACTACCTTCCTGAACCCCTGCCGCCCTTGGGGGAGGTAATTGATGCCTCAGTGCTGTTTCTTTCAGGGTAGCAGAGGATATTGACATCAGGTTGCCTGAACACAGGGGACTGAACTTGGGATCTTCTCTGAGTTTTTATGCACGGTGTCATTCAGTAACTGCAATCCAACCTTCTACGCTGAGTGAGCCCAGAGACTGAGGACTATTTTTAGTGCCAGTGTTTAGCAATAACAAATTGCAATCTGCTGACTCTATTGCCAACCAGAATGTTTCTGTTGATCAGACACATGTTGTCCAACACATCAATGTTGGCTAACAAGTAAACTGACCGCAGGACTGAGCAGGATAGGGTCATTATTCTTTAGCTTCTTCTCTTCAATTATGGTATGAGTCTCGGAGTTACCAGACACAGAATGTTTTTTATGCTTACACAGTACATGAAAGGTACATTATAATAAGATAGAACCTTGGTTACAGTATACTTTGATTACTGTGAGTGGCCTTTTTACAACAGAAGGACGTAGAGGCACTGGAGAAAGTGCAAAGAAAGAAAGATTTATAAGGATAATGGAGGTTATAACTGTTGAAGAATTCAGAACAGGCTGTGACGTTTTTATTTCGGAAAGAGAAGGCCGACGATGAGCCAAGAGGAGTCTCTGACTTTACGAAAGGGTTTGACATAGAGGAGATGTTTCCACTTGTGGAGAGTTCAAAATAGGGGCCATAACTCATAAATCCAATACAAAATTCAGGAGAATGGTTAGAATGTGAAATCTAGTACCGCAGGGAGAGCTTGAGGCAAAGAGCACTGAAGTATTTAAGGGCTAAGTGCGAGATGGAGGAAGGAATTGAAAGCTATGCTGATGGAGTTTAAATATAAAGGGGGGAGGCTCATGTACAACATAAATTCTGCATTGGATGTAGTGTGGTAAATGTTTCTGTGCTGCAAACTCTGCACAATTTTACATGAAAGATCACATTTATTTTTAATCTGTTGATTTAAGTTGGTTCCACCGATATTTACGTCCCATAATGAGACATGAATTGTGTTGAAGAGTACAGTCTGACAGGAATGCATTCCTGCCTATCTATCAGGGCATTCCTGCCTATCTATCAGACTATGGGGACATGTCATAGGATGGGTGAAGTTAAACCAAAAAGGGTACAAAAACAAATTTGCAAGGTTGTTTCTGGGACTGGAGAGCTTGAGATAAAAGGAGAGTCTGGCACATTTTTGCCTGTAGCATCGGAGGCTGAGGGGTTATCTTACAGAGGTTTATAAAATCATGAGGGACATAGATAAGGTGAGTAGCCATGGTCTTTTTCCCAAGGATAGGCGACTTCAAATCTCGAGGCCATAGGTTTAATGTGAGAGGGGAAACATTTAAAAGGGACCTGAGGGGCAACCTTTTCACACAGAAGGTGGTGCGTGTCAGGGATGAGCTGCCAGAGGAAATGACGGTTGCAGGTACAATTACATTTAAAAGTCATTTGGATGGGTACATGGACAGGAAAGATTTAGAGAGATATGGGCCAAACACAGGCAAATGGGGCTAGTTCTGTTGAGGGATACCTGTCGGCATTGACATGTTGGGCTGAAGGGTCTGTTTCCATGCTGTATGACTCTATGTTAGCCATCCTGTGCTGTTCCTGGTATGATTGACAGCGACAAAGGACTCAAACACACTTTGAGTCCGTCCCTTCCGCATTCAAACTTCTTCTTGTCTGCGGGGTACGCTATGTAACATTCAATTCATACAGCCCGGACGTCAGTGTCCGAACGTCAGGCAGGCGAGTCTGAGATGTGAAGTTTACGGCCGCACAACTGCAGAATGGTGAGGTTACTCTCTCAGCCTGGCCTTGAGTTCTGACGGTGTGCGGGTCTGATTATAGAAGCTGACTCTCGCCTTGAACATGAAGAGAGCGTGTGAACCGTCACACCTTCCATAGGTCAGCACATTGGCTGACTGCCTATCTTTAACCTTAGAGATGCTGGAAGCTAAAGAACATTCAGACACTGAAAGCACGTGAGGAGACCATTTGGCCCACTGTGTCTGTGCTGCTTCTCTCAATAAGTTATCCAATTTCAGGAATTTGTTTGTCTATGTTTATATTGAATTTGCCTTCAAGAGCTGTTGGATATGTTTCTGCACCTTATTATCTGGCAGTGCAATCCATCACTGAACAATTCAATGCCTACAGAAAAAAAAATTATTCCCCACACTCCTCTTTGCCCAAGTTTTATTACCTACAGCCGAAAGAGGCTCTCCCAATTCACTCAATCAAAGGGCCTTACTTTTTTTTGAAAGGAACCTTTGAATTACCTCCTGCAGCTTTTCTCTTCAAAGGCAAACAACCCTGCTGGTCCAGTCTCCCACAAAACTGAAGTCCCTCTTCCCTAGTCAACATACCTGTGTGTAAGTAAGAGGTGCCTCATCTAGAGTGTGGCCTGGGTTGGAGCATCTTTTGCCTTGAAGAGAGATTGGATAAGCTCGGGTTTTTTTTCTTCAAAGCACGGGAGGTTGAGGTGGGGGAGTGGGGGGGACCTGATTGCGTTGTATAAGATTATGAGGGGCTTGGACAGGGTGGATAGAAAGCAGTTCTTCCCCTTCGTTACTGGGTCAATAACAAGGTGGGCATAATTTTAAGGTGACAGGCAGAAGGTTGGGAGGGGATTTGAGGAAAATGTTTTTACCCAGAGAGTGGTGGGAATCTGGAATGTGCTGCCTGGGTAGGTAGAAGACACAAGGCACCTCACAAATTTTGAAAGGTAAGACCATAAGACCATAAGACATAGGAGTGGAAGTAAGGCCATTCGGCCCATCGAGTCCACTCCGCCATTCAATCATGGCTGATGGGCATTTCAACTCCACTTACCAGCGTTCTCCCAGTAGCCCTTAATTCCTCGAAACAACAAGAATCTATCAATCTCTGCCTTGAAGATATTTAGCGTCCCGGCCGCCACTGCACCCTATGGCAATGAATTCCACAGGCCCACCACTCTCTGGCTGAAGAAATGTCTCCACATTTCTGTTCTGAATTGACCCCCTCTAATTCTAAGGCTGTGTCCACGGGTCCTAGTCTCCTCGCCTAATGGAAACAATTTCCTAGTGTCCACCCTTTCCAAGCCATGTATTATCTTGTACGTCTCTATTAAGTCTCCCCTTAATCTTCTAAACTCCAATGAACACAATCCCAGGATCCTCAGCCGTTCCTCATATGTTAGACCTACCATTCCAGGGATCATCCGTGTGAATCTCCGCTGGACACGTTCCAGTGCCAGTATGTCCTTCCTGAGGTGTGGGGACCAAAACTGGACACAGTACTCCAAATGCGGCCTAACCAGAGCTTTATAAAGTCTCAGTAGCACATCTCTGCTTTTATATTCCAACCCTCTTGAGATAAGTGACAACATTGCATTCGCTTTCTTAATCGCGGACTCAACCTGCATGTTTACCTTTAGAGAATCCTCGACTAGCACTCCCAGATCCCTTTGTAATTTGGCTTTACGAATTTTCTCACCGTTTAGAAAGTAGTCTATGCTTTTATTCTTTTTGCCAAAGTGCAAGACCTCGCATTTGCTGATGTTGAATTCCATCAGCCATTTCCTGGGCCACTCTCCCAAACTGTCTAGATCCTGCTGCAGCCTCCCCACTTCCTCAGTACTACCTGCCTATCCACCTAACTTCGTATCATCAGCAAACTTCGCTACAGTGCCCCCAGTTCCTTCATCCAGATCATTAATATATAATGCGAACAGCTATGGCCCCAACACTGAACACTGTGGGACACTGCTCGTCACCGGCTGCCATTCTGAAAAAGAACCTTTTATCCCAACTCTCTGCCTTCTGTCAGACAGCCAATCCTCAATCCATCCCAGAAGCTCACCTCGAACACCATGGGCTCTCACCTTGCTCAGCAGCCTCCCGTGTGACACCTTATCAAATGTCTTTTGAAAGTCTAGATAGACTACGTCCACTGGGTTTCCCTGGTCTAACCTACTTGTCACCTCTTCAAAGAATTCCAACAGGTTTGTCAGGCATGACCTCCCCTTACTAAATCCATGTTGATTTGTTCTAATCAGGCCCTGCTCTTCTAAGAATTTAGAAACCTCATCCTTAATGATGGATTCTAGAATTTTACCAACAACCGAGGTTAGGCTAATTGGCCTATAATTTTCCATCTTTTGTCTTGATCCTTTCTTGAACAAGGGGGTTACAACAGCGATCTTCCAATCATCTGGGACTTTCCCTGACTCCAGTGACTCTTGAAAGATCTCAACCAATGCCTCCGCTATTTCCTCAGCCACCTCTCTCAGAACTCTAGGGTGTATCCCATCGGGGCCAGGAGATTTATCAATTTTATGACTTTTTAACTTTTCTAGCACTATCTCTTTTGTAATGGCAACCATACTCAACTCAGCCCCCTGACTCCCTTTAATTGTTGGGTACATGGATGAGCACTTGAAATGTCATAACATTCAACGGTCCTGGGCCAAGTGCTGAGAGTGGGATTGGTGTGGGTATGTCTGTGCAGACTCAATGGGCCAAAGGGCCTTTCCTGGGCCCTGTGATTCTGTACTATACAGGGATGTGTAGGTCGGGTGCATTAGTCAGGGGAAATGTGGAGTAATAGGGTACGGGAATGGGTCGGTTTGGACCTGTTGGGCCAAGTGGTCTTTTTCTAGAAGTTCTATGATTCCATGAGTTGTTTAGATTAGATTAGATTAGATTACTTACAGTGTGGAAACAGGCCCTTCGGCACAACAAGTCCACATCGACCCGCCGAAGCGCAACCCACCCATACCCCTACATTTACCCCTTACCTAACACTACGGGCAATTTAGCATGGCCAATTCACCTGGTCCGCACATCTTTGGACTGTGGGAGGAAACCGGAGCACCCGGAGGAAACCCACGCAGACACGGGGAGAACGTGCAAACTCCACACAGTCAGTCGCCTGAGTTGGGAATTGAACCCGGGTCTCAGGCGCTGTGAGACAGCAGTGCTAACCACTGTGCCACCGTGCCGCCCATTTTGTCAGAGTCAAAATGGAGAAAGGAAAATCCAGCAATGGCTTCTCATCAGGACTAGTGACTCTGTCTAAAAGATACAACTGTAAATACAGGGTGATTAAAATGGAGGAAGAATGTGCATTTCTCTGGTCCCTTTCACGAGCCTGGGCATGTCCTGCAACAAACTCCCACTCACAATACTGCAACGTGACAGCGGCCATATTGATTTTTCAGATGTTAGGCTGAGGGAGAAACATTGGCTGGGAACCAGAAAAGTATCCCCTTGCTCTTCATTCACAATGGGATCCTTAGCGGGCACCTGACTGAGCCGAGGTGGGCCTCGGCATGGAAATTCAGCCATGGAACCTCCCGTTCTACTGCACTCTCCCCGTGCTGCACCCGACCTACACACCCCTGTGTAGCACAGAATCACAGGGCCCAGGAAAGGCCCTTCGGCCCATTGAGTCTGCACAGACATACCCACACCAATCCCATTCTCCAGCACTTGGCCCAGGACGTTGAATGTTATGACATTTCAAGTGCTCATCCATCTTTCAAGATTTGTGAGGTGCCTTGTGTCTTCTACTCACCCAGGCAGCACATTCCAGATTCCCATCGCGGTGGGGGGGGGTCTGTGCTCAAATCCCCGCACCCACCCAAAACCAAGACACAACTTGCCCCAGTGGCTGGTAAAACTAAACTCTCCCCGATGCAGAGAATCTCTCGAGGATGTAGAACGGTGACACGATTGAGATTCCAAGGTACAGCAGCCACCCTTTACCCTCCAACTGGTGTCTGTTCTATTGCCACTATCGCTTATATATGACTCAAAGGGAAAAGTAATGGGACATTTCTAGTGAAGACGCAGGCACCGGGAGATGTGTGGGTCAGACCCGGAGGAGCATCTGGTCCTTTCCTTGCTGTCAGTTTTGTTTGCTGGGAAGTAATCTGAGCAGGAGTGAACGCTGGTGGGAGAAGGAAAACAAGAGGGAGAAAAGAAAACAAGATGGCGGAAATTAAATCAGCAATCTGTAAACACGGCCCTGTTTTAAACCAAAAAAGAGCCTTAAAATTTTAATTGGAGCAGTGATTGGTGGATCTCAATTAACCTTATGGCCCACAGGCAGAAACGTGATACTTTATCACATTGACCTCCCTCTTCGGAGGAAGGACCTCTCCGACAGCTCTCCTCAAGATTTTGCGCATTGCATTCGGCTGGAGGGGTTTTGTGGGGGGGAGTGCAAGGAGGTCAGAGAAGAATGAAGGCTCCATGGAGTGATAAGGAGTTGGAAGGTAATGTTCGAACTCATGTGTTAATGTGTTAAAATGGTGGACAACATAATGGCATGTAAACACACAACCCAGTTTATTGCTGTTTCTGACCCTATAACTGGTGCACAAACAAACCATAGCGTTTTCTAATAAAGAGGTCAGGTGCCACACGGTGTGCTGCAAATTCAACTTAAAAACATAACGCAAGAGCAAAAACAAAGGGAATGGTGGGACTTATTATTCCTGTAAGCACACATGTCCTGCCACCTTGATATATTCCTCACCCCACCACCTCCCCCATCACAGCCGCTCTGCAATTTGTTAAGTTGTCCAAGGGGGGGGTCTGGTTCTTACCAAGAGAAGTGATATGAAGTACTTTCACAGGGATAAATGCTTCGAGCCTGTGTCTTAAGCCAACTTTGATTGCTGGATAATCCTACACTTTTTGTTTCGATCCATCATTCTGAAAAAGAAGGAAGCCATTGTAGCTTAGGATAATCTTAAACATTGGGTTTAATCCAGCTAAACACTGCAGTGTCACGGGAGCCAGGGCTTTCTGTAATAAAGAACAAAGCTGGTGGCCTAAGTAACCTTTTGCAGTTAAAATCACTTTCAGTGTCAAGAGAACCAGCAATAGATGGCTTTATCTCTGACTGCAAACTTTTATTTTTGTTAATGCAACATCTGTTAATGCTATCATTCATTTCCTCAGGGTCTCTAATCTGAATGGCTGTTTATCAGGCATGAACCGGACGATGTGCGTCGATGTGTGATATGGTCATGACAGGGATTACCTTTCTCATTCCCCAACCCAATGTTCACGCCCACCTTTCTCCTGGAGAAACAGGAACCCTCAGTCAGTCCCCCTCCTCAAAGCAGCTGAGGATAGTTTGAATTTGCTGTCACCACTTCTGTCCGTGATTATTCCAATGGAAACAGGGGAGGTGTCTTTCTCAAATTAACAACGGCATCGTTTGTTGACCCACTGCAATGGATGGTGTTGAAATGTACGTGAAGGATTGCTCTCAGAAATAAACTCTGTCTGTCACTGAGGGTCACCCTGCTTTCCTGGGCCAAGATCGAAGGTTTCGAATTAGCTCCCTGAATCTCCACCTCCCCACAGGCACACACACACACAAATGAAGATATTCTATTACGTAGCACCTTTCGGAGCCACAGCACAGATAAAACACTTCAGAGTCAGCGTTTTAAGTGTGATCCCCTGTTGTAATGTGGGAAGCATTACAGGCAATTTGTGCACTGAGACAGCCATGAGACAGTGAACTGCTACAGTTACAGTTCTGTTAATGTTGAGGCTGCATTAGCTCCAAAAATCTGACACCGTCACAGTCTTTAGCTGGAGAAACAGCTTGGCATGAGGTCCCAACGGAGACAGACATGACATACCTGAAAGTTATACAACACAATACAATACAGTGCAGCACAGGAACAGGCCCTTCAGCCCACAAAGCCTGCGCCAATTCTTATCCTAATTTAGACCTGCTACTTATTGCCCACGCGTGGTGTCTATCCCTCTGTTCGCTTCCCGTTCATGTGTCAAAAAGATATGCCTTAAACGTTGCTAACGCGGCTGCTTCCACCACCTCCACTGGCAGTGTATTCCAGGCCCCTCCCCCCACCCCGGCCTCTGGGTGAAATATTTTCCTCTCCCGTCTTCCCTAAATGTTCCTCCTCTCACCCTGAACCTGTGTCCTCTTGTAATTGACCTTTCGACCCTGGGAAAAAGCCTCTGACTGTCCACCCTATCTGTGCCTCTCATAATTTTGTGGACCTCTATCGATCGCCCCTTCACCTCTGCCTTTCCAATGAAAACACTCTGCGTTTATCCAACTCTCCTCACGACTAAAACCCTCCAGACCTGGCAACGTCCCAGTAAACCTTCTCCGCACCCTCTCCAAAGAATCCACGTCCTTCTGGTAGTGTGGCGACCAGAGCTGCACGCAATTCAATAGTCCTAATTTTCCAAATTCCAAAATATTCACTTAAGTTTTATGCAGCTGTGACATAACTTGCCAACTTTTATATTCAATGCCCACACCAATGAAGGCAAGTGTGCAGTATGCCTTCTTGACCACCTTATCCACCTGTGTTGACACTTTCTGAGATCTGTGAACCTATTTGTGGGCGGCACGGTGGCACAGTGGTTAGCACTGCTGCCTCACAGCGCCTGAGACCCGGGTTCAATTCCCGACTCAGGTGACTGACTGTGTGGAGTTTGCACGTTCTCCCCGTGTCTGCGTGGGTTTCCTCCGGGTGCTCCGGTTTCCTCCCACAGTCCAAAGATGTGCGGGTCAGGTGAATTGGCCATGCTAAATTGCCCGTAGTGTTAGGTAAGGGGTATATGTAGGGCTTCGGCGGGTCGGTATGGACTTGTTGGGCCGAAGGGCCTGTTTCCACACTGTAAGTAATCTAATATGCCCAGCCAGTTAATGTTAGTTGTACTTGTTATGCTGTTAAACAATATCTTATTACGTACAGCAAGTGTATCGTTTTGTTCAGATTTCCTAGTGGCTAATTCTCTCCCTCTCATAATTAAACAGCGTCTTAGACTCAACAAAGGAAGGATGGTTAGTGGCAATGATCTGTCGAAGTAGTTGGCACCCAGAGTTCAATGTTATGAGACGATCAGTGATAGGTACACTGTTAAAAAAGATAAAGGTAACGCTGAAGTGAATCCATTCAATCCAAGGGGAACCAAAAGAAAAGTGAGTTTGCACCTGAAGAACCCTACAGCTTTAGAAAGATACAAACCATCTGTCAGTAACCTCAACATGAAAACCACAAACCCCCAGCAGGTACTGAGATCGGGCAAAAGCAGCACTTCAGAGGAAATCTTCCCCTCAACAGCCGGCAAGAGAGGGAGGGAAAATAATGGGCTAGTGCTATGGACTAAGCCAGATTCTGGATCAGTGGTGCTGGAAGAGCACAGCAGCTCAGGCAGCATCCAACGAGCAGCGAAATCGACGTTTCGGGCAAAAGCCCTTCATCAGGAATAAAGGCAGTGAGCTGGAAGCGTGGAGAGATAAGCTAGGGGAGGGTAAAGTTCTGAAGCAGGCAGCCCCAGAGCAAAGCTTTGCAATTTATTTTGTTAAGTGTACAGTGAAAATTACCTGGATTAAGTTGGCTAGGTTGACTATTAGATTTTAAAACAGATAAAAGATTATTCACAAATTTATACAAAGAACAGAATAGAGAACCCCTACAGAACTCAATGTATCAAAACTAGACTTAAAGATGCTGTTCTGAATATACACAACAGTCCCAATAAGCAAACATCCTTTAAAAACAGGTTGGAGTTGAAGGGCAGAAAAGAGAGAGAGTTTCCACACAGCTCCCTGCCGAACTTCCCAGTTCAAGACCAAACTAAAACTTCTCCGCCCAGCAAAAGAGCTGACCACTCCCCTTTCATTATACAGGTCATTTCGAAAACTTGACCACTTTGGCCTGAAGTCTCATCTGTTTGAGAAGAACGAAAATGCCTCTCAAGATCCTTTTCATCTCTGTTTCAAACCAGACTGATCAGAGCCCAGCCTGGTTTATTAACCCTCTGAAAAAAAATTCAAGGACAGAGTCTTCTTGAGCCAAGGAACAACTTTTGGAAAAGAAAGGGATTAGCTTTGTGACACTAAGAAAAGAGTAAAAGCCAGGCAGAAGCAGAGAAGAATGTTCCCCAGGATCAGTGTGGAAGAAAGGTCAAGATTCTTATGGGAAAATGTTACAATAAAGGTGCAAAGAAGCAGGCTGGGCAGGAAAGAAGTGAAATAAAGTGCATAACACTTCAAAGAAACCATCACTGGTATCATGAGTAGCTGCAAGAGGCATGGCTACTGTAGACATCATGAGAAACTTACATCTAGGCAGGAAACCATTATTTTAATTGTTAGAAGGACCAGGAAAATCCCAGTAATCAGCACAGAGATACAATATTGGCATTTAATGACATTTAAACCTTAACAAGCAATATAATACAGTTTTGCAAATTAACTTTGTTTAAAATCTTGAAGACAAAGTAAATACTGCAACGTTGCGAGAATAGCCTTTATTGTCAAGTGCACTGGAGCGAGTGCAGTGAAAAGTTTGTAATGTCGCCTCTCAAGGCCATCTTACGTGCAGGGTACCTAGGTACAGGTACTATAAGGGTTATTACAGAATTGAAATAAAAAAAACAAGGCTGGAATGGGAATGCTGAGCTTAAGTAGCCCAGGATGAGAATAAATAGTGTCTGTAAAGTACTCAAGTTATAGTCCTTTTCACCGAGTCTGTGCCCAGTGGGTGTCAGAACACGAGGCCTCGCTGCATCCACCTGCTGGCCTCTGTCCCAAACTCGTCCCCCCATCTTGGCCCCCGCTTGCTCTGCTCCCTGCTTCAGTCTCTGGCCTGCAACTCAGCTCCCAGCTTAGCCCCTGCTCACTCTGCTCCCACTCCAGGCTCCGGCCTGCAACTCAGCTCCCAGCTTAGCCCCTGCTCACTCTGCTCCCACTCCAGGCTCCGGCCTGCAACTCAGCTCCCAGCTTAGCCCCTGCTCACTCTGCTCCCACTCCAGGCTCCGGCCTGCAACTCAGCTCCCAGCTTAGCCCCTGCTCACTCTGCTCCCACTCCAGGCTCCGGCCTGCAACTCAGCTCCCAGCTTAGCCCCTGCTCACTCTGCTCCCACTCCAGGCTCCGGCCTGCAACTCAGCTCCCAGCTTAGCCCCTGCTCACTCTGCTCCCACTCCAGGCTCCGGCCTGCAACTCAGCTCCCAGCTTAGCCCCTGCTCACTCTGCTCCCACTCCAGGCTCCGGCCTGCAACTCAGCTCCCAGCTTAGCCCCTGCTCACTCTGCTCCCACTCCAGGCTCTGGCCTGCAACTCAGCTCCCAGCTTAATCCATGCTCATTCTGCTCCCAGTCCAGTCTCCGGCCCAGACCTCAGCTCCCAGCTCTGATCCCACTCGCTCTGCTCCCTGTGCCAGGCTCCGGCCCATAGCTCAGTTCCCAGCTTGGCTCCCACTCACTCTGCTCCCCACTCCGGGCTCTGGTCCACGACTCAGCTCCCAGCTCAGACCATGCTCACTCTGCTCCCCACCCCAGGCTCTGGCCTGCAGCTCAGCTCCCAGCTCAGCCCCCGCTCCGGACACTGGCCTGCAACTCAGCTCACAGCACAGCCCCTGCTTGCTCTGCTCGCGCTCCAGGCTCCGGTTCATGACTCAGCTCCCAGCTCGGCCTGCGCTCGGTCTGCTTCCCCTCCAGGCTCTGGCTGTGATTTGCTTCCAGGACCCAGTCCATGCTCATACTGCCTCCACTCTGGCTTATGACTCACCTCCCGAGCCCGGCTGACCTCGGACTCTGATCTTCATTCCCTCCAGGTGAGGTACTTTAAGAATTTCAAAGTTGCTGTGATAGAGTTTAAGAGTTTTGAAGAAATTTTAAGGCGGCAGGAGTTAAACAGGATTGATTTAATGTAAGAGTACAAGCTTAAACATAGCATTGAGATGATGCAGATATAAAATAGCTTAACAGGAAGAAGAACAGTGAATACATTAAGAAAAAAATGGAACCAGAAATTGTACAGAATGAAAGGCATATTGATTGTGATGGGCCAAACAAAATGCAGGACATCTTGCAGAAGACATTTCTGAAGATACAGAATTGCTTTAAAATTAAACACTAAATATGAAGCTGAACAAGCTAATACATTATTGTACTCAGGAAATTCTACAGCAGGATGATTTAATAAATCACCAAAAAATGCAAAGAAGACCCAGATATTATTGACAACATTTTAAAAGATCTTGGGAACAACTTTAATCTGAAGACAAACAATATGCTTAAATTTAACAGATGTGTTCAGCTTCTAGGTGAATCGCTAGATCCTGTCAACAAACCCTAAAGATCTGGAGAAAACAGTAGTTATGACATTTGAAATCACAACTTACAAATGATAAAATTACTGTTAGAATTTTTGATGAGTCTTTGTCATGTCTTACTGTTTCTTACATACTGAGAAGAGATTGATAGCCTTACCTCATGAGACCAATAGAGCTTATTAACTTAATATCAGAAAGTCACTCTAAAGAAGCATGTGACAGGTCAATACAGAGAGTAAACCAAACAACGTATACCTGGAAAACTCATCAGATTTGGCAGCTTCTGTGAGGAGAAATGAGAGTTAACATTTCAGGTTGAGGGACCCTTCACAGCAGACCAGATCCAAAACGTTAACTCTGATTTCTCTCCACAGATGTCACCAGACCTGCTGAGCTTTTCCAGCAATTTCTGTGTTTGTTACTGATTTCCAGCACCCGCAGTTCTTTTGTGTTTCAACAGAACACCAGGAATGAGTGCCAGTGCTGTAGAACAGCAAAACAGCAGACAAGACACAGCCATGGCAAAGGAATGCTACATTTATAAATAAGTATAGATCACCACCAGACGATCTGCAGAAGTAGCGCACATTTTCAGAATAATAATATGTCAAATGTTTCGTCAAACAAAGAGTACAACCTCTTTCATTAGAGAAGATACTTGAAACATTCCGGGGGATACTAATGATTCGGAATTGACTGTACCTCTTTATGCCAATGGACAACTTGTTCATTTTAAGCTTGATACAGGAATGGGTGTCAATATCCTGTAGACTATGATTGAAAAAAACTGAAGCTACAGCCTACAAAGATGAAAGTATATTGTTCACCTGAGGACATAGAACATTACAGCACAGTACAGGCCCTTTGGCCCTCAATGTTGCGCTAACCTGTGGAACCAATCTAAAGCCCATCTAACCTACATTATTCCATTTTCATCCATATGCCTATCCAATGACCACTTCAATGCCCTTAAACTTGGCGAGTCTTCTACTTTTGCAAGCAGGGTATTCCATGCCCCTACTACCTTCTGAGTAAAGAACCTACCTCTGACATCTGTCCTATATCTATCACCCCTCAATTTAAAGCTATATTCCCTCATGCTCGCCATCACCATCTGAGGAAAAGGACTCTTCCTGTCCACCCATCTAGCCCTCTGATATCTTATATGTCTCTATTAAGTCACCTCTCAACCTTCTTCTCTCTAACAAAAACAGCTTCAATTCCCTCAGCCTTTCCTCATAAGACCTTCCCTCCATACCAGGCAACATCTTCGTAAATCTCCTCTGAATCCTTTCCAAAGTATCCACATCCTTCCTATAATGCGATGACCAGAACTGTACACAATACTCCAAGTGCGGCCGCACCAGAGTTTTGTACAGCTGCAGCATAACCTTGTGGCTCCAAGACTCAATCCCTTTACCAATAAAAGCTAACACACTGTATGCCTTCTTAACAACTCTTATCAACCTGGGTGGCAACTTTCAAGGATCTATATACATGGACACTGAGATCCCTCTGCTCATCTATACTACCAAGAATCTTACCATTTGCCCAGTACTCTTTATTCCTGTTGCTCCTTCAACACCTTTAGACAACATCACAAGATTAAAAAGATGTCACAAACAATGCAAAGGGCATATAAGAGTTGAAAAGGCATCTCTGATTTGAAGTCAATGCACCTCACCTTTGAACCTGCACATTTGTTTTAACTTCAACATCCTTGTTGATGCAGAATTCCAACAAATTTCCCCACGAACAATGATTCAGAAAAAAAACTGATGTCAACTAAGGAAAAGCCAGCAGTAAATTCGATTAGACTGAAAGTGGAACCCAAAGAGATGAATAAATTGATTGAGATTACTGGTGTAGGCAAAAGAAACTAGTTCGATGCCATCAAAGGAAGGATGTTACAGGTTTACAGGACAGATGGAAATGTTTACCATTGCTGTCACCATCAAAGAACATTTTAATCCATTGTCCTTCAAAGTGAATTAGCAATGCCAGTGACATACTTGAGACTTTGAAAGCATCTATTTCACCAGCAAGCTTCCCACAGACAGCGAATAATGACATTCAGCCCTTATCAACTAGTTGAAGTAAGGGCTTGCCTCCTTCAACTCAGATGTATCAATGGATTGAGAGTAAAGATTTGCCTGAATAAAATGGAGATGAGCTCCATACACGTCCATGGAAGCCAGCCCATACCCACAGAGCCGGAACATGGTCAAAACAAAGACATTGCCAAGCCTGAATGCCCAGGGTACTGCACAGATGGAAGTGTTTGTTGGTAGCAATGGAGCCAATCTTCCGTGATGGACATTCATGAGATTAAAGATCCACCATATGATCTTATTGGGCAACTACCTGAGTTAGTCAGGAAGAGTGCTCTTGTGAAGGAAGTTAAGGAGGTTAAGGGTCCTCCAGATAAAGTATTGGACTAACCATCAGGACTCACCTCAGCTGTGAACTGTCCCTGAACAACAAGTTAATGGCTTTGCTAGTATCTTGAATTGCCCTTGAACTGAACTGAACAGCTTGCTTTCCTTCCCTCAAGAGCAGTAGTGAATAAGATGGGTTTTTAACAACAATTGTTGATATTTTCACAATCACCATTACACAAACCAGCTTTCAATTTAAATTCTACAAGCTGACATACATTGGGAATGGAATAAACATCCATCGAGTATTAACCTAGGCCCTGAAAATACCTTTACACTAATATCTACCCTGGATGGTATTGAGCTGCCCATCAATCTAAAGGTCAATAAATATCTACATAATCATCGGATTTAGCGCACGCAGGTAGAGGACAATGCCTGTTTGGCATGATCCCCTGGCAATGGGTGTGGACTTCCTCTTTAGTGGACCCTGCAACAATTATAATATGACCTGCCCCTGATTCCCCTGTTTCTCAAAACCCACCCTCTGCACTGAGTCTGTCAGCCTGGCAGATCTCAAACCACTCGCAAAGTTGTGAACTAGTTCAACTACTGAAGCCCCAAGGGAAAGTGAGTGTACAGGATAGCAACTTTCTGAGGTGGTACATCCTGCCCTCGAGGGGCGAATGTCTTATCCCTAGTCTATTAAGAAATGGCAGTGGAATAGCTGTTTTGCTTTCTCGAAGATTGAGACACCCATGAGTGTATGTGAGTGGGGGATGAATTGTGGCCCTTAAAATCCATATTGAAATCCCTCTATGGCCTAGCTTTGTCATCTCCTCAAATCCATCATTCCTCCAAGGTATCTATGCTCCCCTACCTCTGACCCTGCGTTCTCCCAATTACTGCCTGCTATCTCATTTCACTTGAGATTCCCAGAGTTCCAGTTTAAAAATTCCTCCCTTCATCTCCACACCTCTCTTCATCACTTTCCTCTTCAAGACATTCCACAAATACGAGCTCTGTGATCAAACTCTTCATCATCTAACCTATTGTGGCTCGGTGTTGTATGTCAATTTACAATGCTCCTATAAAGCGTCTTGGGATCTTTCATTATGTTAAAGGCATTATCTAAATTGTTGCTGTTCCCTCATGATCATAATACCTCAATTCTGGTACCATTTTAGTATCTTTCTTTTGTACCTTCTGCAATGACTATATTTCCATTTCTTTCCAGAACTATTCAGTGTTCAAAATATGCTTTGAAAGTATGCTTTACAAGTCTTACATAACTTTTCTACATTTTAAAAACATTTCTTGTCATGATTTTAAATGCCGGTTTGCTAATTGGTCTTACGGTCTTATTAATCTGCACCACTATTTTTCGTAAGTTGCCCCTCAACTTAAATTCAACAAACAGATTATCTGCATATTATCACAATACTTTTTGTGAGATCTTGCTATGTGGCAATTGGCGACTACCTTTCCAAAAGTAACAACAATTCGCAACGACTTTGTTGGCTGAAGGACACTTTGGGACACTGTTTTAAGGGGCACGTTTTTAAGGTGAGAAGAGAGAGTTTTCAAAATAGGGCAACTTTTTTTACATAGCGGGTGGTTCGTGTGTGGAATGAACTTTATGAAGTGGTGGATGCGGGTATAATTACAATGTTTCAAGGACATTTGGATAAGTCCATGAATAGGAAAGCTTTGGAGGGATATGGGCCAGGAGCAGGCAGGTGGGACTAATTTAGTTTGGCATGGACTTGTTGGACCGAAGGGTCAGTTTCCGTGCC
The DNA here is from genome assembly GCF_020745735.1 of Hemiscyllium ocellatum. NCBI lineage: Eukaryota > Metazoa > Chordata > Chondrichthyes > Orectolobiformes > Hemiscylliidae > Hemiscyllium > Hemiscyllium ocellatum. The sequence goes on from NC_083403.1 coordinate 15,685,515, forward strand.
GTATAACTCTTTCATTCTACCAAAATCTTTCTGTTTCCTCATACCCTTGTACACTATTTCTATCTAAATCGATTGGCATTTAGAAGAATGTGAGGTGATCTAATTGAAGCCTATAAGACCCTGAGATGACTTGATAGAGTAAACGCTCAGATGATGTTTCCTTTTATGGCTGTTACTAGAAGTGGTTGACGCAGTTTAAGATCTCTCTTTTAATACAGATTTGGGAGGAATTTTAATTCTCTAACACCATTGTTGTAGGTGGAATTCTCTTCCCCAGACAGCAGTGGGGGTTGGGTCATTGAATTTATTTATGCTGAGTTCTGCAGACTTTTGCTAGACTAGGGAGTCAAGGATGCAGACAGGAAAATGCAATGGGACCAGAATCATTTTGGTTGAGATTTCTTTTTGGTGGAGCAGTTTTGAAGGACCAAATGACCTACTCCTGCTCCTAAGCTCTTAGCTCTGAAATTCCCTCCCTAAAGCTCCCCTTCTATCTTGCCTCCTTAAAACCAATCTCTTTGATCAAGTTTTCAGCCATCTGTTCAAATACTTACTAAAGTACGACACATTGCCTTTTATTTGATAAAACTCCTGTGGAGCATCTTGAGATGTTTTATTGTCGTAAAGATGGTGTATAAATAAAAGTTCATCTTACATATAAGCAACATCAAGGTATGCATTTGGTGTAATTTATTGTGCTGATAGGTTTATAACCTATATAAATTGTTGCATAAAATGTTTTCTGATTTTAGCAGAACTTGAATTATTTGCATTGCAAACCTACACAGTTTATACAATTGGAATTCCTCAGCATCTTCACATAATCCAGTTTTTTAAAGACCGTGCACAAAATGCTAATTCCTTTATTTCTTTTCAGGGGACTCCTGCTTTGACGCACTTCCCAATTGAATTGAATTTATTGTCCCGTGTACCGAGGCACAGTGAGAAGCTTTGTCTTGCGAGAAATACAGGCAGATCACAGAGTTAAGTAGCATAAATAAGTAAATAATAGGTAAACAGTGGCAAAAACAAAAACACTGGTACAGGCGAATGCTATGCGTTTGTGAGTCCATTCAGTATTCTAACAAAGTAGGGTAGAAACTGTTTTGAAACCGGCTGGTGCATGTGTTTAGGCTTCTGCACCTTCTTCCTGATGGTAGAAGTTGTAGATAAACGTTGCCAGGGTGGGATGGATCTTTGAGAATGCTGGCGGCCTTTCCTTGGCAGCGGGCCTGGTAGATGGATTCTGAAGATGGGGGATTGGCCTTTGTGATTGTCAGGGCCGAGTTCACCACTCTCCGTAACTGTCTCCAATCTTGAATGGTACAGTTACCATACCAGGGTAGTGATACGTCCAGACAGAATGCCCTCGATGGTGCACCTATAAAAGTTGGTAAGGGTATTCACAGTCATGCCAAATTTCCTCAGCTGCCTGAGGAAGAAGAGACGTTGTTGGGCTTTTGTTACTAGTGCGTCCACAAGAACAGTCCACGAAAGCTTGTTGTGGATGGCCACTCCCAGAAGCTTGACACTCTTCACTCGCGGTTAATGTGTAGGGGGGCATGAATAACACTCCACTGAAAGTCAATAACGAGTTCTTTGGTCTTGCTGGCATTGAGAGCTAGGTTGTTCTCAGTGCACCATTTTTTCAGGACTTCCACCTCTCGTCTGTAGTCCATTTCGTCGCCATCTGAGATTCGACCGACTATGGTGGTGTCATCAGTGAACTTATAAATTGCATTAGTCTGGTATTTGGTGATGCATTCATGGGTATACTGTGAGTACAGTAGGGGGCTGAGTACGCACTGCTGGGGGCTCCACTGTTGAATGTTAGTGAGGATGAAATATTGTCCCTAAGCTTCACTGATTGTGGCCTGTGGGTCAGGAAACTGAGAATCCAGTTGCAGAGAGTGCAGCTTAGTCTGAGATCACTAAGTTTAGTAATCAGTCTCAAGGGGATAATAGTGTTGAAGGCTGAACTGTAGCCAATGAGTAGGTTTCTTACGTAGCTGTTCTTGGTGTCAAGATGTTCTTGGGAGGAGTGAAGGGCAAGTGATATGATATCTGATGTGGATCGGTTGGTCCAATAGGCAAATTGGAGTGGGTCAAGAGTAGTGGGGAGGCTGGAATTGATTAATGCCATGACCAGCCTTTCAAAGCACTTCATGACCACCGAAGTTAGGGCCACTGGGCAGTAGTCATTGAGACATGCTGCATGAGCCTTTACAGGCACAGGGCCAAAAAAAATGGTTCTGAAAAGATTCAATGCATTAAGAAGTAGGAAAAAAATTAAAAGTTGAACATTCTTTGTCCACTCAATGTTGGATTTAATGACCAGTGAATAAACAGATTACAAAGTAATTTGGGACTCTTGTGCTTTGGCATGTTTCATAATTTCAGCAACGGAAAGCAAGGTGTTTTGCAATTAATTTTGAAGTTCAGAAGTGTGCAGTTTTGAGAGAGGTGATGATTGAAGGTTTGTACAACTCTGTGGGTGCACAGCAGCTGGAGATGACAAGAGGAGCTGGGGTTGATTGACAGCTCGAACCGGAACCGGAAATGCCCCGCGGTTCACTCTCCCGCCCCCTCCCCCGATCCCGGGGTTGGAAGATGATGGCGGCGGCGGCGGCGGCGGCGCGGGGATTGGTGTCGGTTTACCGGACTCTCCACGCTCCATCCTTCAGGCTGTGCCTATTCCCGGGCTTGGCGGGTGGAAGGCGGCTGCAGCTCAGGCCGGCTCTGGCGGCTGTGCAGGCCCGCGGCCTGAGGGAAAGTGAGTCACTCACTCGACCCTCCTCCCCCAATCCCCCCCATATCCCCCCTATATCCCCCGCCCCCAATCCCCCGCCCCCAATCCCCCGCCCCCAATCCCCCACCCCCAATCCCCCCCATATCCCCCATCCCCCCCATATCCCCCATCCCCCCCATATCCCCCATCCCCCCATATCCCCCGCCCCCAATCCCCCCTATATCCCCCATCCCCCCGCCCCCCACCCCCAATCCCCCGATATCCCCCCATCCCCCATCCCCCGCAATTCCCCCCATCCCGCCCCCCCTACATCCCGTCCGTCCCCATCCCGTCTCTGCCCCCCCCCCCATCCCGCCCCCCCCCCAAATTCGGTCCCCCCCATCCCGTCCACGTCCCCCCCCATCCCGTCCACGTCCCCCCCCATCCCGTCCACGTCCCCCCCCATCCCGTTCCCGCCCCCCCCATCCCGTCCCCCCCATCCCGTCCCCCCCATCCCGTCCCCCCCCATCCCCTCCCCCCCATCCCCTCCCCCCCATCCCCTCCCCCCATCCCCTCCCCCCATCCCCTCCCCCGCCATCTCCCGCCATCTCCCCCCATCCCCCGCCATCTCCCCCCATCCCCCGCCATCTCCCCCCCATCCCCCGCCATCTCCCCCCCATCCCCCGCCATCTCCCCCCCATCCCCCCATTCTCCCCCCATCCCCCCCATCCCCCCCATCTCCCCCCATCCCCCCCATCCTCCCCCCATCCCCCCCATCCTCCCCCATCCCCCCCATCCTCCCCCATCCCCCCCATCCTCCCCCATCCCCCCATTCTCCCCCATCCCCCCCATTCTCCCCCATCCCCCCCATTCTCCCCCATCCCCCCCATTCTCCCCCATCCCCCCATCTCCCCCCATCTCCCCCCTCCTCCCCCCCATCTCCCCCCTCCTCTCCCCCATCTCCCCCCTCCACTCCCCATCTCCCCCTCCTCATCTCCCCCCTCCTCTCCCCCATTTCCCCCCTCCTCCCCCCTCCTCCCCCCTCACCCCCCCCCCATCTCCCCCCTCCTCTCCCCATCTCCCCCCTCCTCTCCCCCATCTCCCCTCCTCCTCTCCCCCATCTCCCCCCTCCTCTCCCCCATCTCCCCCCTCCTCTCCCCCATCTCCCCCCTCCTCCCCCCCCATCTCCCTCCCCGCCATCTCCCTCCCCCGCCCCATCTCTCCCGCCCCATCTCCCTATATCCATACCCCTCTTTGGCAGCTCATTCCATACACGCATCTGTGTGAAATAGTTACCCCAAAAATCCCTTTGAAAACTTTCCCCTCTTACCTTTAACCCATGCTCTCTGGTTTTGGACTCCCCCATTCCAGGGAAAAGACCTGAGCTGGTCACCCTATCCATACCCCTCTTGACTTCATAAACCTCCGTAAGGGTATACCTCTGGTCTCCCATGCTTCAGTGAGAATCGCCTTAGCCTATTTAGCGTCTCCCCATAGTTCAAACCCTCTAGTGCTGGCAACATCCTTGTAAACCTTTTTGCACCTTCTCAAGTTTCACAACATCCTTCCTTTGGCAGAGAGACCAGAATTGCACGCAGTATTCCAAAAGTGACCTCCCCAATAGCCTGAATGATCGCAGCATTGCATCCCAACTCCTATACTCCGTGTTCTGCTTTTGAATTACTTTTTGAAGGGTCGTGTTTGTTGTGATGTAGAAAATGCAGCAGCCAATTAAGATTCAGCTGCCTCCCACAAGAAGCAACATGGTAATACCTAATGTTTCCTCTAAGCCTTGGGGTGATGCACTATCCTGATGGTCTCTGTGCCGATTGGTAAGCTGATGTCGGTCTTAGCAGTGAATTCAGGTTTTGGATGAAGCTGCAGCTCAGGCTGGCCTAGGAGGTCTGTGCCTGGATTGAAAAAGCGGATAAATGTTTTAACTGATCGTTCACTGTATCTGTGGAATGGAGGAGGTTTGCCAGGTTGACACCTGGAATGAGTGAATTTTCTTCTGAGAATAGACCGGCTTGTTTCCAAAGGAATTTAGCAGTAGGAGAGTTGTCTTGTTGGAAATCTAGAAGGTACTGAATGATCTAGACACGGTGGATGTGAGAAGGATTTTAATCCTTGTGGTTAAATCCGGAGCTAGAAACCATTGTTTTAAAGTTAGGGATTGTCCTTGAGGATTGACATGAGAATGTTTCTTCTCTGAGAGGTAGAAGACTTTAGAACGTTCTGTACCTGTATGTGACCATACAAATTCGGAGCAGAAGGTGGCCATTCACTAAGATTATGGCTATTTTATTTGTAACCTCAAATCCACATTTTCACCTGTCCTTATAACCTTCCTGAGATGCTGCCTAACCTGCTGTGCTTTGACCAGCAACACATTTGCAGCTGTGATCTCCAGCATCTGCAGACCTCATTTTTTACTTATAACCTTTCACCCCCTTAACAAGAATCTACCGACCTATTGAAAATATTCAAGGCCTTTGCTTCCACCATCTTTCCAGGAAGAGTCATCGAGATCTACTGCACAGAACATGGCCCTTTGGCCCATCAACCTGCACCGGTCAGAAACAACCACCTCAATATTCTATTTCCAATTTCCAGCACTTGGTCCATAGTCTTAGACCATAGGTCCATAAAATATAGGAGCAGAATTAAGCAATTGGGTCTGTTGAGCCAGCTCTACCATTTGAACATGGCTGATATATTTCTCAACTCCATTCTCCTGCTTTTTCCCCACAATCCTTACCAATCAAGAGCCTATCTATGTTGTGGTCAAGTCATTTAATGACTTGACCTCAACAGCCTTCTATGACAATGAGTTCCACAGATTCACCACCTCCCACCTGTCAAAATTCGGTTCTGAAGGGTTGTCTCTCACTTTGAGGCTGTGCCCTTACTGCTACTCGTGGCAACATCTCCACGTCCACTCTATCCAGACCTCTCAGTATTTCCCGTCTCAGGCGACTGACTGTGTGGAGTTTGCACATTCCCCCTGTGTCTATGTGGGTTTCCTCCCACACTCCAAAGATGTGCAGGTTAGGTGAATTGGCCATGCTAAATTGCCCATAGTGTTAAGTGAAGGGGTAAGTGTCGGGGTATGGGTGGGTTGCGCTTCGGCGGGTCGGTGTGGACTTGTTGGGCCAAAGGGCCTGTTTCCACACTGTCGGTAATCTAATCTAATTTATTTTGTTAGTTCCAATGAGGCCTTGTATGCCTTGGTATTGCAAATGCACATCTAAATACCTCTTAAATGTTGTGAGGGTTTTCTGCCTGTACCACCCATATATGCAGAGAGTTCTAGCTTCCTACCAGCCTCTGGGTGAAAAGATTTTCCCCTCATGCCCCTTACCTTAAATCTATGCCCCCTCCCCCCCAACGCGCGCGCGCACACACGCGCGCACACACACACACGTCCGATCATTAATCCCTCCATCAAGAGAAATATTTGGTCCTGTCTATCCTATCTGTGCCTCTCTCAATTTTATACATCTCAGTCATGACCCTTCTCAATCTCCTCTGCTGTAAGAACAGCAACCCCAGTCTGTCCACTCTTTCTTCATAACTGTAACTCTCCAGCCTGGGCAGCATCCTGGTAAATCTCCTCTGCACCATCTCTAGTTCTATCACATCTCTCCTATTATGTGGATTCCAGTACTGCACACTGGCCTTACTGGCAATTTACATAGTTTCAGCTAACCTTTCTGCTCTTAAACTTCATACCTCAACTAATAAAGGCAAGCATACCATATGCAGCCTTAACCACGTTATCTACCTGACCTGATAACGTTAAGAACCGGTGTACATGCACATCAAGATTCCTCTCATCCTTGGTGCTTAGGATTGGACTGTTTAGTATGTATTCCCTTACCCTTATTTGACTTGCCCAAGTACATCACCTCACATTTATTTGGATTAAATTCCATTTGCCAGTGATCAGCCCCTCTGACCAGCCCATCCATACCAACTTTTGTAATCTAAGGCTGTCCTCCTCAGCCATCCAGACTCGGAGTCTGCTCTGCCGTTCTGAGAGATCATCCTCAATTCAAACTTTGCTCATGAGACAACCAACGTACTCTAGTAAACTGCTGGCTGGCTGCCAACATACTTATATCCTTCCTTAAAGGATGCAGGTGACTAATATTATGCACTGTTCTCCAGAGGTGGGCTCACTCTGTATAAATGAAGTGAAACCTCCCTGGTTTTGTATCCAATTCCCTTCTGATAAACTAGCATTCTATTAGCTTTCCGCATTACATTTTGTACCTAACACTAACCTTGTGATTTCTGTATGAAAACAGATCCTTCTGTATTTTAGTTCTGCATTCTCTCACCACTTAGGAAATTTGTTTTTTTATTTTACCTGCCAAAAGGGGTATTGTTGCACTCCCCATACTCTCAATACATTACTTAGTTATGATTTCCCTTTCACCACACCATGTTGACTCGACCTTGAAGTTATCCAAAAACCCGACTAAAACTACTCTAATAGATTCTGACATGCTCACCACAACAGATGTTAAGCTAACTGTCCTGTAGTCTCCTGCCTTTTGTTATTTTTTTTTGGATGAGGCAAGTACACTTTTCCATTGTAATTATATTGCTCTGCATCAAAGGTTCAACAATGTTTTAATCAGCTCAGTAGCTACTTTTAGCCATAGAAAATCCATCAGGATCTAGGCCTTTGACAGCCTGCAGCTCAGTACTACCTCCCGGGTGATTCTGATGTCCCTGAGTGCTTTCTCTCTTCCATTTCACAATGTATTGCTGCTTCCAGGATGCTATTTGTCTCCTGTAGAGTGATGCAAGATATTAGTTCAGTTCATCTGCCATTTCCTTATCTTCATTATTTATTCTCCAGCCACTCTTACTAATACTCTTACCAAAGCTCACTGTATTAGCTCCTCTAAATATTTAGAGCAGCTCGTACTGTCTGTGTTTATTTCTGGCTAACTTTCTCTCATCTTTTAGTTTGATGCAGTCTTTAACGTGCATTTAGTAGAGTTGAAAAGGGAGAGTCAGTTGATATGGTATATTTGGACTTTCAGACAGTGTTTGAGAAAGTCCTGCATAAGAGATTATTGTGCAAGATTAAAGCACATAGATTGTGGTAAGTATATTGAGAAGTATAGAAATCTGGTTGGCAGAGAGGAAACAAAGAGTAGGAATTAATGGGTCCTTTTCAAATTGGCAGAGACCAACTAGTGGGGTGTCACAGGGATCGGTGCTGGAACCCCTGCTATTCACAATTTATATTAAGGATTAGGATGAGGGAACAAAATATAACATCTCAAGGTTTGCATTTGACATCAATTTGGGTGGCAGGGTGAACTGTGAGGATGCAGAGATCCTTCAGCTTGGTCTGGACAGGTTGGGTGAGTGGACAATCATTGGCAGATGCAGTATAATTTTGGATAAATGTGAGGTAATTCCCTTTGGGAGCAAAGACAAGAAGGCAGTTTACAACCTGCTGGTTGTAAATTGGGAGAGGGGAATGTGCAGTGGGACCTGGGTGTCCTTGTGCACCACTTGGTGAAGGTAAGCATGCAGGTGCAGCAGGTGGGAAAGAAGGCAAACGGGATGTTGGCCTTCATTGCAAGAGGTTTCGAGCACAGGAGAAGGGACATGTTGTAATTATACAGGGCCTTGGTGAGGCCACACCTAGAATATTATGTGCAGTTTTGGTCTCCTCTTCTGAGGAAGGATGCTCTTACTCTCCAGAGAGTGCAGTGAAGGCTGATTTCAGGGATGGCGGGTCGGACATATGAAGAGAGATTGATTAGGTTAGGATTGTTTTCGCTGGAGTTCCAATGAGTGAGGTGGTGGGGGGGAATCTCAGAGACTCCTAAAATTCTTACAGGACTAGACAGGGTAGACGCAAGGAGGATGTTCCTGATAGTGGGTGTGTCCAGAACCAGGAATCACAGTCTGAGGATTCGGGGTAGACCAATTTAGAACTGAGATGAGACATTTCTTCACCCAAAGAGTGGAGAGTCTGTGGAATTCATTACCACAGAAAGTAGCTGATGCCAAAACATTGAATGTATTCAAGAGACGGCGAGATATAGCACTTGAGGTGAATGGGAGCAAAGGTTATTGAGAGAAGGTAGGTTTAGGCTGTTGAGTTGGATGATCAGCCATGATGGTGATAAATGGCGGAGCAGGCTTTAACAATCACCTCCTCCTCCTATCTTCCATGTTATGTCTAGTTAACCAGAGAAGCCAGTGGAAGTGGGGTCATTAATACTTTTAAAGCTAACATAGATTGATTCCCCCCTTGCATAATAAAGTTATCAAGGGTAGATGGGAATGTGGAATTTGAAACACAGAAATTCAGTCATGATTATTGAATGGTGGAGTATGCTGAAGCAGCCGAATTCCTCCTCCTACTTTGTATGTTCATAGGAAAAGGTCGCACACTTAAAAGAAAAGCATGAATGAGGGAGCAACAGAAAGAAGTGCGATCAGGTTGGGTGACACGGGGTGGGAAGAGGCTCTCAGTTGGGCCACATGACCTGTTTCTTTGCTGCTTTTGGCAGATTTAAGAGTAGTCCGGCCATCAGAAATGAGAGACAGGTATGGCTTAACTCAAAACTTGAATGCCAGAAAGGAAGGGATAAGAAGATCAAGTTGATAAGTTTAAGGGAATGTGTCGTTGTGACAAAAGATGCTTTGAAAGTTTTTCTTAATGTTTCAGTTGATATTTCATCTGGAGAGCTTGTGTGTTTAATTTCACTTCTTCTTAAACATGTAAGACCGTGGTGAAGAGCTGGACTTTTGCCTTGGAAATGTGCATCTGATGTACTTTGCCATTAACAGTTCCTTAATAAGCCTGAAGATTATGATATCACACAGTAGATATTGGTTTTCAAATAATGAATTCTCTTTCCTTTGCAGTTGTAAGGGTGCAGGATGGACAGTCCACAACGGTGAGTACAGCTGCCTGAGTGCCTCATCCAGTCTAAAAATGTTATATCTGCACTGTGCAATGAGTGGACAGCCAATCACCATTGACTAGAGTAGCCACTAATCTGTCTGAGTGGAATGTACACATTTGCAGAATGAGTTCAGGACATTTTTTTTCAGTTGAGAGACTTGTTTCATACATGCAGCCTCTGCGTGAAAATGTTGCTCCTTATTAATAGTCCCGAGATAATATCTTTGCTATCTTTCCCTTTTCACCTTAAACTTATGCCCTCGAATTTATGAATTCCCCTACCCTGGGAATAGACCTTGGCTATTCACCCTATCCATGTTCCTTCATGACTTTCTATTGAACAGCACTTGCTTAATAATCCTAAGTGTGCAAATAATTACATGGACAACCAATGTAGGATTGTTGTACTTGCCATGTACTGGAAACCACATAGATTAATATGTAGGACTCTTAATTTGTAGACAAAAAGAATGTGTGCACATATAAGTGATTGCCATGAGAAACAAATCAATCAAATCTGTCTGGTTTATAAATTAAACAAAACTTGACATTTAACTGTCAGTCACCATTTACTAGTGGATTATCTTTTACTGATGAGAGACCAGTTGCTGATCATTCAGCAGATCCTCTATGATTGAAATAAATGTTGTCCTCCCTTTGGTAATTTCTGTGAATTGTTCTAATGAGTGCAAATTGGAAAGCTTCAACAAAATTTGTCTCCTTTGAACATTATGGGGAGACGAAGTTCTCGTGGTATTATCTCTGGACTATTAATCCAGAAACCCTGGTAATGGTCTGGGGACCCTGGTGTGAATCCTGCTGTGGCAGATGGTGGAATTTGAATTCAACAGACATCTTGAATTAAGAGTCTAATGATGGCCATTGTTGGAAAAACCTATCTGGTTTACCAGTCTCTGTTGGGCAAGGAAACTGCCATCCTTACCTGACCTGGCCTAGTGACTGCAGACCCACAGCCATGTTGTTGAGTCTTAAATTGCCCTCAGGCAAGGAATGGTTAATAAATCCTGGCCTCTCCAGTGATTCCCACTTCACATGAAGGAACAAAAAAATCAAGTTCGACAAACTGCTTTTGGTATCCCTATTTTGCTGATCCTCTTAGCGTTGAAGCATTCTTCTGTCTCAGTCCTGAATATACTTAGGGGTAAAGAATTCCTGAGATTCATTGCCCAATTTCTTTTCAACTCACCTGTAAATGGCCCTTAGTCTAAGATTATGACCTCTACCTCCAGCTAGTGGAAGCATCTGGCCTATAAAACCATCATAGAATTTTAGATGTTTCGGTGAGACCATGTATTCTCCTGAACTCCAGAGAGTGTAGGGCCTTTCTACTATTTTCTCTTCTCATGGTACAACCCAGTCATTGCAGGAATGGATCTAAAATACCCAAGCATGGTCTATGTAAAGTTTTGACGGAATGTGATTAAGAAGTGGCTTCAATGTTCGATATGGATCAAGTTAAGAGAAAGTGGAAAGGATGGAGGAAGAGAGATTGAAGACCAACCCTGAGAGGAGAATTGTCAGCCAACTGATCATGCTTTCCTTGCATCTGAGTTAGGAGTGTGAGACAGCTGCACTCCGCAAGTTCAGGGTATTCCTGCGTTAGAGTCTTTCCTTCTTCAAAGACCCAGCAAAGACATAAAATTACAGCGCAGCAGGCCATTTTGCTTTGCTGGAGTCTGGCATTTGAGAGCAGTGTTGTGCTGATGTGAATTCCAAGAATAATCAGCTGTTTGAGGTGGTGTTCAGGATAATACAGGACACCGCTTATCAGGAGCTGGATCAGCATGTGGAGAGTGAAACCCTTAGTAAGTAAATTCATTGAAGTGGCGAGAAGACACAGCTGGAAGATTTAACGTGTTGTAGGTTTATGTTGACTGGACAGGACAGAAACAGGGCACTCAGCCTTCTCTCTAGTCGCCTCTTTAAATCCATCTTTGTTCCCATGCTAAAAGATGGAAGGTGCTGTTAAGATTGGGAGAACAGGGCAGAAGATTTGATGGACAGAGAAAGGATCTGTCGAACCACCAAAGGTTTTTATATGTGAGTGACTCAAAGGAATTGAGGCAGACCAAAAGGATTTCAGGAAGGCACAAGAAAGTGAGCTTTCTTTGCTTTGATGTTTTACAAGGGAAACTGGAGAGCGTGAGGAATGCAACAAGTTGCGAAGATGAAAGAATTGAAATGTTGCGGAAATGCTGCAGAAAGTGATGGAGAAGCTGCCAACGTGACAGGAAGTCTGAGGTTTCTTGTATCACCAAAGATTGTGAATTTTCAAGTTATGATTCCAGCTTGCTTACAGTGTGCATGGAGTGAAGAAATGTGAAAAACAAAGTGGTATATGTTAATTAATTCTGACTTGATTCACATTTTACTCCATAGTGTCTCAAGCATTAGGCCATAAGTGTTCATCAAAACGCTTGTGTTCCTCACAATAGACTGGAATAAAGAAATTCCCAGTAGCCCCACTGTAGAAATACATGATATTACAACGCAAAAGAAAGCCAATAGGGCTGTCATGTCTGTACTAAATCTTTGAAGAATAGTTTGTTTACATTTCTTTTCTCCTTCCCCTGTCCATTTTGTTTTTTGTTTTCCAGTTTTGTAAGCTAATCGGGAATTTGCTTCAGCCACAGTTTCTGATCTTTCACGTTACAGCAAACCTTTGTGTTAAAAAGGAAACTTCTTGCCTTTGAATTTATTTTTTTTTGTTCGTAGTAAGTGGGGTAGTCCATTCCTCGATACAACATGGACCCACCGACCACCGTGATTCGATAACTATTAATTCCTGTATTAATCAAAATTATGATCTTAAATTGATGCCGTCGAGCTGCAGATTCATTGACTGTTCCCGATTTACTTTCAATAAAATCTCTAATTGCTTAGTATACCCCTGAATCTCAGAATTTTCTCAATGCCAGTGTTCAGGGTTTTAGTTTTTCAAGTGTCTCCTCTTAAATAAAGTGTTTCATCCCAGTGATCATGCTATGTATGTGTGGCATGCTGTCTGAGGCCTTCACATCATTTCCAGTGTTAGAGCTTCTAAAACTGGACTTGTCATTGGAACAACTTCTCAGTGACCCCAACATAGCCTCTGTTGACCGACTGCATCTTGGCTCATCTCCTCTTCCTGCCTGTTACTTTGTGGAAATGACTCTAATTATGGCATTGTTCGTAATCTACATTTGTACTGACAGAACGAGTCTGGAGAAGCAGCTTTAACTCTCAAACTTTACGTTCAGAAGAACTGTTGTAATGTCACAACAAGAACTTCAGGAATGTGGGGACACATTGTTCTTGGTCAATGTTGTTCAGCTTCCTTTAGTGATTGAGCAATGTTTTGTTTTATTGGTGGAAGTCTTTGAACTGGTATTGTTACTGACTGCTGTATTCACCTTCCTTGTAGTCACAAACTTTGATTCTGCTTTCAGATTGAGGGAAGGAAAATTGAGGATTCTCCAGTGGGTTCTGAACCTCCAAACCCTTCAGGACAGTGCCCAATCTGTAGGTGGAACCTAAAGCATAAATATAATTATACAGTAAGTACACTGCATTACCTTTTTGTTTAATCAGGTATTTTAATAAAGAGCCTTTATTTTTACAACCAGCCAGAGATGAGTTAAAGGATGAAGCTTTCTGTCTTTGGAGTGTTTGAGATGAGCACAGAGATCTTTAAGCGAAAGTTCAAAAGTACATGAGGATTAGGGAGAGGAAAGAGTAGACAAGCAGAGGTGTTTAATTAACTTTACATGGAAGGCGTTCGTGTTGAGTCTCAACAATATCTTAAACTTGTTGGGCTAAATAGCCTGTTACTGTTTAATTAAATGTACGATGCAGTAGTATGATCCAATGTAAATTGAGTTTAGGCAATGCCAAACTATGGAGCAGAAGCAGAATTTCTGCATATAACATCTCATTCTTGCTGGAAACGGGTGATGTGTTACCCTGAGGTAAATGTTGTTTCGAAGTTGAGTCTGAGGACCCGTATGGTCACCATTTCCTTCCTGCAAATTGAACTCTTCACACCTCCTGCCAGTTTTACATCCAGAGGCATACACGTGATCCATCCCAAACTCATTATGTGGTGTGAATGAACACAGAACTTTGGGTGTGTGGGAGTTACCTGGCAGATGGGAAACCTTTTCCATGCAGCAAGTGGTTGGGATCTGGATGACACTGTCTGAGAATGTGGCAGAGGCATGTCTAACTGTGGCTTTCAAAAGGAAATTGGATACACATCTGCAGAGAGAGAAGTTGCTACTGGGGAAGGGCAGGGGCTGCGATTGGCTGAATTGCTCTGGGACAGAGCTAGCCCAGACAGGCTGGTCTGAATGGCCTCATGATGTACTGTAATTATTCTGATTCTGTGATGCACGCAAATCTTTTAATTGCTGATACTTCAAGCCATTCAGCCCATCGAGTCGGCACCGACCCTCTGAAGATCACCTACCTAGACCCCTACCTTGCCCCTGTAACCCTGCATTTCCCATGGCTAAACCACCTAGCCTACATTGCTGGACACTCCAGGGCAATTCGGCATGGCCAACTGACCTAACCTGCACATCTTTGGACTGTGAGTGGGAGCTAGAGTATCCAGTGGAAACCTGTGCAGACACAGGGAGAATGTGCAAACTTCACAGAGAGAGTCACCCCAGGCTGGGATCAAACCCGGATCTCTGGTGCCATGATGCAAAAGTGCTAACCACTGAGCCACCGTGCTACCTGCAAAAAACAACAATGTGTTTACCTGGTATCCTGGCCAACAATCCTCTCAACTAATCACAATAGAAAAAAATAAATCAAGTTAATTACTCTGTCAACTTGCATTTACTTTATGGAAGCTTGATTGTTGCATCTGGCCTCATAATTGTTCTGGCAGTACTGCCATTTATTGACAATATGGTAACCATTATAAATACAAGTCTATCGTTTTAAGAATAACCTTCAGCTGCCCTAAGCTCTGGTTTCGTTTTTGAAATAGTTCCCCTCTCCACTTCTCCTGTCTTCTCCTGCAGATGCTTGTTATTAAAGTAGGTGATCGAGCTTTTGATCACCTACCTGAATAACTGTTTATATGATTTAGTGTCCCGTTTCTCCCTGTAAAGCCTCCTGTAGTTTGATTTAATTACTGTTCTTTAATATCTGTTGATGCTATCCATTGGTTGTGCAAAGTCTCACGAAGCAGTGCAGGTGGGAAATTGAGGCGATTAGTAACTTGTGTATCCTACTGTACAGAAAGTAAGGTTTATTAAGCATATCATGTCCCTGATGTTGAATAGCGACTGCAAACAACACTGGGCTTTGTTGCCGGTGAGTGGTGTGGTTTAGTAATGGATCAGTGAGGAGTGGAATTGTGACTGGGCTTGGTGAATGCATTCCACCCAGATACGTGCTGTCCTGCACTGCGCTGTCTTACAACAGGGAGCTTTTAATGCATTCCTTTTAGCAAGCACCTGGGTGTGTGTTGCAAAGGTACATTGAGTACTTGTGGAGCAGAATAGTATAATTTGTTTCTCAAGTCCAGCTCAGTGAGTTATTAGCGACTGGCTTTTTTCCGTTCAGTGGTTCTGCAGCTTTCACTTAGTTTGTGGAGTATGAGATGTGAACGGGGAAAATGTGAGGTCAGCAGATGCTGGAGATCAGAGCTGAAAATGTGTTGCTGAAAAAGCACAGCAGGTCAGGCAGCGTCCAGGGAACAGGAGATTCAACGTTTCGGGCATTGGTTGGTTATCCACTGCAGTGCAAGGGGGTGTTGTGCTGTTGGAGATACCATCTTTCAATGGGATGATGTTCCACTGGGACCATGTCTGACCTATTGAAAGTTTGCCTGCCATTATTTGAAGCAGGTTGTTTGTTTTATTTTTGGAAGGGCATGTCTCTAGGTGTCCTGAGCTGTATATATCTCTTGACCATATCTCTTGACCAAATCCTTGAAACGGTTTTGTCATGTTATTACCCACTTTGCTGTTTTTTTGGGATTGTGGTCAAATTTGTCACCACTTCTTTTATAATTTTTTTTTGATTTTAAAAAAAGGATTTTAAGTTTTTTACACTATTTTGCACTGGTTTTGTAATTTTGTAACAACTTTCTAATATAATAACAATAAAAAGAAACAACCTGCTACTCTACTCCACAAACTACCGAAACACAAATAAGAGCAAAAAAACGCGATTAAAACTACAATTCAATAACTAACCAAGGAAAGAGAAGAAAATAAATAAACAAGTTATAATTATATTCAATTAAATTACTACACTCAGAGCAGTCTCACCGAAACTCCCCACCATTGGGAACAATAGGAAGCACACCTGTGTTTGTTCAGGATTCGTAATGTGTAATTAGTAAGAGTGCCGACATCTATTTTACACTTGGGGCACGTTGGGGACACTATTATCTTAAATTTCGCAAGCCATTCCAGTGAAAAGTGAGTACCTTCAACTGAATAGCCTGCATCCTGCGTCCTATTGCAAATTGAGATCTTCCTAACACTTTCCCAGATATCCTCCCACATCTCTGACAGGATTTCTACCCCCAATTCTTGAGTGTGCAGGTTCTGCATAGCCGCTCAATGTCCTTTGAAACATTACTCCCTAATATGTGATAGAAGGTGCTAACAGAGAGGCCGCCCATAGACCGGAGCACACTCCTCCCCATATCCGACTTGTAGGGGCTAACCATCAATGTCTTTTTTTAGTATGAAGCCTCTAACCTGGAAGTAACGAAAGAGATCTCTCTTGGGTAGCTCAAATGTCTGCACGAAGGACATCATGACCTCCTGTCAAAATTAATCTCCCAAACAGGAGATTTCTCTGGACCCCCAGAGCTTAAAGCCAGAGTGCGTTGACCCCGACGGAATCCCAACATTCACACTGTGGGAGTGAAAGGGGAAGTTTTTTTGTAAATTGCCCTCGCCCTGCCGTGTCATTCTCCATGCTTTAACTGTGCTTGGGAAGATTGGGTTTCTGCAGTGGTCCATAACAATTCTCATCTTGTCCATAAACAACAAATTAATGAGGGGGCATTTTGTCTGGGAGGCCCAGATTGATTGCAGGCCCTGACGGGCCCATTCAGCCACATAGGATAGTGAAGCGCGCAACTGGTGCCCCCACCCCCTCAAAAGCTGCAATTTATCCAACTTAATAAGAGGCCGCCTATGATGCCAGAGAAAAGATCCAAGCCTGCTTAGTGCTTGCTTTGGCAGCATCAGAGGGAGCATTCACACGGGAAGAAAATTCATTTTAACCAGAACTACTCTGCCCAACCACGCTATCGGAAGGTCCTCCCAGTGCTGAAGGTACGGCCTCATCTCCTCTAACAACTGCACATAGTTGGCTTTATGTGGTTGATCATAGACCGGGATGATGAAAATGCCTAAATACAGGAAGCCTCCCTGTGACCACCAGAAAGGGAAATGGGTTCCATCCCCAAACTTGGATATACTAGTATGCTCCCTGCCACGGCCTGGCCTCCGATTTCATGGAATTAATTTTATACCCTGAAAACAAACCAAATCGATTAATCACTTGTACTAAGCGAGACACAGATGTCATTGGATCACTTAAAAAGAGAAGGACGACCATTGCCTCAAGGGTGATTTCACACCTGCATGACCCTACCTCTGAGGCTGTTATATTGGGATCTGTATGGATGATTTCCTCCAGCGGCTCGATCACCAATGTAAATAATATCAGCGAGAGAAGGCACCCTTGACAGCCACTAAAACTATCTGACCTTCTACTGTGAGTGAGAACCACTGCTTTCGGTTCGCCATACAGCACTGCCACCCATTTGGCAAAAACCCCTCCAAGACCAAACCGTTCCATGACATAAAAGAGGTACGGCCGCTCAACCCGATCAAATGCTTTCTCTACATCCAGGGAGACTACCAAACCTGGGATCGATCTTCTGGCATATTTGGACCATGTTTAATACTCTAATATTGTTGGTAGACCTATGACCCTTGATAAAACCTGTCTGGTCCTCCAGCCTTGATGCCAGCATTTTTGACTGGATTTTAAAATCCACGTTCAGTAAAGATATGGGCCTGTACGAAGTGCAATACCCTGGGGCTTTTCCTTTCTTAAGAATAAGAAAAATATTTGCTTCTCTCCAAGAAGAGGCAGTCCTGACTGATTGAATAATTGTACATATTTTAGAGTGGCCCGGCCAGCTTTCCTGTAAACTCCTCATAAAACTCACTTCGAAATCCGTCTGGGCCAGGTGCTTTACCACACTGGAGCAGCCTCACTGCCTCCTGTATTTCTTGAATTGTCAGGGCAGTATTCAGAAAGGACGCCTGCTCTGAGGTTATACCAGGAATGTTCAGGGCCTTAAAAAAAGGATGCCATCTTCATCATTCTGTCCTCACAGCCCTTCACAGCACAAAGTAGAACTTTCTAAATGCTGCGTTGATCTTTTTAACATTGTAAGTAAAAACACCAGCACTCTCTCTAATGGATGTAATGGATCGGGGAGCATTTTTCTTTCTGGCCAAGTACGCTAGATAGCTACCTGGTTTATCACCATACTCAAATAATCTATTTCGCAAAAGAGATTTCCCTCCTTGCTGTCTGGGTGAGTGCACCATTCACAGTAGCCCTCAGGGCTATAATCTGCTGAAATTTAATTACAGACGGTCTGTCAAAGTATGCTAACTCAGCTGCCTTCATGTGAGCCCCGAGAAGACGTTGCTGTTCTCCCCTCTATCGCTTCCAGGTCACAGAGTAAGAAATAATCAAACCCCTTGCTTAAGTCTTGGCAGTCTCCCACAGCACCAATGGATTACTGACTGTACCTAAATTAATATCCCAAAAGGTTTTAAACTCCTGTGAAAAATACTCTATAAACTTGCTGCCTTTCAGGAGGAAAGGATCCGTGTGCCAGTGCCGGGACCCTGTCCTGCCACCACCTTCTTGACCTCCATGAACACTGTCGCATGATCAGAAATGACTATGTTCCCTATTCTGCAAAACAGCACCGAGTCCTACAAGGTTGATGGGACAAAACGCATGTCACTTCTAGTATAGTACTTATGTGGATTAGTAAAAAAAAAGGTAAAATCTCTACCTTCGGGGTGAAGACGTCACCACACATCCACCAACCCTATAACTCCCTGTTCAGATTGCTTTCCTCTGTGCCTATTTTAGTCTGTCTGCTGCCTTATCCTCATCCATACTGTTGTCACCTCACAGCTAGTCTGTCATTGACAGTATGTCATGGAGTGAATTATTCTTTAAAGTCCAGTAGTTGTTTTCATGTACGGCATTACTGATAACAGATTCCACAAAAGCTTTGAGATGACCATGCGTCCTTTTCTTTTATCTCGTGTGGAGAATATTTTCTGGGGGTGCAGTGCTCTGCCTGGCCATAGTCAGACAGCAATGAGGTACCAGTTTATCTAGGCACCGGGAAGGGGTGAGAGAACGCTGAGTTGAGTGATCACCAGTTGTGCTGTGGATGTCTGTGGTTTTAATGTCCTATGTAGCTTAGGAAGTGGGTGGTGTGGCATTGGGTACTAACATCAAGAGCAAGGGCTTGATAGCTGCTACAAATCCCTTGTGCCTGCCTTGCTCCTCTAACAGATGGTTAGAGTTCTTAAAGGACAAAACTAGAGGAAAACCATCTCGAATTTGGAGCTGTGATCAGGAATTTTTAAAGTAGCTAGCTGAAGACCAAAACAGGATCCATTATGATATGCTGTTTTGTTTATGTAATGAGTTACTTCATGCCAGCATTTCCAAACCTTTTCCTTTCAGGGCTGATATTGTTTGAACTTCATGCACAATGATACTGGTGCTAGTTTTCTCCCACTACCACCAGGTCAAGTTCTGACTGAAAACAGGGCGAAGTTGGCCAGTCTTCACAGCTGACTCAGCCTGCTTTGTGAGAGAAGCAAGTCCAGCTCACTTATCTCAGTGGTGTCGTAGATTTGATCACGTTGTCAGGATTAGGCAGTTGAAGAACAGGAGTTGAGCCCCTTCAGCTGATTTAGGTATTCAGTTAGATCATGGCTGATCAATAGCTGAACCCCTTCTCCATGTCCTGATTGAACAATCCTAAATACCTTTGTTCCCGTGTAGAAAGTTCAGTCAATTGAGTCCTGGTTTTAGCTTTTTTATTGCTTTTTTGGGGGGGGTGAGGGGGGGGGAAGAGGGGTGTTTGCAGGTGGGCAAGTCTTTTCAGATATTTCCTACCTTGTGTGTGCTGAAGTGATTCAGGACATTAGCCTTGAAAGGCACAGCTGTAATGTTAAAGAGTTTTCTTCTCATGCTAGTATCCTTCCACCAAAGGAGATGGTTTCTCTCCATCTACTCCATCATCAACTCTTTCAATCCTCTTAAACAGCTTAATTAGATCACCTCTTAACCTGCTGTGGTCAAGGGATTAGGGGCCTAATCTTAACAGTGTAAACACAAGGAGCAGATCTGATATATTGGTGTAAACAGAGATCCCAACTTACCTGTGGGAGCGGCTTGTCAGTGGGATGCTCAAACGGTGTGGTCCTGAAACAGGATCCACTTTAATCATGAGGTTAAAACACCTTGAGTCAGCCAATTGTTGTTTTATTTACCACTTTAGACACTGCTCCTACCCTGCTCCTCCCCCCCCCACCCCCCCCAACTCAACTCCCTTCACCTATTTGAGCTATTGTTTTTCTTTAAGTGGAGCTTAACTGGTTAAACAATATTTACCTCAAATTCTGGAATTTGGCCGCCTTTAGAAATCTCTTGTCCAGCTGAGGTTGGCAAGTACTCAAGAATGCGGCAGTGTTGAACGCAAAGTAAATTTGTTTCACTGTGGCCAACAATGGGAGTTGTTTCCTTGCTCAAATATTGGGTGCTGGACTTCCCTCGGCTTTTAAATTAAATGAGCATTTTACTCGCTGAGGCCTAAATATGTCTAATTAAATAAAAAAAAAGCTTGCAAAGCCGTACACCTAGCTTATAGATGTCTGCATGTAGCATGAAGTGTCAGGAATGTACTTTGTCCTCCATCACTGCTGAAACTGCTGTGTCACTGAGCTGGGGGCAGTGATGGCCTGTGACCGGAAGCAGAGTTCAGAGAGCTTTGGATAACAAAGGTCCTCATTTAGGAGTATTTAAAGCAAGAATGTTAGCTGGATTTCAACAAAGGAATTAGGAAAGGAAATGCTTTGCTTATCAAGAATGTTGTGAGCCAGGCTTTCTGGGGAGGGAATCAGTGATTAGTAACAGTGAAGGAATTATTGAAAAGAAACCTGGACGGTTGCTGCCTGTTTGTTGGACATTGGCTGATATTGCAGGCTATCTTGTCAAATTAGTAACTGGTGCTTTTGGATGAGAAATGGAAGTGGCCAGTATTCTCCCTTGTGCTGGACGATACTTGCAATTAGTCCATGCTCGAGAAGGCTGTTTTTAGTGATGATGTGGAGGTTCTGGATTGGACATTTCTGGATAATGTCCAAAGCCACACGACACCATGTTATCGACCAACAGGTGTATTTGAAATCATAAGCTTTCAGAGACTCTTCACATGATGAAGAAGCAGTGCTCAGAAAGCTTGTGATTTAAAATAAACCTGTTGGACTGGAGTCGTGTGACTTCTGACTTTGTTTTCAGTGAAGCCCATTCTTTGCTCCAACATTTTCCATACTCTGCATGTCAGTGATAATATGTTTGATCCAGTGGGCAGCATGGTGGCTCAGTGGTTAGCACTGCTGCCTTACTGCACCAAGGACCTGGGCTTGATTCCAGCCTCGGGTGGCTGGCTGTGTGGAGTTTATACATTCTCCCCATGTCTATGTGGGTTTCCTCCCACAATCCAAAGATGCGCAGGTTAGGTGGCTTGGCCATGCTAAATTGTCCATAGTGTCCAGGGATGTGCAGGCCAGGTGGATTAGCCATGGAGAATGTAGGGAAAAAGTGAGGGGGTTGAGGGGTGCTGGTGTGAGGTGGGGTGGTTGCAGGGCTCTGGGTGGGATGCTCTTTGGAGGGTTGGTGTTGTCTTGGCTGAATGGCCTGCTTTCACATTATAGGGATTCTATGATTCTCTTTTACCTTGTCCATGCCTCACAAGTACTGGTTATTAATCCCAGTTTTACTGTTCCTTCTGATGCATAGATTGAGAACTATTAACTCAATCCACTTGGCTCTGCTGGGGGCATCTCCGACTCTGATCCAGCAGGCTGAAGGGTGAAGCCACAACCTTGACCTTGACACTGTACCAGATTGTGTACCAATGTTAGAGGTGGATCCTATGGCATTATTAGAAGAGCAGGGAGTTCCTTCTTTAGCCAGAAACATCAAATAAAAAAAGGGTAGTGGTCGGAGGCTGTTTCAGTGACTGGAGACTGGTATCCAGTGATGTGCCACAAGTACTGGGACCCTTATTGTTTGTTATTATAATAAATGATCTCGATGAAAATGTAAGGGGTAAATGTTAAGCAAATTTGCAGATGACACCAAATTGTACAGTGGTTAACAGCTAAGAAGTTGGTTGTAGGTTACTGGAAAATATAGATGGGTTGGTTGGTTGGCTGACAAGTGGCAGATGGTGTTTAACCTTGATAAGTGTGAGTAGATGCACTTTGGAAGAAGCAGTGAGATGCGGGAGTATTCAATGCATGGCAGGAAACTGGGTAGCTTGGAGGAACAGAGGGATCTTGGGGTAAGTATTCACAGATCCCTGAAGTCAGCAGAGCATGTGAATAGGATAGTTAAGAGGACATATGGGACACTTGCTTTCATTAGTTGTGACACTTGAGTATAAGAGCAAGGAGGTAATGTTGGTCAGGCCATAGCTGGGGTACTGTGTGCATTTCTGGTCACCTCACTACAGGAAGGATGTGATCGCACTCGAGGGGGTACAGAGGGATTCACCAGGATGTTGCCACAGATAGAGAAATGGGACAAGATGGAGAGACTAGATGGGCTTAGATTGTTGTCTATAGAGCAGAGAAGACTGAGGGGGGACAAGATTGAGGGGCATGGACAGGGTGAATAGAGAGCAACTGTTCCCCTTGGTTGAGAGGTCAAGCTTGAGGGGGTATTGTTTTAGGGTAAGGGGTGGGAAATTAGGGGTGGGTAAGAGGAGGGTTGGCAAGAAAAGCCTTTTCATGCAATGGATGATGGGAATCCGAACTGCACTGCGTGGGAAGATAGTCGAGGCTGGAAACCTTACAGTCTTTAAAAAAAAATAATTCAGGTGAGTATTTCAAATATCGTAACATTGAAAGATCTGAGACAAGTGCTGGAGATTGGAATTAGCGTACCTGTAGTGGCAGTTGCTGTCAGTGTGGACTCGATGGGCCTTTTCTGCACTCTATCTATCGATGGGAGGAATTTTCTTCTCTCAAAGTAGTGGATTTGTGGAATTCTTTACCACAGAGCGCTATTGAACCGGCGTCATTAAATAATTCAGGGCAAAATAGACAGAGTTTTAATCAGTAACGGATCAAGGATTATAGGGAAAAAGCAGGAAAGTGGAGTTGAAGATTATTAGATCTTATTGAATAGCATAGCAGACTCAACGGGCTTCTGCTCGTACACCTTATGGTCTAAATTGAGGGAATTAAAATCGTCGGGGCAGACTGTGCCTTTTAGATCGACACAGAGTCCTCACTTGGAGAGAGCTACAAATTAGTCGCAATACTAAGCCAGCATGAGTGTGAGGAGTGATGTGTGTGTGAAGATTTGTCCGCACTTGGATGACCCTGTACAAGAGAAGTTGGGGGAGGGAGGGAAGAAATGAGAATTTAACTATGTGCCAATACTTTATTGATAAACTTTAAAGGCTTTTTTTGCAAGTTCTTTGGTTAAAGGATTTGTCAAGAGTTCACGATCTTGTCACTTCCAGTTGTCCCAGAATGCACAACATTCTTTTTTAGTGGAACTGGATGTTAAATGTCATGGAGTGAGACAACCTTTGATTCAGTTCGGCTCCACACAGTACCAGGTCTAGCCTGCAGCAAGGAGGAAGGTGCACAGCAGGGCGAGGGGGTGGGAGGAGATTTCTTAACAAAGCAAGGGAAGTCCAAAATAGGTTCCTCTGGGCATTTGGCTGTGGGCTGGGTTTTTGAGGAAATCTTCAATATGCTTCAAATCTACTAGCTAGGAGTGATTTCATAGGTTAGGAGCAAGTGAGGACTGAAGATGCTGACCACCTTCATTATGAAGGCATAAGACCTTCGTCAGGAATATGATGAAGGGCTTATGCTTGAAACGTTGACTCTCCTGCTCCTCAGATGCTGCCTGATCGGCTGAGCTTTTCCAGCACCACACTCTCGACTCTGATTTAATAGGCTTCCTAGTAAAACATTGACTGTCTCTGTCCTCTTCCAGTCATGTGCTTAAGTTTGTTGAGGTGATATTTAACTGCATGAGCCATATGTTTGAGGTTTAAGTTAAATACTTAACCTTCCCCACTTTGTGATGATGGATTAGAGGTCATTCTTATTTTATTCTTTCTTGCAAAGTAGGTGTCACAGACAAGGCCAACAGTTTTTTGTCCATCCAAGTTGCTGTTGAAGTGAGGTGCTTGCTCATCCGTTTCACAGTCAAACATTTTCCTATCCGTCTGGAGTCACACGTAGGTCAGGCCAAGTAAAGATGACAGATTACTTTAACTTAAACGACGTGAGAGAACCAGATGGGTTTTTAACCATGGTCACCAGTGATGCAATAACTATATTCTACCTTTTATTAGTTGAATTCAGATTTGCAAAGCTACTGTGTTGCGTTTTGAACTTATATTCCTACAGCATGAGCCTGATCATCTGGGTTACCAGCCCATTGGCCTTACCTCTACCCCATCCTTTCTTACATTGTTCTCTTATTTCTGATTAGGACGTGCTCCTGCTCAGTCAGTTTATCCGGTCAGATGGAGGGATGCTGCCACGTCGGATCACAGGCCTCTGCTTTGAAGAGCATAAGAAGATTGAAATTTGTGTAAAGATGGCTCACCGAGCAGGTAAATTCTTTTTTTTGTGTGTGGCACTGTTGATTTCAATATTGAGTTCCCTCACTTTCTCGTTAGTAACTCTAACTAGTGAACAAACCTGAAGTTCCTCACAACTTCTGTTGATTATTGTACATTATATCCTGTGGATAAAAGCCTTTAATTAATTTTCCTGTCCATTGGATGTCATGTTTTAAGATATTTTTATTTTCATCAGTTGGTATGTATGGCAATATCAAACACTGTCTTCCAGTCAAGATGACACGCTGCTAGCTTACCTTCAAGCCTATGCCTCTCATGTTAGTTCTCTGTAGGATCTTAAGAAATAGGAACAGAAAAAGGACATTTTGTTGATAACCCCTGCTCCTGCCATTTACTGAGATCAAAATTGTTCTGACTATATAAACTGCGACTATATTCAATCACCCAGCTGCCTCTGCATGGGAAGAGAATTACCAAACATTAACCCCCCTTGAGAGATTAAATTTGTCTTCATTCCATTTTGAAACTGTGCTCTCGAGTTCTAGATTCACCCTCCAGAGGATGCTTCCTATCAGCATCCAACTCTCAAGACCCCTCACAGTTTTATATCCTTCAATAATATCATATCTCAACCTTCTAATCTTCAAAAACTTTAGTCTGAATTATATGCTGGAGATCTGAAACTCACCAGGCCTTGCAGCATCTGTAGAGAGAGAAACTGAAATAATGTTTTGCACCTAATAGCTTTTCTGGTCGCGTTTCCATCTGTTTTCCTATCATTTTCTCAGACTACTCCCTTTCTGGAAAGAAAAGGTGCAAACACGGGTTGAAGAGAAGATGCATTGTTGGAATGAGAAGCCATTTTTTGGCAGTGAGAAATGATCTCCCCCAGACCTCAGGCTTATACTTTGCCTCAAGCACCGGCAATAAGCTGTTTGGGAACTTGCCTTTATTGGTCAGTGTATTGAGTATGGGAGATGGGAAGTCATGTTGCAGCTGTACAGGACATTGGTTCGGCCACATTTGGAACACTGTGTTCAGGTTCTGGTCTCCCTGTTATGGGAAGGATGTTGTGAAACTTGAAAGTGTTCAGAAAAGATTTATAAGGATGTTGCTAGGTTTGGCGGGTTTGAACCATGGGGAGAGGCTGAATAGGCTAGGGCAATTTTCCCTGAGGTATCAGAGGCTGAAGGGTAATCTTAGAGAAGTTTATAAGATTATGAGGGACGTGGATAGGGTGAATGGCCAAGGTCTTTTGTTTCTCCAGGATAGGGGAGTCCAAACCTAGATGGGCATAGGTTTCAGATGAGGGGAATGATTTAAAAGGGACCTGAGGGGCAACTTTTTTACTCAGAGGCTGCTGCATGTGTGGAATGAGCTGCCAAAGGAAGTGGTGGAGGCTGGTACAGTTACATTTAAAAGGATCTAGATGGGTTTTTGAATAGGTAGGGATTAGAGAGATGTGGGCCAAATGCTGGCAAATGGGACTAGATTAATTTAAGATATCTGATCAGTATGGACCATTTGGACCGAAGAATCTGTTTCAGTGCTGCACGTGACTATGATTCTATAAATAGATTGCATCTGATCACTGGTCATGGCTGTGAAATGGCGGTAATGTGATAGGAGTTTAACAGGAACCGGGAGATTATAATAAAATGCAGTTTAAAAGAATTAAGCATGGGAAACTTGTTTTGGTCAGACTGGCGATCCCCCTCACCCTGATTATATACTTATTCCACATATTGTAATACATTGTGTGCTGGTCCGTAACAGTGGAACTGGGAGTGGATATAAAACCTTTGCATACAATAGGACTGTGGTCAAATCAAAAGCTTGACAGGTATCCCCAACTGATAGTGGCCATAATGAATTGTGGTATTACAGGATAGAATATCTGTGACGTCTTGTGTCAACACTAAGACTGAAGTATGTTTATGATATCAATTGTGAACTTGTGTTGTTGGAGAGCAGTGTAATATTCATGTTAAATAATGTGAAGAAAGTCAGTAATTGAAACTTATTGAATTCACAGAAAACAGCAGATCTTTAGTTATCCAGACTGTGGCTAGAGGAAGATCATTCTATTTTTGCTGTCACTGGTCAGTGTCCAGAATGTCAGTGGGAAGAACCTAAATGCAGTCATTGGAAATATTCATCAGGAAAACGTGCAAGGGATGTGGGTGTTCAATAATTTAGCATTGACGGCTGATGTAACTTGATGGGATTTTCTAGACCTGTTAATCAGACATATCGTGCATATTCTTGAATGGAACGTGGGTATTGCTAGGGCAACAGGGAAAGAGGAGAAATGGGGCAGCGACAGGAGCAAATAATGGAGCGGTAAGGGTAAGGCAGAAAGAGTGGGTACATTACTTTGGATCCAGTGTGGCGCAGGCTGGAATTGAAAGTAATGTACCCACTCTTGCTGCCTTTCCCTTACCACAGGAGAGAGGTCATAGAACATTATAGCGCAATACAGGCCCTTTGGCCCTCGATGTTGCGCCGACCTGTGCAACCGATATGAAGCCCACCTATGCTATTCCATTTGCATCCGTATGTCTATCCAATGACCATTTGGTATCATGGTTGATGCCAATTATGGGATCAATGGCTCTGACACCTCTGTGGGTGGCAGACGATCCACGATGTTGCCCTTGTGTCAGCTACAAGATAAAACTGTGTGCGCCAATAATATGTTGTAATCCCATTTGAAAGAAAGTGAAAGAAAAGTAATATTTCCAGTCCATTCATTAGCCCTTTTGTTGCTTTCCTGAGCAAAATGCCTTGTATTGACCTCATTTCACTGCTGTAATAAATTGCAAGAAAGGAAGCATTCAGTCAGTTGTGGAATTTGACCATAGGTTGTGGAGAAGAAAGATCTGTATTGCCCAACAGTGGTAGTCTACTATCCAAAAGTTGTTTTAGTCAATGTTGAAATTCCCCTGGCATTGTTTGTAAAAAGCTGTAACTCACCATTTACAGTGTCCAGGCCAGCATTACACCCTTGACTAGGACTTCCAGAAAGAATATTCAGTATATATGTCATTGTTGTGGAATCTTGCTATGTACTAATATTAGCCACTGAAGCACAATAGCATTTGTGCAGAGTGATGCATTTGGTGCAACATTTAGTTTCACCTTCTATTTGAAATATCACCATGAAAAATTATTCAGTTCCAATTGCACCCTCCAAAATCTTTTTGGGAATTTATTTCCACGTGAAGGTTCATGATCTAGCTGTGCTGAATAACATTAATTTCCTCTGCTCAGTATCACAGCAAAGAAGTGCTCAGTTCTGTACCTGGTCTCTTTCACTCCTATACTGATACCATTGCCATTGAAAAGTTACCTGTTAACTAGTGACCATCCATGTTATGTCAAGGTCACACTGTGAGCGACGTGTGGCACCACTTGGCTGGGCACGTCGCTGGCAAATGGAGCTCTTTCACAGCCCTACTGAACAAACAAAAGGCTTTTCCTTGATCTGATATGGTGATGCACAAAGACCCGTGGAACATAATGTGCAATTCACAAAATTGTTCAGTGCCTAGTTGCAGTACACAAGGTAATTTCCTGTTTCTTTTCCATTGGCACAAGGCACATCGCATTCTTAACTATCTGAAGAAGAGGACCTGTGGCTATAGTTACTTGAGTAAACAATGTTGCTTGCCACTGCTGATGATGATGAGTGTTTAGGGCCAAAGTGCTTCCAGAAATATCTTTTGACTTCAAAACAAAGCAGATATACATGTCTTTGCTGGTCCTATTTTATTTATTTTAATATTGTTATTGCTTTGCTACATGACTTCCTAGCATGCTGTTAAGTTTAAGTGGTCATTGTAGTCATGACCGACCGCACGTTCACCCAGCAGTTTTATTTCCAAGTGATCTTTTCAGCCCTGGGCAGCCTACTCCATATTCCTCTGACTTGGAGGGCTGACTTCATACTCTAACGACTTGGGTGTGAGCAGACCCTGTTGTAAGGGCAAGTTCTGTATATATGAGAGGTTTTATAGGAACTATCTATAAGGAATCTGGATTAGTGTCCCAACTCTGAGTCAGAAGGTTCCAGCAGCCCCAGACATGTATTATAAAATGTCTGAGCAGGTTGATTCATAATATATACAAAGACATTTGATTGGAAATAACGTGTTCCAGAAATTAAGGTGCTTTGCAGAGTGATCCTAATGTCTCCAGGTGCTACAAATAAAGAGAAAAACTGCTGTAAACTGCTGCATGAAATACATGGCGACTGTGTACTAAATCAGTGAAGATTGGCAAAGGAATTCTGATGAGTTGTCTGTACCTAAAATATTACCAGACCTTTCCCTTTAAGAGATAGGCATTTTGATTTTTTTGTTCCAACAATTTCTAACTTTGTTTCCTGCATTCTATTACTTTCCTGCTGTCCAACATGTGAAACCATGCAGGAACCTACGTTAGGCCAGTTTTGTGCTTTTCCCCCTTTCTGCAGAGCTAAAGTTGAGCTCATTCACTCAATGTGAGAGTGTGTTGAAAGTTTATCAGATGAAAGGTTTAGTATAAAGGAGGATAGCTGTAACAGCAGTGCTGACAAAGGCATTGGTGAGAATTAATTAATCTATCTAACTACTCAGGTGGGTATTAAAGATCCCATGGCATTACTTCAAAGAGGAACAGGGAATTTGACGCAAAGTGTTCTCACTAATGTTTATTTCTCAGTAAGCATCACTGGCAACAAATTATCTGGTCATTATGTGATTGCTGTTTATGGGAGCTTGCTATCTGGAGTTGACTGCCATGTTTCCTACATTACTACATGATTAGATTTAATCAGTGCTCTAGAAATGCGAGTTATTTCTTTGTTTGTAAATATCTATCAGTCATAATGGAGGAATCCTTAAAATTGGTCAACCCCAGCTTTCAGTAAAATAAGATTTTGGTATTGCTGAAGCAGAGGAAGTGTGCGCAGGAGTTCTGTTGAGCTTGTCTAGTTAAAATCCTTAACAGGTGTTAAATATAGCTTTGGCAACATTTACGTCAAAATGTAAGAATTCATCTTTGCAACACTGCAGGTTTGTATTCATTCCAAAGAAAACTCGAGAAATAAGCACTAAAAGTAGGAAGTTCTGGAGAAACCCAGTAACACCTGGCAGTGTCTGTGCAGAAACAGAGTTAACTTTGCCTCTTGTTGAAAAGTAAATCCATATTGAACTCGAAATCTTTGTCAGCTGGTCCGACTGAGTTTCAATGGCATTTTCTGTTTTGTTGTCAGATTTCCAGCATCCACATTATTTCCCTCTGTGGTCTACAGTAGTTTGGGCTCTGATCTGTGTATCTATTCGAGACTTACGGGCGGCACGGTGCACAGTGATTAGCACTGCTGCCTCACAGCGCCAGAGACCCGGGTTCAATTCCCGGCTTGGGCAACTGTCTTTGTGGAATTTGCACGTTCTCCCCGTGTCTGTGTGGGTTTCCTCCGGGTGCTCCAGTTTCCTCCCACAGTCCAAAGATGTGCAGGTTAGGTGAATTGGCCGTGCTAAATTGCTCGTAGTGTTAGGTGAAGGGGTAAATATAGGGGAATGGGTCAGGGTGGGTTGCTCTTCGGTGGGTCGGTGTGGACTTGTTGGGCCCAAGGGCCTGTTTCCACACTAAGTAATCTAATCTAAAGGAAGATGTAAGACATCTTTTTGTATGTAATGGTGAGGAAGCTAAGGGAAAGTTGTTTTTTTCAGTTGAAAGATGGTGAGGCAAAAAGATATTCTGATTAGAGTAGGATAGGAAAAGTGGAATATGACGAAGTGCACAGAAAGTAAGTTTCATCAATCAGTTGAGATCTTGGTGACAGGAGTGATTACAAGGCTCAGGAGATGATCAGGAATTTGGTATAGGTGAGATTGAATGACTGTATGATGGGACGTGTAAATGGATGAGTGGATGTACATGGCTTCACTCAGTCACTTTAAACTTGTATAAATCAGGACCACACCCAGTGAATTATGAAGCTTCAGAGATGAATTTTGAAAATCTCCAGATTTCAGAACCGGGGTTATCAGGGGCTATCATAATTACCAACAGTATAATACTGCACCTTTACAAAGGCAGGTGAGATCATAAGCCAGGAACCAGAGAAATGTTAACATTCTCTTAAATCTTTTCTGCACCCCAATCAATTTAATATCCTTCCTCCAGCAAGGCAAATAGAACTGTACACAGTACTGTAGACTTGGCCTCACCACTGTCCTCTACAGCCACAAAATAACGTCCCAATCCCTATATTCAGTGCTCTGACTAATGAAGGCTGGCGTGTTGAACACCTTCCGAACCATCCTCTCTCTGTGTGACATTACTTTCAAGGAACTATGTTCCTGAACCTTTGGCTATCTTTGTGTAACAATATTTCCCAAGGCCCGACCATTAACTGTGTAAGTCCTGCCCTGATTTGTCTTAGAAAATGCAACACTTTGCATTTATCTAAATTAAATTCCATCTGCCACTATCCAGCGTCCCAGCTGATCAAGACCTCGTTGCCCTCTTAGATAACCGCCTTCACTATCCACTATATTACCATGCTTTTTATATTCTCTTCCAAATCATTTACATAATTGTTAAACAACGGTGGGTCCATCAGCAATTGCTGTGGAACACCACTGGTCACAGGCCTGCAGTCTGAAAAACAACCCTGTACAACCACCCTCTGTTTCCTACTGTCAAGGCAATTTTGTATCCAATTGGCTAGCTCTTCCTGGATCCCATGTGATCTAACTTTACAAACCTGCCTAACGTACAGAACCTTGCTGAAAGCCTGACTAAACTGCTCTACTGCTCCAATCTCATCTATCTTCTTGGTCATATCCTCAAAAAAAGCTCAATCAAGTTTGTGAGACATGACTTCCCACGCAAAAAGCTATGCTGACTATCCCTAATCAGTCCTTACCATTCCAAATGCATATAAATCCTGTCTCTGAGTCCCCTCCAACAACTTACCCCCCACTGACATCGGACTCACCAGTCTGTCATCGTATTGGGCAAAGTACAGGTATTTTTTAGATTAGATTAGATTACTTACAGTGTGGAAACAGGCCCTTCGGCCCAACAAGTCCACACCGACCCGCCGAAGCGCAACCCACCCATTCCCCTACATTTACCCCTTTACCGAACACTACGGGCAATTTAGCATGGCCAATTCACCTGACTTGCACATCTTTGGACTGTGGGAGGAAACCGGAGCACCCGGAGGAAACCCACGCAGACACGGAGAGAATGTGCAAACTCCACACAGTCAGTCGCCTGAGTCAGGAATTGAACCCAGGTCTCTGGCGCTGTGAGGCAGCAGTGCTAACCACTGTGCCACCGTGCCGCCCTTTCTGGTATAATGAGATGGTTCCATTCCTGTACAACCTCGTGCTATAGAGAATTGCGCTGCAGAAGATCACTGTGGGATATCACTATACCTATGCAGTAGAAAAGTCATGCTATCCAAATACTGTCCACTGTCCTAGGAGAAAGTGAGGACTGCAGATGCTGGAGATCAGAGCTGAAAATGTGTTGCTGGAAAAGTGTAGCAGGTCAGGCAGCATCCAAGGAGCAGGAGAATCGACGTTTCGGGCATGAGCCCTTCTTTAGGAGTATCCACTGTTCGTCAATCGCGTTATAGCCAATTCGTGTTGGTGGAACATTGGTTGTACCAGGAATGCTTGTAGTCAGAATGCGAAACTCATTACAGGAAGTCGTTGTGATGAAATGCAAAATTTATGAGAAAATCCTGAATGAGTATGTGAGGGCAATAATGAATAGGACACCTTGACACGGTTAGATGAATTGAATAGAATGAAAGGAAGTAAAAACAATGACTGCAGATGCTGGAAACCAGATTCTGGATCAGTGGTGCTGGAAGAGCACAGCAGTTCAGGCAGCATCCAACGAGCAGCGAAATCGACGTTTCGGGCAAAAGCCCTTCACTGATCCAGAATGAAAGGAAGGTTGAGTTAGGCATAATCACTAACATGGATCTGTGAAGGTAATCAGCCTGTTTCTCAAGTCTAGCTTCTACATTCATATGCATGTGGTCATGGGTAACATTATGTTATTGTCAGACTTGTTCGAAGCTGTGGATGAGTTTGCTTAACATCAGAATTTGGGGACTGTTGTCTGTCTGATCATGGGTTTGGAGTCAGATTCCAGTGACATGTTGAACAACAGTAACCAAGACCACTGCAATCTCCTTTCATCTTTCACCTGGTGGGCTATACCATCTTCCTTCAGTTGGTCTGACATTGGGAAATTTTAATACATTACAGATATAAAAAGTCTTGTATATAGTAGATATTTCGTGTAACTCAATCAGATGCCATGTCACACTTGATTATCATCTTTTTTGTTTTAGAAGAAAGTACCTTCTAACCCACCGAGCAATGCTTTGGGGAAGCCCATACACACATAATATTACAATATTATCTCTCCACAACCCAATCCTCTCTGACATACAACAGAAATTAAAAGTGTCATTGCTCTGAAAAGCACTTCTGTTTTGAGATAATTTTTAAAAATATCCCATGAAGAGAATGAAGTTAAGCTTGAGCATGTGATGTAGTGGTTATTGTACTCAACCAGTAACAGAGATCATGAATTTAAACCTTGATTGATTTTTGATAAGCAAAGGGGTGAAAGGTTATGGAGAGGTACATGGGAATATGGAGCCGTGGTGTCATTAAGTAGTTAAGCATGATGCGTGACCTAATCCTGCTCCTTGTTTGAGCGTTCATCATTAAATCCTGCCATGGCAAGTTGGAAATCTAATCATTTCTAGGGTGGCACCAGAAAGCTGAACATGAAGGTTTTAAACTGGTTCATTAATGCCTCAATTGGAAGAGAATCAGCCACTTATTAACTGAGCCTAAGTGAGGACTGCAGATGCTGGAGATTAGAGTCAAGAGAGTGGTGCTGGAAAGGCACAGCAGGTCAGGCAACATCTGAGGAGCAGGAAAATCGACGTTTTGGACAAAAGCCCTTCATCAGGAATGAGGCTTGCAGCCTTGGGGGTGGAGAGGTAAATGAGTTTGCTCAACGGTTAATTCACCTCCATCTCCACTGAACTGGCATATCCAGCTAGCCATTATTCCGAATCAAGAAGGAGCCACCTATGTTTTAAGTGTAACCAGGGATAGGTGAAGCTTGAAGTATGTCAGAATTGCTCACATTCCAAATAAAGAGCTACAGGCATTTTTGCAATGTTAATCGAAAAAGAGTAACAGTGGGGAAAAAAAACTGCGTATAGAATACCTTAAAAAGTGAATGTGTTTCTGCACATTGTTTAAACAACAAGTGCGCTGAATAACTTTTCAATGGGCTGGTCCTGACCTATTCTACAGGTTATCATGACAATGACTTGGCATCCAGTGCTGTGTGAAATCATGCCAGCATGTTTGTCACTTCCCACCATGCGCATATCATTTGGCATCCATATTCGTTTGTAGTCCTTTTTGCCTCTTTTTATAATTGGATATCAATGCACAATTTGTAACGCAGACCCCTTTCATCCACACAGGACAGAGCCCATGTTGTGAAGTTGTACTTTTTACACTTAGGAGAGACACCATGCTACATAAATTTCAGATGTTCTAGCTGTATGTCACTTAAACCCATCACTGAGTGTCTTGGAAGTCATGAATTAATTGAGCGAGCACTATCCTTTTGAGGCAATGATGGAAAATTTAAAATATTTAACAGGAAGTTTGTGGAATTATAAATGTAAGACTCTTCATTCCCTGAGCATCTGTCCTGACAAGCACTCCCAGAATCTCTACAATGCACTCACTCTTCTAACCTCCAGAGAACATCGGCTGATTCTACTCTATTTCTCTCTTGTCCTAGGAATTATGCTTTCATTGCACCCTTTCTGAGGCAAGTGTTCTTCCTTGTTTACAGAGACCAAAACTGTGCACAGTATTCCAAATGTGGACTTGCTAAAGTCCCACAATTTTGTGGCGAGATTTCTTTAAAACTCTTGCAATATTGGAAGGCATATTATTTGCCTTCATAATTGTTTGCTGCAACTACATTCAACTTTGTGTTTTTTGCATTACACCGATCTCCTTATGTATTATTGTTGTATATTGTAAATAGCTGATGCTGTTATCCTTGATGCACTCCTACAGTAACACCTGCCAAACTGAGAGTGACTGATACGTTCACACTGTGATGCGTATCCTTGAACACAGCATCTATTCCTGTTTATATGTTACCCCCAACCTCGTCTCCTTGTCTTGTGTATTAACACTTTGTATGGCACATTACCTTTGGAAACTCCAAATCTTGCAAAGCCTTTTCAAAATGATATATGTAAGCTGTACCCATTGGTTCCCTCACCTACCCTCTAGGTTATATCCTTTAAAAAGAGCTATTATATTTTTCAAACATGATTTTTCTTTAATTAAATTATGTTTGGTTATATTATGAGTTTCTAAATGTCATGTAACCACTTAGAAGTAGAATGATCCTTACATTTCTGTCTGACAGGTACCAGGTTAACTGGCTTGTAGTTCTGTTTACTGTCTCCTTTTCTTAAAACAGTGTGTTCCACTCGTTAACTTGCAATCTGCTGGACTGTTCTGAATTATGGAATTTTGGCAGATCATAGCTAAAACAACCACTCGATCTCTACATCTTATCAATCTCCAGGGCATAGGCCATCAGGTGTAGTCAACCTTTGTCAGCTTTTAGTCGTTCAGTTCGCCACTGCTTTGTAATATTAAATACATTTGTTTCCCCAGTCTCATTTATGACATTTGGTTCCCCGCTATTCCTGCTATCTTCTCCATATTGTGAAAACAAGGACAGAATATTGATTTAATGTCTCTGCTATTTTCTCATTCATTCCTAGCGGCGAATTTGTGTGCAAGTTTCTAATGCGTAATGTGGAATCCACTTCATAGTTTTCATGAGTCAGAAGTCAGGGTTCTGCCACTGACCCTTAGTTGACAACATGTAGTGGTTAAGTGATGCCAACCTTGCATTTTAAAAGAAAGATTTTTTACAGGCAGTCCCAGGCTAGTGAATGGATTTGGTTTTGAAGGATATTTGGGAATTGGTTTGTGTGCAAGTCAGAACACAATTCATGCCAATTTAAAGCAGCTGTTAATAAGTACAGTAAATATTCCTATGTCAGATATTTAAAATTACTTATATGGGATCATGTCCGTAGCATTCATAAGTGATGCTCCTAATTGGGGTTCCCCGATTTTAGAATATTAGTTTAATATACTTTTAGTCATTTGGGGCATGAACGTGAGTACTGCTGTGAAAAGGTGCATTTGTCAAAGCTTGTCAACTTGCACTAATCAGGACAATTTTTAAGAAATTCCAAACTAAATGGAAAATAACTATCATCAAGCCAAAACAAATTCAGCCTATTAAATAAATTAGTAATGTGCTGTATGAATTTCATTGCTGTTCTGATGTTACATTTGAGGACTGTATGTCTTAAAGAAAACCATATCCTGTGTTTTGAAAACTCAGACCTTGTGTCTCATGTTAGATGTAATTCCATGAATTGCATTGCTCAGTATGCCTGACTAGGTGAAGGATTACACTTGGTGCTTCTTGCTAAAACTAAATTTTGGTGGGAGGAATTTCCCAGGTTTTGAGATCTGAGGACATGCACCAAAAGGTGATGGAAATCTAAACTTAATGGCTGACTGGCAAAGCTCTTTGTGGATTACACAAAGCCCAGAGAGGAAATGTCACACCTAAAGGTGCCAAAAAAACTCCAAACAGCTGTCCTTTAAAAAGGATGATGCAATTCAAAACACATTGGACTTTAATCGCAGTTTGCTACTGAAATAATGAGGGACTGACTGCCTCTTTCAGCAGCAGGTTGTCTTGTGACGTTTGTCTTCAACTGCGGATTTGTTTGTGTTTTACCCTTCCAGGTGGTTAAAAGCCAAATGCAGCCCCTAGTCTTTGGGTCCTAGTCGCCCTGTCTGCTAGACTAGTGGGTGGTGAAGGTCATAGATCGAGGTAGCTAGTTAGATCGCTGTTGGCAAGAAATCAGGATAAAATCCTGTCAGCTGACCTGATGAGCCAAGGATCTCAAAATTAACTGCTTCTGTACTAATGGCAGCATTCCCGAAATTGTCCACCTTAACATTCCAGTATGCATTCTTCATGATGTGGAGGTGCCGGTATTGGACTGGGGTGGTCAAAGGTAAAAATCACATGACACCAGGCTACCTGAAGGAGCAGTGCTCCGAAAGCTTGTACTTCCAAATAACCTGGTGTTGTGAGAGTTCTAACTTTGTCCATTCTTCATGGAATACAAGGACTAATTCACATTTCCCTTCAACTTTTTTTCTTTTTGCAGAATTCATATTTCCAATCTATGTGTGTGTTTGTTTTGTTACCTTTTCTCACACGTACCAGCTAATAAACACCCAGACCTGATTAATTGTCTCTCTTTAAACCATAAATGTATTCAACTTAGAAAGGCATGTATGAAGAAGGAATCCTTTGTAAAATAACCTTGTTGCCACCAACCACAAGAGGTGTTGGAAAAAGAAGTGGAGCTGTTCACCCCTCCTCGCCTGGGGGTATAAGTGTTTAGGGGTTTTCCCGTCTGGAATTGGGAATCCTCAGCTGGTGACTGTAACAGAATGTGCCATGCCTTCCTGTCAAGCAAGGATGTATTCATGCCAAAGAGAGACAAAAGATCATGAGTCCCTAGCTGGACAGGAATAGTGGTGGAACCCAGAGTACAGCCTTAGCTCTAGTTCTGCACATCCCGTACCCTTATTCATCTCGGATCTGGGCATTAAACTTATCGACTGGTAGTTTGACCTGTAACCTGATCTGCGCTGGCCTGTGAATGCTGTATTGAGGGTTTACACAGGGACTGTACCCATCGGAAAACGAATGGGTTTCTTTCTTGTTTGGAAAGAGGGGTTTTTGTAGAAATTTACTGTACAGTTGGATGTTTTATGGTTAGGTCGTTCTTTGCTGCATGCTTGCCAACTCTCTCAGTTTCACCTGTAACCTGAAGATTTTGGTTTCTTGAAGTGGAAAGAGAAACAAGTTTAAAATTTTAAGCTGAACTCTGGTGAAGAGACTTTCTGATTCCGCAGCTCCGGACTCACCCCTTCAGGATCTATCCGCATTGTATTTTTGAGAATCATTAGCGGAGGGGGGTTGTCAGAGGTTGGAGATATAGAAAGTTTAATTAAACTCCTGACCTCTGCCCATATTCTATCAATGCAGAGAACGACAGAAAACCCCCAACCTGCATCCGGTTTAAGCTGGTACAATCCACTTGGAAAAGGACCTGCTGAGCCAATTCTCTAGCTAAATCTAGGTGCACAATGGATAGAAAAAGCAGGTGAAACAGGCCCTCTAGAGGACGCTCTCATGACTGTGATTAGGCTTTGCACTACAGGTATCGTGGTCAAGAAAATCCCTGACAGTTGTAATGCATTGTACACCTTTATGCTGTCTGTTCAGAAGTAAAGCAATAGGGCTTCCAAATTGTGTAAATATGTTTGTGGCTAAATTTAAAAGATAAAGTATAGGGAAAGAAGGATATGTGTTTGCATGGTGTCTTTTCCATTCACAGAATGTTCCAAATCTTTTTGCAGCCAATGAAATAGTTTTGAAAAGTGGCCACTATTACAATATTACGAAATATAGCAGCTGATGTGCTCCTAATAACACGTTGCAAATGACAGGAAAACACTTTGATGTTGTTTGAATGATAAACATTGTACATCAGGGAAACATTCCTTACTCTCTCTCAAATTAGTGCCATGGTTTTTTCTAATGTACTTGAGGGTTAAGCATCTGGTTAGGATCTTGGTATCTTTTATTTTATCCTTTGGACCTCACCACTAGGTCAGACTTTATTGCTCATCCCTAAATGCCCTCTAGAAGGCAACGGTGAGCTATCTCCTTGAATCACTACAGTCTGTGGGGTATATGTATACCTGCACAGCAGTTAGGGAGAGAGTTTCAGAATTTTGACCAGCGATATATTTTCAGGTCAGGATGGCCTTGAGGGGAACTTGCAGATGGTGATGTACTTGTGTATCGGTACTCCT
Source organism: Hemiscyllium ocellatum (assembly GCF_020745735.1). Lineage (NCBI taxonomy): Eukaryota > Metazoa > Chordata > Chondrichthyes > Orectolobiformes > Hemiscylliidae > Hemiscyllium > Hemiscyllium ocellatum. The sequence continues at coordinate 15,724,190 of NC_083403.1, forward strand.
CTCTTTGAGAGTTGGAAGGTGCTGTTGAAGGAGCCTTAGTGAGTTGCTCCATTGCATCGTGTAGATGGTACGCACTGCTGCTACTGTGCGCCAGTTGTTGATAGAGTACCAGTCAAGCAGGCTGCTTTGTCCTGGCTGCTGTCAGCTTCTTGTGTTATTGACCTACCTCAGTAATACATTAACATGTTGTCTTGCGTTATCTGCTCAATTTATGGAATGGGGTTTAAAACTCTGAAATTTTTGGAATTTTCTATCCCATAGGGTTGTGGGTGTTCACTTGTTAAGTATATTCAAATTTGAGATTGTAGCTTTTAGGGTGCTAAGGAAATGTGTCAATTCTTTTGTGGGTTGTGGGCATAGCTGGCAGTCCCAGCATTTATTTCTCATCCCTCCGATCTTCAGTAAACGTCCTCAAGGCAGCCTTTGAGATACACAACAATGCAGAATTGCCAACCAGAAACTGATAGCCAAGTTCCATACCCATAACGATAGCCCCGACTGTGACCTTGGGTTCATGTTATGTTGTGTGTGAACCCACCATACTGTTCTGTATCTGTAAACTCTTCCTTACTGTCCTGTTTTGACACCATCACCTTGGTAACTTGTGATCTCTCTGTCCTAATTAGTTTGTATAGTTTTGGCTGACTTGTCACTTTGGTTAGACCCTCAGCATACAACTCCTAACCCTGTCATGTTGACTTGCCTCCAACACCATTTTATTTTTATTTTTGTAATTATCTCTCTGCCTCCATTAATCAGATCATTGGTCATCCCTTCACTTGTTATTCAGCCTGTAGACACTCCATTCACACCAATGTACGGTCTTTAGGTCTCACTGCCTATAAATTCCGTGCCTGTGTTCTTTTCTTCACTTCACCTAATGAAGGAGCAGCTTTCCAAAAGCTTGTGATTTCAAGCTGTTGGACTATAACCTGGTGTAGTGTGACTTCTGATCTTGCCCACCCCAGTCCAACAGCAGCACCTCCACAACATAGGACGATGGTCGTGAACGATGTCAGTCATCTTAGCTCCAGGGCATCTGTACAGGAGTCCCTCAGGGTAGTATCCTAGGCCCAACCATCATCAGCTGCTTCATCAGTGACCTTCCCTCCATCGTAAGGTCAGAAGTGGGATGTTCACTGTTGATTGCACAATGTTCAGCACCATTAACGACTCCTCAGGTACTGAAGAGTCGTGAATGTTCAAGCGCAACAAGATCTGGACAATATCCAGGCTTGGGCTGGCAAGTGACACTCGTGCCACACAAATGCCAGGCATTGACCATCTCCGTTAAGAAACAATCTAATCACCGCCCTTTGACATTCACTGGTCTTACCATCGTCAAATCCGCCACTTTCAATATCCTGGGGATTACCATTGAGAGCAATCCAACTGGACTTGCCACATAAACACAGTAGCAGCGAGAATACATCAGAGGCTAGGAAAGTGTAGTGAGTAATTCAACAGCTTCCCCCCCCCAACAAGCCTGTCCACCCTCTATAAGGAACAAGTCAGGATTGTGATGGAATACTCCCCATTTGCCTGGATGGTGCAGCTCCAACAACACTCAAGAAGCTTGACCCCATCCAGGACAAAGCAGCCTGCTGGACTGGCAGCACATCCACAAACATCCACTACCGGCAGTCGATGGCAACAGTGTGTACTATCTACAAGCAATTCATCACCAAAGATCCTTGGATAGCACCTTCCAAACCCATGACCACTTCCACATGGAAAGACAAGGGCAGCAGATACATGAGAACTCTACCCTCTGCAAGTTTTCCTCCAAGCCACTCACTATCCTGACTTGGAAATAAATCATCATTCTTCATGCTGACTCAAAATCCTGGAATTCCCTCCTTATGGATCTCGCTCCAGCTTGTGGACTGTAGTGGGTCAAGAAGCCAGCTCACTAACACCTCAAGGGCAATTAGGGCTGGGCAATAAAGTGCTGGTCATCCAGCAATTCACCATGGGCAGCATGGTGGCTCAGTGGTTAGCACTGCAGCCTCACAGTGCCAGGGACCCAGGTTCAATTCCAGCCTCGGGCGATTGTCTGGGTGGAGTTTGCACTTTCTTCCCGTATCTGCGTGGGTTTCCTCTGGGTACTCCGGTTTCCTCCCACAGTCCAAATATGTGCAGGTCAGGTGAATTAGCCATTCTAAATTGCCCGTAGTGTTAGGTGCATTAGGGAAATGGGCCTGGGTGGGTTACTCTCCGGAGGGTCAACATGGACTTGTTGGGCCGAAGGGTCTGTTTCCACACTAGGGAATCTAATCTAATCACTCCTAGGACATCAGCATGAAAGAACAGTGATCAATGCTGGTGGTATTACGAGACATTTCAGATCCAGAGTGAAACCTGGCATGAGATACCATATGTTTGTTTTGGTTTTGTTAATGTCATGGTCAGTTATGGCAGCATAGTCATATGAAGCTGCAGGGTAACTTTAATGTCAGAACATCAGCTTATAGCAAAAAGGATTTTAAGAAAAAGCTGTCTAGATGTAGCAAAAGAAACATTTTTAAACAGCCAACCAAACAAAGTTTCAACCTAATCCCTAGCACCATCACTTTGTAACCATTTAAATCAAGAGAAGCTACCTCTGAATCAAATCTTTAAGTTTGGCTTTGCTGATTCTCACCAGTTTCTGTCTTATAAATTATGGAGTTGTTTTACGTGGCTACTTTTAAAACAGAGTTTAGGTTTTCTCAGCTTCTAATATACTCTTATTAATTCTTGTTTTTCTGACTTATGGCCATAATGAGTATAGCTGTAATGTAACTTTCTTCATTTCTCTACTTTGTATCTAAGGATTATACCCAGGTACTGTGTACCTGAGATGGAGCTGGATGTGGCGACTTTTCAACTTTTCACTGTACTCATTTGAGTATGTGTGACAATAAAGCTAATTCACTTATTCATTCACCTGCAGACTTCTAACCGAATATAAGTGGCCTGGAAATTGCAAATTGGACTTTTCTCCTGAGGTAACCTATCCTTTGAACTGTTCTACGAAACAACTCCCATCGAGGAGAGAGAGTTCCTTCTGATTGGTGTCAGATTTCCTCCGAACTGCCCTAAGAACAATCAGTCTTTGGGTTTGCTAAATCAACAAAAAGTCAACCCTTGCTCAACTGAAAACAAGCTCATGGCCTTTACTGTTCCACCTGTCATAAACCACCACTGTATCAGTAATCTTTTCATTCATACTCCAGAGGCTCCCTACATTTTGACATTGGCTAGGTCACACTTTCAGAAGAACAGTCTGACCTCATTTATTGTAAGCACTTTTAAAAGAAGAAAACAATACCCTGTGACACTCTTTTAAAATCCAAATTTTAAAATTTTATTTATATTTATCTTTGTATATAAATGTCTTTCATCATGCTGCTCACAAATCAAACTCCTTACTCTCCGTATCTTATAATTTGAATGTTTACGTGTGTGTGTGCAAGAGAGATTTTATTAAGTTTTCAGTGTTCTCAGTTTGTGATTTGCTTTAACAACACAGGTATACACACAACACCAGACTTAGCTCCACAGCACTGGTAATGAATTCGAGAGGGAAACAGGGAGGAGCATTGAGTGACTAGAGCCAAGATTAAAACCACAATCACCCAGAGCTTTTATTAAAGTGAGCTTAAATACTAATTGCCATTGATGTTAAAACAGTTACTTTTCCTAAAGGGAGATGCTGATTGGATTGTTTATGTATGCTAGTGGGTGGTTTTACAGCTATATGTTAGGCTTTGTATGTGTGGGCACTTTACTAACATATGAACGTTGAACTGTTTCAGTCTGTAAAAGATAGCTGCTGCTATAGTTACCAGTGTGTTACTAACTTGTTTCAGGCTTGTTGCCAGACCACAGACCTGCCCTGCCACAAGGACACATCCCAAAAAAACACAAGCCCCACTTAAACAGGTAAGTGCCTCTTTTTGAGATGGGAAGGGAAGGATTGCTAGAGCATTTAGAAAAAGCACACCAAAGACAACACCATCAAAACACGTGGAACTCTGTTATCCATAGGGGTGGAGGTGCAGACCGAAAGAAATCATATTCCATTCCAAACCTTGACATGACATGGCTTTGTCTCTCTAATGAGTTGCCGAAAAAGACTGATGCACTTTGATTTTGGTTGTATAGATTTAGCATCTAAACTGTAGACCCAGGATACTGGACGGTGAATGGTAATCTCAAGGGTTTAGCCATTAGTTTATAGGATCAGGGACACGCTATTCAATAACTGGTTGCCTGAAGGACATAGCCATTTGTAAAGCCAAGAGGTGTCACCGATCACAAAGTGGGGATCGGACAATCAACCACCTGCGTAGCACTTTAGAAGAAACCAAATTGGTTTGTAAGCTTGTGGTTGGTGCATGACATTAAATAATATTTCAGGCACACTGGTGCATGAGCATTTTAAGTTGAAAGTGTTGCTTGGGGCAAAAGGTGCTAGCATAGACTCGTACAGCACGGAAACAGACCCTTCGATCAAATTAGTCTAGACTTTCACATCTGACCTAATCCCACTTGCCAGCATAGAGTCATGGAAACAGACCCTTCGGTCCAACCAGTCCATGCTGTTCAGATATCCCAACCCAATCTAGTCCCGCCTGCCAGCACCCGGCCCATATCCCTCTAAACCCTTCCTATTCATATACCCATCCAAATGCCTTTTAATTGTGGCAATTATACCAGTCTCCACCACTTCCTCTGGCAGTTCATTCCATACATGTACCACCCTCTCTGTGAAAACGTTGCCCCTTAAGGTCTCTTTTATATCTTTGCCCTCTCACCCTAGACCTATGCCCTCTAGTTCTGGACTCCCAAACCCCAGGGAAAAGACTTTGTCTATTTATCCTATCCATGCCCCTCATAATTTTGTAAACCTCTATAAGGTCACCCCTCAGCCTCCGACGCTCCAGGGAAAACAGCCCCAGCCTATACTACCTCCCCCATACCTCAAATCCTCCAACCCTGGCAACATTCTTGTAAATCTTTTCTGAACCCTTTCAAGTTTCACAACATCTTTGGCCCATATCCCTCAAACCCCTTCCTATATACCCATCCAGTTGCTTTTTAAATGTCAGTGTACCAGCCTCCACCACTTCCTCTGGCAGCTCTTCCATACATGCACCACCCTCTGTGTGAAAAGTTACCTCTCAGGCCCTTTGTGGGCAGCACGGTGGCACAGTGGTTAGCACTGCTGCCTCACAGCGCCAGAGACCCGGGTTCAATTCCCGACTCAGGCGACTGACTGTGTGGAGTTTGCGCGTTCTCCCCGTGTCTGCGTGTTTCCTCTGGGTGTTCCGGTTTCCTCCCACAGTCCAAAGATGTGTGGGGCAGGTGAATTGGCCATGCTAAATTGCCCGTAGTGTTAGGTAAAGGGGTAAATGTAGGGGTATGGGTGGGTTGCGCTTCGGCGGGTCGGTGTGGACTTGTTGGGCCGAAGGACCTGTTTCCACACTGTAAGTAATCTAATCTAAAAAAATCTTTCCCCTCTCACCTTAAACCTATGCCCTCTAGTTTTGGACTCATCTATCCTAGGAAAAGACCATGGATATTCACCCTATCCACGCCCCTCGTGATGTTACAAACCTCTTGGTCACCCCTCAGCCTCCGATGCTCCAATAAAGACTACCCCAGCCTCTCCGAATAACTCAAGATCAGTCCCAGAAACGTCCTTGGAAATCTCTTTTGCACTCCCTCAAGTTTAACCGCATCCTTCCTCTAGAAGGGTAACCAGTATTCTAAAAGTGGCCTTACCAATGTCATGTCGAGTTGCAACATGACGTCCCAATATTCTGACCAGTGAAGGGAAGCATGTCAAATGCCTTTTTCCTCACTATCTACTTGCAATTCCACTCTCAAGGAGCTATGCACCGGCATCCATAGGTCTCTTTGTTCGGCAGTACTTCCTCGGACCCTACCATTAACTGTAAGGCCTGATTTGCCTTACCAAAATGTAATACCTTGCAATTATCTAAATTAAATTCTATCTGTCACTCCTCAGCTTATTGGCCCATCTGATCAAGATCCCGTTATACTTTGAGATAATCTTCTTCATTGTCCACAGCAACACTTATTTTGGTGATGTCTACGACCGAACTGACCGTACCTGCTGAGTTCACATCTGAATCATTTATGTAAATGATGAAAAGCAGTGGACCAATACCAACCCTTGTGGCACTCTACTGGTCACAGGCCTCCAGTCTGAAAAGCAGCCCTCAACCATCACCTTCTGTCTCCGACCTTCAAAGTTGCTGGGATGCTTGTCACTGAACTGAAACAGTCAATTGAAAGTGAAAAGGATGTACTCCATCTTCATGCCCATCTTTCCCACCCAATTATATTTTCCAGTGTTAAAATGTTAGACTTCTTCTAAAGAGTATTGACGTGTTTAAAATGTGGAGTTGCTACGATGTTAAGCCATTGAAGGAAATAGAATTGGTCCCTTTTAAGGGAAGCTACAGAAGTACACAATAAAGAAAGGAATATGCAAGCAAGGGTGAAGATCATGTGGCACCTAAACACCAGCTTAGATCAGCTGAACTGAGCGGTCCGTGTGTGTGCTGTAAATCCTACGTCATTGTCACCATTCAATACGATGAAAGTATCGAACAGTTAATTCAGCAGTTTGCACATAACTTGCTCCTGTCCTGTGTGCTGGTCTCCTAAGGCAATTTTCCATGTTTTTGTTGTTGAATTTTTGAATTGAACGACAAATGTATTTTGGCCACAGAAAGGAGACACTGTTTAAAACACAGCAGGAGAAATGATCTCCAGGTGCTTTGGGTAGCTCCCCAAGCTAAATGGCAAAGGGCAATCCTGGAGGCTACCAGCCCTCCTGGACGTTAAAATGTTTTGTTTCTGCCAGTAACCCTCCCTTCCCCCCCCAAACTTTCCATATAATATTAATAGCTACATGATAGCAGATTGTATTCATGCGTCTCTGGGCTGACAGATGTATCTCATAACATGCTTTTCATAATCTGCTGGAGGTAGCTCTTGGGTGGTATGTATCTATCCAGTTGGAACATTGCTGGTTATATTGTGCTAGAGTAGGTCCACAAGCCAATGAAACAGCCTCACCTTGTAACTTCTCACATTGTGCACACATGATCAAAGGACTGGGAAGGGGGGGGGGGAGTTGTCATTTTTTGAAGCGGGCTGTATATTGTGTGTGTTTTTTCTTTAACGACATGTTGTGAGTACTCACTTTTCTTGGTAACTGCCTTGCCTTTTCAGCTGCTTTAACCAGAATGTTTACCAGCCTGGTTGTTGTGACATTAAAACTTAAGTTACTTGAGACCGATTTTTTTTTTCTGCTGTGGCTATGCCTTGCTTTCATTTCTCAAGAGGTATAGATTAAACCCTTCTATGGCTTTTCATGTCTGTACTCAACTCTGAAGTTGACCCGCAGACATGATGCTTAGTAGATGAGGGTCATTATCCACTCGATCTACTGTTCCTACGCCATGAGGAAACATGAACAGGGTGGTGGCAGCTGTAAGTATGTTGTGAATTTGGTTATTTTTATTAAGTATGATAGAATTGGAAGCATTCAGTACGGAATGAGACCATTTGACTGTCAGGTTCATGTCAACCTCTTATCAGAACTATGACCTATTTCCTTGTAACCATTAATACATTTCTTCTAGTTTTCCAAATTCCCTCAAATGATTGGCTCTGCTTCAACAACCATTCATATTAAAAGTATGCCATGTTGACCATTGTTCTGTGTGGAAATAGGGAAGCGATGTGCGTACGTTAGGGAATGAATCATTCTCCCCTCCAACCCTGATCCGGGTAATGTTGGGCAGTGCCTAGTAGCTGATGAGAAAGCAACAGTTCAATATATTAGGTGGAAGCCCAGAGTCCAGCCCACTCTTTTTCAACGGCTGATGGGTTTCTTGCACGTTGCTGCCTCGAAGTCAGATTTCTGATGTACTTGCAGTTTTCTCCCTTGTCTCCCCTGAAGGTGGAATAGACTGAAGTGCCTCTGCAGCATCTGTTAGCTTTACTTGATTCATTTGCAGGATGAGTGTCACCAGTAATGCTGCTTAGAGCATAGAACAATACAGCACAGAGCAAGCCCTTCGGCCCTCGATGTTGCGCCGACCTGTGAACTATTCTCAGCTCATCCCCTACACTATCCCAAAATCATCTGTGTGCTTTTCTAAGGATTGTTTAAATCTCCCTATGGTGGCTGAGTTGCAAGTACATCAGAATTGACGTGGAACTTGTCCTCAAAAGTCCATCAACATTAAAACTGTAGTGACTGGCTTATACATGAGGTTTGCAATCCAGTGGAACCCCAGTGATAGTTTAACACACCAATGCAGATGAAAGGTTACATATCTACTAAGTGTCACCTTGAGAGTTAAAGCTTCAACAAGTACCTTAAATTCAGCTTCTTGGCCTCCACAAGGCTGATATGTTTTAAAATAAAATGTTTTTTTTTTGATAATGATCAGATTCTTTGCCTTAACTTGCAATGTTGCCTGCAGCCATAGTTCTAACCTAATCAGATTTACTTAGTAGCTGGGTTCTCTTCTGTTATGTATGTACATTTTTGAGTGAGTTTATGTCTTAAGGAGTTTGCCAGTAGCAATCAACCACAACATGCAGTTTAACTGTTGAAATCTATTTAATTACGCTAAAACACACAAATCTTAAGTTGTACATTTGCTTTAAATGAGCCACAAAGCAGACATGAGGGAGCGATGTTTAAGTGTAAAACTACAGTAGTGATATGTTGGAAGGGAAAAGTTTCCTCCCTGTGGGAACAATCCCAAGCACCATTAACCAACAAACCCTTGTAGATTATTTCCTTAGTTGAATCTGACTTGGTCTGTGTCCAGAAATCCTACAAGTTGATCCTACAGTGCTATTTAAAAATAACTTGAGTGTTCTACTCAATATTCTTTCCTCAACACCACAGACTAATTCTCCATCTGATTTTCTTTAAGGGATCTTGGAATCATCAAACATTTACAGCATGTAAATAGATCCTTCAGCCCACTCGCTGTTTGCTGGTTCTCAAGCACCCGCTGACTCTAATCCCATGTTCCAGCATTTTGGCATAAACATCGAAACTCGGAGCAGGAATAGTCCATTCGACCCTTTGATTGGCAGAGCAAACTCAATGTGATCATGGCTGACCATCCCATCTCAACCCAGTTCCCACTTTCACCCCATACCCAGGGAGTGTACAATTAGGGATCACAGTCAAAGGATATGGGGATTGAGATGAGGGCTCCCTTGTCATTTGGAACATCCTTGCTGCATTTATCCTGTCTAGTTCTATGAGCGGTTCCAGTCTCTCTTTATATATAAGTCCTGCCAGGCCATTGTAGTAAATCTTTGTTGTATCCCCTCCATAGCCAGTGCATCCTTCCTCAGATAAGCGGACCAAAACTGCATATAGTGCTCCAGGTGTGGTCTCATCAATGCCTATGCAATTGGAGTAAGACAAGCTGCAGAGCTGGGCTGAGAGGTGGCAAATGGAGTTTAATGCGGACAAGTGTGAGGTGATTCACTCTGGTCGGAGTAACCGGAATGCAAAGTACTGGGCTAATGGTAAGATTCATGGTAGTGTAGATGGGCAGAGAGATCTCGGTGTCCAGGTACACAGATCCTTGAAAGTTGCCACCCAGGTTGACAGGGTTGTTAAGAAGGCATACAGTGTTTTAGCTTTTATTAATAGAGGATTCGAGTTCCGGAACCATGAGGTTATGCTGCAGCTGTACAAAACTCTGGTGCGGCCGCACTTAGAGTATTGTGTACAGTTCTGGTCACCGTATTATAAGAAGGATGTGGAAGCTATGGAAAGGGTGCAGGGGAGATTTACTAGGATGTTGCCTGGTATGGAGGGAAGGTCTTACGAGGAAAGGCTGAGAGACTTGAGGCTGTTTTCGTTAGAGAGAAGAAGGTTGAGAGGTGACTTAATAGAGACACATAAGATAATCAGAGATTTAGATAGAGTGGACAGGGAGAGCCTTTTCCAAAGTATGGTGATGGCGAGCATGAGGGGGCATAGCTTTAAATTGAGGGGTGATAGATATAGGGCAGATGTCAGAGATAGTTTCTTTACTCAGAGAGTAGTAAGGGTTGGGAATGCTTTGCCTGCAACGGTAGTACATTCGCCAACTTTAAGTACATTTAAGTCGTCATTGGACAAGCATATGGATGTACATGGAATAGTGTAGGTTAGATGGGCTTCAGAATGGTATGACAGGTCAGTGCAACATCAAGGGCCGAAGGGCTTGTACTGCGCTGTCATGTTCTATGTATGACATTCCTACTCTGTACTCGAATCCCCTCACTATGAAGGCCAGCCTCCCACTTGCCTCCTTCACTTCCTGCTGCACTTACATACATGCTTTTAGTGACAGGTGTACCAGGACACCCAGGTCTCATTGCACCTCTTCTTTTGCCAATCTTAAGAATAGTCTGCCTTCCTGTTTTTGCTGCCAAAGTAGGTAACCTCCCATTTCCCTACATTATAGTTCATTGGCTGTGCACTCCCAAAACTTGTCCACATCATACTAAGGTATATTGGTATCCTATGTTCAGCTCACCATCCCACTTGGTGCAAACCTGGAGATAATGCATTTCGTTCCTTCATCTAAATCGTTAATACAGTATTCTACCTATCAGTGCCTGCAGCAGTCGGTGGTCTGGCTTCTCCCAGAGTGTTTCAGGGCAGTGTGTTTTGGATAGACCCCCACCCTCTGTGTGCAAATAGCTTTTCCTCAAATCCCTTCAACATTAAGTTCCTTCACTTAAATCCATGCCTCCAGTCTATTGACTCCTGTACTTAGGAAAAACGTTTCTCCCCATCAACTATGCACCTGATTTTTTTTTAACTCCTCAATCAGGTCCCCCTCACCTTTCTCTGCTCCAAGGAAATCACCTCCAGCCTATCTACTCTGTTCAAAGCTGAATTGCTCCAGTCCAGGCAACATCCTGGTGAATCTTCTCTGCACCACCTGAGTGGAATCATATCCTTTCTCAGCTGTGGTGACCAGATCTACATATAGCTGTGGCTTAACTCACATTATTGAAAGCTCCATTATGAACTCTGTGCTTTTCTATCCTGTGCCTTTACTAATAAGGTCAGTTGTGCCAAATGTCGCCACCTTCATGCTGTTTGTCTATTCACCGACCTTCAAAGATCTACAGAGATGCACACAAAGGTCCCTTTGATTCTCTGATTGCCTTTCGGGTCCTACAATTCAACACATCCTCTCTTGCCTTGTTAGTCCTTCCAAGTGCATCGCCCCTCACTATTTTAGGATTAAATTCCATTTGCCACTGGTCAGCCCATCTGACCAGCCTGTTTATATCTTCTGAAAATCTAGGGTTGTCCTCCTTTGTATTAGCCACACCATCAATTTTCTGTGAACTTATTGGTCATACTTTGTATCTATGTGTAGATCATTAATGTGCACTACACAGTAAGGGACCCAGGACTGATGCTTGCAGAATCCATTGAACAAAGACTTTCAGTCATGAGAAAAACAGCCTTTGACCATCATGTTATTTTATTTCCCCTGATAAGCCAGTTTTGGATCCAAACTGCCTTCGATGCTACGGGCAGTTGGTTCCTTAACCAGTTGCTATGTCAGATTTCATGAAAAGCCTTACTGAAATCCAGGTGGACTATATCAACTGCGCGACCCTATTCTAAACACCTCATCAGCTCAAAGTTCAGTTAGATTTTTAAACATGATCTCCCCTTGGCAAAGCCATGTTAGCTATCCGTTCCTCTTTAAGTGGATATTTGTTCTGTCCCTCAAACATTTTCCAATAATTTCCCTGCCATTGATGTTCGAGTCACTGACCTGAAGTTTCCTGGCTTATATCTACTATTCTACTTGAATGATGGTACATCATTAGCTGTCCTTCAGACCTCAGGCACCACTTCAATGGCCAGAAAAGATTTAAAAATTACTATTAGAGCTCCTGCGATCTCCTCCCTTGCCTTTCACAATAGCCTGGGATAAATCTCATCTAGTCTGGTGATTTATCTAATTTTAAGCCAGCTCAAACCGCTAATATCTCCACCCTGTCAATGCTTATTTGTTCAAGTATCTCAGTCATACTCCCTGATTTGTATACCTCCATTGTCCTTCTCTACACTGAGTACAGATGCAAAATACTCATTGCAAATCTCATCCATGTCTTCAGGCTTCATGCACTCATTGACTTTTTGGTCTCTAATGGATTCACTGACTCCTCTGATTATCAACTCTCTCATTATACTTATAAAACTCCTTTTGATTTTACTTTATTTTTCCTACTAGTGTTTTCTCAAGCCTCCTCTTTGCCGTTCAAATTTACGTCATAAGTAAAGCCCTGTGCTTTCTATGATCCTGTGTCTGCCCCATAGGCTTTCCATTTTTTCCCTTTCCAATTCTGTACATCCTTGATGTCCAGCGTCCCCTGGACTGGTTAGTCCTGCCCTTCATCTTTATGGTAATACAATGACCCAACACTTGGTTTCCTTTTTGAATGGCGCACGCTGCTCTCATGTAGAATTTCCTATAAGTAGCTCCATCAAGTTAGCTTTGGCTAGGTCCTGTCATACCACTTGAAAATTGGCCTTCCAACATTCCAGTTCAGTTTAGTTCTTTTCCATAATAACCTTTGGTCACTGTCACCAAAATGCTCCACATTTCTACCACTAGCCCAGCTTCATTTTGTACAATTCGGTCCATCAACTCCTTGGAGGGCCGAAAGGCCTGTTCCTGTGCTGTAATTTTCTTTGTTCTATTCTGCCTTCCAGACTGATTTGGTTTTCCTTGTAAATTTGACAGTGTATCACTGCTGACTGTACTCCACTGTGTAACCCACCCCCCTGCCAAATTAATTTAATTACTCACACAAGCAAAAACCTCTGCAAGAATCGGAAAAAGAAAATCCTGGGAAAAACACAGCAGGTCTGGCAGTATCTGCGGAGAAAAAGCAGAGTTAATATTTCAGATCCTGTGACCCTTCTTTAGACTTGGACCCTGCAACGACGTTGTTCCTAATCTGACAGATCCCACCCTTCGCCAGACTCTGTGATCCAGGAGTCAGAAGACCTCCAAGTTGCATCAGCTCTTCAGCCAAGTATTCTTCTCTAGCATATGGGACTGAGCATTATCTTATATTGCAGTCTTCTGCTTTTCATTCTGCTACCTTGCTCCTTAAATGAAGGACCTCATCTCTTTTTGATGCTGTGTTATTAGAATGTGCCTGATCGACGCTGTCTGACTGATTTCCCCCCTCCTCCCCCCCCCCCCCCCCCCCCCCCCCCACCCCCCCTTTTCCAATTTCCTGCAGCAAATCAGTGATATCCACTCCTAGGAGGCAACACACCATCTTGCTGGGGTGCAGAATAACTGCACCGTTTGTTTAGTTAAGTCTACCCTCAATGTACCTGGTTGTGAAGAGCTTTGGAATGCAATGTGGCATAGTACAAATGCAGGTCATTAATTTTGGTTATGTAACTATTGAAGTTCAGAAACAGCACAGACCACAATGGGTGTTCTGAGCTCTACTGAACTCTCATTTGCCTCCTGTTCAGATATACTGTATTCCGTGGTTTCCCTGTATGCCCACAGTGTGCAAAATCACGGTTCATTGTTCAAGCCTCTGATTCAAAATTATTTTTTTCCAGGTCATAAAATTGAAATTCCTGAGCTCCTTCCTACAGTTTGTAGTCTTTAAAATTGAGTCCCCCACCCTTCTCAATTTCTTGCTTACTATTGTCCTGCCCTGTAAGGCTTTGCCTAGCATTTCTGATTTGAAAATAACATAAACAATTTTTCATAAACATCAGTTCTTTCAAAAAGGGCCAATTTCCTGTTTACTATATTTTGAGCTAAATTGTAAACCATTGTGTTTGCATGGAAATAGCCAACAATGTATTCTATTATATCCCTTAATATCAGTTTAAAATTAGTATTTCATTTTATTGAGTGTTTGCATCTTCCTTTCAAAAGCCTTGAGGATAAATCCTCATGTTCTTTCTTAATGAAAATTATTTACAGGACCATCAGTAATTTGTATTCACAAGGAGTCATTTTTCTCTCTCCCTTGCTTTTCTTTTGAAGTAAAATTATATTTGTGTTGTTTTTGTCCTTTTGGACCACATGTTACAGTTATGTGCGCAGAGTAACAGCTTACTGATGCAATCAGCTGCCTGTCGGTGTTTACAGTTTGGAAGCACAGTGCTCTTTGTTTGTCTCTGTGCAGTATCCTTGCTTTGCAAATCAAAGCTAAACTGGGGCAGAAACTGTGGACTAATGCACTTGAAAAGAGACTTTAATGGTCATAGGTGGAATGGATTTACAAATATCGGAAAATCAATCAAATCGGTAGCCATTGCGCCCATCAAGTACTCCACGTTGGATGTTGTACTGCTCCCAATATCAGAAGGGTTTCTTCGTGATTCCGGTGTAACAGTCCTATCTCCCACTGTGCCCCGTTTTGAATGCCGTGGTTGGGTCCTTGCTTGCTTTCATTATCTGAGCTGAAAATGTGTTGCTGGAAAAGTGCAGCAGGTCAGGCAGCATCCAAGGAGCAGGAGAATCGACGTTTCAGGCATGAGCCCTCCTTCAACCATTTTGAAGAACGGCTCATGCCCGAAACGTCGACTCTCTTGCTCCTTGGATGCTGCCTGACCTGCTGCGCTTTTCCAGCAACACATTTTCAGCTCTGATCTCCAGCATCTGCAGTCCTCACTTTCTCCTGCTTTCATTATCTCTCAATGTCTGTCTTGTACAGTGCAGTGAGGTGCATCTGATTAGCCATTTTACATTCTACAAGAAATGCAGAGGTGGCTGTGTAGAGGTAATATCACTGAAATAGTAATCTCAAGTGCCACACATGCTCTGAGGTATGGGGTCAAATCCAACTTTGATAGCTGATAGAATGCGAATTCAGTCAATAACTCTGGGATTAAAAACTACTCATCAGTGATCGTGACCCTCAAACACAGTGATTATCATAAAAATCCACTTGGCTTTTTAATGCCTTTTAGGGAGGCAAATGTGTTGTCCTCAGCTGCTCTGGTCTGCATGTGACTGCAGCCTCTCAGCACTATTGACTCATCATTACTCACTGAAATGACCCCAGCAAGTCAACTTGGTTCAGGGCACTTTGAGAGGTGCAACATATGCTGACCTTGCTAATGTTACCCATGTCATGTGAAAGTGTGTTACAAAGGAATATTATAAATAACACTGAATGACCAGTTACTGGTTTTATATGTGAAAGATATGTTGATCGACAGCAAAAGAACTCTCCTTGCTGTTATAGTCAGAGGGCTTGATTTTTCACCTGAAGGACAGCACTTTGAGCATTCTTCCAGTACTCCTCTGGAATTTCAACCTTGCATCATGCCCTCAGGTGCCAGAGTAAAACTTGAACCCACTATTTTGTGGCACAAGCACAAATGCCACTACTTTTCAAACCTGACTTGTACGGACAGGACCAAGCTGAGGCACTGTCGCAGGGCGGCCAAATCAGCAGTTTGTCTTATCCAATAGCTTGTAGTGACTTTCCCAATGGGTATGACAAGTAAGCTTTAGGTTTGAGCTTCAGGGAAAGGCTGAATAGGTTGGGACTGTTTACCCTGGAGTGTCAGGGGCTGAAGCATGACCTTTTAGAAGTTTATAAAATCAGGATAGGGTAAATAGACAAAGTATTTTCCCCAAGGTAGAGAAGTCCAAAACAAGAGGCCATAGGTTTAAGTTGAGAGAGGGGAAAGATTTAAAGGGGACCTAAGGGGCATATTTTCATGCAGAGGGTGGTGCATGTATAGAATGAGCTGCCAGAGGAAGTGGTGGAGGCATCTGGATGGGTCTATGAATATGAAGGGTTTAAAAGGAGATGGGCCAAATGCTGGCATGGGATGAGATTAATTTTGGATATCTGGTCAGCATGGACCAGCTGGACTGGAGAGTCTGTTTCTGTCCTGTACAACTGTATGGCTAAGAAAACTGAAAATTAATAGTTGTGCTGCTGTCAGAAAGGAAAGACCTGTTTTGGTGTTTCATGATAGTGTCAATATTTTAGCATGATGATGCTATAACATGAGTATGTTTGTATGAGATGTATTTTCATTTTTGGACAGTGATTCTATCCTGCCTCTTTCTGTAGTGCAGCTGCATTGCGATGAATGTGAGAGGGAAGCATCTTTCCAAGTTTATTCTTTGGTGTAGTCTACAGTTTCATTTTTAATTCTGCAACGGATTTGTACTCAGTTATCTGGTTAGCTACTATCGCATTGAGAAAAAAAATGACAGATGTCTAAAGAGAACAGTCTTGTCATGTCTTGTGGTATATGGTTTGTGTCAGCTCAGTGATTCCAATGTGCTTGTTGACACAGAGAGCTACTTTCATTTGCAGACTCTGACCATGTCCAATTAATTGCAACATTAGTGCAGATTAGGTCTGGTCTGTACAAAGTGCTGCCATCATGTTGAATGACATTGTTGTGTACTTGTCTTTCCTTTGCTAACTTAAGTGTTTTTAATCTTATCGCAGTATCTCGGACCTTGGCAGGCATACCTTTTCATGTGTAGATTTTCTTGGCACTGCAAAGCTGCTGTAGCAGAGGCCAAAAGAACACTGGTGACTTGTTCTGTGTAAGGTGTTCAGTCGCAAAATGTTGCACTGAAGTGGGAATTGTTAGACTGTGCGGTTATACCTTTTACTTTGATCAAGTGTTTTCCATGGTTCCTGTCTTATTCAGTGGTAATCCAGGTGAGGGATGATGACCCTGGGAATTAGAAAACCTCCCCTCTGTGTACCCAGTGATAAGAGTTAAGTATTAGTAGGTCAGATGCAACAGGGTGGGTTGAATGTAGGCAAGGTTATAGACGCACGCAGATTAAAGCCCAGGTACATAAACTCAACCTGAACTCGTAAAAACACCATCTGCTGTACCAGCATCAGTTTCACACCGAATCTCTGTCATCATCATGGTGTCTCTGAAGGAGAGGAGCCCACTGCTTAGATATAGGCATCTTACACTGTAGGATTGCACCCTCCTTATTTCAGTTGGTTTTGTAACCTGGGCACAGGATATAGAGGAGACATTTCTCCTTCTGATTAGATCAGTTTCCAAGTTCAGAAATGAGATGGATTCCTTGGAAATTCGTAGCAAGATGGTGTGCTGTGGAGATTTATAACTTGCTTACGTATAAGGTAACATCCAGCTGGCAGCAGACCATTGGGTGAGGTATAAAAATCTGCCTAACGGGATCATATTAAAGAAAAACATAAGGCTGCTAATTAACTGCCCGGACCTCAGAAATCTAAAATCTTCTGTGATCTGATACTCAGTTATTATAGTCTGCACATGGTTTTCTGGTTGTCACTGGTCCCCAGCTGCTGTTAGGTTGGCCAATCCATCTTGGCTTGTATTATTACCATTGCTCTAGGAACTATTGATCAGTTCCACAGATTGCAATAATTGCCCAGCTGACTCCAAAGATCAGGCTTACAGGACTGTCATTTTGTGGTTTTCTGCTTTGGAAATTGGCTGAAAGGTTAAATCGCTTCTGCTGTTTTGATGGTAATGGCCACTTGTAAGCAATAAGTGGTGAAAATTTGAGCAAAGGCACCTTTTTTCCCCCCCAAGCCCATTTTCTGCAATGCTCTTCAATTTATTCCTCATGTTTTGAATTTCCGAATGTCCAAGTTCTTCACCTATTAGTCACCATTCCTTTCCAAGATTGTTCTGTGGCTAATGTTGGAGCTACAGAAAGCTCCACCTAAATTGATGATGTCGTACTGGCTTTGATCGGAATAAGCCAGAAGGTCTTCAGATCTCGTGCTGTACAGACCTACATTTACCAGCCTCCTCATAGTCTTTGCAGCAATGGCTGTAACAAAATGTAGTTTATTGCATGAGAGCAATCAGGTATAACGAGCCAGTGTAACTTATACCTGACTGCTGTCATGCAATAAACTACATTTTGTTACAGACAAGAAATCCTCCTCATTAAGACTCTCAAATGGTTATTCTCATTTCACTATAAACTATCTAGACCTTTACCCAGGCAAGAGAAAGAGGAATGGTGGCAGTATCTTTCTATCCACAGATACCACATTCTGCCACTTCCTTATCTTGAAGGTGTTTTTACTTCTCGTTGAAGTGTAGTTCCTCAGATATCCACTGCTTGCGTGTGGACTTTGACTATAAATGTCAAAATATTATTGTGCCATCTCTGCTGATACATAACTCATCCAAAGAGCGTGCCCAGCATTTCTAGCTGCAGATGCTTCGTTGTATTCCCTTTGATGTGAGGGCCAGTTATAATACTTAATTATTATGTTAACAAATTAGTAAAAGCTGTAGATCAATCCTGGACTTATTGCTGACTAGATTAACTTGTTGGTTTATTGAGAAAGCTCCTAGACCCTCATGTCTTCAGTGATTCTCTCCAGTTATTTTCCCCACATTTCCAGTTCTTACAAAAAGTCTTACAGCAATGGGATGCAGCTGAATGGGACTGGCTTCACCCAGTTCCAGTCTCATTCTGACTATAGCTTCGGATTCTCACACCAATGCCCTCAGCCTCAGGAGTGCTCCAGAAATCTCCTCTTGTCAATCTCATTCTGCTCATCTACCTTCTGTCCTTCAGAGACCACATCCAGAAGCACCATTTCAGGTATTACACATACGCTGACAGTATGCAGCACATCCTCACCATTACTTTCTCAAATCACATGTATTGGAGGGCTTATTCTGCTCACTGGATCAATATCGAGTGAACAGAAATTTTACTCCGTTAAAAATTGGAAAGATCAAAGATCCTAGTCTTTAGACCTGCCAAACTCTAATTTCTTCCCCACTGATTCGTTCCTCATGGCTAGTTGGATGCTGAATCAAACAATTCACAACAATGGATGGTGGCTGGATCCTTGCATCTACCTCAGACCACACCTGTGCTCAGGACACAACTATTCTCATGTTCTTCAGGTGGCTTCTTACCTTTCCACCCTCGGTCCACTTTGGCTCATCCAGCATTCTTATTCCAGTATGCTACCTGGGTACAAGTCCTGTTCACCAATCAGGCCTTTGCTTATTGAGCTGCATTGGTTCAAGTATCACATTTCATCCTTATGTTTGAATTTGTCCTTTGCCTCGTCCCGACGCGCACACTCTAGCCTGCTCCAGCTCTACGCCTCTATACATCACCAACTGTAGACACTTCTGCATTCCTGGTTTGATTTCCTTGGTTTCTCCATTGGCGATCATGCCTTTATCCATCTCGTCACTGAGCTCTGGTATTCCCTTCATAAGCTTCTCTGCCTGGCTTACCCCTCCCCCGCTCAATCCTGACATCCTTAAAATCTTTAGGCAAATAGTATGTCTAAAATTTCAAAACATCTCTATGCGCCATTTTGTCATGTTTTGTTCAGTGTTGCTTTAGTGAAGCTTCTGGTGTTATTTTCACAGTTAAAGTTGCTACATCAATGATAGTTAGCTCTGAGCGGTAGTGTACTCTGCTGCTTCAAGCCATGGACATGACTGTACAAATCTCGACTGCGAAGGTGTTCGCTGTGTTGGGTGCCTTGATGCTGGACCTATTTAGTCCCAAATTTAGGAAATGTTTACACGCCTTCCACAAAGGAACACTGTGTTACTGTGAAGTCGAAACCTGAATTGACCAACAGCAATGAACACCACAACCATCAAAGAGGGATGAGCTGAATCAACACAGACTGAAGCATTCAATCTGTCATTTAGCTTTACAACTTTAATAAGTAGTGGTGGAATAAACAGATTTATTTTAATAGGTTTCATTGTTACCACCTAACATCTGTCTGAAATGGCAGATTTCTGACAAATGCCTCAAATCACCTCTTTACAGTGTTGCAGTCCTGTCCCCTAGTAATCACACTCCTTTTCCCACAACTTGCCCTCCCTGTGTGGTACATCACTAGCAATGGATTCTCTCCCTACTACTGCACTAGTACAAGAGTCTGTCCTTGGTTCCCTCCTATTTCACTTTAAATGCTGTCCTCAGATGTAATATAGAAACTTGCTATTTTGTATATGTGTGTTAAAAATGCCAGCGCCTGCTCCACCTTGCCATGACCTCGCACCTCCTCCAGTGCTACTCCATTATTAGGCTGCTTACTGGATGAGCAAAAACTCCCTGTAATTAGGGAAAACTTAAACCATTGTTTTCTGTCCATTGAATGGAGGGTTTGAATTCGAAAGAGAGGCTGGATAGGCTAGGACTCTTTTCACTGGAGTGCAAGAAGTTGAGGCATGACCTTACAGAGGTTTATAAAATCATGTGGGGTATAGATAATGTGAATGGTTTGAAATGTCCCACCCTGCCTTTTCCCCAGGGTGGGGCATTTCAAGATAAGGCAGCATATTTTTAAAGTAAGAGGAGAAGGATTTAAAAAAAACATAGGAGGGGAAATTTTTTTATGCACAGAATGGTTTTTGTGGAATGATGTTCCAGAGGAAGTGAGGTGGATGTGGAGACAGTTACGTTTAAAAGACATTTGGATAAGTATGTGAGTAAGAAATGTTTGGAGAGATATGGACCAAGCACAGGCAGATAGAACTAGTTCAGTTTGGAATTATGGTTGTGAGAGCGAAGGGTCTGTTTCCATGCAGTATGACTCTGTAAGATACTGACGACATCTTGCCCCTGTCAACAGGCAACTTCGTGTCATCTGACTATGATGCTAATCTGAACACGTATTTACGCCATGGAACAATTCACCTTTTTCACCTCCATAACATGGTCTGATTTTGCTTTTACTAATGTCTTTGTTCCTGCTGGATTTGACTATTCTAACATTTTGCTGACTGACTTGAATGTATCCAAAGATGTGTTGCCCATGTCCCAATTTACTCCAGATTTGATTTCCCAATATCTCTGCGCACTCTGCATTGGGTCTTGAACAAGCATCATCCTGGTTTTAAAATTATCATTCTAGTCTTCAAACCCTTCATAGCTTCACTCCTCAGTAACTTGTTAATTTCCAGATCCATAACCCTCAGATCTCTGCACTTCCCGAATTCTGGTCTCTTGAGCATTGCTGATATTATTTCATCATTTGTGGTGTGTTTTCAGTTACCAAGGTACCAAACTCTAAAATTCCCTCCTATATTTCCCACCATCCTCCTTTAACGATCTACCTCTCTGACCAGGGTTGTGGTTATCTGAACTAATATCTCCTTTTTATGGCATATTGTTTTATTAATTGTCCACGCGCTGAGTGGCTTGCTAAACCATTTCAGAGGACAGTTAAGAGTCATTAATCACATTGCTATGGGTCTGGAAGCCAGGTAACATGAGGTAAGGGTGACAGATTAGTGTTCCAGATGGACTTTTGTCACTTAGGCGATGGTTTCATGGTTATCATTAGACTTCCAATTCAAGGTTTGTTTTTGTTGAATTATGATTCTGTCGTGAGACTTGAACCCAGAACCTCAGAGCTTTATCTGTCAATCCAGCAATAATGCCATTAAACCATCACCTGCACATTATATGGCTCAATTTCCCATATTAATTTATTTGCATTCTGCAACCACTTGAGACATTTTATGAGGTTAGAAATAGGAATGTTTGCTGCAGATTGCACCATGTTTGTGACTCTTCAGCCACTGAAGTACTCTGTGTCGAAAAGACCCAAACAGCCTTCAGACTTGAGTTAAAAAGTGGCAAGTAACATTGTGTGGCACCACACAACTCCCAGCAAACGACCAGCTCTTTGGTCATGGTGTTACAGTGGCTCAGTAGTTAGCACTGGTGCCTCACAGTGCCAGAAACCAGTGTCTGATTCAATCCTTGGGTGACTGTGATTTTTCTCTATTCACTCAAAGGATGGGGGTGTCGCTGGCTGGGCAGCATTTATTGCCCATCCCTAATTGTCCAGTGGGCATTTAATAATCAACCACATTGCTGTGGGTCTGGAGTCACATGTAGGGCAGACCAGGTAAGGAAGGCAATTTCCTTCCCAACAAGCTATTAGTGAACCAGATGGGTTTTTCCAACAATCGATTCATGGTCATCATTACGTTCTCAATTCCAGATATTTATTGAATTCAAATTTCACAGTCTGCCATGGTGGGATTTGAATCAAAACATTCTCTTTCTCTCTGGATCATCAGTTCAGCGATAACACCACTAGACTATCACCTCCCCTATGTGGAGTTTGCACATTCTCCCCGTGTCGATGTGGGTTTCCTCTGGGGATGATCTGGTTTCCTTCCACAGAACAAAGACGTGCAGGTGGGGTGGATTGGTCACGCAAACTTGGCCATAGTGTCCAGGGATATATAGGTTAGGTGGATTAGCCATGGGAAATGCGGGGCTACAGGGATAGTGTGGATCTGGGTGGGATGTTCTTCAGATGGTCGTTGTGGACTCGATGGGGCTGAATGGCCTGCTTTCCACACTGTAGGGTTTCAATGATACCCAACATGAGAGAACCAGGAACTGAGTTAGACCAGCCACATAAACGATGTGGCTGCAGGACCAGGTCAGGGATGGGAATTCTGTGTTGAGTAATTCACCTACTCTCCACCACCTATGTGGCCCAAATTGGGAGTGTGATGGAATACCCTGTACTTGCCTGGATGTGTGTAATTCCAACAACACTCAAGAAGCTCCTTTTCATCCAGGACAAAGCATCCTGCTTAGATTGGCACCACATTCACCACTTTCAGGATTCGCTCCCTCTATCACAGAGTGTCATGCATTGTGCACTATTGACAAGATGTACTGTGGTAACTCACCAAGACAGTCATCCAAATTCACAGCCTCTACCATCCAGAAGGACAAAAGCAATAGACACATGAGAACACCACCACCTACAAGTTCCCTTTCAAGCTGTTCACCATCCTGTTATTCTGTCAGTGTTGCTGAATCAAAATCTCGGAACTCCCTCCCGAATGGTATTGTGGGCTTCTTACACCTCGAGGATTGCAGCAGGTCAGAAAGGCAGCTCAGCACCACCTTCTCAATGGCAGCTCAGCACCACCTTCTCAATGGCAGCTGGGGGTGGGCGGTTAGATGATGGCTTAGTCACTGATGTCCACATCCTGTGAACAAGTTTTAAAAAAAAGGGTTCAGGCTACCATATAAATTGTTTCAGCATCATGTGTGGGGCAGTTCAGCATGTAATCCAAGAATGAAACCCTCGAAGGTAAGGTTGAGGCTATGTGATAGCATTCTGGTTGTGTTGAGAGGACTAACTAGTCTGTGTCCAGTCCAGTAACATGAATGACAACCTGGGGTTCCAGATTACAGTTAGCAAGCTGAAGCCATATAACCTACCTGGAACAGGTCTAAAGCTGGGACTGATAACAGTCAACATACCAAAGATACTGTGCAGTGTGTCACAGCATACTGAACCATTGATCATGCAACAAAGCATAGAGGTGTCCAGTGATGCATTTACAGGCTTAGAATGTCGTCCAGCAGGCTGTTGTCTTAGAGTAAAGTACAACTAATTCAGCATCTGTGAAGCAGAATTCCAGCTGCCCTCGAGGACATTCTGAAAGACAAAATAGAAGAGCAGGAAAGAATCAAGCAAGTGGTAACTCATGGAGTATGGATTAGCAATGTGGTAGCACAGAAACGACCTGACAATCCGCGAATGTGCCTTGACAGAAAGGATCTAGATAGAGCGCTGAAGTGAATGCCCAACCTTAGGTAGTTACAGGAAAGTGAAGCTGGATGGAAGTAGCAGATTTCTAACCTTGTTCTGCATTCCCTTCTGGATATACTAATCGCTGCTGGTGCCATTTATCACATCTGTGGCTCTGGAGGAACGTCAGTGCCAATAACATGAGATATTTAGTGATCTAATTGGAGTCCGCACTGTAGTGGATGATGGGCTCATTTATAGATGCAGAGAACATTACTGATGGCACTCTCAATCTTGTCTGACTGGTTGAAAAATTACTTCAGCTGATCCTGAAGTGGATAAAGAAAATACTGCAATTAAAGAAGCATTAAGTCAAGTACATGGGCCGTGTACAGAAAACAAAAAGGCTTCCCCGGGATCCAGATGTAAAAGCAGTCAGCAAAATTGTTGGCTTTGTCAACTACTGAGCCTCTGCGTCATCAGAGTTTGAACCATTACACTAACTTACATCCAAGGATGTGCTGTGGCAGTGGATCACAGGGCGAGAAATTGCATTCACTTAAATCTGGCAAAGAATGATGGCAATGCCATTGTTGAAATGCTACAATGAAATTAATAAAATTACCGACAGTGCATTGCCAGTAAGCTAGGACTTGGCACAACTGCTGTATTGGCATTTAGGATATAGGCATAAACTGAATGACATTTCATTCAGATTGAGAAAAAAATAAGTGAGTGGGTGGTGTAAGCTAATATTGAAGATGCAGCGATGAATTAACAGCATATTATTGCAATTTGTACAAAGGAATTTGAGTCATTATCCCTAAGCAGTTACAAGGAAAAATGTTGAAGCACATCCATGCAGGCCATTGAAGAATTGAATCAAGTTTGAAGAGATGTGCTGTACTGCTCAAACAGGAAGAATTAAATAAAGAATCACCACAGCCAGAGCAGGGCTTGTAATGAACAAACTAAGCAAGATAGAGAGCTGCTGCTGAAATGCTACAAAGCAGATTAGACCATGGATGGTGTTAAGAGTAGACTGTGCAGGAAGAGATTACTGGGAGACCGCTATTCTGAGTACTAGAAGGGGAGCCATTCACTTTGAGGATTACTGCCATGATTTCTGAATGCCTGAAAATGCGTTTCATCCATTCTGCGTTCCCAACATTGTTATGGGCAACAATGGGCCTCGATTCCTGAAGGAATAACAGGTACCATGGCAGCAACGTGTGACAGGGATGACACTCCCCTGTATCAGATGATCAGCAATAACAGCATGCTCATTTGCCATTGAGACTAGCATGACTTAACTTCAGATAGTCAGCATGGTTTCGTCAAGCACAGGTCGTGTCTCACAAAGTTCATTGAGTTTTTTGAGAAGATGACCAAGCATGTAAATGAGGGTAGGGCCGTTGACATGGTGTACATGGACTTTAGTAAAGCCTTTGATAAGGTTCCACATGGTAGGCTGTTGGAGAAAATGCAGAGGCATGGAATTGAGGGTGATTTAGCAGTTTGGATTAGAAACTGGCTTTCTGAAAGAAGGCAGCGAGTGGTGGTTGATGGAATATATTTAGCCTGGAGTCCGGTTTCTAGTGATGTACCACAAGGATCTGTTTTGGGACCACTGCTGTTTGTCATTTTTATAAATGACTTAGACACAGGCATAGGTGGATGGATTAGTAAGTTTGCAGATGACATTAAAGTCAGTAAAGTAGTGGAGAGTGTGGAAGAATGTTACAGGTTGCAGGGAGACTTGGATAAATTGCAGAATTGGGCTGAGAGGTGGTAAATGGAGTTCAATGCAGCTAAATGTGAGGTGATTCATTTTGGGAAGAATAACAGGAAGGCAGAGTACTGGGTCAATGGAAAGATTCTTGGTAGTGTGGATGTGCAGAGGGATCTTGAGGTCCATGTACATAGATCCCTGAAAGTTGCCACCCAGGTTGATAGTGCTGTTAAGAAGGCATACGGTGTGTTAGGTTTCATTCATAGAGGGATTGAGTTCCAGAGCTGCAAAATCATGCTGCAACTGTACAAAACGCTGGTGCGGCCACACTTGGAATATTGTGTGTGGGTCTGGTCGTCATATTTCGGGAAGGATGTGGAAACATTGGAAAAGGTGCAGAGGAGATTTACCAGGATGTTGCCTGGTCTGGAGGGAAGGTCTTATGAGGAAAGGCTGAGAGACTCAGCCACCTTCTTTCCAATGAGAATAGACCTAAGTGGGGATTTGATCGAGACATACAAGATGACCAGAGGATTAGATAGGGTAGACAGTGAAAGTCTTTTTCCTAGGAGGATGACGTCAGCTTATACAAGGGGGCATAACTACAAATTAACAAACCACATAACTTAAGATTTAAGACAGATGTCAGAGGCAGAGGCAGGTTCTTTACACAGAGAGTGGTAAGGGCGTGGAATGTCCTACTTGCCAACGTAGTCAACTCAGCCACATTAGGGAGATTTAAACATTCCTTGGATAAGCACATGGATGATGATGGGATAGTGTTGGGAATGAGCTGAGAATAGTTTGTGCATGAGAACTGTAGGGTAACTCAAAACGTACGTGATATTGCATGTACTTGTTTTACATTAAAAAGGAGACGTTGGAATTCGAATGCAATCATCTACAATGTCCTTCCTGGTCTACTGTAGACATGTGACCTGTACTATGACATGCACACGCACACGCACACACTGCAGCAGACATCTTACTGACACTGAAGAATCCATTCATTTCGACTTAGACTGCTGTCTGTCATAGTCATACAGTACAGAAACCAACCCTGCAGTCCAATCGGTCCATGCTGAACATAACCCCAAACTAAATGAGTCCCACCTGCCTGCTCTTGGCCCATATCCCTTCAAACCTTTCCCATTTGTGTATCCATCCAAACATCTTTTAAACATTGTAATTGTACCTATCTGCATCCTCAGGAAGTTCATTCCACACACGAATCGCCCTCTGTGTAAAAAAAAACTTGTGACGTTTTTAAATCTTTCTCCTATTACCTTAAAAATGTGCCCCTAGTCTTGAACTTGCCCATTTTCAGGAAGAGACAACGACCATTGAGTCCATCTGTATCTCTCATTGTTTTATAAACCTTTATCAGGTCACCTCAGCCTCGTCTGCTCACTTGTAAGGCATCCTTTTGCGATTTCTTCCGATCTGTTCCAATAGATTGCAAGCAGTCTACTCCAATCAACTTTTGAAAGGTCTTGTCTCTATGCTCAAGCCTAAATATAAGTTCTTAACTTGCTGGTTGCAGAAGAGATGGTTTTACTACTTAAAACCTAACCTTAGGCCCAGCATTTATATGGCTGGCTGTCGAGTTTTGATGATGTACCTTTGAAGCACTTTGCTTGCAACGTTTAGAATGCGTACAAATGCAATTTATTGTTGATTAAAAGAATGATTGGATCGTGGAATGTGATGGCTACTGAGTTGTTGAGATCAGGGAAATGGCTTTCCAAAGGAGGCAACTGTTGAAAGATGAGCTGTGCGTTTGACAGGAGAGTTATTGAGTTATCTTCCTGGGAGGTAGGGAGCAGAACTGCCGAACCTCGAACTGAACCAATGACGGAGTGGAATCTATTTGTCTGCAAGGCCTTTTTCTCCATGAAGATGTAACATGAAGCAGGTGACATACTGGCCATACTAACCAGTATCACAAGAAGCCACTGGAGGAAGGTTAAATAATTCTCTTATTATTTCCCCTGCCTTACACAGACACAGAAGAAAAATGTTACCCAGCTTCTCTTGCATAGCCGAAT
The DNA here is from genome assembly GCF_020745735.1 of Hemiscyllium ocellatum. NCBI lineage: Eukaryota > Metazoa > Chordata > Chondrichthyes > Orectolobiformes > Hemiscylliidae > Hemiscyllium > Hemiscyllium ocellatum. The sequence goes on from NC_083403.1 coordinate 15,751,604, forward strand.
TGCAGAGCTTTGCTGATCTATATAGTTTGGAGAATAACCAATACCATTTCATGGTGTAGTGGTAGTGTCCTTTCCCTGGATTGGGAGGTTTGGGTTCAAGTCGCACCTGTTCCATAGGTGTGTAATAACATCTCTGATAAGGTTAAATAGAAAATGAGGTTAAGTTTTAAGGAAAAACCAAATATGTTTGTCTGGAAATCACAAAGGCGAAGGTAATCCACAACACGGTTGCACTTATAGAATTATAGAATCCCTACAGTGTGGAGACAGGCCATTCGGCCCATTGAGTCACACCAACCCTCTGAAGAGCATCTTATCCACCCAACCCTATTCCTATAACCCTTCATATTCCCATAACTAACCCATCTAGCCTAAATATCCCTGGATCTGACTGGCAGTTTACCATGGCCAATCCACCTAACCTGCACATCTTTGGACTGTGGGAGGAAACCGGAGGAAGGCCATGCAGACACGGGGAGAATGAGCAAACTCCATACTGGAATCGGACCGAGGTCCCTGGCGCTGTGAGGCAGCAGTGCTAACCACTGAGTCCATCATGCTGCCATCTTTTGACTCTCTGGATATGCCCAAATACCTTACAGCTAGGGAGGCAGGTTTAAAGTGTGTTCCTATTGCAATGTAAGGAATTATGGTAGTCAGCTTGCTTATTGCAAGGTGCCACAAACATTAGTGAGTTAATCTGTTTTGGTAATCTTGGCTGGGGGATGAATATTAGCCAGGACACCAAGGAGAATGTCCTGGCTCTTCGAAGTAGTCCTAAAAAGACTTCTTACAACCACATCAGAGGGCATACAGGGCCTTGCTTTAGAATGTCATCTGAAAGAATGTATCTCCAATGGGACTCCGTAGCCTTGTGACTTGGGCAAGAGTGTTACCATTGAGTCACAGCTGACAACTAAAATGAGTTTTGTTTGCTTCAGTGTTAACCTGTTAGTTATTGATGGAACGATGATCTTGAATGGCCTTCCTCTGTGTTGCAAATTTCTGTGACTTTCTATTCTATGACTTTCTGTGATGTGGAAATTAATTTGATAACTGCACACCCATTGTGCGAGTTTATTGGAAATTTTCCAGTGTTTTGTTGCAGTCTTTTGCCTTTATGAATGATCTCATTTGTGGACTTTGAGAAATATGAAGCTGCCTTTGCGGACATTTGAACAAAGGGCCTCAGCAGGGTAGATGTGTGTATTCTGGATCCTTCACACATTGGTGTAACATTCTGCTCCACACCCACAGGCTACCAAGGTGGTCTGCAGTTGATCAGTGTCCAGGCCTTTGACAGTGGTGGTATGTGGCCACCTCATGTCTTAAATGAGTAGCTGCCTGCCCCTTCTGGCTTGGCAAATCTTTCTCCCTGCATTTAACCTACCCAGGCTCCTCATGTAAAAAGGTCATCCTTTCCTCACTGTAGCGCAAGATGCTGTTCTGTGACACAGTTTGGTGTTGCAGAAGCCAAATTCATTGCCTCTGGGTGCAGTACCACCCAGTTTGTTTCTGTGCAAACTCCAGGGCACTGCGTAGATACTGCTCCCCTATTGTGTGTGGGAAATAGACATGCCAGTCATATTTCACTTGATGTAGGCAGAGAGGATTAAAATGATTTAGAGTATGCTTGGGGTAAGATATGTCTCGTATATTTTTGACCTTCAATTGCTTGTAAAATGAATCCGTACATATCCTTTAATGCATTGAAATCCATTGCTGCAGTTTACTAGATGCACTGAGTCAATATATCAGGACAGTTCAATACAGATTGTTCTGATCTACGGAAGGGAGAGTATGGCATATCACCTGACATTATCTGATAACGTGGAACATACTGTGTACCTTTTCTCTCATGGGGCACTTCGAACTTATTATCATCTTTGGCTTGTCTTGAGGTTTTCTTTGGACTAAATCCATTCAGGTCTGATTCTGCAATGTTCAATCCATCATATGTCCAGAGAACATTTTATCTGAGTCACTGTGCAACAGGCCTGTCAGGAATGGCCAGGTGAACTGCTCTTCGAGAACAGGAGAAAAGGGGAGGAACTTCACTCAGACCAGGTGTCTTAGCACTTTAACTCGTTTTGACACTGGGGGCTGGTGTGGAACCCAGCCACAAACATAGGGAGAAAGGAGTACCAGGCTGTGTAAATCAGGTTACTTAAAGTAGGATAGCAGGATGTTCTAAAGGAACACAAATCACAGCATCGAATGGAATAATATAGCAGAGAAGGCAAACCTATTCAGCCTGTGGTCAGTGGTTTTTTTTGTAAGGAAATCTAATTAGACTCAATTCATTACTGTTGCTCTGTGGTCCAATAAGTGTTTTCTAAAATATTTAACCAAATCCCTTTTGAAAGTTCATACTGAGTCTGTTTCTGTCACCCTTTCAGTCAATGCATCCCATTTCATCACTGAGTCACTGGAGTCAAAGCATTAACTCTGTTCCCCTACCCACAGATGCTGTCAGACCTCCTGAGAGTCTCCAGCAATTTCTGTATCTCTTTGTTTCAGACCTCAAGCATCTGCAGTTCTTTAGTTTATTCCATTTCATTGCCATTCGCTTTGCGAAAATCTATTGCCCTGTGCCCCTTCGGCCTGTTCTGTAAATCATTGTTCCGTGGTTACTGAACCTTTTATCACAGGAAACAGTTTGTCCTCATTTAATCCATCAATATCTGCTAAGGTTTTGAAGAATTAAATCCCACCTTAACCCCTTCCCCGGCGACTTTTTTTTGGAGAAAATGTTTCATTTTCAGACGAATTATTTTATTGCTTTTTTTTAATAGTATTTTTAATGCTGATTATGGAAATAAAGTTTGTTTTTATCTATATCCAATACTTGAAATTTTATTTTGAAGATACCATTTTCGGCAAAAGAAATTGGTCTTTCAAGTAGTTCATCTTTCAACCAGTTCATTTCTTGATCTGGCATTTTCACAATACCCCCAAGCATTTTCAAGGTGAAAAACACACAAATTTCTGCCTTTGTTACAGGGTGCCACATACAATCTCTTTCTGTAGTTTGTTCAGCAAAGCAATTAGTTTCACCCACAACTCGATCAATAATTCTGTTGTCACATAAAAGACTAAAAAAACCCAAAGGAGTCATATCAGCTGTGTCTTGATCAATTGATATTCCGGGATTTCCAGTGAATGGGAAGTGTGGTGGTGGAGGAAGCATGCATTCTTCCGACACCAAATTCGTCTATCCTCCTCCTCCTCCTCCTCACTTGGGAGAGAATAGCCATTATCAGACGAGTTTGCACTCTCATCTGATGTATCCAAGCTTCTAACAGAAGGTTCATACTCATTGTCATCTTCTGAGCTTGACATCTGGGCGTAATTTGTAAAACAAAAACAGAAAAAACCGTGCGTGCCCAAAAGCGGTGCGTTGACGCTTCTTGCAATGCCTGAGGTGGAAGAGACACAGCTACCAGACGTATGAGTCACAGAGTATACTCGTTCCTAGCTGAGAAGGGCCCAGAAATGCCGAGAATTGATGTATAAACTCTGACTTCTACCTTTCTGTCTTGAGCGAGTTTACTCGTCGCACTCTGAAAAAGACAAATTAGGTGAAGACAAGTTAGCTCGTCTTTGCCGGGTAAGGGGTTAATGTTGTCTGCTTTAAGGGAACGGGTCAGTTTCTCCTGGCAATACGAAGTCTTTAATTCATGTTGTCACTTTAATAAATCTTCTCTCCAGAATGTTCTTTTGAGAGTGTTGTGTTCAGAAATTGTCTTTGATATTCCAGCTGGGACCTACTCAATGTTTATAAGGACCTGCCACAATCTCCTGTTTCTGGACCCTCCTGTTTTTGTACTGTCTAGTTCTGTTCTTAAAGCCTGGGATCCCATTTAGTAACAGCCTTCTCAACTTTAGTTACTACCTGCAGACACCTGGGTACCCTACCCTCTGTAGAATTGAGCCCCTCAGTTTTTATTGCCATCTCTTGTCAGTTTACACTCTGGGCATGAAACATAATCTCTCTGGCTGCATCTGCCGGATCTGCCATTGTTCTTAATGTTTACCACGTTTCCAAATTTTATGTCACTGGCATTTAAAGTAATGCAATATTGTTGCAAAATACAGTGATGGTACAGCCAGCTCCAGGTGGAGTCACCACAGTGGGCCAGCTGGTTGAGGAATGATATAAACCATAGTGGGGGGAAACCTGATGAGAAAGTTTGCACCATCCCGCTATGCTGCAATACAGATGGTTAGTGACACGTTAAAGAAATTCTTCCTTTTATGTGGCATGTTACCAGCTCATCTCAAATAGCGTTATTTTAAACAATCCATACTGATTGTCATGTAAATCTACAAGCATGGAATTACTGCAGCAATCACCTATATATGACTAGACTGTGATGCTATAGTCAAGGGAAATATGATGGTCTGGGCATCTGTTAATCGACTGAATTATCAGCCAGACTGTGTGAGCAAGTTATATCATGGTTCAATCCTAAACTCCTCTGATTCACAGGTGACAGTTACCGTGTGGGTCTGATCTTTGGCTCATGTTTGAGGAATGTAGAGAGATAGGAATGTATATAAACTCTTCAGACTTTGAGACTTCTGTTCACTGCTTATCTGTACACCAATTTTGTGGACCCGCTTTTACCCCATAATCCATTAATTTGCTTCTCCAACAAAAAGCTAGTTATGTCTTAAAGTTTTCAATGCACGCAGCATCCACAGTCTTTGGAGGACAGAGTTGCATGTGACAAATAGGTTTCATGTACAAAACATTGTACCAGTTGAACTCCCCACTGGCCTAACTCTAATTTTCAGATTGTGACCTTTCGTTATGTATCCTCTACTTAAAGAAATAAGGCATGGAGAGGTAGAGAGAGAGTGTGTGTGAAGGTGGCGTTCAGGTACAAGCTGAATACAATCTTAGTGAATACTGGATAAGGCTCAAAAGGACCAATCGTCCTGCAAATTCCAAGTACCTGGAATTAGATTCCCCCCCCATCCCCTCAGTTTTCAAAACTTCTCTTTGTATTTAGTGGACGGCACGGTGGCTCAGTGGTTAGCACTGCTGCCTCACAGCACCAGAGACCCGGGTTCAATTCCCACCTCAGGCGACTGACTGTGTGGAGTTTGCACATTCTCCCCGTGTCTGCGTGGGTTTCCTCCGGATGCTCCGGTTTCCTCCCACAGTCCAAAGATGTGCAGGTCAGGTGGATTGACCATGCTAAATTGCCCATAGTGTTAGATGTAGGGGTATGGGTGGGTTGCGTTTCGGTGGGTCAGTGTGGACGTGTTGAGCTGAAGGGCCTGTTTCCACACTGTAAGTAATCTAATCTAATCGAATTTAATTCTTGAAGCTCTGATTTAATTCCACCTGGCCCAGAGCTCATATTCTTAGAAAAGGTTGGGTATCCACTGTTGAACCCTTCAGGTGGAGTTTAACCAAGGCTGTGTACATTTGAAGCATTGTTTCATATAAACGTAACACTCCATTAATGTTCATGATTTTGCCAAGTATCTGTGCATGAGAGTTTGGTGATTCTCTGTACATAGACATCTTAATACATCCCTTTGTTGCTTCACAGCTGTTAGTTTTCACTGACCCCAATGAGATTTTTACATCAGATTCTCTCTGCTGTAACTTCTCATTCAGTTAGCTTTGTCAGTGGCTCTCGCTTTGATTCAGTCAACAGCCATCTCGGAAAGCAGCGTCATTCCTGTGTGGGATGTGGGTATAACTGATCAGGCCAGCTGTTGTTACCCGACCCTAATTGTGCAGCTTGCTAGGATATTTCAGAGGGCTGAAGAGACACCAGTAGGACACAGCATGGAAGGATGGCAGAAATCCTCCCCTTAAAGGCCGTTCATCAATCAGATGTGTTACTTTTATTGTCTCCATTTGGCTAACTTTTAATTTTATTGAATTCAGATTTCACCACGTGCCATAGTAAGATTCAAACCCATCGACAGTAACCTGGGCCTTTGGATTCTGAGTCCAATTATATTTCCGTTACATCATCATCGCCTCCCATCTAGATGTGTAAGGGTCTAATTAATCATTAACATGTATGATGAAATGCAAAGGCCCTAGTCAGTTGATTGAAAGAGTTGAATAACAGTTCATTGAATCATGCAGTACAGGGGCTCTGATCTGTGTATCTATTCGGGACTTACAGGCGGCACGGTGCACAGTGGTTAGCGCTGCAGCCTCACAGCGCCAGTGACCCGGGTTCAATTCCCGCCTCGGGCAACTGTCTGTGTGGAGTTTGCACATTCTCCCCGTGTCTGCGTGGGTTTCCTCCGGGTGCTCCAGTTTCCTTCCACAGTCCAAAGATGTGCGGGTTAGGTGAATTGGCCATGCTAAATTGCCCGTAGTGTTAGGTGCAGGGGTAAATCTAGGGGAATGGGTCTGAGTGGGTTGCTCTTTGGAGGGTCGGTGTGGACTTGTTGTTCCACACTGTAAGTAATCTAATCTAAAAAAAAGTTTTCATACAGAATGATCAACCCTGCGGAGATGGTGGTAGTTCAATGGCATTATCATTGTTGAATTCCAACCCCCCCCCCTCCCCTCCCAATATCAATATCCCACAGGGTTAACATTGTCTGGAATCTGAACTGGACTAGCTGCAGCATCAAGAACAGGTCAAAAGCTCAAAATTCTGCAGCAGGTAACTCCCCTCCTGACTCTTAAGTCCATAGGACAGAGAAACAGAATTAGGCCGTTCAGCCCATCAAGTCTGTTCCAGAAGTTCCTGGCTTAGTGTCTGAAGTACGTTGGAGCTGATGTTTAAATATGGCACTAATAGCATGACTGTTGGCAAGTTCTGACATTGATTACCTGAGGCAAATGCAGAGACCAGTAATGCAGTGATAAACAGGAGGTAGTGTGAGAGAAGTTACCTATGGCTGGTGACAGACTGGATACTGTAAAACACACTTGGAAAACCCCGCCGAAAAGTGGGAATGTTCAGCCCGTTGTTCCCATCTCCACCCTCTTCACTCCACATAGGCTAAAGCTGACCACAACTGCTGGCTTTTCAGACGTCTGCAAGCTTCCTAACTCTTACACATAGGATACATTACTTTACATCGACTCCTATAGCATAGGGCTTTCTGCCTGCCGTGCCGTACCGTCACATCAGCTGTGTTTAGGGTTCATCCTCCGTGAAACTCTAACGCTGTTCATTCAGAAGCACTGTTGCCTTGGCCATGCTGGGGCGCAGTCAGGAACTGGAGATAACATGCACAGGCTCAGGGGAGCCCATCTGGAAGATGGATTTCAGGATGGTCTCTCATTCCTGCCTGAAGTATTCACACAACTGTGTGTTTTCATCAGCAGTTTTGAGAAATATGTCAGCAGCCACGAACGGTGTGAGGGAGCTCATTGATGTGTTTTCTTAGTACCCCTTTCAGCATGTTCTTGCTGGAACGTGCTTACTTTTGTAAAGCAGTCAACCCTGTGTTTAGCTGTTTGACGTCAGCCTGGTACCCTTGTGTAGGTTACAGCCCAAAACCGATCCGAGCCCTTGCTGACCTTTACAGCTGGAGTGCTTTGGAGCTTCACAGCCTTGAGTGATTAGAAGTTGAATTGCTGATCCAACCTTTTTGCAGAATTGGAAGTGAACCCAAATGCCGTGAATGGGCATGTCAGTAACTTCCGGCCATGCCCATCCTTTTCCAACAGGGACTGTCTTCGGAGCATTGATTTTAGGATGCAGTCACCTGTGGAAAATTAGTAACATCGGAAAGTTGCATTTGCCAGTCTTAGTCGGGTCATATCTTTTGTGCAAGATGTGTATTAAGCTTTATAGAATAGAATCCCTACAGTGTGGAAACAGGCCATTTGGCCCAACAAGTCCACACCGACCCTCTGAAGGGTAACCCACCTAGACCCTTACCCTATTTCTCTCCATGTCCCCTAACTAATGCACCTAACCTAAACATCCCTGAATGCTATGGCCAATTCACCAGACCTGAATATCTTTGGACTGTGGGAGGAAACCGGAGCACCCAGAGGAAATCCCGCAGACACGAGGAGAATGTGCAAACTCCACACAGACAGTTGTCTGAGGCGGGAATTGAACCCAGGTCCCTGGGCCTTAGAGGCAACAGTGCTAACCACGCACGGTGCTACCCCGGTTATGTTTGTACATTCATAAGCTGTTGGTGTCGTTGACCTAGGCCAGTGGTTTATTGCCCATCCCTAATTGCCCCTGAGAAGCTGGCTGTTGGTTGCTGCGTTGGATCAGTCCAGTCCGTGATGGCTAGGCACAGCCAGGGTGGTGGAAGGGAGGGAGTTCCAGGATTTTGACCCAATGATATCGTTCCAAAGTGCGGGGCTTGGTCAGGAACTAGCAGGCGGTGATATTTACACAATCTGCTTTCCTTGTCCTTTTTGGGCAGTCACAGGCAGGAGGTTGACTGTAGCAGAAGGATTGGCTCTATCATGTTAAAGGTTCCAAGTGAATGCAAGTTATGGCTAAGCCAAAAGGCAGAGAGTTCAAACCCCTCACCGTGACTGGCCATGATCTGGGCAGGCACTTTGGTGCAATAATCAGGGAGCATTGAATTCCTAATTACTGTGTCAGATGAGAAACTAAAGTGAGGCTTTCTCTGCCTGTTTGTAATATAAAAGTGCACATGATCAACTTTCCTACTGACTAACATCCTGATGTGCCAAAGTCTCTGATTTTAACTCGACCCAATGTTTAAAGCTGCCAGCTAATGTGGAACTAAGGTTCAACCTGTCATCTGTATTCAACTAACTGGCCAGTCATGGTCAGTGGGAACAGGACAATAGATCATCTTGCACCTAGGCTATGGAGTACAGACATCCACCAGGGTTTCTGTTGCTGGTTCCCACTGATAAATTTGGTATATGTGGGTATTGGATGGGAGACGTTTGGAGAGCAAGTTCAGACTCCACCTTGACAGCTGCTGATCTGTTGGCACTGCATTATAACTGGGCTGTTGGGTAAGAGCCAGAGGATGATCAGTGAGTGGGCCTGGGCCCTGTCAGAGGTGACTGCCTTTGGGAGACTGTCAGAGCAAGAACTCCTTGAATCATAATCAGACCCAAGACCTCTGCTTCTTTACAGCACAAGGACAGTGGGTATTTGAAAACACTGCTGTCTCCATGATCTAGTTCCAACTTGTACCAAGAATGTCACTGTTGTTAACTAAAACTCCTGGAACTCCTTTCCTCACCCGAGTCTGTGGGAGCACTTATCATCACATGGGCTGCAGGGGCCGAAGAAGCTCGCTCATCATCATCTTAAGGGCAGCTAGGGAGATGGACAATAAGTGCTGCTCTCAACAGTGATCTTCAAGCCATCTGAGAATGTCCCTTTCTGAAGGGAAATCTCTAATTTTCTGCTCCAAGTGAATTGGGAGAGATGTGATGGGCTGAGGCAGGAACTAAGTGTCTCGCCCAGTCAGTATTTGTTTAAGAGCAGCTGAGTTCAGGGAAGTGGAAAGGTTGCTGTTTCCTCAAGCGAATGATTTGAAAAAATGTTTTCCAGTACATTTAACTCGGCGACTAAACATACTATCAGCTCAGTTTGGGAAAATGTCAGTGAGTTCTTAAAACATGGCAAGAAAAGAAAAATGCTAAACTGTTTATTGTTCTGTGGAGTCTCTCTTCCTTCAGAGTTTAACTTTAGTGCAGTCTCAAGCTGGTTTCTGTGGTTTCCGGGTCTTGGAAAGGGGAAAGGGTCATTTAGTGACCTAGAGCAATGGGGCTGCCAGTTCTCTCTGGAGCACCATTGAAAGGCCGCTGTATGAGGCAAAGCGAAGGGCAGATTCTCCTGTCAGCTTGGTAACCGATTGTTTCCCGAGTGAGAACAGCTCACTACTTTCAGGTCAAACACAGTTAGCTTGCCTCGGGTAGAAAAGTGAATGTTGCGAACGTTGCACGACAGGTTTAGTCGTGACCTGCTGATCTGGGAGGGAGATTGACAGTGATAAATGGATTGCTTCCCCATTTCAAGCCTGCAGCATCACCATTGAGAGCACATGAAGTAAAACAGTCAGGGAAATCCTGTTCTGGCCCCAGGAGTCCTGAAGAAGTGTCATAATTAGGCTCAACATGAATTCCGTTTCTCACTCCACAGATGCTCTGAGACCTGCTGAGTTTCTCCAGCGTTCTCAGTGTTGGTTTTGGATTTCCAATACCCAGAATATTTTGCTTTTATACTTAATCAAGACGTGTAAAGTAATCAGAGGGTTTGTTAGGGTGGACAGTGAGAGCCTTTTTCCTCGGATGATGAAGGCTAACACGAGGGACATAGCTTTAAATTGAGGGGTTATAGATTTAAGTAAAAAGTGAGGTCTGCAGATGCTGGAGGTCACAGCTGAAAATGTTTTGCTGGTTAAAGCGCAGCAGGTCAGGCAGCATCCAAGGAACAGGAAATTCGACGTTTCGAAGGGCTTATGCCCGAAACGTCGAATTTCCTATTCCTTGGGTTATAGATTTAGGACAGATACCAGAGGTAGTTTCTTCACTCAGAGTAATAAAGGCATGGACAGCCTGCCAGCAACAGTAGTAAACTCGCCGACGCTAAAGGCATTGGACATACATATGGATAATAATGGAACAGTGCAGGTTAGATGGACATCAGATTATTTTCACAGGTCGGCGCAACATCGAGGGCCGAAGGGCCTGTACTGTGCTGTAATGTTCTACATCCTGCGTCCTATGTCTTATGACCTATGACCTACATCCTACCTACCAGTGATGCACCTTGTCAGGAGTGTGGCTTGATTATCACAGCATTCCTCCTGTTCCAGTCTTAACACTAACCTGGTTGGAACTTTGGAGGAGGTAACAAAGTGGGTTGATGAGTGCATTGTCTTTGTGCATGGGTTTTCCCACAAGCCACGCTGAGCGTAAGAATAAATCCAAGCCAAAGTTGGAATCAAATTAGCTTGTAACCACAAACCAAAGGTAAATGGTCAGTAGGTGTTTCTGTGACTGACAGCCTGAGGGAAAATAGCCTAAGTATGAGGTTCCTTACTTTCTGTGGCATTTGGTCAATGAGTTGGTCTTGAATATATTGGATATGAATTAGAAGTTCCCACACAGCACGAACAAAGAGTGACCCTGGTTGATAGTGAAGAATAAAGCTCTGATTGCTGGAAAATGTCCGTGGGTTAGTTGGATGATTCTGGTGAGTGGTGGGGATGAAGTCAATAGGCATCGAAAATTGTGGAGGAACAGAGAGACCTTGGAGTGCATTTTAATAGAAAGTGGCTGGACATGTAGCTGGAGATCAGAGGATCTATGGACATTTGCTGTTATTATTAGAGTGGTGCTGGAAAAGCACAGCAGGCCAGGCAGCATCTGAGGAACAGGAAAATCGACGTTTCGGGCAAAAGCCCTTCATTCGAAATGATTCCTGATGAAGGGCTTTTGCCCGAAATGTCGATTTTCCTGCTCCTTGGATGCTGCCTGACCTGCTGTGCTTTTCCAGCACCACTCGAACCTTGACTCTGATCTCCAGCATCTGCAGTCCTCACTTTTGCCTATCTGCTGTTATTACCCAAGAGCTGGAAAATTGGAAGAAGAAAGGTAATAATGTTGGAACGGTATAAAACTGGTCACATCTGGAGTAATGTGTGCAGTCCTGGTCTCTGTGTGCTAAAGGGAAGATGTGAATGTGCCAGATAAGGTACCAAGGAGATTTACTACAATGTCGCCTTGCCTCAAGGATTTCAGCTGTAAGGAAAGTTTGGATAGGACAGGGTGGTTTTCTTTGGAATAAAAAGGGATGACCAAAAAACCTAATTGAATTGGATTTACTTATGAGGGGTCCAGATAGAGTGGCAAAGGAGGCTGTCTTCCTATTGTTTGAGGGATCTACATCAGTGGCATCGGGTGAGAATGAAGACACTTAGACAAGTTTGTGGAGGAATTCCCTTCAGTCTCAGGGTGATGGAGATCTAGAATTCAGCCTGAAAGGTAGAAACTCCGCGGTTTTCCACAAGAAATACAACTTATATGTCAATGTGTGGGAGCCCCTCATTCAGAAGAGACTGATTGGAGGAAGCGCCGAATGAATTTTTTGCGAATATTCATCAGGAGGAGGAGGAAGAGGAAAAGGAATTGGACCGAAGAACGGCAACTATCTCATGGCCAAGGACCACTTTTACCTCCTGGAAACACCTACTAAATGTGACCAGAGATGTGGCTCTAAGATCAGACTCATCAGCCACACACCGAACCATGATCAGTGAGACAGAATTTCCTGAGTGGACAATCATAATCATTAGGAGAAAGTGAGGACTGCAGATGCTGGAGATCAGAGCCGAGAGTGTGTGGTGCTGGGAAAGGACAATCGGTCAGGGTAAGCTCTTCCTGCCTGAAACATCGACTCTCCTGCTTCTCCGATGTTGCATGACCAGCTGTGCTTTTCCAGCACCAATCATAATCATTATCAAATGATTACCATCAGTTCTACTCACCTTGAAATAAAGGCCGGTTTTCACACTGCAAGTTCTAGGATTTCTTCCTGCGATACAGTTATGCCGCCTCAAAGTTATGTGTACCTTGACAACTACTGCAGTTACACTGTTCCCTCCAATTCAAGTTTGATTCCTCAATACTTGGCATCAGTTGTTATTTTCAAGTCCACGTCCCAAGTCTTCACAGAAACAATTTCATTAACTGACTTCCTCCTAAATGCCAGAACTAGTTCTTTCACAAACATGAACAGAAATTGCAGGAAAAGCTCAGCAGGTCTGGTAGCATCTATGGAGAGAAATCAGAGTTAATGTTTCGGGCTGAGTGACCCACCATCACCTGCAAGTTTCCCTCCAAGCCACTCACCATTCTGACTTGGAAATGTATCGCCGTTCCTTCAGACTCACTGGGTCAGAACCATATGGGTGTTTTCCTATTGGCCTTTTGAACGTGCCTCCAACAAATGGAGTGCAGTAGTTCATGAAGGCAGTTCATTACCACCACCTCAGCTCAGGGTGGGCAAGAAATGATGGTCCAGCCAGCCACACCCACATTTGTGAGTGAATTTAAAATAAAATCAGTTTTAAAGAGTTAATATTGCCCTATTTTACTACTGTTTACTTTGTGGATGCTTCAAAATACGCATGGTTTTGTCCTTGGTAGAGCTGAGAAGATTGGAAGACTTGGTGCAGGTGGATTTGTTTTTTGGGGATTGATTAACAAGAAGCTACAGATTCGAGGCAATTGTAAAAATTTGAGGAGAAACTGATGTAGGAACACAGGCACATGGGCCCTTCGGCCCCTCGAGCTTGTTCTCCTGTTCAGTAGGATCATGGCTGATCTGTGCCCTAGCTCCATATCCTTGCCTTTGTGCCATATCTCTTAATACCTTTACTTCAGTTTTAATCGGAGTTGAATTTATTTTGTTAACAACTGATCCAGCATTAACTGCCGTCTGTGGAAGGGAGTTCCAAACATCTCTCCTGAATGGTCTGGTCCTAACCTTTAGATTATGGCCCCTAGTTTGAGAGTGCACAACGAGTGGAAAAGTTTATTTTTATTTACACCGTCTTTTCTCGTTAATATCTTGGACTTTAATCAGAATATCCCTTGGCCTTCTAAATTATAGAGAAAGAAAGGGCCGAATGTGCATAATCTCTCGTCATAGGTTGACAAAAACCGATACCTGGGTTAAATTATGTTGTTCCCTCTCCAAAAAGATGTGGCGCCCAGATGTGCCCACAGTACTCCCACGTAGGGTCTAACAGGGATTTTGTATAACTTCAGCATCCTTGTGCTCCTGTCATCTCGATGTAAAGACCAGCATTCCATTAGCTTTCTTCATTATTTTTTGCACCTGCTTACAGCATTTTAAAGATCTTTGCACTTGAACCCCCAAGTCTCTTTGGGAATGCATTGTACTTAACTCTAGAAAGTACCCTAATCTATCGTTCTTTGTTCTAAAATTGACAACCTCACACTTGCTTACACTGAAGTCTATCTGCCATAGTTTTGCTCAGTCACCTATTCCATCAATATCCCTTTGTAATTTTCTGATGTCATCGACATAGCTTGCAATGTGCCCTAACTTCATTTCTGCCTTGCAAGTTGCTGCAGTGACGTCTTCAAACAGCTAGTCATTGTGATCTGGAGTGCACTGCCTGAAAGGGGAGGGAAAGCAGATGAAATAATGATTTTCAGAAGGGATTTGGATAAATGCATGAAAAGATGAAATTTGCGGATCCTCCGGAAAAAGGCAAGAGTTTAAGGCGATTTAGACAGCACCACTGAAAAGCTGAGCTGAATGAGCTTTTAATCTGTATCATTCCGTGATTCTAATATTAGTTTGGCAGGAATGAGAGGAATTTGTACAGATTTGGAATGCATCGTGAATGTGAGGAAACAGTCTTTTCTGTTCTGACCAGGATTTTAATGAAGTGTAAATGATGGTACGTGGAAGATTCACATGGTCTGTTTAAATGGAAAGTACCTTGCTGGTCCTACTATAGGCTTCCAGATTTGGGCCATACTTTGAGAGAACAAATTGAATCCTGCAACAAAAGGTGAAATACCTGTTGCAGTGATGCCATCCGAGTCTGCTATTAATGCTTCTTTCTCATACACATGCTCACGTTGTCTGCAATCAGCCATTCACACCGCTTCATTAAGTTTGGTGTTGAACAAAAGGTGTCCTTAAGGATGTACTTAAAAGGTGTCTGGTGTATGACATCGATAATTTCACAGTGTTGTACATTCTTTCCTTGGGATAGAGTCAGCTCCAGTTGATCGTATTTTGTGATGAAAGAATCACAAGAAGAATTTGCAACTTTAATTGTCACAGACCCCTAAAATCCCACTCCACTGGCAACAGCGCCAGATCTGCTGATCGAGACATGATTTTGAAGATTTGATGACGTTGACTGGAGTTTGTTTTGAGTATTTGGGACCATATACACCTTGAGCCATCTGAACATTTGCTCTGCTAAATCTAGTCACCTTGATCCTGGTGGCAGACTTCTAAACCACAAAACACCAAGTCTAGGAATCTGCCCCCGGGATAAGAAGAGGATTTATTTAGGTGAGACACCAAGACCCAGATTATAGAACCCAGACAAAGACCAGAACACTACATAAACACCTCGAGGTGCTGATTTGGCAAGTCTGACCACTGTTGCATATTCTGTGAAATCTTATGCAGGCACATCTGTCAGTAAAGACTTGCCTTTGCACAGGGATTAAAAGACTGCTTACATACTGTGATATTTTAAGCATAATGACTTGTTACGTGGGCAGCAACTGCATGGCAAGATTCCACAAACAGCAGTTAGGTGAATGACCACACGAATGGTTGGTGCTGGATGTTGGGAAAGGTAGAAAGCTGGGTAAGACAATAACTCCGTGCATTTTTATACCGCCTTCACACGTTAGGAAATGGCTTGTGGAGATGTGAGCACGTTTCTGGACCAGTCAAAGGTAGGCTTTAAGGAATGTCTACAAGGAGAGACCGGGAGATTTGGGGTGAAAGTTCCACAGGCTAGGGAGACTCTTTGTTAAACAGTCTGTAACGTCACTTGAACTTTGTGGGTCTTCAATCCGGCTATTTGCCTGAAGTGGGGCTTGAACATAGCAGCCCTGCCTGAGAGAAGAGGCTGTATCAGCTGAGGATAGAAACATATTCAGACTGATTTACTGGAGCAGACAATAGTTGATTGCAGGAGGAACATGTCTTAACCTGTAAAAGCATCATTAAAATCTTAGACATGGACTTTTTTTTTGTATTTTGTAGAAATTGCAGTAGTTACAATTGGCTTGAATGATATATTTTGCCTCTCCCCTTTGTGCTATTAGACAAACTGTGTCAAATGTTGACTAAGTATTAAAAGTGTTTTATTGCAGACTGGGAGAATTAACCAACTGCTCCCATGTTACTTTTAACATTAAAAAAAACTTTTATAAGCTATAGTAATGAACTCCTAAAGGTTATCCACTTTTTACAAAGGGAAGAGCAGTTACTTTCACAGGATCTATTAATGGCTGATTTCACTGTGAGACGGAAGGTAGTTTGAGAAAACAGTCATAAATGACTATAATTTAACTGCAACTTGTTGATTTATCAGCCATTCTAACATTTATCACCTCTTACTCGATAAAACTCATGTTGCCTCAACTGGTCATCTGGCTGAGAGTAATCAGGCTTTACTTACATCTGCAGCAGCAAATGAGACCGTAAATTTGAATTTGTTTCCTCTGCTCAGAAAGGAGGATGCAGATTAGAGTTCTGACCCTTTTCACTCGCTGTCGCTTTCAGCGGCAAAGTGAATATGTCGACATTCGAAGGTTTCAGGGTAAATTATTTCTGAATGAGATGAGTAATTTCTTCACCCAGAGAGTGGTGAGCCACGGAAAGCGGTCAAAGTCAAAACATTGTATAATTTCAAGTAGAACTTTGATATTGCAGTTGCGACTTCAGGGATCAAAGGATATGGGAAAGGAGACCAGCAATAGGCTATAGAGTTAGGTGATCAGACATGATCGTAATAAATAGTGGAGCAGTCTCCAGGGCCAAACAGCCTACTGCTGCTCTTGCTTCTTAGATTTTCTTTTTCTCACTTCCGGCCTAGGAACATCATTGATGAAGCAGCTGAGGACGGGTTGGGCCTGGGGCACTACTATTTTCAATGTTTCTGTGACATCATGTGAAGACAAGGGTAGACTGTGTTTTCTCTATCCCCATTTGGCCATTCACTTATCTGGCTCTTCACAACTTTGCCACCACCTCCTTGTGTCCTTGTAGGGATCAGTAGGGACAGAGTTTGCAAATCCCAGAATCTCCGATCTGTTACAGTGAAGAAGACCACTTTTCACATTGTACCTCCATAAATTACCTAGTGCCCTCTTGAACGCCTCACTTGAACCTGCCTCCATTACATTTTCTGCCTGTGTTGCTCGCAAGACAAAGCTTCTGGGTGGCACGGTGGTCAGCACTGCTGCCTCACAGTGCCAGAGACCCAGATTCAATTCCCACCTCAGGGTATGGAAGTGTGGAGTTTGCACATTCTCCCTGTGTCTGCGTGGGTTTCCTCCGGGTGCTCCGGTTTCCTCCCACAGTCCAAAGATGTGCAGTTTAGGTGAATTGGCCACGCTAAATTGCCCGTAGTGTTAGGGGCAGGGGTAAATGTAGGGGAATGGGTCTGGGTGGGTTGCGCTTCAGCGGGTCAGTGTGGATTTGTTGGGCCGAAGGTCCTGTTTCCACACTGTAAGTAATCTTTTCACTGTGCCTTGGTAGACATGACAATAAGATCAATTCAATTTGATTCAGTGCTTTTCATACCCTGGGCTACTCGCTGGGTAAAAGCGTATTTTTTCTCACATCACCCTTGCTTTGTTTGCACTTCACTTTAAATCTATGCAAACATCTTGTTCCCTCTCCTCTGATGGGACCAGCTTTTCCCATCTGCTTGATCAAGCTCGCTAATGACTTTGGAAACCTCAGCTGCCTTTTCTCCAAAGAGATCATAGTTTTTTCAGTCTGTCCTCATAACTGAAGTTTTTTCCATTCCTGGAACCATTCTTATAAATCACTTCTGCAATCTCTCCAGTGCATTCTTATTCTGTTATAATGTGGTGCCCACAACTGTCCATTGTACTCCAGCTGATGTCTAACATGTGTCTTCTACAAGTTCAACATCACCTCCTTGCTCTTGTACTCTACACTCCATTAATAAAGCTGAGGGTACTGTATATTTTATTTACTGCTCTCTCCACTTGTTCTGCCACCTTCAGTGACCTGTGCACATATTCACCCAGGTGCCTCTGCTCCTGTGCCCCCTTTAGAATTATGCCCCCTATTTTATATTGCCTTTCACTGTTCTTCTGACCAAAATGCATCACACCATATTTCTCTGCATTGAGCCCTTATTTATCACCTCTCGGCCCACTCCACCAACTTGTCAGTGTGTTTGGAGTTCTACAATGTCCTGCTCACAGTTTACAATTCATCCAAGTTTACTGCCGTAGGCAAACTTTGAAATTGTCCCCTGCACACACAGATCCAGATTTTTAATATATATCTGGAACGGCAATGGTCCCAATACTGAGGAGCTCCACTACAAATGTTCCTCCAGCCTGCACAATATCCATTGATCTGCCTCTATTCCGTATCACTGATCCAATTTTGTTTCCGTATTGCTCCTGTCCCTGTAACTTTCCTCTCGAGTGTTGTGCGATAGTGCATCAAAAGCCTTTTGAAAATCTATGAATGCTACATCAACAGCATTACCTTCATCGAGCCTTTCTGTTACCACTTCAGAAAATTCCAGTACGGTAGATCAACATCATTTCCCCTTTCGGAAAAGTCCAGAATTAATTTCTAATAAACCCACTTTTGCCATGTGAATGTTAGTGTAATCCCAAATAGTTTGTTGAGGCTTCCCTACCACTGAAGTTAAACTCGCTGGTCTACCAGCCTTGGATACATTTTGGTTCAATATTTTGTCACCTATATATTTTTACAATGCTTTTGTGGTCTGTCTAATCTCTCCTGAGAGGAGCTAATTCACCAGAGTGCGCACCAATCCTGGTCTCTCTACAACTTAGCAGCTCCTCACTGTCTAAACTTTTTTGTTAGACATGGGGCAGCACGGTGGCTCAGTGGTTAGCACTGCTGCTTCACAGCGCCAGGGACCTGGGTTCGATTCCAGCCTCGGGTGACTATCTATGTGGAGTTTGCACATTCTCCCTGTGTCTGCGTGGGTTTTCTCCGGGTGCTCCAGTTTCCTCCCACGGTCCAAAGATGTGCAGATTAGGTAAATTGTTCAAGGAGAAAGTGAGGTCTGCAGATGCTGGAGATCAGAGCTGAAAATGTGTTGCTGAAAAAGCGCAGCAGGTCAGGCAGCATCCAGGGAACAGGAGATTCGACGTTTCGAGCATAAGCCCTTCTTGAGGAATGAGGAGCGACGCATGGCTGCAAGGGTGGAGCGGAGGATCCGGAGGGAGGTTTGTTGCTGGAGCCTGCGCTTTTTCAGCAACACATTTTCAGGTTAGGTAAATTGGCCAAGCTAAATTACCCACAGTGTTCAGGGATGTGAACGTTAGGCACATGAGGCAGGGGTAAATGTAGAGTAATAGGAAACAGGTTTGGGTGGGATACTTTTTGGAGGGTCGGTATGGACTTGTTGGGCTGAAGGGCCTGTTTCCATACTGTAGAGATTCTATTCTATACATTCTATTTTCTAATCAATCTGTTCAGAGATGATATTACACATATCTGGCTAAGAGGAAGGGACATTACCACTGTGCCACAGGAGCTCCAGAACATTGAGTAATTGGGGTATCTTGGTTTCTGATTTACCAGTCATTGTTAAACACTAACAGTGCTTCATGTCTAAATCTTCACCACCTAGACCTCTGCAATTTATCATTTTTTGTTTCACACAGATACCTCACTCGATGGTCAGTTGATTCGGTGAAGCCCATCTGGAAGAAAGGCCTCAAGTGGTGTAAAGTTCGCATGCCTGTGGGAGACCCAATACTGAAGAATAATGTTGTCTATGGGAAAAGGCCTAATTATATTAAACACTGATAAGGACTCTGGTGTGATCTGACCGACTGAATTTCCACAATGCATCTTTTATTAAATAAACAAGTTATTTGCAGCATATAGAGTTTTCAAATAAGATTTATTAAAATATAGAAAGATGTCATTTGTTGACAATAGTATTTTATATAATTAATTCAGTGTAATTTGAAGTAAATCAGTTAAAATCAGAGAAATTAATAGGTATCGGCTCATTGAGCTTTCTGATTGATGGGAGTATCATATCATGAATGGAAAGTCTATATTCCTCTCGCCTAGGCCCATGTAGATGGAACCGTACTGAGAAGTCTCAGGCACGTGGAAGAAGTTGAAGCCGAGCCACAAAAGACTTTGAAGAATGACCAGCTTGCTGCCCCTCTCATATTGCAGACTCCAGAACACTGCAAACCCAAGCACAACAACATTGGTTAGCTTCCTGTCCACTCAAAGCGAAGCTTTCAAACTTCTCGCACAGGTGACAGTGCCCTGTCCTGAACCAAGCTATGATAACTCAAACAGAAACAACACCATCAGAACAGAGCAACAATCAAAAATACAGCAATTCGGTCATGGCGTGCAACCACTGGATCCAGTGGGGCTATGTAAATGCACAATCTTCAGATAATATTGCACTGTGTAACAGGTTTCACTCATGCATTTCTCCTCATATAATAAAATACTTTAAGGTGCTTTACCGAAAGGGATTCAGACATGGGAAGATGCAAAGCATTTTGTTCAGAAGTGTTTGAAAGGTTTACATACCTATGTGAAGATGCATCAATGCGGTAGATCAGGTTAGTTATAGACACATACCAAATGGGAATATGATGTAATGATTATGCAGACCTGGCCCAAAAAGGGCAAGACCCAGTACACCATGGGCCAGCACGGTGCCTCAGTGGTTAGCACTGCTGCCTCTCAGTGCCAGGGACCCGAGTTCAATTCCAGCCTTGGGCAAGTGTCTTTGTGGAGTTCGCACATTCTCCCCACGTCTGCGTGGGTTTCCTTCCACAGTCTAAAGATTAGCCATGGGAAATGCAGGGTCATAAGGAATGCTGTTTGGACAGCCAATGTGGACTTATATGGCTGAATGACCTGCTTCTATGCTGTACAGATTTTTATTTTATTTTTAATGTAAATATGCCCAATGCAGGGAAAGAAAGAGCAGATGACAGGTGGCTGTGGTGATAAAGAAAAATATTAGTGCTAGAGAGAGACCAAGGGCTGAATCCACTTGGTTATAGTTAAGAAACAATTTTTGCAAGGTTTGTGAAGGTTTGTAGCTCAGGTTGAGGTTTAGGGTATAGGTTTGCTCGCTGAGCTGTAGGTTTGATATCCATACGTTTCATTATCTGGCTAGGTAACATCATCAGTGGTGACCTCCAAGTGAAGTGAAGCTGTTGTCTCCTGCTTTCTATTTATATCTTTCTCCTGGATGGGATTCCTGGGGTTTGTGGTGATGTCATTTCCTGTTTGTTTTCTGAGGGGTTGATAGATGGCATCTGGATCTATGTGTTTGTTTATGACATTGTGGTTGGAGTGCCAGGTCTCTAGGAATTCTCTGGCATGTCTTTGCTTAGTCTGTCCCAGGATAGATGTGTTGTCCCAGTCGAAATGGTGTTTTTTTCATCCGTGTGTAGGGCTACGAGGGAGAGAGGGTCGCGTCTTTTTGTGGCTAGCTGGTGTTCGTGTAGCCTGGTGGCTAACTTTCTTCCTGTTTGTCCTACGTAGTGTTTGTGGCAGTCCTTGCATGGGTTGTACTGGGTCTTTTCAGTTTGTTAGTTTTTGTTGAGAGTATTGGTGGGTTTGTGTGCTACTAGGATTCCGAGGGGTCTCAGTACACCTTACCATATACACCCCATCCAGGAGAAAGACATAAATAGAAAGCAGGAGACAACAGCTTCGCTTCACTTGGAGGTCGCCACTGATGATGTTACCTAGCCAGATAATGAAACGTCTGGATATCAAACCTACAACTCAGCGAGCAAACCTACACTCTTAGGAAACAATGGATATTTTCCTGTAGGCAAATGTGTTTGGAATGATCTTCCCTGGAGAGCACTGGTACATTGAATAGATTCTGAGTTAGACGAACGCTTGATCTGCCAGCGAGTCAAGCATTGTGAGGCTGTCAGAAGAATGGTGTTAAAGCGCCATATAGATCAACCAGGATCATATTGCATGGTTTAATAGGCATCAGGATCCAAATGGCCTACTCTTACTCCTATTTTTCTGATCTTCTGAAGAGGTATTGCTTTATCTAGTTCTGGGAAATGATGTGGGTCTATTATCAGGAATCTTTTGATCATTGTATTATAAGGTTGAGGTCAGTTATGGAACTAGACCAGGAGGAATCTAAATCTAAAGATTCTTAATTGAAGGAGGAGCAAAGGGTGAGTGTAGAGATTTAAAAAGAATGAGAGTAGAAAGTCATTTTTATAAATGACCTGGATGAGGGCGTAGAAGGGTGGGTTAGTACATTTGCAGACGACACTAAGGTCAGTGGAGTTGTGGATAGTGACGAAGGATGTTGTAGGTTAAAGAGGGACATAGATAAGGTGCAGAGCTGGGCTGAGAGGTGGCAAATGGAGTTTAATGTGGACAAGTGTGAGGTGATTCACATTGGTCGGAGTAACCGGAATGCAAAGTACTGGGCTAATGGTAAGATTCGTGGTAGCGGAGATGAGCAGAGAGATCTCGGTGTCCAGGTACACAGATCCTTGAAAGTTGCCACTCAGGTTGATAGGGTTGTTAAGAAGACATACAGTGTTTTAGCTTTTATGAATAGAGGGATCAAGTTCCGGAACCATGAGGTTATGCTACAGCTGTAAAAAAACTCTGGTGCAGCTGCACTTGGAGTATTGTGTACAGTTCTGGTCATCGCATTATAAGAAGGATGTGGAAGCTTTGGAAAGGGTGCAGAGGAGATTTACTAGACTGTTGCCTGGTATGGAGGGAAGGTCTTAAGAGGAAAGGCTGAGGGACTTGAGACTGCTTTTGTTGGAGAGAAGAAGGTTGAGAGGTGACTTAATAGAGACATATAAGATAATCAGAGGGTTAGATAGGGTGGACAGGGAGAGCCTTTTTCCAAGTATGGTGATGGCGAGCACGAGGGGGGGCATAGCTTTAAATTGAGGGGTGATGGATATAGGACTGATGTCAGAGGTAGTTTCTTTACTCAGAGAGTAGTAAGGGTATGGAATGCTTTGCCTGCATCGGTAGTAGATTCACCAACTTTAAGTACATTTAAGTCGTCATTGTACAAGCATATGGATGTACGTGGAATAGTGTAGGTTAGATGGGCTTCAGGTTGGTATGACAGGTCAGCACAACATCGAGGGCCGAAGGGCCTGGACTGCGCTGTCATGTTCTATGTTCTAAGTCAGAATGAGGACTTAAATAGAATGGGAACCAAGAGTTGCTGCAGAGATTTTAAAAAAACACAAGCAAAGAGTCAGAGCAGAGATTTAAAAACAGCAGGAACACATTTAGAGAATGTTTGAGGATGGAGTGCCAAGCAAGTAGGCAGATATGCCCTAGATGATGTCAAGCTTCTTGAGTGTTGTTGGAGTTGCACCCATCTCAGCAAATGTGAACTTACTCTCTCCTGCTAAGGTCTAGTCAGGGACTCAAACCTTAGGCTTAAGACAGGATTTTTCTGGAACATGCTGATATATCATTTTAGTTTTCTTCATGCTGATTTTAAGACAGGAGCCATAAACACTAGAGATCAAGCCCATTGTATATTATCCAACACCAGAGTGGCAGCATATGCACAATAACCGGCGAACAGGAAATGATGAAGTATGTCTTTGGAGTCTTGCTCTTTGCCTGGAGTTGAATCAGATTGATCAGCTTCCTGGCCATAGGAGATTTGATTTCAAATTCAGGAATCACCATCACGGAAAGCATCAGCAAAGACAGTAGAGAAAAACATGCTGAAGAGTTTGATATTCACACGCAGTCATTTTTAATTTCATTAATAACTAGGAATGGATCTGAAGACTCCCCATTATCTAGGACACGTGGGCATCCTGTTACCAAACTGATTGTCAAACCATTGGAATTAATTTCTTCATTATCTTCCAAAATCCATCAAAGCTCTTTATCTCAAAGACCTTAGTCAGATCAACATCGTATACAGGATCTGTCCTTGGTAATGCAGCTGAGATTAAATATAGACCATGCAGAAAAAGCAAAAAAAAACAGAAACAAAGGCAGAGTATCCAAAGAAACTGACAGTTAATATAATGGGGTTTCAAGAGTTTTTTTTAAAAACATGTATATAAATGGTAAAGCGATAGCAAAAGGTAAAATGGGACTGATTAAGGATCCAAAGGGGATTTAGGCTTAGAAGCATATGCCATAGCTAAGGACCAAGTGAATTCATTTGATCATTCTTTACAGAAGAACAAAGAGCCACCTAATTCATTTTGAAAAAGAAAGTGAAGCCTAAAAATTGCCAAATAGGCCCTATTAGGCTGGCACTCTCCTTAAAGTCACCCGGAGTAGCTGGGTGCACCTCAGGATATGAAGGATAGTAAAAGTAGATGTGGTAGATGTTCTGGCCAATAATTAGCTTAGATATACATGGGGTGATGGAAAGGATTGGACAATGGCTAATGTTACACCCTTGTTCAGAATGGTGTGCAAGGATAACCCAGCAAATTGCAGCTGAGTTTGTTTGACCTTGCTGATGGGAAAGCTTTAAGAAATTATAATTTGAGACAACATTATCAGTCATTAGCATAAATGTGACTTAATGAAGGTAAGTGGTATGGACAGATTGTGAATGAAAAATCGTGTGTTTGATGACAAAGTAACAGAAAAACTTGAGGGTCATGTCACGGATGTTCTGGTTATGACTTTCAAAGGCTTTTGACACAGCACCACACAGCAAGCTTGCAACAAAGAAAATGTGGAATATAGGGATAGAGGGGGGAACAGTAGGTATGACGTTGGCTGAATACTGGAAAAAAAGGAGTGGTAAACCGTCATTTCTTGGACGGCAGGAAGTTACATGGTGGGGGTTCCCAGGGTTGGTGCGAGGATCACAGCTTTTCTTGATCTGTTTGAATTACCTTGACTTTGGTTTCAAAATGATGATGTAAGACTTGGAAATATTGTCAATTTCAAAGGGACACAGGCAGTGGAATGGGCAGATATGACAGCTTAAATTTAACACACAGAAGTATGACCTTATTCATTTTGGTATATAAAAAAGCAAAGATGATAATAAATACCTAACATTTAATTAATGATACATATAACATAAGAGGTACAATCCTGAAGGTGATACAGAAACACAGGAACCTTGGAGTATACTTTGGAGTGGTAGGGGAAGTTAAATAAAAAGAGCCATTGACGATCCTGAGATGTACACACATAGCATACAGTCCAAAAGCAAGCATATTTTGATGTAGCACTACTGCACTGTCTTGGGCAGTGGTGAAGGAGATTTGGACCAGCAGTGAAAGATTGTTCCGGAATGTGGCGACTTCGATGTTGGGTGGGTCCAGGTTAGATGCTGGTGAGGCAGTCGATGAGGGATGGGGGCACAGGCGTCGATGATGAGGAGCTGGCTCAGGACTCATGGACTCTTTAAGCTATATCTGTTTTTTTCTTATTCTTTAAACTATTCCAAATGGTGCTGGATTGTGGTGACAATGGAAAAGCTTTTCACTGTATTTGACTATTTTACGTCCTGTAAAAAACATGTGACTTCAACTTTGGACTAACACTGGAGATAGCTGCAGGAAGAAGCTTAAATGTACTCAGATGTAAGTAACCTCTTCAGGGTTTTATTGCAACACTTCAGGTCTGGGACTAACACTTCACTCAAAGGTAATCGAGTTCACTGTATATCCTTTCCTTCTCAAGAGTACTTCTCAGGATTGCTCCACTCAAAGTCAAAAGTGAAACAAAAAAAAATCAGCTGTAGGTGTTTCCCTTCAACTTAAAAATAATATGTTCTTGAGCTCTCCAACAAACCTTCAGACCTGTTTACCATGCTGGGTCACAAAACAACCTAAATAAACAAAAGTGATACTGTATAAAACCCATTCACTGTAAAGCCAGGCTTTAAGAACCTTTCAAAGGAATTAATTATTAACTTCAGACAAATAGAAAACCCACTGGTTACTGACTCAAGAATCAGAAAGTCAAACTCACAACAAATAACCTCATAGCTTACATCACAATTGTTTGAGAGATTGATGGCGACAAATTAAATCAGGGATTGGATAAGCACCTAAGGAGAAAAGTTTTGCAATGCTACAGGAAAATGGCAGGAGAGTGAGTTGCTTTGCAGACATCAACAGGAGCATGATGGTCATTTCGCCTCCTGCTCTGCTGTAACCATTTCATGATTCTACAAGGAATGATGTTAGGAACAATCTTAACATAGGTGTCACACCTGAAGTGGAGAGATATAAGAGGGTGGATCACAAAGATTTTTAAGAAAAAAAATGGTTGAGAAATTCAGATATAATGGATAATGGGTAAGTGGTGGTCAGTACGTGATACAGGTATCCCCTGCTTTTCGAATGTTCGCTTTACGCTACTTCACTTTTACGAAAGACCTGCAATAGTTCCTGTTTTCGTGAATCCAAAGAGGATTTTCGCTTTTACGACAAATGGAAAATATTCTCCCATATAAATCATGCATCTTCGCTTTACGCCATTTTCGGCGTACAAAAGGTTTTCTGGGACACTCTACTTTTGGATAGTGGGAGATACCAGTCTACGATTTATTACATTCTTAAGTCGCTTCTTAAATGGTCATCAGATTTCAGGTTAGGCAAAAGTGGACATTGGGCCGTTGGAAGATGACAGTGGAGAGATAGCAGTGGGCAACAAAGAAATAGCTGAGGAACTGAATAATTACTTTGTGTCAGTCTTCACAGTGAAAGACATGAATAATATCCCAAAAATTCAAGAGAGTGAAGGGACAGAGCTGATGATGGTGGCCATCACCAAGGAGAAGGTGGTACAAAAACGGAATGGCCTGAAGGTGGATTAATCACCTGGACCAAATGGACTACATCTCAGAGTTCTAAGGAAGATAGCTGTAGAGATAGCAGAGACACTAGTGGTGATCCTTCAGGAACTGCTAGAATCAGGGAGGGTCCCAGAGGACTGGAAATTTGCTAACCTGACACCTTTGTTTAAAAAGGGAGTAAGGCAAAAGACAGAAAATTGTAGACCTATTAGCCTCACCTCAGTCTGGGTAAGAATCCTGGAATCCATTGTGAAGGATGACATTTCTGAATACTTGCAGGTATATGGTAAAATAGGGCAAAGTCAGCATGGTTTCAGCAAGGGCAGCTCATGCCTGACAAATCTGCTATAATTCTTTGAGAAATTAAGTCCCACTTTTGGAATATTGTGTGCAACTCTGGTTTCCCTCCTATCGGAAGGATGTTGTGAAACTTGAAAGGGTTCAGAAAAGATTTACAAGGATGTTGTTAGGGTTGGAGAATTTGAGCTATAGGGAGAGGTTGCATATTTTCCCTGGAGCGTCAGAGGCTGAGGGGTGACCTTATAGAGGTTTATAAAATCGTGAGGGACATGGATAGGATAAATAAACAAGGTCTTTTCTCTGGGCTGGGTGGAGTCCAGAACTTGAAGGCTTAGGTTTAGGGTGAGAGGAGATAAATTTAAAAGGGACCTAAGGGGCATTGTTTTCACACAGAAGGTGGTGTGTGAATGGAATAATCTTCTTTGTTACTTCTTCAAAAAACTCAATCAAGTTTGTGAAAAATGATTTCCCAAGTACAAAGCCATGTTGACTATCTCTAATCAGTCCTTGCCTTTCCAAATACATGTACATCCTGTCCCTCAGGATTCCCTCCAATAACTTGCCCACCACCGAGGTCAGGCTCACTGGTCTATAGTTCCTTGGCTTGTCTTTACCGCCCTTCTTAAACAGTGGCACCACGTTTTCCAACCTCCAGTCTTCCAGCACCTCACCTGTGACTATCAATGATACAAAGATCTCAGCAAGAGGCCCAGCAATCACTTCTCTAAGCTTCCCACAGAGTTCTTGGGTACACCTGATCAGGTCCTGGGGATTTATCCACCTTTAACCATTTCAAGACATCCAGCACTTCCTCCTCTGTAATCTGGACATTTTTCAAGATGTCACCATCTATCTCCTTACAGTCTATATCTTCCATATCTTTTTCCACAGTAAATACTGATGCAAAATATTCATTTAGTATCTCCCCCATTTTCTGTGGCTCCATACAAAGACCGCTTTGCTTGATCTTTGAGGAGCCCTATTCTCTCCCTAGTTACCCTTTTGTCCTTAATGTATTTGTAAAAACCTTTTGGATTCTCCTTAAATCTATATGCCAACACTATATCATGTCCCCTATTTGCCCTCCTGATTTCCCTCTGAAGTATACTTCCTTTATACTCTTCTAAGGATTCACTTGATCTATCCTGTCTGTACCTGACATATGCTTCCTTCTTTTTCTTAACCAAACCCTCAATTTCTTTAGTCATCCAACATTCCCTATACCTACCAGCCTTCCCTTTCACCCTGACAGGGACATACTTTCTCTGGATTCTCGTTATCTCATTTCTGAAGGCTTCCCATTTTCCAGCCATCCCTTTACCTGCGAACATCTGCCCCCAATCAGCTTTCGAAAGTTCTTGCCTAATACCGTCAAAATTGGCCTTTCTCCAATTCAAAACTTCAACTTTTAGATCTGGTCTATCCTTTTCCATCACGATTTTAAAACGAATAGAATTATGGTCGCTGGCCCCAAAGTGCTCCTCCACTGACACATCAGTCACCTGCCCTGCCTTATTTCCCAAGAGCAGCTCAACATTTGCAGCTTCTCCAGTAGGTACATCCACATACTGAACCAGAACATTGTCTTGTACGCACTTAAGAAATTCCTCTCCATCTAAACCTTTAGCACTATAGCAGTCCCAGTCGATGTTTGGAAAGTTAAAATCCCCGACCATAACTACCCTATTATTCTTACAGATAGCTGAGATCTCCTTACAAGTTTGTTTCTCAATTTCCCTCTGACTATTAGGGGGTCTATAATACAATCCCAATAAGGTGATCATCCCTTTCTTATTTCTCAGTTCCACCTAAATAACTTCCCTGGATGTATTTCCGGGAATATCCTCCCTCAGCACAGCTGTAATGCTATCCCTTTTCAAAAATGTCACTCCCCCTCCTCTCTGCCTCCCCTTCTATCCTTCCTGTAGCATTTGTATCCTGGAACATTAAGCTGCCAGGCCTGCCCATCCCTGAGCCATGTTTCTGTAATTGCTATGATATGCAGGTAAGGTGAATTGGCCATGTTAATTGCCCCGTAGTGTTAGGTGTATTAGGCAGAGGGAAATGGGTCTCGGTTACTCTTCGGAGGGTCGGTGTGGACTGGTTGGGCCGAAGGGCCTGTTTCCACACTGTAGGGAATCTAATCTAATCTAATCCCAGTCCCATGTTCCTAACCATGCTCTGCGTTCATCTGCCTTCCCAGTTAGGCCCCTTGCATTGAAATAAATGCAGCTTAATTTATTAGTCCTACCTTGCCCCTGCCTGCCCTGACTGATTCACTTCTGTTCTCAACTGTATCAGTCTCAGATTGATCTCTTTCCTCACTATCTCCCTTGGTCCTTCACAATCTACAGACCTAGAAAATAACACCGTCGTATTCCTCTATAAACACTGCCCCAGGTTAAATTAATAGCTATGGCTTATATTTTAAGTTTAATCAAGAGACTTATCTCCAAAAACATATAATCAAGAAAGAACCCACTGTACTCACTAATACAGCTTTTCTCTTGGACAGACTTAAAACAACAATTAACTTATCTGATTCTGTGCTGTGAACTTCCTCCAAGATTAGTTGTGAAATTCACCGTTTGTTAATTTTCCCAGATGCACTCTGATGTCCAGTGACACATGAACTCAAAACAGCAAAGGCAGTAACTGTGCAGGTTTTCTCTCTGTCTCTCTCTCTCCCCTGCACTGTCCTCACCATGTGCTTCCTTCGTCTGCCCTTCTCCCTTTTAAAACTGATATTGTTTTGACTTTTTTTTCCAAAGTTCCAAAACAATACAACAGCATATAAAACAGGAATTACTGCTCCTGGAATTCAAAGAAATCACCTCCAACACCTAAAATACCTCAAAAAAAAGGAGCAGCTCTTACAGCCAGAAATTTTTCCCGTCCTCCATCTTGGATTACCCAGAATCATTGAGTATACTGAAAACAGAGATAGGAAGGCTCATGAGTATCAAGGGAATTAGGGGTTACAGGCAGAAAGTGGGAAAATGGAGTTGAGAAACTTATCCGCCATGATTGAATGGTGGAGCAGGATTGATGGGCTGAATGGCGTACTTTTTGCTCCTATGTCTTATGGTCTAAAAGAAAGTTGCTATTATTTCAACAGCCCCCCTCTTTCTGGGATATCATACTTTGGCTATTAAAATCTTATTGAAGGAAAATTTGTATAAAATATATCCAGGATCACTTCACATACAATGAATTGCACTGACGTTTTTGTTTAAACTGGATGACTGGAGTTCAAGGCAGCTCACCACCACCTTCTCAAGGTCAATCAGAGATGGGCAATATATACTGGCCAGCCAGTGACACCCACATCCTGCAGAGAATAACAAAACATGGGACATGAAGTTTGGAGTGACTGACAAAACTCAGAAACACATTCAGCAGTGAGAAGACTAATAACTGACTTCAGGAAAATTTCAAGAGAATGGTGCAATGGGCAGGCACACAGTAGATGAAAGAGAAATGTGTGTAATTCATTTTGACAGAAAGGAGGAGACATCATGTAAACTAAATGCTACAATTTTAAAGGGCATGCTGGAAAAGAGAAATACAGACAGCACTGTTCTTTCTAACTAGTGTTTACTGGACATAACTGTGCATGTGGACACAGAGTCATAGAGTCAGATAGCACTGAAACAGACCCTTTGGCCAACCAGACAATGCTGACCATAATCCCAAACTAAACTAGTCCCACCTACCTGCTACTGGCCCATATTGCTCCAAACCTTTCCTACTTACAGAGTCAGCCAAATGTCTTTTCAACTTTGTAACTGTGCCCATAACCAGGAGGTTCATTTCGCATGCAAACCACTCTCTGTATAAAACATTTATCTTTTTTAAATCTCTCTTCTCTCAGCTTAGAAATTTGCCCATAGTCTTGAAATCTCCCATCCTAGGAAAAAGACACTGACCATTAACCCTATCTATACCTCTCATGATTTTATAAACTCCTATAAGGTCACCTCTATAAGGTCACCTCTTCCGTTCCAGCGAAAAATGTCCCAGCCTATCCCTCCTTTCTTTATAACTCAAACCTTACATACCTGGCAACATGCTGGTAAATGCCTTCTGAACCTTCACCAGTTTAATAATATCTTTCCTATAACGGGGTGAGCAGAACTGGACTCAGAACTCTGGAAGAAGCCTCACCAATGTTCTATACAGCCTCAATATGATGTCCCAACTCCTATACTCACAGAACTTCTTGAAGAAAGCTTTGGAAGGCCCAGTTTTTACATTTCCAATTGCATCTGGACAGCGGCAACAAAAATTATTGGGAGTACATTCCCAAATCAATCCTTTGAAGGCAGTCGGATGAGTTGAAAAGGCCGTTTAAGCAGAATACAAGTTTCTTGATTTTATAAACATAGATTTAAAGTGCAAAAGAAATAAGTTATGCAACCTCATTATAGTTCACTGGCTAACAACCAGCTACAGTGGCCAATTCTGATCATCACACTTTCCAAACAATTCTAAGAACTTTAAGATGATGCAGAGGATTTTAACTAGAACTCTCTGAAACATATGGATTCCAGCAGTTGGGAAAATTGCAAATGTAACACCTTCAATCAAGAAAGAATGGAGAAAGCGGAAAACCACAGTCCAGTTAGCCTAACAGCTGTCAGAGGGAAAGTTCCAGAATCTTTTATTAAGGCAGTGATCAATGTGTTGCTGGAAAAGCGCTCTTAGCGCTCTTCCAGCAACATATTTTTCAGCTCTGATCTCTAGCATCTGCAGTCCACACTTTCTCCTTAAGGCAGTGATCACAGGCTATCCAAAAAACATTTTAAATATCTGCAGAGACTACACAAATTGGTTTTTAGACCTTAATTGCTGAGAAGATGAAGAGGAAATTTCATTGAGATTTTCAAAACCTTGATGATGTTGAGTAAATAAGGAGAAGCTTTCCAGTGGCAGAAGGGTTTCTAACTGAAGGAAACAGATTTAAGTTGATGACAAAAGAACTTTTGTATAAGCAACAAGTTGTCATGATTTGGAATACCACGAGACCACAAGATATAGGAGCACTGTTGGGCGGCATGGTGGCTGAATGGTTAGCACTGCTGCCTCACAGTGCCACGGACCTGGTTTGATCCCAGCCTCGGGTGACTGTGTGGAGTTTGCGCATTTTCCCTGTGTCTGCGTAGGTTTCCTCCCACAGTCCAAAGATGTGCAGGGGTTAGGTGAATTGGCCAGGCTAAATTGCTCGTAGTGTTCAGGGATGTGTAGATTAGGTTCATTAGTCAGGGGAAATTTAGAGTAATAGGGGAACGGATCTGGGTGGGATAGTCTTTGGAGGGTGGGTGTGGACTTGCTGGGCCGAAAGGCCTGTTTCCACACTGTAGGGAATCTATAATAATAACGAGTTAGGTCATATGACCCATCAATTCTGCTTAGCCAGACACTGAAATGCTGATGGAAGCAGAATCAATAGTAACTTTCAAAAATAAATTAGATGATTAATCAGACAAGTAAAATCTGCTTGGACATGGGGAGAATTATGGCTCTACTTGGGCAGGTTTTCCTACTCACTTTCTTCAGTGTGTTTCATTCTTGTTCAGAAGAAACCAAAACAGACGAAACTCCTGTACGAGGGACACAATTACTTCAGAATATCCATTAGGAAGAGGAAGAATAGAAAAGGAAAGCCAATGATTTTGAGGCCAAGGACCAATTCCACTGCTCGGAAATATCTGGCAAATCTGGTTGGAGATGTGGCTCCTAGATCAGGCTCACCTGCCACACAAGGACACACAGAACCCATAACCAGTGACCCACGGAATTTCCTAGGGAGACAATCGTACTGGTTAGTGAGTGATTGCCAATGATGATGAACAGTCATTACTGACATATGATACCACAAGTATCAATGAGGCAAGTGTCTATTCAATGTGTTTCTTTTCCAGTGCTTTAGGAATTGGTTACATTGTTTGTGAGCTTCCAAAACAGCTTAGATTTTGAAAAGATCCCAACGGTTGGGAAAATTGCAAATGTAACACCTTCAATCAAGAAAGAATGGAGAAAGCAGAAAACCACAGGCCAGTTAGTCTAACGTCTGTCAGAGGGAAAGTTCTAGAATATTTTATTAAGTCAGTGATAGCAGGCTATCCAAAAACATAAAATTATGAGAGGCATGCATAGGCACAGCAAATGAGTAGCAAAGCAAATTGAGTGTTGATATTTTTATTCAAGGGGAAGTATGGAAGTATTGCTTCAGCTTTATAAAGCCTTAGTGAGGGCCCTCCTATTTAAAACAGGAAGGGAGAGATCTTTTTTGTCTCAATGTAGGTCAATAGCGGTTTCTTCCCCAGAGAGCAGGGGGGGGAATGAGACATTAAATATTCTTAAGGCAGAGTTAGATAGATGTTTGACCACAAACACTTTTGCTCCATCATAAGGATGGAAATGAAGATATTTACTGATGATTTCACAATACTCAGCATCATTTTTGATTTCTCAGATGTAATTCATCTCCAAATACAGCAATACCTGGACAATATCCGGAATTGGACTGACAAGTAGCAAGTAGCATTCATACTACACAAGTGCGAGGTTATGACCATCTCCACCAATACAGAATCTAGCTATCCCCTCTTGATGTTCAACGGTATTCCCATTGCTGACTACCACACTGTCAACATTCTCGACATTTCCGCTGACCAGATAATTGACTATCCATATAAATATTGTGACAAGATTTCTTGTGGTGCAGTGGTAGAGTCCCCACCTCAGAACCAGAAGGCCCAGGTTTAAGTTTAACTTGCTTCAGATGGCTGCTGTATTATGTCTGAACAAGATGATTAAAGTAAGAAATATGGTGACTATAAGTACAATAGGAAGGATGTGATTAAACTGGAAAGAGTGCAGAAGAAATTCACAAGGATGTTGCCAGGACTCAATGGTCTGAGTTCTAGGGAAAGATTGGACAAGCTAGGACTTTTTTTCTTTCAAGCATAGGAGACTGAGGGGGGATCTTATATAAGTACATCAGATCATGAGAGGTGAATGCACTCCGTCTTTTTCCCAGGGTTGGGGAATCAGGGACTAGAGGGCATCAGTTTAAGGTTAGAGGTTAAAAAAAAGGGAACCTGAGGGACAACCTTTTTACACAGAGGGTGGTATGCATACGGAATGGGCTGCCAGCAGAAGTGGTTGTTGTGGGTACATTAACAATATTTAAAAGGCATTTGGACAAATACATGGATAGGAAAGGTTTGGAAGGAAATGGGCTAAGTGCAGGGAATGGGGTTAGTGTGGATGGACATTTTGGTCAGCATGGACCAGTTTGGGCCAAATGGACTGTCTCCGTGCTGTAGGACTCTAAGTGCAGGTTAGATGCTAGGAATTGTGCAATGAGTAATTCACCTCCTGACTCTCCAACTCTCCAAAGCCTACCTATAATCTATCAGGCACAAGTCAAAACTTGTGATGGGATATTCTGCACTTGCCTGGATGAGGGCAGCTCCAACATCACACAAATAGAACACTATCCAGGACAGAGCAGCCCATTTGATTGGCATCACCTCCTCATTCACTCCCAATGACATTTATTGCAGCAAAGTGGACCATCTACAAGATACACTGCAGAAATTCAACAAGGCTCCTTAGACAGCCTCTTCGACCACAACCACTACTACCTTGAAGGACAAGGATAGCAAATGCATGGGAACACAACTCCTGCAAGTTCCCCTCCAAGTGTTCACACTTGGCTTGGATACAGACTGAGTGAAAGATCTGGAACTCCCTCCCTAACAGAACTATTGGTCCACTTTCACCAAATGGACTGCAGTGGGAAAAGAGAGCAGCTCAACATCACCTTCTCAAGGACAATAATTGCTACCCCGTCCAGCAAAGCCTATATCCTCCAAACACATGGGAATGGAGGGTTAGGGGGGCAGCCAGCAATGTGAAGACGAGGCTAGAATTTAATCAGTCAAGAATTGTTGATTGCCGGAGCAGTCTTGAAGGGTTTGAACAGTTACCCTTGCTCCTAATTTGCCTGTTCTTGGAACAATTGCAGACAGGGGAAGAGTCTAGCTTTTTTTTGTCCTAATTAAGATCCATAATGCCAGAAGAGGTTTGGCTGCAGAGCAGAGAATTGGCATTCCTTGAGAGATGACCTGGGGTGCAATTGGAAAGCCAGCCAACCCACCTGAGAGGGTCCAACACCACCAGCTGCTTCTCAAGATGCTACTTGGTCAAAATGGCCAACATTTGCCATTTCTGCCGACAGCCTGATGATCTTTTACAACTCCTGATCTTGCTAAAATTAGAATTGTTGTGTCCGCGCTTGATTTAAAAGATTTTAAAGCATGAAACCAAAACTGCACCTGTTGATTTATGTGGTAAAACACAAGCAATGCAAGCTCTTTATTGAACTGAAAAGTACTGAATCTCTGGAAAGGGAGATTTTCTGACCCATGTTCTCACTCTAAAATTGATACCATCGTCAAATTGTGTGGGTTATAAAATATATAACAATTCTCACAAGTCAATAGCTTCTGCCACTGGCCTACAATTAAAAGTTTTATATTTCTCTGGGAAGGATGAGGTGCACCTGAGTACATTATGCACAGGCTATTTATTGTACTGCTGTAAAATAGAGCATTGATTGAACAGTGAGGCACCGGCAAGGGATTTATTTAATCAGCTCAAGGTCTCTATTCCAGTCACAAACATAATGGATTATTGCCATTAGCAGATAGACATGTTGATAATAAGCTTTTTATATGGAAGTTGTTCAACAAAATACTCCCTTCTTGGAGCAACTTGACATTTAGAGTTGAAATAAATGCACCAACACATTTTTATTGATCAGGCCCGGTGAACCTTGAATTAAAATGACTAGCGACCTAACAAATTGAGAAGTTGCAGCTGACTTTTACGATGCGTTAAAGGTCAGAGCATCAGTCTCTCTGGTGAACCTAATATGGATCCTGAAAGATATATGTAAGTTGTTGTGGAGGTGGTCAGGGGAGATATCTTTAAGTGAGCCACCATTTTAGAAAAGTTGGTTCAAAAGAAACAAACCTTATTAAGATGGTGAAAGGGCATGGAACATGAAGAGGCCACTTGGTCAAGGGACATGAGGTGACCTTGCTGAGTCTGCTAAAAAAGGAATGGCAATGTTCGAGTGATGGACATCTAATGTGATTGCAGTTTTCACACTCGGCCTGCAGCTGATAACCGAAGAAGATTTTGAATCATATGAATCTACTATGATACCTTTCTGATCACAGAATATGGGGCACTGGCACCAATACTGATGCAGGTGCTGCTGCAACATGTTATCCGACAAAATAACGGGGACTACATTTCAAAAAGTAACTCATTGTCAATGGGAAATCCTAACTTTGGCTTAGAAGTGAAACGTTTTTCTCTGTTTTAACCCAACAGTTAAGGGAATGTTGTCACCATGGGGGGAAAGGGTCTGAAAATCATGGACCCATACCCCCCCACCTACCATGGTAAATGCTGCAACCAGGTTGTCAAGGTCCCTCAAAATGCACCTGAATAAATGGCACATTTATCTGTTAAACGTTTCAGTTTGCCTTCACATACCAAGGATAGATTAATGAGTTCAATGAAACCTGCCTGTTCTCATTCAGTAAATATTGTGCTTATTAACAGAAGGTGAGAGATGGGGAATGAATGACGCTCTACATAAGTCAACTGTTTGCAACATCATGAAGACCGAGATCAGGTATGGCACACTTGATATTAAGTGCCTTCTAATCAAACCCAGCCACGAGCACTATTTCTATTGCCCCAGCTATGCCTGCCTCTTCATCGGGTATGTGGAACAGTCCATCTTGCCCCGCATTCCCCACCTTTTCATCCACTACATCAATGACTGTATCAGCGCCACCTCATGCTCCCATGACGAGGTTGAACAGTTCATCAGTTTCACAAACCTCACCCTGACCTTAATTTCTCCTGGACCACCTCAGACACCGCCACCTCCCTCCCCCACCACCACTTCATGGAGCTCTCCATCTCCACTTCCAGCAACCGAATCAACACAGACATCCACTACAAACCCACCAACTCCCACAGCTACCTGGACTACACCTCTCACCCTGACTCCTGTAAAAATGATATCCTTTATTCCCAATTTCTCCATCTCATCTGCTCCAAGGAGGACCATTTCCACCACAGAACACACCAGATGGCCTCCTTCGTCAAAGACCGCAATTTCCCCTCCCACGTGGTTGACAATGCTCTCCAGCACATCTCCTCCACTTCCCGCACCCCACCCCTCCAACCACAATAGGGACACAACCCCCCCTGGTCCTCACCTTCCACCCCACCAACCCCTGGTCCTCATCTTCCAAACCACATCATCCTTTGCCATTTCCGCCACCTACAAACAGACCCCACCACCAGGGATATATTTCCCTCCCTATCCCTATCTGCGTTTCAGAGCGATCATTCCCTCTGCCACTCCCTTGTCAGGTCTATGACCCCCAGCAACCCACCCTCCCCTCCCAGCACCTTTCCCTGCCATCATAGGAAGTCCAAAACCTGTGCCCACACCTCCCCTTTAACCTCCATCTGAGGCCCCAAAGGATCCTTCCACATCTGACAGAAATTTACCTGTACCTCCACACATGTCATCTACTGCATCCGTTGCACCCGATATGGTCTCCTCTACATTGGGGAGACAGGATGCCAACTTGCCAGAGAACATCTCTGGGATACCCACACCAACCAAACCCCCACCCTGTAGCTGAACATTTTAACTATCCCACCCCCTCCACCCCTCTCCCCGACTCCGCCGGGGCATACAGGTCCTGGGTCTCCTCTAATGCCACACCCTCACCACCCGACGCCTGGAGGAAGAATGTCTCATCTCCATCTTGGGGCACTTCAACCACACAGGATCAATGTGGATTTCACCAGTTTCCCCATTTCCCTTCCCCCACCACCCACCTTATCTCAGTCCCAACCGCCCATCTCGACACTGCCCTCTTGATCTGTCCTACCTGTCCATCTTCCTTCGCACCTATCCGCTTCACCCTCCTCTCTGACCCATCACCCACTTTTATCTACCTATCACTTTCCCAGCTACCTTCCCCCAGCCCCCACCCCCTTCGAGTTATCTCTCGGTCCCCTTGGTCCATAAGCCCCATTCCTGATGATAGGCTTATGCCCGAAACAGCTACTCTCCTGCTCCTTGGCTGCTGCCTGACCGGCTGTGCTTTTCCAGCACCACACTCTTTGACTCTGATCTCCAGCACCCACAGTCCTCACTTTCTCTATTTGCCAATTTTCAATTTTGACTCTTTCTACACCCCGACAACAAGAAGCTAATTTAGGCAATTAAAAATTGTTTTGCATTATGATCCTATGCCAAATCAGACCGACATATTTCAACACATTTTACAACCAGAAACCGGCCATTCAGTCCATCTCTGCCAGCAACAAATGAACCTCCTCCCTTTCTCCCTCCTACTTACTGCACTTTCCCTTCATGGCAGCTATGGTATTTGGCCCAACTACTCCTTTGTAGCAGCATGTCGACATCCCTGTTATTCTTTCAGTATGGGGCTGGCTAAATTCAATTCATGTAGTACCCTTGCAACAAAAATAACACAGAAATAACAGCAGGGCCAATAACCCTGCTCCAACATTCCCACAATTAATCTTGGGTTTCAACTTCACTTTCCTGCCTACTCCCAAATCCCATGATTTTCTGAGAGACTATCTTGATCTGACTACCTTGGCCTTGAGTAAATCCAACAACGGGGAGTCCACAACCTCGGAGATACAGAATCCCAAATTTTCACAACACTTGAGTGAAATAATTTCTCCTCATCTCAGTCATAAAGTGATCAGCCTCTTATCCCTGAGACTGTTTTCCTGATTAAATGTCCTACCTAGAGATAACAACTTCTCTTGTTGAGCCTGTCCCCTTCAGGATCTTGTATTTCAATAAGATCAATTCTCCTTCTTTGAGACTCCAATGAGGAGGTCCGGCCTCTTCAACCTTGCCTCACTTAAGAATCAATCCCACCGAATCTTCCTGATGTACATCCAATGCTAATATATTGCTCCTTGACTCAGGAGGATACAGTATTCCAGGTGGTATCTCAATGTCCTGCCCAGTTGTAGCTAGATCCTTTCACCCTCTAATAAAGGTGAACACTATCTACATTTGCAATACGTTGCAAAATCACAGACATAAGGTGGAACCTGCTTTGAAGTTCCTTTCCAAACCCAGGAGTAAAGAGGCTGCATGCTGGTTCCCATTTTTCTCTCTGGTTTGTAGGATGTTAGTAATGACCTATTAAAGCAAATATATATTGTTTTAGGAACTGAAACATTAGCATGTTCATATATTTTAAAAAACCCCGGAGAGAAGGGATGAAGTGACTGGGCTAAATCAATAGTTCCTTTAAAGAACTGGTATAGGCAGATGGACTGAACTGCTTCCCTCTATATTGTCTGTTCTGTGAATTCTCACTGGTATTTAAACAGTTAACACTTCTACTCAACGAGTTGAAAGTATCTTATATTAAGTGTTTTTAAGATACTGGTAACTAATATTGCTCTGCATCATTTCAAATATGAAGTATGCTGTAATGGATCCCAATTGTAGGTGCCCCTTCAAGGAATTCCTTTCTCTTGGCTCAGCTATCTCCCCAATGGCCTGCCATGAACTTGCTGCTTTCATTGATGAATGGATCCAGTTGCTCTGCAAACTGAAATTAGTCCCATTTTCAGAAATTCTGTATTCTTACACTGACATATTCCCTGGCAAGTCATCATGCTGCCGTGTTGTCCAGAAATAATCAAGTCATTTAGATTGGAGAATTCTGCCGTTCAATCCGAGTGGTCTCAATATGAAAAATATCCCACATTCCTCAAGAAAGGATTCCCGGCACCCCACTAGTATACTTCTCACTCCAGTCAGTTACAGCCTCTTAAATCAAGTCCAAGAAGATTATTGTCTTCCAGTAACTGACAAGATAGCACTGTGCAGTTTTTGATAACAAGGCTAATTAGTGTTGGTAACGGTCCATGTTTATTCAGCTATCCAGAGAGGCCACTTCTACATACAACAGATTTCAGAGTTTGCTTGCACTTCTCCCTTTGCCACTTTATTCCACAGGCAAGTCAATCTTCGTGTAGTCATAACGTCATAGAGATGTACAGTACGGAAACAGATCCTTCAGACCAACTCATCCACGCTGAACAGATATCCTCACCTCATCTAGTCCCACCTGCCAGCACCCGGCCCATATCCCTCTAAACCCTTCCTATTCATATACCCATCCAGATGCCTTTTAAATGTTGCAATTGTACCAGCCTCCACCACTTCCTCTGACAGCTCATTCCATACACGCACCACCCTCTGTGTGAAAAGGTTGCCCCTTAGGTCTCTTTTATATCTTTCCCCTCTCACCCTAAACTTATGCACTTAGTTATGGACTCCCCCTTCCCAGGGAAAATACCTTGTCTATTTATCCTATCCATGCCCTTCATGATTTGATAAACCTCTATAAGGTCACCCCTCAGCCTCCGACGCTCCAGGGAAAACAGCCCCAGCCTATTCAACCTCTCCCTATAGCTCAAATCCTCCAACCCTGGCAACATCCTTGTAAATCTTTTCTGAACCCTTTCAAGTTTCACAACGTCTGAAATGAATTTACCTTTTAATAGTTTAATCTATGTGCTGATGGCCAACCTACTGCATAATTTATCATCATTATAAAATAGAAGACTCTTGAAAATGACAATGGATCTGAATCACTTCAGCATGAAAGGTTTGTTTTATTACCTTGCTCCTCTGCCTTCCCTCCACCTCCTGTTTCTATTAAGGAAGGATAGTTAGTGCATTTCTACCAATCCAATTACAGAGCAAAAGTTCATTTGCATTGGGAAGCTCAGTGTTGAAGAGCCATCAACTATCAGAGCTGAATTACTTTGATCTTGTGTCTCCCACAGAGCTAGTGAGAAGGAGTGCATGCCAATTCCCCAGCAACACCACTGGCATCCTAAGATGACATGGGAACCACAGGCCCAGCAGTGCCACATCATTCAGGTGTACCCCTAGGCACACTCACATGAAGAGGGGCCCAGTGGAAAGGATGGTGCTGGGTGAGGAGCACACTACTGGACAACAAAAGCTGGCAAGATGTGCAAAGACAGTCATGGAGCATTCCCCTCAAACCATGGAGGACTGACACAACTCTGGTCAGCGAGGATGCAGGGGCCCAGCCTCAGGCTTCACAAGCAAGGAGGCTATATGCTGATCAGCAATATGGGCATCAGTGTGAGGTAGTGCATTGTCATGGACAGGAATGAAGCAGCTTAGTTTATGTGGAGAGTTTTGACTGGGTGCTCCTCCATCGAGAGGGAGAGGCTAATTTCTTGGAGGTATGTGGCAGCATTTGGAGTGGATGCTGAAACAGTATACTGATATGCATGGAATGCATGCAATTCTCTGTAATTCACTGACCGGTTCGAGGTACTGATCGTACAAAGTTGTCTGCAGTAAATGCCAGCAGCTCTCGGCTGGTCCTCTCCATTGTGCCATTCAAAGGCTAAGGCAATCACCAGTGAGGATATGGCAGGCAACCCCAGTACAGCCCCACAATCATTAGCAGCCTCCTAAGCTCTCTGACTGAGGTTTTTATCTGTGCAGCAGACCCTGTGATGGTGTCTGTCCTTGTTTTTAGTGACCACTGGAGGTACCTCTGATGGCACCTCCATGACACATACAACTGCCATAAGCATCTCAGCTAAAACAGTGCAAGTGGCTGCCTTGATCTCACCAGGAACATTGTTCAGAAGAGTTAAATGCAGTGGCTACGCTGTTGACCAGAACACCGTGTGATTCACTTGTACGATATTCATCAGTGTTTGTTAAAAGAGCTCTCGTTCTTTCATGCAAAAACTGGCAAAATGGGAAGAAGTGGTGAAGATAAGAAATGGAGGACGTTAGACTGCTTATAGAGATGTATATTCTTCACTGGCAGTAAGAGTGGAACTGTTGAAGATTGTTTTCACGTTGTTCGAGCAACACTCAGCTGAAACCTACATGGATTGGAGTATTCTGCTATTCGAAGCATCCTGATGGCAAGTTGGCCTCCTGACATAGCTCCTGTCACCTCCCTACACAGAATAGCACTATCCTCTTTATCTTTGTCCTCATCCTCAGATGAACTGTAGTGATCAAAGGCATCTCCCTCTTCAAGATCCACAACTCTCTGGGGTGCAGCAGAACGCCATCATATGTTGGACCCTGGCAGTAGAGTCCTGTAGGACACCATCCAGGAACCAGAGTAGCATTTTCAGATGTCCAAAGGCCTATGTGGTGGGGATCCTCATGAGCAAATGGCTTCAGCTGTAGTTCCTTTGTCTCATATCGCATTTAAAGGACAAGAGCCAGCCAAGTAAAACTTGCTGTGGTCGCAAATAAACTGAAAGTAAAAGAATTCTTCTGTTGCCAAATTTACTGTTAAAGCACCTCAGCACTATAATGGCTACAAGGTTGGGGTGGAGTTTTGGTGGGGAGCGGGATTGATGTGGAAAGTGGAGTTGTGGTGGGGTGGGGTGTGGGGTTATGGTGGGGAGCGGGGTTGAGGTGGGGAGCGGGGTAATGGTGGGGAGCGGGGTAATGGTGGGGAGCGGGGTTATGGTGGGGAGTGGGATTGAGGTGGGGAGCGGGGTTGTGGTGGGGAGTGTGGTTGTAGTGCGATTGGGATTGTAGTAGGGAATGGGTTGCGGTGGGGAGTGGGGTAGCGGTGGAGAGTGGGGCTGCGGTGGGAATGGGATTACTGGGGAGTGGGTTGGAGTGGGAGTGGGATTGTGGTGGAGAGTGGGGCTGCTGTGGGAGTGGGGCTGCAGTGGGAATGGAATTACTGGGGAGTGGGTTGCAGTGGGGAGTGGGGCTGCAGTGGGAGTGGGGTTGCAGTGGGGAGTGTGTGGTTGCTGTTGGGAGCGGGGTTCTGGTGAGGTTTGGGGTGGCTGTTGGAAGTGGGGTTACGGTGGGAATGTGGTTGCGGTGGGGAGTGGGGTTATTGTGCGAGTAGGGTTGTGGCGGGGAGTGGGGTTATTGTGCGAGTGGGGTTGTGGCGGGGAGTGGGGTTGTGGCGGGGAGTGGGGTTGTGGCGGGGAGTGGGGTTGTGGCGGGGAGTGGAATTGTGGCGGGGAGTGGAATTGTGGCGGGGAGTGGAATTGTGGCGGGGAGTGGAATTGTGGCGGGGAGTGGAATTGTGGCGGGGAGTGGGGTTATGGCGGGGAGTGGGGTTATGGCGGGGAGTGGGGTTATGGCGGGGAGTGGGGTTATGGCGGGGAGTGGGGTTATGGCGGGGAGTGGGGTTATGGCGGGGAGTGGGGTTATGGCGGGGAGTGGGGTTATGGCGGGGAGTGGGGTTATGGCGGGGAGTGGGGTTATGGCGGGGAGTGGGGTTGTGGCGAGGAGTGGGGTTGTGGCGAGGAGTGGGGTTGTGGCGAGGAGTGGGGTTGTGGCGAGGAGTGGGGTTGTGGCTGGAGAGTGGGGTTGTGGTGGAGAGTGGGGTTATGGTTGGGAGTGGGATTGTGGCGGGGTGTGGGGTTATGGTTGGGAGTGGGATTGTGGCGGGGTGTGGGGTTATGGCGGGGAGTGGGGTTATGGTGGGGAACACGGTTGTTGAGGGGATTCAGGTTGCAGTGGAAGTTGGCTGCATTGGGCAGTGGGGTTGAGATGACAGTGGGGTTGAGATGACAGTGGGGTTGCAGTGGGAGTGGGGTTGTCGGGTTAGTGGGTTGTGGTGGGAGTGGAGTTGTGGTCAAGGTGGTTTTGTTTTGGAGTGAGTTTGTGATGGGGAGTGGCGATGCGATGGGGAGTAGGGTTGTGATGGGAATGCGGTTGCAGTGGTAATGGGGTTGCGGTGTGGAGTGGGTTGTGACGGGAATGGGGTAACAATGAGGAGTGGGGTTGCAGAGGAAAGGTGTTGTGGTGGCGAGTGGGGTTCTG
Organism: Hemiscyllium ocellatum; assembly: GCF_020745735.1. Classification (NCBI taxonomy): domain Eukaryota; kingdom Metazoa; phylum Chordata; class Chondrichthyes; order Orectolobiformes; family Hemiscylliidae; genus Hemiscyllium; species Hemiscyllium ocellatum. The sequence goes on from NC_083403.1 coordinate 15,795,405, forward strand.
ATGTGAGTGGAGTTTTGGTGTGAGCGGGGTTGTGGTGGGGGAATGGGGTTCTGGTGTGAGCGGGGTTGTGGTGGGGAGTGGGTGTGCGGCAGAGAGTGGGGTTGTGGTGAGGAATGGGTGATGGTGGGAACGGAGTGATAGTAGAGAATGGGGTGATGGTGGGAAGTGGGTTTCTGGTGGGGAGTGGGGTTGTGGTAGGGAGTGGGGTTGTGGTGGGGAGTGGGGTTGTGGTGGGGAGTGGGGTTGTGGTGGGGAGTGGGGTTGCTGTGGGAGTGGGGTTGCGGTGAGGAGTGGGATTGTGGTGGGGAGTGGGATTGTAGTGGGAATGGGGTTGCAGTGGGGAGTGTGTGGTTGCTGTTGGGAGCGGGGTTGAGGTGGGAGTGGGGTGGCTGTCGGAAGTGGTGTTGTGGTGGGGAATGGGGTTGCAGTGGGAATGTGGTTGCGGTGGGGAGTGGGGTTATTGTGCGAGCGGGATTGTGGTGGGGAGTGGGGTTGTGGTATGAGTGGTGTTGTGCTGAGGAGTGGGGTTGTGATGGGGAACGGGGTTGTGATGGGGAACGGGGTTGAGGTGTGAATAGTGTTGTGCTGAGGAGTGAGGTTGTGGTGTGAGTGGTGTTGTGCTGAGGAATGGGGTTGTGCTGGGGAGTGGGGTTGTGGTGAGGAATGGGATTCATAGATTGATAGATTCTTGTTGTCTCAAGGAATTAAGGACTACGGGGAGAACGCTGATAAGTGGAGTTGAAATGCCCATCAGCCATAATTGAATGGCGGAGTGGACTCGATAGGCCGAATGGCCTTACTTCCACTCCTATGTCATATGGTCTTATGGGTTGTGGTGAGGAGTGGAGCTGTAGTGTGAGTGAGGTTATGGTGGGGAATGCGGTCATGGTGAGGAGTAGAGTTGTGGTGGGGAGTGGGGTTGTGGTGGGGAGTGGGGTTATTGTGGGGAGTGTGGTTGTGGCGGGGAGTGGGGTTGTGGCGGGGAGTGGGGTTGTGGTGGGGAGTGGGGTTGTGGCGTGGAGTGGGGTTGTGGCGGGGAGCGGGGTTGTTGAGGGGATTCAGGTTGCAGTGGAAGTTAGCTGCAGTGGGCAGTGGGGTTGAGATGACAGTGGGGTTGCAGTGGGAGTGGGGTTGTCAGGGTAACGGGTTCCGGTGGGAGTGGAGTTGTGGTCGAGGTGGTTTTGTTTTAGACAGAGTTTGTGATGGGGAGTGGCAATGCGATGGGGAGTAGGGTTGTGATAGGAATGCGGTTGCGGTGGTAATGGGGTTGCGGTATGGAGTGGGTTGTGACGGGAATGGGGTAGCGATGAGGAGTGGGGTTGCAGAGGAAAGGTGTTGTGATGGGGAGTGGTGTTGTGGTGGAGCTGTCATGGGGAGTGGGATTGTGGTGGGGAGTGGGTGTGGGGCAGAGAGTGGGGTTGTGGTGAGGAGTTGGGTGATGGTGGGAAGTGGCGTTGTGGTGGGGGAGTGGGGTTCTGGTGTGAGCAGGGTTGTGGTGGGGAGTGGGGTTGTCGTGGGGAGTGGGATTGTGGTGGGGAGTGGGATTGTGGTGGGGAGTGAGGTTATGGTGGGGAGTGAGGGTGTGGCATACAGTGGGGTTGTGGTGAGAAGTGGAGTTCTGGTGGGGAATGGGGTTGTCATGGGGAGTGGAGTTGTAGTGGGGAGTGGGGTTGTCATGGGGAGTGGAGTTGTAGTGGGGAGTGGGGTTGTCGTGGGGAGTGGGGTTGTCGTGGGAGTGGGTGTGTGGCAGAGAGTGGGGTTGTGGTGAGGAGTGGGGTTCTGGTGGAGAATGAGGTGATGGTGGGAAGTGGGGTTGTGGTGGGGAGTGGGGTTGTGGTGGGGAGTGGGGTTGTGGTGGGGAGTGGGGGTGTGGCAGAGAGTGGAGTTGTGGTGAGGAGTGGAGTTCTGGTGGAGAATGTGGTGATGGTGCGAAGTGGGGTTGTGGTGAGGCGTGAGGGTATGGTGGAGAGTGTAGTTGTGGTAGGAGTAGAGCTGTGGTGGGGAGAGGGTTCTGATGGGGACTGGGGTTGTGGTGAGGAGTGGGTTGCAGTGGGAGTGGGATAATGGTGGGGAATGGGACTGCGGTGGGGAGCGGATTGTGATGGGGAGCGGGGTTGCAGTGGGACTGTAGTTGTGTTGGGGAGTGGGTTGCAGTGGGAGTGGGGCTATGGTGGGAATGGGGTTACAGTGGGAATGGGGTTACAGTGAGGATGGTATTGTGCTGGGGTTGGGTAAGTGTCAACAGTTTTGTACCCATTTTCTAAAGACAGATATGCTGGCACTGAAAAAACTTCAGGGAAAGTTCACTCAGCTCTGGGGGATTGGAAACACCAGTGGTACAAACCTTGGTGAACTGGCAATAAGGGGATTGATTGCCTTATGTGGCATTATTGAGCAGATTGGGCCTGTACTTGTTGGAATTTTTAAAAAATGAGAAGCAACCTCATGCTTGGTTCTTCAAGAACTTTACAGGATAGAGATTGGTTCCTTCAACTTATAGGAGAATCGAGGATTAGAGGAGGAATTTCTTGTCTCACAGGTTAGTGAATTGGTGGAATTCCTTACCACAGAAGGCTGATGGGTCATTGAGTACATTTAGGGCTGAGACAGATTTTTAATCAGTAAAGGACCCAAGGGTTTTGGGGGAAAGGCAGGAAGATGGAGCTGAGAATGATGGAACAAACCATTATCACAGTCAATAGCGGAGTTGCAGTCAATTGGCTGAATGGCCTACTTCTGCATCGACATCTCATGATAACCTGCCTGCCTCTTTCAGATGCTGACTGACCTGCTGTGCATTTCTAGCACTGTCTATAATTTGCTCTTATTTCAAAACAGAATGCATTCCACCAAAGTTAACAGTAATGTTGTAAAATACTGGGCTCAGACACCTCACTATCTCTCCTTCCTGAAATACATCAACTCTTATAATCGTAAAGCCAATAATGTTGAAAAGATACCGAAACGGACAAAGCAAACCCAAAGTATTTTATTGCTGGAACATTACACTCTGGGCTTGCTGCAGATCATCAGTGGGGTAGCAATGAAAGAAAAATCACTCCCTGAATGGTATTATTAACAGCATCGACACGAAGAAAGGCAATTAAAGATAACAAAGTCTCGAACCCAAGGCTGAGCTAATTAAGATTAAACATGGAAGGGTCACCACAGTCCAATTCACACATTACTCTATAAATAAAAACAAGGAGGTAAAGAAAGTTCAGAGGGTCATAGTTAAAGGATAAAGAAAAGTTCAAAGGCAGATATTATTGCTCAAAGTGCTCCCAGCTGTTCAGACTTCTGATTTGAGGGTTACACACATAATTCCCAGCCCTCACCAGCACCTTGCTATCCTTCTCAAGATGAGAGTTAATTCCAGTAAAACCTGGAAAAATCACATGCTGCCACAGCAGTGAATGACACACAGCCCTTGTCCCTCTTTCATTCAATAGATCTTGACCACCTCTCCAATGCAAAAGTAAAGTTCACAACTCTCTAGAATTAACGTGGTGACTCGACGAACTGAGGATTATTGTCCAGGACACTGCGGGGAATGATTCAGGTAAAAAGCTATCTGATTGTTAAAAAGAAACCACATTTGAACAATTTTATTTATTATTCTTAAAAATATATCCAGAAATGAGAGGATGGGAAGGTTTATTTGATTCATTGTTATGAATTTAATCCATTCCCATTCTAATTTGCCAGAGGAAGGCAGTGAACAGAAGCAAAGCCAACATGGAAAGGGTACAAATAGAACAGAAGATCTTATGATGAATCCAACCAGAACTGCAACAGGCATCAGTGATGACCGGTGTGCCTCATTTATGTGTCTCCCTTGTCTGCGAGGGGTGAGACACTAGGGGTGCAGTGAATGGCGTACAAAGGTAGTTTTAGAATCATGTGGTCAACTGTTTTCCCACAAAGGAATCTGTCAAACCTTTCAAGTAATAAACAGATTTTTTTTTTATTTTGGAAAAACAGCCTGAAGTTGATTAAAATCTTTATCCAATTCAAGAAACAACAAAAAAAAAGCTGAATTTTAATTGAGTTACATCACGGATTTGGAAAAAGAAAAATCCCTTATTTCCCCTCCTCTAATAGAATGCTAGTTATTGGCAGGACTTCCCCTATCAACAAGTCAGGCAACTAATGGGGCAAGTTGGCTCTGGAGAAAAATCACCTCAACAAGTTCTTGATGAGAAGGTGGCCTCCTCAACCCACCAACAATTAAAGCCCATCATTGGTCAATTCATGGTCTCCAATTGTTCCAATCAGATTCACTGATGGGGGAAAGGCGATAGCATCTGATATCCCTGCCCTTGTCTCAGATACCCCAATCTATCTCTGCTTTCGATCTCCACTCCATAAGAAAAAAAAAGTCTGAGTATAAAAGGTTCTCACCACAGTATCCCTGAGCAGCAAATCTGAACAAGCCAACTTCAGATCCCAGATACTGCCAGTTTCCAATTAGCTGCCAGTTTCTGACGACCTGATTCAGGCGGTTCCCCACTCGGACCAGTTTTCATTGAGATAAAACGCAGTTGCCATCTAATGCACACACCCTCACACTTAACAACAAGTGGGAAAAGAGTTCTGATCTGTATTGCTGGAAGATCCTCAAGCACGAAGGCATTGAGGGACTTTGTTTTTGCGCAGCCGTTATAGAATTAGGGAATGACACAGTGTGGAAGAGTGACTACATTTAATCCCACTATTCCGCACTTCCCATGCAACTGTGCATTTTTTCCTCCAACTTAAATCAGTCTTCCAATTCCCTTTTGAAAGTTATTACTGAATCGGTTTCCAGCACCCTTTAGGCAGAGAATTCCATGTCATGTCAACTTTTTGCATAATATAGATTCTCATCATCTCACCTCTGGTTCTTTTGCAAGTTTATGATCAGACTTGTGGTTTACAAAAAATAAAGGTAAAAGAAGACTCCTAAAATCTAAGCTGTATCTAAATCAACTAAGGAGCTGTTTTCTTTGTAAAGAACAGAATGCCATACTGTCCATGTTAAAAATGTCATGAAACCACAAAATGACAATATTGGGTAAGAAATGACTCCTTTTGCTCACAGCAATGGTAAAAAGGAAATACTTTGCACATAAAATGCCCCTGAGGACTTTCCTATTATGACCTTTCTGAAGCTGGACATGATCCAATATCCCAAACCTTTGAAGGCATTTTTAAGCACCGATTAAGATTTACACTTCATTAACAATGGGATCAGATAAACTGAGAGTAAACACTGGAAAAACTACGTCAAACAATCCTCAAGGGGAGGGCTCTGGTGGGAGGTGCCAAAGTCAGGAACGACAAAGAAGGAAGGGAGTCACTTCACTACCTTGCAGAATGATTACAAACCGGATTCGACAGAGGCCTGGCAGTAAGCTACAATGGAGAGTTTGCAGGTGACCCAGGGATTAAAAAAAACAAATAAGCAGACAAGAGGAAAATGCAACCTCATGCAACCATGAGTGAATCCTAAACTTGGGAAAAACACCAGAAAAGGTTTACAGTTACAAGGGTGTGGATGAACTGATACTTAATTCTACTACACTGACCCTTCTTCAATCTAGCCACATCCCTTTACCCAAACCATTTGCTTCTGTTTCCCACCTAACTTAGTGTCCTAGCTTCTCCATTTCCTCGTATAGCAGATCTGACATTTTTGTAATATAACTTGCGTGTCTTTTAAAAATCAGTAAGCTTCATTCACAGTATTTCCTTTTTTATTCAATCACATATTTTTTCAGAAATCTCCATTTGTCAAACCATTTTTCATTTAACAAAGATTCACATCCGTACTGTTTAATTTTCTGATCACCTTAGCATTTTTATGACTATGAACCAGTGCACAAAAGGAACGTGAAGATTGTTTTTATCAATAGAGGACTGAGATGCAGTAAAAAAACGGTCTGAAAACCTAGGGCTGCTCAGCCTTGAGAAAGGGTAAATCAGCACGGTTTATAAGTTATCAGAACAAACAGAAATGGAAATTCTGCATCAGTGTTAAAACAGGAGTGCAGGCAAGAAACACAGTTCTGAGCTGATAACCTGAACCACATATACACACAATGTGTCATGTCTGCTGTGGTGTCCTAGATATAGTCTTAAAGGCAAAGTTCTGGAGATACTTGCTGGTAGATTCTCTGGGATGTGGTTGTTGCTGGTACAACCATGAGAAATAGGAACTGAAGTAGGCCATTTGACCCCTTGAGTCTGCATCGCTATCTACTTGGATCATGGCTGATCCAACATTCCTCGCATCCACTTTCCTGTTTTTTTCCCATAACCCTTGGTTGCCCTATCAATCTCAGCCTAAATATACACAAGGACTCTGCCCTACAGCTCTCTGTGGCAAGGAGTTCCAAAGAAATTCCTCCTTATCTCAGTCTTAAATTGGTACCCTTTTATTCTGAGACTATACCCTCTAGTCCTAGGTTCTACCATGAGGGGAAATATCCTCTCAGCATTTTCCCTGTCAAGCCCCTTAAGAATGATTTACATTTCAATGAGACCACCTCTCATTCTTTTATACTCCAGTGAATAGAGTCTCAACCTGTTTAGACTTTTTGTGAAAATTTCTCTGCTCAGTTTGCCAACTGATCAATATCGATCTGAGACTGTCTACCTACTATCAACACCACCAATTTTCATGTCATCTGCAAACTTCCTAATTATATCTTCGACATGTATATCCAAAGCATTAATACACATAACAAACAGCAAGGGTCCCTACTGACAAGGAATGATTAGGAAACAATGGGAACCACATCAGAACCAGCAAAGGGTTGGTCATCCTGGGAAACAGCAGAATTTGCTTTATTCACAACTGATGACTGAACTTTCAACGCCAGTTAAAGAACGTGAGTCATCATTTCCCATCCTGCTATCTGATGTTGATGAACACGGAGACCACATTCCCTCTAAATGGTGTCCCTGCTATGTATACACCTGAGGTCTCTGTGTAGCAGCAGCAGCTTCTGAAATCTTCAATCAGTGCATTGCCTGATTGCAGGATGCAGGAGTTCTGAGCGGCTGTGGAACCACGTGGCTTGGAGGGAACAATACCCACCAAATCCACCCCTTTCTGCCCGAGTCTTGGCCTGCCTTCTGGGCTTCCCTCTTTCTGAAGGCTGAAACCTGGAAAAGCCCTTTAAGTGGTCATTATTTAGTCACTGAAAGGCCTCAGCTATAGCAAGGGTTCCAGCTGCCACAGGCCTCACCTATTCCTCTTGTAAAAATACAGGATATAGGCTCTTGTGGCTTGATGGGAACGTCCCTACCTCTGCCCTAGGAAACCCGAGTTCACATCCCATGTGTGTCATAGAATCTTTGAATAAGTTGACTGAAGTTGGGAGATAGGTGAGAGGCCTTTGAGAAGATCATTTGAAGAATTTTACGAACTCCATCCTGCCTGAAAATCTAGCCGTGGGGAAACATATAATTCTGCCCATGGACCTCTTTTAGGAAAGAAGATTCTGATGTGATACAGTTTAAGTTTCAAAGTTACAATAGAATCAACAAAGGAAACAAGCAGGAAAAGACTCAAATACCAGGGGCAAACTAAGAATGAGGTATTTGGAGTAAGAATGGAAGGGAGGTAAAATCTTTTCACCCATAGATTAATAGAATTATGGAAAACATATCAGAGAATATCACTGAAACTAAGAAATGATTTTACAGTTTAATTGCAGTTTAGAAATGATTATGGATATAATTCATGACAATTTTAATTAGTTTGTAAGAAATTCCTGTCTGTGAATGTAACACAAATATTAACCATTTTATTAAATAGGCTTATTTCTCTGATGAAGAAGGATGTAATTTCAAGTTTTAGTTTTTTGGTTTAACAGACAGCATTCTTGCCTCTGATTCAGCAGGGCATGGGTTCAACCTTTAATCAGGGCTTGAGCAGATAATCTAAGTTGACACTATGCAGAAGGACTGAGGAAACTGCAATGTCAGAGAAGCTGTCTCTGGAGGAAACATTTAACCCTAATGGCCTGCTCCCCAGCTTCAGAAGGGTCAAGAAGATCCAATGGCAGAGTTTGAAGAATAGGGAGTTCCCCAAAGTTTTTGGCCAATATTCTTCTCTCATTCCAACAGCAACAAAAACAAACAAGCCAGCTGGGCCTCTTATTGTTGACCACAGCAGAACCCTCAAAGAATTTTGAAGCTTGTAAACTTTAAGTAGTGTTATCATTCATCATTATTAGGAATGCCCCAGTTCGTGCAACTTCAACTGTACATCTTCTGACTAATGTTAAACTTATTCAAATTCAAGTCTGTTTGTGGGCCCTAGGAGAGGGAGGATATAAAAAGTGATAGAAAGTTCAGTACCCTACTCTCCTGACACTTTCCTGTAAACCATTCCTTTGTGACCAAGCATCTCCCCCTTCCCCTCACCCACCCAATAAAGCTGAGATTAGAGCAATTAAAATTCAGTGATTAATGAATGTTTGCAATTTAAACTGACAACTCACTTCGGCTCTGTTAGTGAATTATGTTCAATCCTTGCCCCTGTCACTGACCAACCCTCGCACAGACCTTGCAAGATGGTTCGCCTTTAAAGGAGGATATTGTGAAAAAATGAAATTGTGAAATAGCAATGGGGGTGGGGGGGGGGTGCCATGGCTATTAAAATATCTAAATCGTTACAATGAAACGGGATAAAAATACTGCAGTGCTTTCTGATGGGAAATGGAAGCTCATGACAACGTCGTCCACAATTCTGCACTGCCTCATTGGTCTAGTCTCCCTTACTTTAACACAGTTAAAAATCACACAATACCAGGTTATAGTTCAACAAGTTTAATTGGAAGCAAAGCTAGTGTGCTTCCAATTAAACCTGTTGGACTATAACCTGGTGTTGTGTGATTTTTTAACTTTGTACACCCCAGTCCACCACCGGCATCTCCAAATCATGATTACTTTAACACAGTCAGTTGCAGTTAGCACCTTTAATGTTGTGAACATTGAAGGGTGCTTCACAAGAAACTCTTGTTCAAATGAATATTAGTATCGAGTGCCAACTTCCTGTCTTTTCCCCATATCCTTGCAGATTATTTCTATCCAAATAATCATCGAATGCTGTCCTGAATGCCTAATTGAACCTGCCCCCACAACATTTCCAAGCAATGCATTCCACAATCTAATGACTTGCTGAATGAAAAGGTTTTTTTTCATACATCAACCTTATTTTATTTGCACATTGCTTTAAGTCTACGCCCTCTTGTTCTTTTTTCTTCTGTGAGCAGGGACAGATCTATCTACTGTATCGAGCCCACTCATGATTTCGAAAACCTCTATCAGATTTCCTCTCAGCCTTCTTCTCTCCATCTTCTTCAATCTATACTCATAAATAAAGTTTCTCAATTCTTGTAAACTGCTTCTGCACTCTCTCCTACACAGTCACATCTTTCTGTTAATGTGGCACTCACAACTGTATACAATACTCCAGCTGAGGTCTAACAAGTATCTTGTGCAAGTTCAACATCACCTCCTTGCTACTGGACTCTATAACCTTATTCATAAAGCTGAGGATACTGTAAGCCTTATTAAGTGATCTTTCCAATCAGACCACCTTCAGTGGTCTGTCCCTCACTCCTGCACCCATTTAGAATTGTACCCACTATTTTATGTAGTCTCTCAATGTTCTTCCGACTAAAGTGCATCATCTCACACTTCTCTGCATTAAACCTCAGCTGCCACTTCATCAACTTGTCAGCAGCCTTTTAAAGTTCCATACTGTCTTCCTCACAGTTTACAATTCTTCCAAGTTTCATGTCATCTGCAAACTTTAAAACTGTCTCCTGCACACTAAGATCTAGATTATTAATGTATAACAGTAAAAACAAGGGGTTGGAGTGGTTGGTCCTGGTATCAACTCCTGGAGAATCTCTTGTGTCGCGGTAGTGGTGTCCCTACCCCTAGAACAGGATGCCTGGGTTTAAGTCACACCGGCTCTAGAGGTGTGTGGTAACATCTCTGAGCAGGTTGATTATGAAAATAAATTTTTTAAAAAACTTCCCCAAAGCCCAAAAGAAAATCCATTTACAATCATTCTTTGTTTGAATAGGAGCACCAGGCAAATAATTTCAGGGAACAAAATTGCAGAACTATAAGGTGGGGAAATTAGACTAATGGGACAGTTCTGCACAGACATGATGGACCAAATAGCATTTTTTCTTAACGTGACACTAAGTCAGGTGGCATTGTGAGGCATTATATTCTGTTCAGAAAACTGTAAAGTGTTGGAAGTTTCAGGCATCCTTATCAACATCTGAACAGCAAGGTTAATGTTCCAAGTGGAGGCTTTGTTTAGAAGTGTTCCAACACTGAGTCCAGCTTGAGGCATGAAGCTGTCTGCCGCCCTTTGGATGGTGACTTATCAACCAGACATTACCTGTTTTGTTTGCTGATTTGCTGCATTTCAAGTTTCCTTGCTATCTCTGGAGAAATGTTCTTCCGCACTGTCCAATATTTTTGAAAGCTGGTTTCCAATTAGCCTAAACAGCTTTCAACATTCATTAATTAACTTATGTCACTTATGCAAGAAAGATATGTGTAGTTCACACACAATGTCCAGAAACAACAACGGAAAAAAAGTAACTATTTATTGGACCAGTAAGAGGTAATGGGGCAATCTGAAAGAATCATTCAAAACAATGGACTTAAGGTTGCTCAGATGTTCTGGACACATTACACGGTCTATTAGGTTACACAGTGAAAGATTATTTCCACCAGTCCACCTTACCATTAACAAGGGGATAAAAGCACTATTATCAGAAGTGAAAGGAACATGTAAACATAGGGGATTAGAAACAGGAGTAGGCCACTTGGCCTCTTGAGGCTGCTCAGTCATTCATTGAGATCATGGTTAATCTAATTACTCCGCATTCCCACCTATCCCCAATGACTTACTCATCAACATTCTATCCAGCTCTGCCTCAAAAATATTAAAATACTCTGTTTCCTCCATGTTTTGAGAAAAAGTTCCAAAGACTCATGACACTGTTAAAGCAAAACATTTTCTCCTTTTGCTGTCTTAAAATAGTGAACATAAGAGGAAATTTATCAAGCACCCTCGAGATCTTATATGACTCTATCAAGTCACCTGTTATTGTCCTAGACTCCAGCAGATACAAGCCTAGCCAAGCTTAGTCACGACGTCATAGTCATAGAATTATACCACATGGAAACAGACCCTTCAGTCCAACTTGACCATGTTGACCATAGTTCTAGTAAGCCAACTCATCCTGTTCATGTGTCAGTTTAGCAAGTTCCAACATCATTTACATCTTCCTTTAAATGAGGTGACAATCACGGCACAGAGCACTCTAGATGTGTTGAAATTAGAAGGAATTTGATCAATTTATGAGAATATAGAAGGTTTTATGATACAGCTTGTTCTGCTATAATGTGACAGTTGCGTTCCTCCGCAACTCCGCTCTATAGAAAATTGAAAACTGCTACAGAAAATCGCTCTGTAGAAGGTCGTTATACCCCTTCAGCAGTAAGTTTGTGTAATCCAAACAGTGTCCACAACTTGACAACTGTGTTATACCAGAATGTCTATTGAAAACAATCTATAGAAAAAAGGGTCAATGTCATTGTCCACTCTGCTAGCTTAAGTGCCACCATCTTCTCTCTGAATACCTCACTCTCGCTCAATAAGGCCATAATAAATAGGAATAGGAGAAGGTCGTTTGGCCTCAAGAGCCTGCTCAGTCATTCGATAAGGCTGATCATGTCCACTTTCCTGTGTTTCTCCTGTAACTTTGACTCCCCTACTGATCAAGAATTTATTTCAGCCTTAAATATACATAAGGACTCTGCCCCCACTCTGCTGCTATATCCACCCATAAACAAGGCACATGCTCTATGACTCACCATTTCATGTAAAATCTTTCCTCATTCTCTATCACCCACTCCAACTCTGGGCACCAACCTTTGCATGCCCTCTATGCTGCCTACTCACTTGCTTGAGGCATCTTGCTACCACCACCCACTTCCAATTCCCTTAATACTGTTTTCTCACTCTAGAAGGGAAACAGTCCACAATAGGGCAGGAAAATCAAAATATCGGTGGGCTGTCTGACATTTATTTCCCCACCTCTTATGTGGAGAGGATCCCAACTCCGACTGCCACGAGCAGATTATATCCAAGCTCCTGACTGGTATCAAAAGCTGCCCTTGATTCGTTATGCCAGAACTCCTAACCAAAGTCAACTTCTCTTGACAGAGCCTGCTGACAAACAATGACAAGCTTCCTAGTTTTGTGTCCGTGCTAGGTAGAATGGCAAGATGGAAGTGGTATGAAACAAACAAATGGACATGGAAGAGGTGATCATGCTCGAGCCTGGAGGCTGTAATATCCCCAAGTGGATGATGAGGTGCTGTTTGTCCACCTTGCACTGAATCTCACTGGAGCACTGCAGTAGGCTTGAGACAGAAATTTCGGCATGGAAACCTGGTGGTTGTATTATTGTGGCAGGCAACTGGAAGCTCTGGATCATTTTTACGGACAGAACACAAGTGTACCACAAAGTAGTCACCCAGTCTGCATTTTGTCTTCCTGAGATAGAAGAGCTCTCAGTGTGAGTAACGAATATGGTAGATCAGAATGAGTGAAGTGCAGGTAATTTGCTGTTTCACCTGGAAGGTGTGCCTGGGGCCTTCCTTAGTGAGGAGGGAGGAGATAAATGTGTTTTCATGCAAGTCTTTACGCCCCTAATGTCCAGTCTTTGTGACTTTTTATTTTAATTGGTGACGCAGGTGATTTGGTGCTGGTTTCATACAGAGAAAAAAAGAGCTTATGCAAACACATGTATTTTACTGTTTAATACATGGAAAAAATAATTACCATGATGATATGGCGATTATAAGGTCATAAGACCATAAGATGTAAGAACAGAATTTGGCCATTTAGCCCATCAAGTCTACTCCACTATTCGATCATGGCTGATATGTTTCTCAACCTATTCTCCTGCCTTCTCCCTGTAACCTTTGAACATCTTATCAATCAAGAATCTATCTAGATCTGTTTTAAATGTCCCCAATCTCTCAGTTTCCACAGACCTCTGCAGCAATGAGTTCCACAGCTTAACCACCCTCTGGCTGAAGAAATTCCTCCTCATCTCAGTTCTAAAGGGTCATCCCTTTATACTGAGGCTGTGCCCTTGGGTCTTAGACTCTCCTATTCGTGGAAACATCTTCTCCACACCCACTCTATCCAGGCCTCTCAGTATTCCGTAAGTTTCAATCAGATCATCCCCTCATCCATCAAAACTTCATCGAGTACAGACCCAGAATTGTCAACTACTCCTCATATGACAAGCCCTTCATCCCCAGGATCATTCTTGTAAAGCTCCTTTGGATCTTCTCCACTTCCTTAGGTATGGGGCCCAAAACTGCTCAAAATATTCCAATTGCGGTCTGACCAGGTCCTTATACAGGTCTCAGCAGTACTCTGGCATTCTTTGCTCTGGTATTCTAGCCCTCTTGAAATAAATGCTAACATTGTCTTTGCCTTCCTAACTGCCAAATGAACCTGCATGTTAACCTTAAGAGAATCCTGAACTTGGACTCCCAAGACTCTTTGTGCTTCAGATCTCTGAAGCCTTTCCCCGTTAAGAAGACAGTCTATCTCTTGATTCTTCCTACCAAGGCAAATAACCTCACACGTTCCCACACTGCATTCCATCTGTCTCTTCTTGTCCTGTCCAAGTCCTTCTGAAGCCTCCCTGCCCCCTTATCATTATCTGTGAAAGAAACTGAATTCTCTTTCTTTATAAGACCATTAGACTTAGGAGCAAAAGTCGGCCTTTCAGCCCATCAAGTCTGCTCTGCCATTCAGTGACATCATGGCCGATCTGATAATCCTCAACTCGACCTTCCTGCCTTTTTCCCATAACCACTGAGTCCCTTACTGATTAAAAACTTGTATCAGCCTTGAATATACTTAATGACACAACTGCAACAGCCTTTTGTGATAAAAGATTCCATAGGTTCACTACCTTCTGAGGGTAGAAGAAATTTCTCCTCACCTTTGCCTTAAATATCTGACACTATTCTGAGGTCTTGATCCCTGGCTTAGACTCCCTACAAGAGAAACCAACCTTTCTGCATCTATCCTGTTAAGTCTCTAAGAATCTTGCATGTTTCATTAAGGTCACCACCCATTCTTATATGTTCCATCAAGTGTGGGTCCAATCTGTTCAACCTTTCCTCATAGGCCAGTCCCTCTATATCTACTATCAGTCTCGCAAACATTCTCTGTACTGCCTCCAATGTCAGTACGTCTTTCCTTAGACAAAGGACCCAAAACTGTTCACAGTATTTTAGCTATGGTCTGACTAATGCCATATATAGCTTTAGCAAAGTCTCCCTATTTTAACATGCCATTCCTTTTTAAATAAGGCCAATGTTCCAGTTGCCTTCCCTGTTATCTGCCAAATTTAGATGCTAGCTTTTTATGATCATTGACGGAAACTTCCAAATCCCTCTATTCTGCAGTCTTTCCCAATTTGAATAATATTCAGCTCCTTTAATCTTCCTGTGAAAAAGCATAAATTCAGTTTCCTACATTATACTTCATCTGCCAGCTTTTTACCCACTCACTTAACCTGTCTATATTTCTCTCCAGGATTCTTTGACAACCTCACCAATTGCCTTTCCACCTATTTCTATGTCATCTGCAAACTTGGCAATGGTACATTCACTTTTATCATTCAAGTCATTAATACACAGCATATACTGACCTCTGGGCCAGAAAGCCTGGATTCAAGTCTGATCTTCTCTAAAAGTACATCTAACTGGGTATTTTGTGAATTTGTTGGTGGTTTTATTTATATTAAAGCAAAGAGCTTCTTCCCCGTGGAATGGTTAGCTTCTGGGCATGGAAATGTAGAAACTGCTGTTTGAGCTAACCTATTGATTTACAATAAAATCTTTGTAAATCCCTGACAATCTTTTGCTGATTAATTCAACACCTGGGTTTCAGTCTCTTAAACAGGTTAGGTAGATCTTTGTTTGACAAAAGTTATGGGTCGTGGGGACGGTCAGAAAGGTCGAATGAGGTCACAGTCAATTCCGCTGTAATCTTATTGACCATGGAGAAAGGCTAGATGGGCCAAACAGTCTATTCCTGCTCCAATTTCTATGATCTTAGAAAATGGCTGATTTATATCTTAACTTCATTTATCTGCCTCAGCCTGCTTCTAGTCTATTAATTTCACTTTTTAAAATTCCAATTGATTCCCAGTCTCAACAGTTTTTCAGTAAAGTTCTACATTTCCAATATCCTTTTTGTGAAGAAATGCTTTATAACCTTACACCTGAAATTCTCAGCTTAACTTTAAGGTTATTCAGGATTGCTCAACTGCAGGAATTATTTTTTTTCTGACCCTATCGAATGGTTTAGTAATGTTAAGCACCTCAGTTGGATCACCCTCTTTATCAAGAGGGCACAAAACTAATCTGTATAGCCTGTTTCCATAATTTAATTCTTTCAGCTCCATAGATTTGGAAGACGTTTCAGTGATGTACCTTTTAACTCGTCATCTTCAAGAGAATTGAGAAAGTCAATTGAATCCTCCAAATTGGCTTGCACCAGCTGTGACTTCTTCTTCAGTATGACAGGCTCAGTGAAGTGAAGATAGGATTGCAACTTCCCAGCTTCGGTAACCGACAAACCTGAGGGTAAATGCAAGGTGGACAATGCTATTAAACTGATAGCACCACTGTGAAATATTCTTTGCAGATGGAATCACTGAATAACTCACCAAGCAAGAGGTTGCATCTGATTTTGCCTCCTTTGAACTATAACTACATTTATTTTTGTTTCAGTTCAACTCACATAAAAATCCCACAGCTCCCTCATTTAGCAATCAAACTACCCCAATGATTCTGCATTAGTACAGTTTCAGTCTTTTACTCTTGGGACACATGAATTCCAGGGTATAATGAGTCAATGCTAAAAATATTAATAGTGGCACTGGAACTACGGTCTTCTAACAGGCCTTAGAGGCATGGTGGAAGTCATAAACCAAGCCTATACCTAGCGCAAGACATCTGTGTTGCGAAGGGAGGTTGAGAGTCTGTGACTGTTCAAAGAGAAGATAGAGATTATTCAAATATGCAGAATACTCAAGGTAAGAGATGGGCTGAATAGAGTTAATATGTTTCATTCTCACAAACTTAGGGATTGAAGCTTAGAAGAGCAGGCATAATTTTAAAGTGAAAGGCAGAATGTTTACAGGGGATTTGAGAGGAAAAAACGTTTTTACAAAGAGGGTGATGGGGATCTGGAATGCATTGCATGGAAGGGTAGTTGAGGTGTGAAACCTCACAACATTTAAAAGTACTTGGATGAGCCCTTAAAGATTACAGGCGTAGCATGGCAAAGTGGGAATGGTGTCAGTTGTGGTGTAATGTTTGTGGTGCAGACATGGACCAAATAACCTCCTCTGTAATAGATGATTCTATGATTCTGGGGACATTATCAAAAGCAGTTGAAGAAACTATTGCAAACAGAAACATGCAATCCAGAATAGAAATATTTATAGATGCTGGAATCTTATTTAGAAACTAAAAATGCTGAAAATCACAGCGGGTCAGGCAACATCTATGGAAAGAGAGCAATTAATGTTTTGAATCTAGACGACTCTTCATCGAAGCTGGACTAGATAAGGAGGCTACCTAGTTGGGACTAAGGGAGAGTAGCATAGTAGGTAGGTACCTTAGAGTTATAATTTTGATGGACCTTTAAGGAAAGCAATAAACTTTTCTGAAATCTTTTCATGGAGGTGTGGGAAAGACTTTAGTTGGGGGGGGGGGGCGCAATGACTTTGCGGATTCCACCTCTAGTTTCCAGTGGTGCTAATGAGATTTACATTGATTTCTGAAGGCTGGCAGCAATGTTGTCTGTAACCTATGCAACCCTAAAACGTTTTCCATTGGTATCAATTAGTAACTCGTGAGTCTCACAGAGCTGCCTGCCCACAGGAACTGACCTAAGAAGCGTGCCATCTAAGCAACAGCCCACCAGGGGCCAGTCACATACGTGTTGAAGAGATTGTGTCAGAGGAGATAATTCCTGATAGGACAATCAGCTATGGGGCATGAATAGGTCTGGCTGAGTGGCCGTTTTCCTACTTTGCTTGGTTGTGGAGAAGTTGAAAGTCCAGGTAGAATCTCTCCAAGGACCTAGGACATTACCTCATACAATACAATAGTCAATATTATGGCATCATTTATATTGACAATAGCAACAATATAAACACTTCCTGCCTTTCTTTTGGCTATAGACACCTTGAATCTTTACATTTTGTACAGTAAAACAGCTCCAATAATTTTAATGCTTCTTCAACAGCATGTCCCAAATCTGTGAAACTACCACCTAAAATAACCAAGGTAGCAGACACATAGAATATCCAGTATAACTCTCATACTAACAGCTACCCAAAAATATGTGGAAAATTGTCCAGGTACAAAATCAGGACAAATCCAACCCAGCCAATTACCACTCATCAGGCTACCCTCAATCATGAATACAGTGCTGCAAGATGTCATCAACAGTTCTATCAAGCACAATTGCTCACCAACATTCAGTTCAGGTTCCGGCAGAGCACTCTGCTTCTGATCTCATTATAGCCTTGGTCCAAACATAGATTAAAGAGCTGAATTCCAGAAGTGAGGGGAGAATGACTGCCTTTGACATCAAGACCATGTTTGACCGAGTGTTGCATCATACAGTCACAGGGGTCTACAGCATAGGAAAAGACCCTTCAGCACCTTGTGTCTGCACCAGTCAAGAACAACTACCTAAGTAATCCAATCTAATCTAATCTAACTATTCTATCACATTTTCAATACTTGGCCCCTAACACTGCATGCCTTCACATTATAAGTACATAGGCAAATACTTTGTAAATGTTATGAGGTTTTCTGCCTTTATACCTTACGGGCAGTGAGTTCCAGATTCCAACCACCCTCTAGGTGAATTTTTTTTCCTGACATCCCTTCTAAACCTCCTGTTGTTTACCGTAAATTTATATCCCCTGGTCACTGATACTTCCACCAAGGGTGAATGTTCCTTCCTGTCTAACTTTCTATGCCCTTCAAAATTTTATACATCTCAATTGTGACTCCCCCCAGCCTCCTCTGCTCCAAGGAAAACAACGCCATTTTAGATATTTTCTAACCAACCTGTTTCGAGACATAATTACACACCTCTGAAGCAGGTGAGATTTGAAGCTGGGACAACCCTGATCCATCAGATCTCCCTTAATAACTTTAAAAAAAGCAGGAATCAATGGGAATCAGGGAATGTTCCCAACTGGTTGGAGTCACATAGGAAGATGGCTGTGGTTGTTGGAAGTAAACCATCTCAGCTCCAAGACATGTCTGCAGGAGTTTCTCAAGGTAGTGTCCAAGGCCAAACCATCTTCAGCTGCTTCATCAATGGCCTTCCCTCCATCACAAGGTCAGAAGTGGGGATGTTCCCTATTGATTGCACAATGTTCAACACCATTCTCCGATACTGAAGCAGTCCATGTCCAAACGCAGCAAGATCTTGACAATATTCAGGCTTGAGCTGACAAGTAGTAAGTAACATTCATGCCACAAAAATGCCAGGCAGTGACAATCAAGAAAGAATCTAACCATTGTCCCTTGTCATCACTAAATCCCCCCACTATTAACATCTGGGGCAGGACTAGTCATAAAAGTACTGCGGCTACAAGAAGACGTCAGATGCAAGGAATCTTGAAGCAAGTAGCTCACGTCATGACTCTTCAAAGCCTGAACACAATCTACGTGGTACAAGTCAGGAGTGTGATGGGATGCCCCCCATTTGTCTGCATGAGTGCAGCTCCAACAACACTCAAGAGGTTTGATTGGCACCAAATCCACAAACATTGACTCTCTCCAGCACAGACACTCAGTAGCAACAGTATGCACCATCTACAAGACGCATTGCAGAAATTCATTAATGCTACTTTGACAGCACCTTCCAAACCCATGACCACTTACACTGAGAAGGACAAGGACATGGGAACACCATCACCTGGAATTTCTCCTCCAAGTCACTCACCATCCTGACTTGGAAATATATCACTGTTCGTTCACTGTCACCAGATCAAAACCCTGGAATTCCCTCCCTAACACATTGTGGGTGTACCTACAGCACATGGACTGTAGTGTTTCAAGAAAGCAGTTCACCTTCTTAAGGACAAATAGGGATGAGCAATGAATACTGGCCAGCCAGCCACATCCACATCCCATGACTGAATTAAAAAACAATGTTTGACTTCATTCCACCAAGTGAAATTTAAACTTTAAAGACTAGTTACCTCCAAAACTCCTGTTCTTGTGGATTTGCTCAAGAGGCGTCTTGATAAAAGCACCCCTGGGAACTATTGCAGCTTCTCTGTTTATTTGTTCAATTGTAGCTGTCAAGCGTTCTTCCTCTTTTACCTTTAGCTATAACAGAAATACATGTAGATTTTTTAAAAACCCTGATGATCATAAATTACAATTTTTGTTCATCAATCATGTCTGTCTTTGTTGACTTCTGCTGATATCTTGTCTCTGAGACCATTGAATATTCTCATTTACTAACCTCCAAGCGGCCACCTGACTGTATTTCTGATTCCAGACCAGAGCCTGAGTCTGCTAATCAGCTGCCACTGGATGTTAGGAGTTATTCAACCTATCTCCCCACAGCTCACCATCGCTTCCCTCTCCCATTTCACAGTTGGTAGCTGATACTTTGATCATCATGGTCCTGCAGTCTGCAATTCTCTTTCTAAACCCCTCTGCTTTGTGATTTCTTCCTTCTTCAGTGGTAACGCCAGTGGATGCACAATCCGAAACCTCAGGCCCTATGTCCTGGGGATATGGATTTGAACACCGTCATGGCAACAGTGAAATTTGAATTAATTACATTCTGGATAAAAAGACCTGGCCTAATGGTGGCTATGTAACCATTGGGAATTGATGTAATAAACTATCTGGATCACTCATGCCTTTTAGGGAAGGAAATCTGCTGTCCTTACCTGGTCTGACCATCGTATGACTCCAGCCTTGTAGCAATGTTGTTGTCTCCTAACTGTCCTCTGGGCAATTAGGAAAGGCAATAAATTCTGGTCTAACCGCATTCCACGAACAAAAAGTCTGTTGAAAAATCTGCAGAATCCATCTATCTGACTATTCTTTTGGTCATTCCCCCATCCCCTTTTTAAGCACCTGATGACATTTTGCTGTGTCTGAGGTGCTACACCAGTAGAATTTCTTCTTTATTATTCTCCAACTTTCTTTCACATCTTTCCCTGAATATAAGTGTTCAATGGTTGGTGACTGCCATCAAGTACGACTTGTTTGTTAATTTGTTAATGGTTGAGTACAGAAACTGAGAGTTTGTCTGATTGTGAAATGCATCAGCAACCTCCACATGAGCAGTTTCCATCAAAAGTGGGAATCCGATTCAAAAGCTGATTTTAGTTAATTTTCCTTCGTACATGGGCTTTGGGTGTTCTTGGAAAGGCTGACATTTCTTGTCCATCACTAAATTGCCCTTGATCTGATTGCTCTCTGATATGGCCTAGAGAGCTAGTCAACAGTCAACCTGAATCGAGAGTCACATGGAGGCCAGACCAGATAGGGATGATCAGATTTCCATTCCTAAAGGACATTTATGAACCAGATGAGTTTTTAATGCTAATCAACACTGGTTGTATGGACACCATTAGACATGCCATTTTTTGATTCCAAATTTCACAGAATTCAAATTGCACAGTGTACCACAGAGAATTACCATGTTGCTGGTTCAAGTCAAACTCATACACTAACCTCCAAACTGGCCATTTCTTCATCACTTTTCTTAACCGCTATGGTGTCGTACTCATGAGAAGGATCACCCATGAAACGACCTTTAACCCGCATTGATCTCTCTATCATCTCATCTGTTGCTGGGGGAAGTAATTTCCAATCCATGCAGTTTAAACTGTGTAAAAAAGGAAAATACCACCTTTTATTTCTTTAGGTGAGATGAATATAACAAAACAGAATGTCACTCTAACCACTGTTGGACTTGTCGTTGTCACATGGAGCTTTATTTAAGACGTTGTTAATCCTACCTCACATTAGATTGTGAGAGACCTCTCATTATTTCAGAATTTTTATATTGCACAAAACTAGGAAATCTCCTAAAATACTGCAAGATTGCTATCAACAATATTGTTTTTCATACTAACGTGTTTAATTTTGTCTGATCCATTAAGAACACTTCTCAGGAACTAGACATTCCCTTAGCTCAACTGAAAGTCAAGTTTTTAAAAAATCATTCGTCAGGCATGGCTATCTGAAGTATGAAAGGAATATTCTGGGCTGAAGGACTTGTAGTATTATTAGTAGATTTTCTCGATCTATTCAAAATCGTAAATTTGTGCAAAGTATGCTGTATTAGGAACTTTAAATACTGTGGTATTGCTGGCAGTAAATGAAAGACTATGATGTTACTGATGGTTAGTCTTTGGAAAGCACTGGCAAAGTGTAGGACACTGGAAAGTAAAGTGTGAGAGAGGCCAGACAGAAACCTGGGAGGATGTCTGGCTAGACAGCAGTTGTCCGAGGAAAGAGTTGAGGATATAGGAGAAGGATGGTTGAAGTAGATTGCCACGGAAGAAAGTGATCGACGGGAACAGTGAGTAGTTTGAGGAGGATGTCACTGGTTATGAGAATGAACTGCTAACCTGGAGCATCATTCCTGAGCGAATTTGAATTTTCCTTGGGGCTAGTTGAACAGCCTCAAATAATTAACCTTTGCTGTAAAAGTAGTAACTTTGAAAACAGAAACTAACTAAAAAAAATACTTGCAGAACAGAATGCTGTGGTACGCCATTCCCGGATATAGCGATCTCAATAGACAATTAACAATAGACAATAGGTGCAGGTGTAGGCCATTCTGCCCTTCGAGCCTGCACCACCATTCATTATGATCATGGCTGATCATCCTTAATCAGTATCCTGTTCCTGCCTTATCTCCATAACCCTTGATTCCACTATCCTTAAGAGCACTATCCAATCTCTCCTTGTGCATGCACAGAATACAACATCGTGGTATGCCGTTCCCGGAAACAGCAATCTCTATGTGCGCAGAACACAACGGCGTGGTACACCGTTCCCGGAAACAGCAATCTCTGCGTGCGCAGAAGACAATGGGACGGTACATTGTTCCTGCATACAGTGATCTCTGCATGCGCAGAACACAACAGCATGGTACACCGTTCCTGAAAACAGCAATCTCTGCATGCGCAGAACACAATAGTGTGGTACACCGTTCCCAGATACAGCGATTTCTGCTTGCACATGCACAGAACACAATGGTGTGGTACACTGTTCCCAGATACAGCGATTTCTGCTTGCACATGCACAGAACACAATGGTGTGGTACACCGTTCCCAGAAACAGCAATCCCTGCATGCACAGAATACAATGGCGTGGTACACCGTTCCTACATACAGCGATCTCTGCATGTGCATGCACAGAACACAATGACGTGGTACACCGTTCCCGGAAACAGCGACCTCTGCATGCACAGAACACAACGGCGTGGTACACCGTTCCTGCGTACAGCGATCTCTGCATGCGCAGAACACAATGGCGTGGTACACCATTCCCGGAAACAGCGACCTCTGCATGCACAAAACACAATGGCGTGGTACACCATTCCTGGAAACAGCAATCTCTGCGTGTGCAGAACACAACAGCATGGTACACCGTTCCCAGAAACAGCAACCTCTGCATGCGCAGAACACAACGGCGTGGTACACCACTCCCGGAAACAGCAATCTCTGCATGTGCAGAACACAACGGCGTGGTACACCGTTCCCAGGAACAGCGATTTCTGCGTGCGCAGAACACAACAGCATGGTACACCGTTCCCAGAAACAGCAACCTCTGCATGCGCAGAACACAATGGCTTGGTACACCATTCCCAGAAACAGCAATCTCTGCATGTGCAGAACACAACAGTGTGGTACACCGTTCCCAGAAACAGCGATCGCTGCATGTGCAGAATGCAATGGCGTGGTACACCATTCATGGAAACAGCGACCTCTGCATGTGCATAACGCAATGGCGTGGTACACCACTCCCAGAAACAGCAACCTCTGCATGCGCAGAACACAATGGCGTGGTACACCATTCCCGGAAACAGCGACCTCTGCATGCACAAAACACAATGGCGTGGTACACCATTCCTGGAAACAGCAATCTCTGCGTGTGCAGAACACAACGGCATGGTACACCACTCCCGGAAACAGCGATCTCTGCATGCGCAGAACACAACAGCATGGTACACCGTTCCCAGAAACAGCAACCTCTGCATGCGCAGAACACAACGGCGTGGTACACCACTCCCGGAAACAGCAATCTCTGCATGTGCAGAACACAACGGCGTGGTACACCGTTCCCAGGAACAGCGATTTCTGCGTGCGCAGAACACAACAGCATGGTACACCGTTCCCAGAAACAGCAACCTCTGCATGCACAGAACACAATGGCTTGGTACACCATTCCCAGAAACAGCAATCTCTGCATGTGCAGAACACAACAGTGTGGTACACCGTTCCCAGAAACAGCGATCGCTGCATGTGCAGAATGCAATGGCGTGGTACACCATTCATGGAAACAGCGACCTCTGCATGTGCATAACGCAATGGCGTGGTACACCACTCCCAGAAACAGCAACCTCTGCATGCACAGAACACAATGGCGTGGTTCACCGTTCCTGGAAACAGCGATCTCTGATTCCACATGCACAGAACACAATGGTGTGGTACACCGTTCCCGGATACAGGATCTCTGCGCACACAGAACACGAACTCGTGATACATCGTTCTCAGAAACAGCAATCTCTGCATGTGCAGAACACAACAGTGCGGTATGCCATTCACCGATACAGCGATCTCGGTGTGTGCATGCGTAGAACACAACAGCATGGTACACCGTTCCCAGAAACAGCGATCTCTGCATGCACAGAACACAACGGTGTAGTACATCGTTCCTGCATGCAGCGATCTCTGCATGCTCAGAACAGAATGGCATGGTACACCGTTCCCGGATACAGCGATCTCTGCATGCACCGAACACAATAGTGTAGTACATCGTTCCTGCATGCAGCGATCTCTGCATGCGCAGAACAGAATGGCATGGTACACCGTTCCCAGAAAAAGTGATCTCTGCGTGGGCAGAACATAATGGTGTGGTACACCGTTCCAGGATACAGCGATCTCTGCATGCACAGAACACAATGGTGAGGTACACTGTTCCCGGATACAGCGATCTCTGCATGCGCAGAACACCGTTCCTGCATACAGCGATCTCTGCTTGTGCATGCACAGACCACAATGTTGTGGTACACTGTTCCCGGAAACAGTAATCTCTGCAAGCGCAGAACATAATAGTGTGGTACACCGTTCCCGGAAACAGCAATCTCTGCATGCACAGAACACAACAGCATGGTATACCATTCCTGCATACAGCGATCTCTGCTTGTGCGTGCATAGAACATAATGGCGTGGGACACCGTTTCCGGAAACAGCGATCTCTGCATGCACAGAACACAACGGTGTAGTACACCGTTCCTGCGTACAGCGATCTCTGCATACGCAGAACAGAATGGCATGGTACACCGTTCCCAGAAAAAGCGATCTCTGCGTGCGCAGAACACAACGGCGTTGCACACCGTTCCCAGAAACAGCAATCTCTGCATGCGCATAACACCGTTCCTGCATACGGCGATCTCTGCATGTGCAGAACACAACGGTGTTGTACATCATTCCCGGAAACAGCAATCTCAGCGTGCGCAGAACACAACGGCATGGTACACTATTCCTGCATACAGCGATCTCTGCTTGTGCATGCACAGAACATAATGGTGTGGTACACCGTTTCCGGAAACAGCAATCTCTGCATGCGCAGATCACAGTGGTGTGGTGCAGCGTTCCCAGAAACAGCGATCTCTGCATGCGCAGAACACCGTTCCTGCATACAGCAATCTCTGCTTGTGCATGCACAGAACACAATGGCGTGGTACACCGTTTCCGGAAACAGCAATCTCTGCATGCGCAGATCACAGTGATGTGGTACACCATTCCCGGAAACAGCGATCTCTGCATGCACAGAACACAACGGTGTAGTACACCGTTCCTGCATACAGCGATCTCTGCATGCACAGAACACAATGACGTGGTACACCGTTCCCAGAAACAGCAATCTCTGCATGCGCAGAACACCGTTCCTGCAAACAGCGATCTCTGCCTGTGCATGCACAGAACACAATGGCGTGGTACACTGTTCCTGGAAACAGTAATCTCTGCATGCGCAGAACACAATGGCGTGGTACACTGTTCCCAGAAACAGCAACCTCTGCATGCACAGAACACAATGGCACGGTACACCGTTCCTGCACACAGCGATCTCTGCTTGTGCATTCACAGAACACAACGGCGTTGTACACCATTCCTGCATACAGCAATCTCTGCATGTGTGGCACTCCATTCTTGGAAACAGCAATCTCTGCATGCGCAGAACACAACGGTGTGGTACACCATTCCCAGAAATGGTGATCTCTGCATGCGCCGAACACAGTAGTGTGGTACGCCATTCCTGGATAGAGCAATCTTTGTGTGCACAGAACACAACGGTGTTGCACACCATTCCCAGAAACAGCAATCTCTGCATGCACAGAACACGACGGCATGGTACATCATTCCTGCATACAGCGATCTCTGCTTGTGCATGCACAGAACATAATAGCGTGGTACATCGTTTCCGGAAACAGCAATCTCTGCACGCGCAGATCACAGTGATGTGGTGCAGCATTCCCAGAAACAGCGATCTCTGCATGCGCAGAACACCGTTCCTGCATACAGCGATCTCTGCGTGCGTAGAACACAATGACATGGTACACCATTCCCAGAAACAGCGATCTCTGCATGCGCAGAACACCATTCCTGCATACAGCAATCTCTGCATGCGCAGAACACAATGACGTGATACACCGTTCCCAGAAACAGCAATCTCTGCATGCGCAGAACACCGTTCCTGCATACAGCGATCTCTGCTTGTGCATGCACAGAACACAATGGCGTGGTACACTGTTCCCGGAAACAGTAATCTCTGCATGCTCAGAACATAATGGTGTGGTACACCGTTCCCGGATACAGCGATCTCTGCATGCACAGAACACAATGGCGTGGTTCACCATTCCTGCATACAGTGATCTCTGCATGCGCAGAACACAATGGTGTAGTACACCGTTCCTGCATACAGCGATCTCTGCATGCGCAGAACACAACGGTGTGTTTCACCATTCCCAGAAACAGTGATCTCTGCATGCGCAGAACACAAAGGCGTGGTACACCGTTCCCGGAAACAGCAATCTCTGCATGCGCAGAACACAACGCTGTAGTACACCGTTCCTGCATACAGCGATCTCTGCGTGCGCAGAACACAATGGCGTGGTACACTGTTCCCAGAAACAGCGATCTCTGCATGCGCAGAAGACAACGTGGTACACCGTTCCTGCATGCAGCGATCTCTGCATGCGCAGAACACAACGGCGTGGTACACTGTTCTTGGAAACAGCGATCTCTGCCTGCGCAGAACACAACGGTGTAGTACACCGCTCCTGCATGCAGCGATCTCTGCATGCGCAGAACAGAATGGCATGGTACACCGTTCCCAGAAAAAGCGATCTCTGCATGCGCAGAACATAATGGTGTGGTACACCATTCTCGGAAACAGCTATCGCTGCCTGTGCATGCACAGAACACAAGAAACTGTCTTTCTTGGGCTTTTTTTGTAAACATCATCCAGATGATAAAAACGGCTATACCTGCTGTTCTGAGAGAGACGGTGTGGTCAAGTCTTGCGGTTAGGGTGAAATCACGCTGCCTCTCCCAAAAGCTTTTGATTTAATAAATTTGATTGACTTGCTTCTAAATTTGAGTTTTATTAATTTTACTACAACAAATTGGCGGTGTGAGCAGAGTCCTGTTCACTGTCTTGGGTAAGGTGGCCACCTCCCAGGATTTGGGGCAGGATATCAGACAAAAGCAGGTCAAATTACAGAAGCTGTTGATCTGGTAAGAGTGAATGAGAGTGTTTGTTGTGTGGTCTTCAGGTTGAGTCATAATCAGTATGATTGTTTCTGTCTGAGATAAAGGCCTAGATTAAACAAGCGGGATACAGGGAAATGATCACTCCCTAAAACAGGCATCGCCGGACTCTGATAGGAACAATTCAGGGTGTGATGCAGCCGGTAGGAAAACACGCAGCCCTCGTGGCTGGTGGGCAAACGCGATCGGCCAACAGAGGATCTGTGAGTATAAACCTATCAGTGTTATGGCAGGACAGAGAGATTAATGGGGAATCCCGGGGTCTCTCATTAACCAGTATATGATAGACATTCTCTCGTTAGACAGATGACAAAGATTAGATGAGAACCATCCCAGACCCTAGATCAACAGCAAAATTGGCTCATGGACGAAAAGGAAGATAAGACCAAGAAAATAGGTGTCCTTTTGGCCCATCAATTGGCTGGCCTCATAGGTCAGACTTTGGAATCCACGAGGAAATGAACCAAGGAAAAACAAATACTTCAATCCCAACTAAGGGAACTGGAATAAAAAAATCAGTTCCTGGAGGATAGGCAGTGGGGTTCATTGCCACCTTATCATACCCAGAAGAGCCTGATCACCTCACCTGAACCATCGGAACACCCTTCCGAGGAAATTAACTTAGCCCCAGTAACTCGCAGTGGGGAAGGAACCAACACGTTTGCAAAATTTAAGCCGTTTACACCAGGTGAATTGCAGCAGATCCTAGCTTCCCTGGGTCACTTACCAGCCCGCAGTAACAATGCAAAGTTGTGGTTGAATTAGATACCATCTGGGTGGGCCACCAATACATTTAAGGGATATCCACCAACTGGTGCGGGCTGCTTACCCTCGGGACAATTGGCGTCTAGTATTTGACGGGTCTGACATAGCTGATGCCCCACAGCAACAAAGTCAAGATGATAGGAGAGGCAGACGGACCAGGGTACTCCTATTAAAGCAGATATAGAGGACCAGCACAAGCCCTTCGGCAGACTTAAGGCCGAAATCCAGCGTGTTCCGGGGAAACTGCCCATCAATGGGGCACAAATAACATCAAACAACAGAAGGGGGAGGGCATTTCTGAATATGGGGAATGACTCTTTCGGGTCTACCAAGTATTCTCAGGGATTCCCCAGACAGGTTGCTCTGACCGGGCACTTATTGAGGTTTTCAAGGACAGGCTCTCTCCCACACACGAGGCAGTCTTTAAATGGGGGTGATTGTTCTCCAAGACTATGACACCCTGGTAGAATGGATAACAGGCATTAAGAACGACACAGGAGGAAAACCTTCTGGGCGCGTAAAGCAGGAAAACCTAGCCGCCGTCAGAAAGACAAAATCCAGACCCACGTGTCACAACTGTGGCAAGATAGGCGACATTGTCTGGGATTGTAGGGGAAGGAAACAGAACGGGAAGCCCACTTCTGTCTGTCACTACTGTGGCAATAGGGGCCACTCTGAAGACACTTGTTTGGGAACCAACAAACACCAAGAATACATTGGACTGAGGTGCGGCAGCCCCCATGGGTAGAGGTGATAAGGAGAGAAGGACTTATGTGTCTGCAATGGTAGGGGGCAGACAGTGTGAGATGCTAGTGGACACAGGAGCCTCCATATCTATTACTGACCTACTCTTGCCCATAACTAACAAAATTATTTATGTGAAAGGGATTAATGGACAATGATCCCCTGCATACTTGAGTGAGACCCGTCTAGTAGAAATCAATAACCTGTATATTCCAATGCAATTTTATGTGCGTAAAAATAATGAAGGAACTATTATGGGAAATGATTTAATGAATGAGTACATAGCCCTTATAAACTGTGGAAAGGGTGAATTAACCTGGCCCCATCCCGATGGGAGAAAGGAAATATTGGAGACTTATGCAAGCCACTTGAGCACTGTCCAAGTCTCCTCCTCTATGGGACATGATTGGCAGCTAGAGGATAATGGCTTTGGTGCGTTATGCACCTCTGGCCTAGGGGTATGGGCGGAGACGTAGTTAGATACTGTTTGATTAAAATCGACCCCATAGTCGTGGAGGGTCTGGAACACATGCCACACCGCCAATACCCCATAAAACCTGAAGCCAGAAGGGCAGTTGTGGAAACTGTGAAAGGATTGGTGGAGAGGAGACTTCTCCGAGAGACTACCAGCACTATTAATTCCCCCACATGGCCGGTCAGTAAACCTGACGGAAGATACCGTCTCACAATTGATTACACCGCCCTAAACAGGATCACTCCTAAATTACACCCTATAGTCGCCAGTCCATCCACAATCTTAAATGGACTCTCCCTGACCCACAAAATCTTTACTGTACTGGATTCTGCGAATGGATTCTAGTCTATTCCCCTCCATTGTGACTCCCAAGATAAGTTTGCATTTACCATCAGGGATAAACAGTATACTTGGACCAGACTTCCCCAGGGATTCCAAAATAAGCCAGCCATCTTTCACCATGTAATGAGTGAGGTACTTAGGGAGATCAACCTGCCCCACGGCACTACGATACTCCAATATATCGATGACATCATTCTGGCTTCTGAATCCAAACCAAGAGATCAGGAGGCACTATGCTTAGTCCTGAAGCACTTGCAGGATAGAGGGTTAAAAGCCAGTCCAAAGAATGCTCAAATTGGGAAAACTAAAGTTCTTTACTTGGGACATTTAATTTCCCAAGGCACGAAAGAAATGCCTGCAGACAGGAAGACAGCTATATAACAGATGCCACAGCCCGAGACAGTCCGTGGTGTGAGAGAGGTCCTGGGCTTGTTTTGTAATCGCACGTCAGGGTGGAATGCTGGAACCAGCGAATGTTCCCATTCCCTCCAGTGGCCGATAGTTTCTTTCTGGAAGTATTCTGAGCCTTGAGGTTGTCAATGTAATTACAGGTAAAATGACTACCTGAGGACTTATAATGGTACTTATTTTGTCTGTGGTCTCAAGGCCTACCCTTGCTACCTTGCCTATGCGGATCTTTTTGTTCGCCATTACAGCTCCCTCCGCCTTCATCCCAACCTACACCTACTTCGATCCAAACGGTTCATCACTGAGACTTCTTTATGATCACCTTCCCCGCCTTGGGGACTGCTGAGGCTGCTAAGGAAATGATCAATATGGCCTCAACCTTGGACAGTCTGGTTAATGAGACTGCCGATGGCTTTGCCATCTCCGAGGTGTCAGCTGAGGTTTTTGCCACCTGTCCTGTTGCATTGCAGAACCTTTGGCCCTTAACTATTTGCTAGCAGCACATAGCCCTGCACATACAATCCGGACACCTCGGACAATCTAGCTAACCTAGCGAATCACATCCGCCTGGATGCTGATAAGAACAAGCAGGAAAGGAAACAGTTTCATGATTATAATCCCCCGGAGTGGCTAGGATGGTAACAAGGCGGATCTTGGGGCTTGTACCTTTTGCATGCCATCATCATATTCATTGTTATTGTCATCACTTGTTGCATTGTTATGGCTGTCCTTAACAGAACTCTGTGGGAAGCTAGGGACGTGATTGCTGGGCTCCCGTTGAGAAATTTGTATCACTGATAGTCACAGAGGAGGTGCCAGAAGACTGGAGCTTGCCTAACATGGTATCATTATTTAAGAAAGGTGGTAAGGATAAGTCAGGGAACTATAGACCGGTGAGCCTGACGTCGGCGGTGAGCAAGTTGTTGGAGGGAATCCTGAGAGACAGGGTTTACAAGTATTTGGAAAGGCAAGGACTAATTAGGGATAGTCAATATGGCTTTGTCTGTGGGAAATCATGTCTCACAAACTTGATTGCATTCTTTGAAAAAGTAACAAAGAAAACTGATGAGGGCAGAGCGGTGGACTTGATGTCTATGGACTTCAGTAAGGCATTCAACAAGGTTCCCCATGGAGACTGGTGAGAAGGTTGAATCTCATGGAATACAGAGAGAACTAGCCATTTGGATACAGAACTGACTCGAAGGTAGAAGACAGAAAGTGATGGTGGAGGGCTGTTTTTCAGACTAGAGGCCTGTGACCAGTGGAGTGTCACAAGGATCGGTGCTGGATCTACTGCTTTTCGTCATTTATATAAAAAATTTGGGTAGGAGGTAAAGTTAGTAAGTTTGCAGATGACACCAAAGTTGGAAGTGTAGCAGACAGCGAAGAAGATTACCTCAGAATACAAAGGGTTCTTGATCAGATGGGCCAATGGGCAGAAGGAGTTTAATTTAGATAAATGTGAGGTGCTCCATTTTGGGAAAGTAAATCTTAGCAGGACTTATACATGTAATGGTAAGGTCCTAGGGAGTGTTACTGAACAAAGAGACCTTGGAGTGCAGGTTCATAGCTCCTTGAAAGTAGAGATACAGGTAGATAGGATAGTGAAGAAGACGTTTGGTATGCTTTCCTTTATTGGTTAGGGCATTGAGTATGAGAGGTCATGTTGTGGCTGTACAGGACATTGGTTAGGCCATTTTTGGAATACTGCGTGCAATTCTGGTCTCCTTCCTATCGGAAGGATGTTGTGAAACTTGAAAGAGTTCAGAAAAGATTTACAAGGATGTTGCCAGGGTTGAAGGACTTGAATTATGGGAAGAGGCTGAATAGGCTATGGCTATTTTCTCTAGAGCACCGAAGGCTGAGGGGTGACCTCTTAGAGGTTTATAAAATAACGAGGGGCATGGATAGGATAAATAGACAAAGTCTTTTCCCTGGGGTGGGAGAGTCCAGAACTAGGTGGCATACGTTTAGGGTGAGAGGGGAATGATATAAAAGGGACCTAAGGAGCAACTTTTTCACGCAGAGGGTGGGGCATGTATGGAATGAGCTGCCATAGGAAGTGGTGGAGGATGGTACAACTGCAACATTTAAAAGGCATCTGGATGGGAATACGAAGAGGAAGGGTATGGAGGGATATGGGCCAAGTGCTGGCAAGTGGGATTCGATTCATTTAGGATATCTGGTCGGCATGGACGAGTTGGACCGAAGGGTCTATTTCCATGCTGTACATCTCTATGACTCTCTGCTGCAGCACTACGGTATATCTCTGCAAAACAACTCACTTCTTACCTCTCCTCCATTTCCCATTCCAAAAATCTGCCTCAGGATACACAACACTGCTGATTAGAAATTTCTTCCTCATTATTGTTTGAGAGATGTGCATTCAACCCAGAATTATTGTAGGTCATGGCAAACTGCCAGAATCAGTGAGCCATATCGTCTATATTCTGTGGATGATATCATGGGGCCAGACAGGCTAAGCAATTTTTCCAGCATTTTGGGCTGACTAGTGCTACTAAAATAATCTCCATATAAAATAGTTCCAAATAGCTCTAATATAGGAAATATAACCAAATAAACATACTGATTATATTTGGCACCACAATCAAAAATGACATTTCTCACAGGACTTTGTCATCTTGGACAGCATCCATCATTTTGGCAATGTTTTGCCTAAAGCAGTGGGATATCAAAGTAACATCCTCGGCCCAACCATCCCCTGCTGCTTCATTATAAGATCTAAATGGGGATGCACCCCAATGATTGGGAAATGTTCAGCATTATTTGCAACTCAGATACTGAAGCAGTCCATGGCCATATGCAGCAAGATCTGGACAACATCCAAGAAAAGAGGCAAGTAATATTTGCACCATACACATTGCAATCAAATCCCACCAAAATGCAGATTAAAGTCATCTATAATAGATCTACTGCCTTTGTTACATGCTCTCATTATCTCCTGATTTAATCTCAGTCTAACTGAGTTGCTCCTGTTCGGAGGCCTATAGATTACTCCTCCCCGTGTCTTCTTTCCCTTTTTATTTCTTACCTCCAACCATGAGTTGAACATCTTCTGTTTCAAGTCCATTTCTTGCTATCGTACTTATTCCAATCTGTATCAACAATGCTATCCCACCATCTTTTCCTTCCTGCCTGTGTTATAGAGTAAAAAATGAGGTCTGCAGATGCTGGAGATCACAGCTGCAAATGTGTTGCTGGTCAAAGCACAGCAGGCCAGGCAGCATCTCAGGAATAGAGAATTCGACGTTTCGAGCATAAGCCCTTCATCAGGACCAGGCCAGGCCCCCTCAACACCTTAACTTTTCTCATTGTTTTGAGCAGATGTAAAATGGATATTCCATGAGTGAAGCAGCTGGTCAAAATCTCTTGGCTTTAAACAAAACAGAATTTACTTACAGAGTACCAAATGAAACACAAACAAAAGAGAACAGAATACAGAATAACTTTAGCTATCAGAAAACTCAACAGACTATCCCAACCTAATGATGCTGTTCCAAATTCCTGCAACAATCCCCATAAACACCACATGGCAAAAAAAGAAAAATCAAACACAGGGTCTTACAGTAGAGAGAGAGAGAGGGAGATGGCAGAGAGATTCAGCATGGAACACCTTCTTCCATGGAGCTGTGTCTTTGAACAGCAGCCTCAAAAAGAGATTACTCGCTCTGAACAGCCAAACTGCCAAAACCAAACCAAACCAGAGAAAAGCTGAGCTGGGAGAACAGGTCCCTCCTGTTTCACTGCACAAGTGTGTTTTAAAACTTCCTGAAAGCCTTATCTGATTGTTAACTTTGGCAATATTTATTAAATTTCGGCACCTCTGCATTAAGACCCCTCTGAAAAAAACCAAGAACAATATAACCTTGTGAAAGGAGCAGCATAGTCACACCTGTCCTTTCAAAACGTCACATACACCTGAATATTTGGTTTCCAACTTTAATCTACTTGTATTCATGTGTGCGTAATGGCTATAAGATTATACTTGTTAACATGTAATGTGTGATTAATTCATCCAGTTTGTTCTGAATAGTGTATGCATTCAAGCAAAGACTGATCAATTTGCTTTTTTACCAATATTTCCCTTTTTGACCCTATTTACTATGTACCATTATCCAAATAGCTGCCTATTAATGCTGTTATCTTCTCTTGCTTTGTAAGCCTACATTTCTCCTCTTCCAAACCTCCACCCATTAATCTCTATAGATAAAGTTATTCGACTCACCAGGACACTGGTCACTGCATGGTTGAAGTGAAGCTCATCCAGCTAAAACAGTTGCCTTCTACCCAGTGCTGGTGCCAGTGCCCCATGAACTGAAAGCCATTTGACACATGCCTTGACTTTATTTACCCTATGCCTCTGGCTCAGGTAGTAATCCAGTTCCAGTCATCCAGTTGGGAGTTCTGCTTTTCAATTTAGCTCCTAAACTATCAAAGTCTTTTAGCAAAACCTCTTTTCCAGTCTTAACAAGGTCATTGGCACCAATGTGGATGACAACTGCTGGATCACTCACCAAGTTCTTCTCCACCCCTAAGGAGATGTCCCTAATCCTGGCACTGGGCAGGTAACACAGTCTTCAGGATATTCACTCTTAGTTGCATTTAGTGTTTGAAGTATTCAGGATTCAAGAGTTAGTAGGGAGAATATGCATTGAGTCCCTCCCTGCAGGTGTTTTCTTTGCTCCAACCCAACAACCAAACCCCACCACAGCCCCCCCGTACCCTACTCTCCAACCCACTTCCGACCTACAGCCCAAACCACCCCCCAACATCTCAGGCAGCCCTACATCTACATACACAATCCAGTTGCCCCATGCATACACACACCCTTATACGCAAAACACCCATATCCTTCCACCCACCTATCCCTTTATACCCATACTCCACATCCCCATACCCTATAGCCACATAACCCTCACTCCCATACAGCCTCC
The DNA here is from genome assembly GCF_020745735.1 of Hemiscyllium ocellatum. Taxonomy (NCBI): domain Eukaryota; kingdom Metazoa; phylum Chordata; class Chondrichthyes; order Orectolobiformes; family Hemiscylliidae; genus Hemiscyllium; species Hemiscyllium ocellatum. The sequence goes on from NC_083403.1 coordinate 15,830,294, forward strand.
ATTGCTGAACACACCCAGACCTATACCCCAATCCCCCTCACATCCATACACACCTGTACCTCATACCTCACACCCCCATGGTCCAAACACCCAGACCACATATAATGCATCTGTACATCCACGTACCTCACTACATCCATACCCCAAATCCCCCTTCACACTCCAGGCACCCTATCTCATACTCCATTCTCCAATGTCACATCCCCATATCCCCTATTACCCCTACCCCCATATCCCACCTCCCCGCCCTTATATTCCCCCATCTACCCAAACTCCCCATATCCCCCCACATCCTCATCCCTCCGCCCCATCTCCATATCCTCACCCCCTCTCTCCCTACCCACATATCCCCTCACCCCCACCCTCATCTCCATATCCCCATCCCACATCTCCATATCCCCTACCCTTCCATTCCCCCATCATGATCTCTCTCTCATCATCCCCATTCTCCCCTCCCCCATCCCCAACATTCTCCCCTCCCCATCCCCAACATTCCCCCATTCTCCCCTTCCCCACCCCCAACATTCTCCCCTCCCCCATCATTCCCCCTCCCCCACTCACCCCTCCCCACTCCTCTATTCACCCCTCCCCCACCATTCCCCCTACCCCTCCCCCATCATTCCCCCTACCCCTCCCCCATCATTCCCCCTCCCCCACTCACCCCTCCCCACTCCTCTATTCACCCCTCCCCCACCATTCCCCCTACCCCTCCCCCATCATTCCCCCTACCCCTCCCCCATCATTCCCCCTCCCCCACCATTCCCCCCCACTCACCCATTCTCCCCTCCCCACCCCACCCCCCCATTCACCCCTCCCCCATCATTCCCCCTCCCCCACCATTCCCCCTCCCCCATCATTCCCCCTACCCCTCCCCCACCATTCCCCCCCACTCACCCATTCTCCCCCACCAATCCCCCTCCCCCTCCCCCCATCATTCCCCCTCCCCACCTCCCATTCTCCCCACCCCCACCCCCATCATTCCCCTCCCCCACCCCGGCCCGTTATACCTGTACAGGCTCTTCCTGCCCCTCAGCTCGTCCGTCTCCACTCCGATCACGATGAAGTAGTCGGCGGTCAGGCCCAGGATCTTGCCCCAGAAGTAGACCCGGCTGAACTTGTAGTTCTTCTTGACGATCTCCAGGGAGACCTGCAGCGTGGCCCTCTGCTCGGGGCTCAGCACCAGGCCGGTACTGGCCACCAGTGGCAGGTATTGGTGCAGGTACTCGGCCTGCATGGCGCCCGGGGCCCTGGGCAACTGGGTGGCTCCCCCGCGGGTCCCCGTATGTGCCCCCCTCCGCGGGTCCCCGTATGTGCCCCCCTCCGCCGGTCCCCGTATGTGCCCCCCTCCGCCGGTCCCCGTATGTGCCCCTGTGTGTCCCCCGCGAGTCCCCGTATGTGCCCCCCTCCGCGGGTCCCCGTATGTGCCCCTGTGTGACTCCCCCCGCGAGTCCCCGTATGTGCCCCCCTCCGCGGGTCCCCGTATGTACCCCTGTGTGCCCCCCTCCGCGGGTCCCCGTATGTGCCCCTGTGTGGCTCCCCGTCCGCGTGCCGGCTCCCGGTTGCCAGGGGCAACCCGCCTCTCCTCAGCGTCGCTTCCAAGGTTACTGTTGCCGGGTGACGCAAGGGTGAGAGGTCAATGCGGCAGCACCTCCCTCCCTCCCACTCCCCCACACCTCCCTCTCTCCACCAGGTAGGTGGCTGCTCTGTGGCTAGATGCTGCTCCTCTCTCTGTACACACTGTATGCTGTAAATACTTCGTGGTGATGGGGATCTCAGTTTCCCCATTGGAAAGTGTTAGCCAACTCTTGGATCCGGGCAACCTGCATCAGGAGACTACCACCTTTGGCTTACATCTGGGCAGCCCCCCCCCCCCCCCCAGCTTAACTCTATGTGGTTGTGTGTATTGGGGGCAGTGGTTGGAGCTAAGATGCTAGCTTTCTCCTCCTTGTTGAAAGAACCGCCACCAAACCAAGATTTTGACCTCCTCTGCCAGGCCCGATGGTGCATTTTGCACCCCTCACATTGAAAGTATCATCAGGAGTAGACCCTTCAAGACTGCCCTGCCTGCCACTCAATGCAACCATGGCTGACCATCCAACCTCTTTCCCACATAAACTTCCAACGTTTTAGCCCTAAGGACTTTACCTAACACCTTAGTGAAAACATTCAACCCTTTGGCCTCAACCTCTTTCTATTGCAGAAAGTTCCACAGGCTCATCGCTTTCTGAATGAGGGCATTTCTCCTCATCTTGGTCCTAAATGGTCTACCCCACATCCTTAGTCTATGACCTGTATTTCTAGACTGCCCAGTCATTGGCAACATCCTTCCTGCATTTACCCTGTCTCATCTTGTTAGAATTTTATAGGTTTATGTGAGATTCTGCCACGTTCTTCTAAACTTCAGTGAGTATAGAACCAACCAATCAAGTTTCCCATCATATATCTGTCCTGCCATCCCAGGAATCAGTCTAGTAATCACAGAAGCACACCTCTCAATGGGCATAATTCCCCCAACTATTTCAACAGTCGTCAAACAGAGCAATCAGACTGGCTCAGGCAGACTTGCCTCTCGAATGATGTATCCAGAGCCACGTGACCAGTAGGGTCTCAAAGCTCTTTGTACATACGATTTAGGGCCAGGAGTGGCCCACTCATCTAGCTGAACCTGCTGTGCACTTGTCGAGATCATGATTGATCTGATCATGGCTCCAACAATCTTTTCAACCCCGTATATCTTTAGATTTTTGGCCGTCTATCTAGCTCAGCCTCAAAAATACTCAATGACACTGCTATCCCAGTGCTCCAGGGAACAGAATTTAACAGACAAGGTGACCTTCTGAAAGATTAAAAAAAACTTCTCAATCCCCTCTTGAATGGGATGCTCTTATTTTGAAACTGCCTGGTTCCAGTTTCTCCCGTAAGAGGAACCATCAGCATCTAACCTGTCATTTCTCCTCAGAGACTTGTATGTTTCAGTAAGATGACCTGTCATTCTTCTAAACTCCAGTGGGTACCCACCCAATCTGTCCTCAAAATAGAACTCCCTCATCCTCTGAATCAGTCAAGTGAACATTCTCTGAACAGTTTCAAATGCTTTTCCAAGTAAGGAGACCAAAACTGTGCATAGTCCTCCCAAAGTGGCCTCACTAACATCCTGTACAACTGCAGCAAAGCTTTGTAAATTTTATATTTCCTTTGCCTTTCAATCAAGACCAATATTCAATTTGCCTTCCTAATCACTTGCTGTACATGCATACTAAAGTTTTGTGACTCACATACTAGAGCACCCAGATCCCTCTGTACCACCATGTTTGAAATCTTTCTCCATTTAAAAAGTATACTGCTTTTTTTTTAAGATTCCCTACAGTGTGGAAACAGGCCCTTCGGCCCAACAAGTCCACACCGACCCGCCGAAGCGCAACCCACCCATACCCCTACATATACCCCTTACCTAACACTACGGGCAATTTAGCATGGCCAATTCACCTGACCCGCACATCTTTGGACTGTGGGAGGAAACCGGAGCACCCGGAGGAAACCCACGCAGACACGGGGAGAACGTGCAAACTCCACACAGTCAGTCGCCTGAGGCGGGAATTGAACCCAGGTCCCTGGCGCTGTGAGGCAGCAGTGCTAACCACTGTGCCACCGTGCCCCCTCACTTATCCCTGTTATTTTTAACTCCTTCAGAAAACTGTAATACATTCGACAAACATTACTTCCTTGCCACAAGTCATTGTTAATTCTGTCTTACATAATTAAGATTTTCTAAGTGCCCTCCTGTAGACATTTTGAGAATAGATTCTAGAATTTCCTCATTAACTGATAGTAGGCCAGTTGGTTGGTAGTTTTCCTGCTTTCCGTCTCATTCGTTTTTTCTGAAAATAGGAATTAGGTTCATTCTTTTCCACTGTGATGGGAGCCTCCAGAATGTTTGCCTATCTCCTGCTTTGAAGATGCTTGCAAGTGTGAAATGAATGCTCACCTAGGAGATATTAGTCAATGCCACAGGAAAATGCAACATTATCAGTGGGTTAGTATGTGATCAATGGCTACAGCAGTTTGGCAACAAGGACAAACACCAAAGCAACAACCTGCAACTGACATCTGTTAACCACTTCATTAGCAGCAGGCATTAACCTTTCCCATTTAGCAACGGATTAGTTACCATTAGTTATCTACCATCTCATCTGGATGGAAGGATGCAGCAGTGAGAATCTGTAGTTTATTGCCAATCCCCAGCCACTGTATTGTCGTCTCAAATGACACATGTTAGCCGTGGTTCTATTTGGCTGAATTGCCCCAAATATCTGTGACTAAATTAATGGGTCGGGACTAATTGGTACAAACAAATGATCACGATGTTGAAATGCTGTTGAATGTCGATCCTGTTAAAGAGAAAAAGCGAAGGATGATCTGTGGTTAGCACTACTGCCTCATAGCGCCCAGGAGCCAGGTTCAATTCCACCCTTGGGTGACTCTCTGTGTGGAGTTTGCACGTTCTCTCTCTACCTGCATGGGTTTCCTCCCAGACTCAACGATGTGTGGGTTATATGAATTTGCCATAGTAAATTGTCCGTAGTGGCCAGGGGTGTGCAGGCTAGGTGGTTTGGTCATGGTAAAGCGATAGGGTAGGGATCTGGGTGGGATGCTTTTCGGAGGGTTGGTGCAGACTTGATGAGCTGAATGGCCTCTTTCCACACTGTAGGGATTCTATGATTTGTAACTCCAGCTGAGACTGTCCTGGTTTCCAGCCCCATTCCAGAGACCCAAGCACAAACTCTAGACTGACTCTCCAATCTGGCGCTGAGGGGAGCTGTTGATGGATACTGCGTTCAGCCAAGGCCCTGTTAGTAGTTAGCTGTCCTGTGGAGGTAAAAGATATTTTGTAGATAAGCAATGTCTCCTTAGTGTTTCAACCATTCCTGATCCCTCAACAAACACCCTGGGATGTAAGGCAATGAAGCAAATTCTCCCAAGTTCATTGTAAGAAAACTTGGGCTGCTACACAAGTCCAATTCATTCTCTTAATTCATTATTTGCAACTACCACCTCCGCAGTCAGTCTGTAATTTAACTCCTGAACCATCCTTCGCCTCAGACTATTCTAATCTTGTTATAAACACATTGCAATGTCTGTGTTTGTGGAACCTGCATGTTGTTTTCTCTTTTTATTAAAAAAAAAGTGTGCTTCCCCCATACTCCTGGCTTCCTAATTCCACATGTTGCTTTCTCAGCGTATCGGATGTCTGAACTCCATAATCCCTGTCTTTGATCCCTTTATGGATGGTCAATGCACCAAATCAACACCTACCATCTTGATGCCCATCACTTACCCGCATCATGCCCCTGCCATCAAAAGGCCTCATTTACTTTCTTGCTTAAATTAATAACATCTGTTCTACAATTACCACTTCAAATAGAGAGCAGTCAGCTTTCTTTACTCTTTACTCCTCTTTCTCTCTTCCTTTCATATCTATCCCTTGATCTGAGTGATTGTAAATGCCCTTCCCTCTGCCGGCTGTCAACAAGTTGACTACCAGTAGGTTCCTCTGGTATTTTGATTGTTATCACCTCTTGGGCCCACTTAATTTGTGTTCAAAAAGTCTCCAAAACAGAAAATATAACCCTTTCAACACACACAATGGCATGCAAAAAAATAAAACAGTCTCAACTATCTTTTTGTTGCATCAAGTGAGTTTATATCTGTGACCAAACCGCAGACTTTCAGATGGTGAGGATTGCGTGTACATTTTAAGGTCTGATTCAGCCATTCGGTGGCTTAGTGGACAGGTTTCGTGTTTCACACAACAGTTGACTCCACGCAGTTCTATGTGCTGAAATATTGGCACTCCTGCTGTTTAATTAACGCGATTTGTGAGTTTATGACATTTTTAGCACGTCCAAAGTAACATATCAAGATAACAAGTTTACAACTCTCCAAGAGATTCCTTCCTTTATTCATTAATTATTAAAGATGCAATTTTGACTTATAACAATTGTAATCACTTGTACCTCAAGATTCCAGATATAGCACTAAGGCAAGCATGTTTTCCCCAACCACCTTTATTTCTGAAGTTGCCTTCAAGAATCTTCAGCTCTGCTGCCGTGCCACATGATTCAGGGTTTAGAAAAGATTTACAACGATGTTGCCAGTGTTGGAGGGTTTGAGCTGTACAGAGAGGCTGAATAGGCTGGAGCTATTTTCCCTGGAGCGTCGGAGGCTGAGGAGGGACATTAGAGAGGTTGAAAAAACCTTGAGGGGGATCGCTCTGGTGAATAGCCAAGGTCTTTTCCCCAGTGTAAGGGAGTCCAAAACTGGAGAGCATAGGTTTAAGGTGAGAGAGAAAAGATTTAAAAGGAACCTGAGGGTTAACTTTTTCACACAGAGGGTGGTGCGTGTATGGAATGAACTGCCAGGTGAGATGGTGGAAGCTGGAAAAATTACAACATTTAAAAGGCATCTGGATGGGTATATGAATAGGGAGGGTTTGGTGGGATATAGGCCAAATGCTAGCAAATGGGACTAGATCAGTTTAGGATATCTGGTCAGCATGGATGATTTGGATCGAAGGGTCCAATTATATGACTCTCTTACTACCAGGAACTTAAAGAGCAACTTAGATGGTTCCAATTGCCTGTTAAGAGGCTTTGGAAATTTTATCCAAAACCTAAAGACTGTTAGACCACCTCAGAGATATTATGGATCAGTACCGGGTAAAATTGTGCGTATAACTGCGCCACATAGGACAGGATCTTCCCAGCTCCTGAACAATGTGGGCAATGGCAAGTCAATGGGAAAACTATGGCAAGATCAGCAGAAATTAGATTCTCAAGGTCAACACAAAGAAATCCGATTCTGTAGCCAAGTCATATAGTCATAGATTTGTTCAGCTCAGAAACAGACCCTTCGATCCAACTTGTCCATGCCGACTAGCTGTCCTAAATTAATCTAGTCCCATTTGCCAGCACTTGGCCCATTTCCCACTAAACCATTCCTATTCACATACCCATCCCAATGCCTTTTAAATGTTGTCATTGTACCAGCCTCCACCACTTCCTCTGGCAGCTCATTCCATACACGTACCACCCTCTGTTTGAAAAGATTGCCCCTTAGGTCCCTTTTAAATTTTCCCCCTCTCACACTAAATCCATGCCATTCCCCACTCCGGGGAAAAGACCTTAATCAGTGGTGTGCAACAAGAATCGATGCTGGGTCCAATGTTTTTCGCCTATATGTAAATGATTTGGATGTAAACATCAGAAGCATCATAAGTTTGCGGATGACACCATAACTGGAGGTGCCATGGACAGTGAAGAAGGTTACCACAGAGTACAACAGGATCTTGATCAGATGGGCCAATGGGCTGAGGAGTGACAGATGAAGTTTAATTTAGATAAATGTGAGATGCTGCATTTTGGAAAAGCAAATCAGGGCAGGACTTATGCACTTAATGGGAAAGTCCTGGGGAGTGTTGCTGAACAAAGAGACGTTTGAATATAAGTTTATAGTTTCTTGAAAGTAGAGTTACAGGTAGATATGATAGTGAAGAACATGTTTGGTATGCTTTCCTTTATAGGTCAGAGCATTGAGTACAGGAGTTGGAGGTCATGTTGCGGCTGTACAGGACATTGGTTGGGCCACTTTTGGAATATGGTGCGCAATTCTGGTCTCCTTTCTGTCGGAAGGATATTGTGAAACTTGAAAGGATTAAGAAAAGACTTACAAGGTTGTTGCCAGGGTTGGAGGGTTTGAGTTATAGGGAGAGGCTGAATAGGCTGGGGCTGTTTTCCCTGGAGCATTGGAGGCTGAGGGGTGACCTTATAGAGGTTTACAAAATCACGAGGGGCATGGATGAAGGAAACCTGCATCTGGAAGGCCGAGGCCAGCATCAATCTCCAACTGACATGGAGGTGGATCCTACTGCAGCATGTCCGTAGGTGCCCTCATGAATTTTATTTATTCGTTCGTGGGCTGTGGGTGTTGTTGGCTGGGCCACCGTTTATTGACAATCAAAAAAAAACCACAAAGAACAACGGATGCTGGAAATCTGAAACTAAAACAGAAATTGCTAAAGAAATTCAGCGGGTCTGGCAGCATCTGTGGAGAGAAGTCAACCTTTCCAGTCCAGTAACCCTTCTCTAGTCAATCTGTAGTAGTCTTGGAGATGGTGGTGATGAGCTGCCTTAATTCACTGCAGTCCTTGTGCTTTAAGTAGACCCAGAATACTGTACCATTAGGGAGGGCGTTCCAGGATTTTGACCATGTGATAGTGAAAGAACAGCGATATATTTCCAAGTCAGGATGGTGAATGGCTTGGTGGTGGTGTTCCCATGTATCTGCTGCCTTGTCCTTCTAGATGGTAGTGACTATGGGTTTGGAAGGTGCTGTCTGAGGAGCCTTGGTGAATTTCTGCAGGGCGTCTTATTGATGGTACACATCGCTACGACTGAGCATTAATTGTTCCAATACCATGCAGACTGTGCATGCTGCTTACTCCTTGATTACATTGCTGCAGACAACTGGAGAAAAGCTGAATCTCTGGATGATGAAGACCCACAACAAAGTGCTGAGTAAGGACATGACAGAGTAGCACGTTCAGCATCCCATAGCACAGCAATATCTGCCAGAGCAACACAGGAAGGACTTAGTTATGAACCTTGTTAAATGGATCTGAGTTGTGCAAAACCACTGCAAATGTTTTGATGTGGCTAAGGCCAGCATCCCCCAGAGAATCTTTCTCCGCAGTTTAATGGAAATTAAGGTTAAAATGGACAGATACCTTCACAACTTTCTATGCTGCCTCATTCAATCATAGCAGAGTTCTATGTTAATATAGGCACAATGGAAAGAGCAGCTATTATTCAGACATAGTTAGAACATCGTGAACTACTAAGAATGGCCAATCCTGCAGCTTTATTCTCGATGCTATCGCTGAAACAACAGTCACTCACACAGAAATTGAAATATTTGTTGCACTGACGTGTCACCCGTTCCAACTATATATCTTCATATGGTTTTCACAGAATCACAAAGTAGTACAGTGCAGAAAGAGGCCATTCAGTCCATTGAGTCTGTTCCAGCTCTTCAAATAAGCTTCGTTACCTGATGCCAATCTCCTTCTTTTACCCCGTACCCTTGCACATTATTGTTATCCAAAAAAAACCATCCAATGTCCACTTGAATGTCTCAATTGAACCTGCCTCTACCGCACTTCCAGGAAGTACACTCCACATCCTGATCATTTGCTATGGGAATAAAGATTTTTTTTTGAACATTTCATTTGTTTCTATTGCAAATTATTTTAAATATCTGCCCTCTCATTCTTTTCCTTTGACAAGTAGGAACAGGTTCTTGGTATCTACTCTGCCCAGCTCGGTCATGGTTTGGGAAACCTTTATCAGATCTCTTGACCTTCATTTCTCCAAGGAGAACAGTCCCAACATCTCTTACCTAACCTCGAAACTGAAGATTCTCATCCCTGGAGCCATTCCTGTAGTCTGCTTCTGCATTGTCTCTAATGCTGTCACATGTTGCCTGAAGTGTGGTGCCCAGAACTGGGCACAATACTGCTGAGTGCTTGCTAAGAAGTGCATTATACAAGTTCAACAGCACCTCCTTGCCATTGTGATCTATGCCTCAATTAATAAAGTCGAGGATACGGTATGCGTTATTTAATGCTGTCGCTACATGTCCTGTTATCTTCATTGTGCTAATGTATGTTTCTGCACCCGTTTTAGGATTATACCCCTATTTTATGTTGTCTTTCAATGTTCTTCTGACTAAAATGCATCATCTCACACTTGTCTGAATTGAACCTCATCTGTGACCTATCTGCCCACTCCACCAATTTGTCAATGTCCTTTGAAGTTCCACACTGTCCTGCTCACAGTTTACTGTTCTTCCAAGTTTCATGTCACCTGCAAACTTTAAAACTGTTTCTTGCACTCTAAGATCTACAATATTATTATACATCAGGAAAGCAATAGTCCAAATACTGACCCTTGAGGAAGTCCATTCAAAATTTATTCCAGCACAAAATATATCCTTTGACTATCTCTGTTTGCTTTAACTCGGCTAATTTTGTATCTGTGTTCCCACTTCCGCTTTTATACCATAACCTTTAACTTTATTCACAAATACCTGGAAATTATTGTACCACACATAGAGTCAGAGAGATGCACAGCACAGAAACAGACCCTTCGGTCCAACCCGTCCATGCCAACCAGATATCCCAGCCCAATCTAGTCCCACTTGTCAGCACCCGGTCCATATCCCTCCAAACCCTTCCTATTCATATACCCATCCAGATGCCTTTTAAACGTTGCAATTGTACCAGCCTCCACCACTTCCTCTGGCAGCTCATTCCATACACGCACCACCCTCTGTGTGAAAATGTTGCCCCTTAGGTCTCTTTTATATCTTTCCCCTCTCACTATGTCCTCTAGTTCTGGACTCCCCAGCCCAGGGAAAAGATTTTGTCTATTTATCCTATCCGTGCCCTCATGATTTTATAAACTTCTATAAGGTCACCCCTCAGCCTCCAATGCTCCAGGGAAAACAGCCTTAGCCTATTCTGATTCGCATTTCCCTCCTCTCTGAGCCTTGTGATTTCCTCTCGGTTCTCAATTGTATTGTCTACCTGCCATAACTCCACTTTTTCTTCTTTATCTAAACTTCTACTTCCTTTGTCACCCATGGAGCACTGGATTTTATTGTTTTATCTTTCCTATTTGACTCTGTCTGAACCATCTCCTCTTCGAAGGTAGCCCATTGTTCATCTTCCTGCTGTCAATTCTGCCCAAGTCCAATCTTTCCTCATCGATGTCGGCTCTCTGTCAACTGGTTTTCCTTACTCTGGATAAACCATTGTCATTCTCCATTATTGTCCTAAACTTTACAGTACTATGGTCATTCTCTCTTCAACATACCCCGCTGAAACTTGATCCACTTGGCTTACTTCATTTCAAGAGCTAGTGCATCCTTTCTTGTTGCACTCACCACATTCTAATGGAGTAAACTGTCCTGAATGCAATCCAGGAAAACATGCCCATTGCTTCCCTTACACATCCCAGTCTCCTGTCTTAACAGATTTGTTCCTCTGCATCTTTCCCACTAGCTGTGGTCTATAGACTACACCTGGCAATGCAATTGTAGAGTCATAGAGCTGTGCAGCATGGAAACAGACCCTTTGGTCCAACTCGAATATGCTGACAAGAATTTCCTAAATTAATCTAGTCCTATATGCCAGCATTTGGCCCATAATCCCTCTAAACCCTTCCTATTTATATACCCATTCAGAAGTCTTTTAAATGTTGTAATTGTATCATCCACCATCACTTCCTCTGGCAGCTCATTAAAGACACGCACAATCTCTGTGTGAAAATGTTGCCCTTTAGGTCCCTTTTAAATCTTTACCCTCCCACTTTAAACCTATGCCCTCTAGTTTTGGACTCCTCTACCCTTGGCAAAAGATCTTGGCTAGTCACCGTATCCACGTCCCTCAGGATTTTATAAACCTCTGTAAGGTCACCGCTCAGCCTCCGAAGCTCCAGGGAAAACAGCCCCAGTGTATTCAGCCTCTCCCTATAGCTCAAACCTTCCAACTCTGGCAACATCCTTCTAAATCTTTTCTGAACCCTTTCAAGTTTCATAACATCCTTCCTATAGCAGCAAGACCAGAATTGAATGAAGTATTCCAAATGTATTTTAGGCCTGATCAATGTCCTGTACAGCTGCAACATGACCTCCCAACTCCTAGACTTAATGCACTGACCAATAAGGGAAGCATACTAAACACCTTCGTCACTATCCTGTCGACCTGGGGCTCCAATTTCAAGGACTATGAACCTGCACCCTAACACTCCCCAGGACCTTACCATTAAGTGTATAACTCCTGCCCTGATTTGCCTTTCCAAAATGCAGCACCCCACATTTATCTACATTAAACTCCATCTGCTACTCCTCGGCACATTGGCCCATCTGGTCAAGATCCCATTGTACTCTGAGGAAATCTTACGCACAGTCCATTACACCTCCACTTTTGGTGTTATCTGCAAACTTACTAACCATACCTCCTGTGTTCATATCCAAATCATTTATATAATGAGGAAAACCAGTGGGACTAGCACTGATCCTTGTGGCACACCACTGGTCACAGGCCTCCAGTCGGAAACAGCGGAGAAGATGTTCTTGAATTTATTGGTACGTGGTTTCAAAGTTTTGTACCTTCTGCTCGATCGAAGAGAGTACAACAGGGATGGGGCGAGTCTTTGATTATGTTGGCTGTTTTCCCGAGGCAGTGGAAAGTACAGACAAAGTCAACGGGAATAAGACTGGTTTGTGTGATGGACTGGGCTAAGTTTGCAACTCTCTCTAATTTGATTCCCTACAGTATGGAAAAAGGCCCTTCGGCCCAACAAGTCCATACCGACCCTCCGAAGAGCAACCCACCCAGACACATCCCCCTACCCCACATTTACTCCTGACACTATGGGCAATTTAGCATGGCCAATTCACCTGGCCACATCTTTGGATTGTGGATGGAAACCGGAGCACCCGGAGGGAACCCACGCAGACACAGGGAGAATATGCAAACTCCACACAGACAGTCGCCCGAGGGTGGGATCGAACCCAGGTCCCTGGCACTGTGAGGCAGCAGTGCTAACCACTGAGCCACTGTATTTCTTGTGGTCTTGGGCAGAGCAAGCTGTGATGCATCCAGCTGGACATCCACATACATATAAGCAGACTCACAACTCACATAGACACAAATACAGAGTCACACAAACATGCAAGAGAGCTGAACACATGCATACATACCCACAGAGTGGAATACACACACATTCTCTCTCGTATGCACACACACTGACCTCCTAGGCACATAGATGTCCAAAGAGCTGCAAACACAGACAAACACACATACCCGTAGATCTAGACACACACATGCCACCCAAAGGCATGCTTCTCTGGAATGTTTCTAAACTAACCTGATCTGAAACGCACAGCATGTAACAAAATATTTCATTAACCAAAGGTTTAAATCTTTCTTAACCTAATGGAAAGACATGCACAGGGTCATCCACTGGAGAATTAAATGGCCCTATATAAATTCTAATAATCCTTGTGGTATTTCGAGATTTCTTGTGGCAGACATTTCTTTTTGTAATCTGTGAGCTTTCCTCTCCCCCCCCCCCCCCACACCACACAGCCTTCGGTATAGACTCCTCCCTGTCTTTGTAACAAATCAACCCAATGAGCAGCATTTATTCAGTCTCTCATTTAGACCCCATTTGCAAAGAGGGCTACTGCTGTTTGGAGTGGGAGATTTGATGGTGTGAAGACAGAGATTTCTTTTCTTAAAAAAATGCCATTAAACACATAACCTTCGGTGTATGTCTGCAGGGGTTAATGTTCAAACAAGTTCTAAACAGTCTGAACAATGAGTGAAGAGCAATACCTGCAACCACTTAATTTAAAAATAAAACCATACTCAAAGAAATGGTCACAGGATGGAAATTGCTGACGCTGATAATAGTTCATTACGTTTATGCAGTCAGACAAGTGGAAGCTGTGTGGTAGCATGTGTGCCTCTGGATCTCACTCTGAACATGTGAGTACAGAATCTAGGTGCTTTCCCATGACATTTTAAATCTGTTGTCTTAGATGCATGCAAGAGTTCTCAGGGCACTCCTGAGAGAAAAGTAGGAAAATGTCCTGACCAATATTTTTCCCTCAGCTAGAAGATAGACCATTTTGCAGATGCTCTATCACCTAGCTGTTTGTGGATCACCTGAGTGTATTTGGATTGCTGTATTTCTATCCCCATAATTGCAATGACGACAAAATCACAGCATTGTCACGGTGCATTGGGGGTTTCATGCCTGCACCAGTTCGATTACTGAGTGCCAATCTCCTTCTTTTTCCCCCATATCCCCGCATTGCCATTTCTATCCAAATAATCCCCCAAAGCCCTCCAGAATGCCTCAGTTGAACATGCCTCCACCACATTCTTAGGTACCTTCCCCTGAAACTGGAGAAGGTGCAACACCTGCCGACACACCACCCCCCTCACCTCCATCCAGGGCCTCAAACAGTCCTTCCAGGTGAGACAGAGGTTCACCTGCCTCTCCTCCAACCTAGTTTACTGTATCAGGTGCTCCCAATGTGGCCTTCCCTGCATTGGGGAGACCGGACATAAACTTAGGGAATGGTTTGCTGAGCATCGCAGCTGGGCCTGCAGGCTCTGACCGGACCTCCCAGTCACCGCCCATTTCAATTCCCCTTCCCACTCCCTTTCTGACATCCTTGGTCTTCTCCACTGCCACGATGAACCAGACTGTAAGTTGGAAGGACAACACCTCACCTTCTGCCTGGGCAGCCTACAGCCCAGAGGACTCAACATTCAGTGCTCCAATTTCAAATAACCCCACTTCCCATTCCCCGACTCCCTTCCCAGACCCTCTCCATCCCTTCCACTGCTCCCTGCCACCAACCAGATTCATTCCTCCCATTGGCCAACCAGGTCGTACCCTCTGCCTGTCTTCACCTATCCCCACTTCACCACCCTGCCCCTGCCATCCCCTTTATTTGCTTGCACCCACCCCCAGTCCTGAAGGAGGGTTACACCCAAAAAGTCATGTTCTCCACCTCCTGATGCTGCCTGGCTTGCTGTGTTCTTCCAGCCTCCTGCCTGTCCACCACGATTCCAGGCAATGCATTCCAATCCTGACTACTCGCTGAGTGAATGAGATTTTCCTCATATCACCTTTGCTTCATTCGCCCATCTCTTTCAATCTCTGCCCACTTGTTCTTTTAAAAGCAGGAACAGCTTCTCATAAGAAGCTCCTCCCTTGAACATCTGTCCAGCCAGTTCATGATTTGAAAATCTGTATCAAATCTCCTGTCAGACTTTATACGATACTTCAAAAATACCTCATTGGCTGTAAATGCATCGTGGAGTTCCTGCAGACATGAAGAGTGTTGTGTAAGTGAAGCCAGGACAGCAATTGAGATTGTAAACACAGTGGACTAAAGGAGGGGAGAATCACCCTGCTCAGTAACCTGGGTGAAGTATTCACCTGTGACTGCTGAGATGGATTTATGGTTGACTCCGATGCATTTCCACAGTTGAGTAGAGTGCCTACAGTCACAATCAGTGTGGACTAGTGTGCAATGATACATTTTGTTAGATTAATATGGAAAGACTGGTCATAGCATTAATCAACTCCGGCCTCCCCACTACTCTTGACCCACTCCAATTTGCCTATCGGACCAATATATCCACATTAGATGTCATATCAATTGCCCTTCACTGCTCCCTAGAACGTCTTGACAACCAAGAACAGCTACGTAAGAATGCTACTCATTGACTACAGTTCAGCCTTCAACATTGTTATCCCCTCGAGACTGATTACTAAACTTACTGATCTTGGACTAAGCCCCACTCTCTGCAACTGGATCCTCAGTTTCCTGACCTACAGGCCACAATCAGTGAAGATTGGGGACAATATTTCATCCTCACTAACGGGGTGTGTACTCAGCCCCCTACTGTACTCACTGTATATCCATGACTGTGTCACCAAATACCAGACCAACACCATTTACAAGTTTGCTGATGACACCACCATAGTCAGTTGAATCTCAGATGGCAACAAAACAGACGGGAGGTGGGAGACCTGAAAAATGGTGCACTGAGAACAACCTAGCTCTCAATGCCGGCAAAACCAAGGAACTCACTATTGACTTTTGGCGTGATGTTACTCATGCCCCCCTACACATTAACAGCACAGAGGAGGAACGAGTGGAGAATGACAAGCTCCTGGGAGTGGTCACCCACAGAAAGCTTTCTTAGACTCTTCATGTGGACACACATTACAAAGGCCCTACAATGTCTCTTCTCAGGCAGCTGAGGAAATTTGGCATGACGGCGAATACCCTTGCCAACTTTTATAGGTGTGCCATCGAGAGCATTCTGTCTGGATGTATCACTACCTGGTATGGTAACTGTACCATTCAAGATCGGAGACGGTTACAAAGAGTGGTGAACTCAGCCCGGACAATCTCAAAGGCCAATCTCCCATCTATAGAATCCATCTACCAGGCCCACTGTCAAGGAAAGGCCGCCAGCATTCTTAAAGATCCATCCCACCCTGGCAATGTTTTTCTCCAACCTCTATCTCGGGGAGAAGGTACAGAAGCCTGAACATATGCACCAGCCGGTTTCATAACAGTTTCTACCTTACTGTTGTTAGAATACTGTATGGACTCACAAACTCTTAACATTCACCTGTACCTGTGTTTTTGTTTTTGCCGCTGTTTCCCTATGATTTATTTATCTATGCTATTTAACTCTGTGATCTGCCTGTATTGCTCACAAAACAAAGCTTTTCACTGTGCCTCGGTACACGTGACAACAAATTCAATTCAATTCAATTCAGTTCAAGATATTGCAGTATTAATGGCACCATTTTGAAAATTGTGAAGGTATGGAAAACCTCCAATACGCACCAATTCATAAAGGCGGCACGGCACATTGATAAGGTAGTTTTACTCAACTTTAGAAATGGAGGAATGGAAAATAAAATGGAGGAGATTGTTCTGGAACTTTAGCAGTCTGTGGTTCAGTCCAAGCTGGACTATTGCAGACAATTAGACATCACACTTCAGGGGAGATTTAGGCAGAACATTTCCAATTTAGAGGACTTACAACTATGAGGCAAGCTTGGAAATGCTTGAAACATAACAACAATAGAAGAACAAAAAGGAACAGAATTTACCCTTGCTTTATTATATTCGTGGGAAGGTGAAACACAAACGGCCCAGAAAATAGTCCACTGGAGATGGCTTTCTGCTAAGAGAAGGGTAGTCAATTTTTTTATTCTCTCTGTGGTCACGAGAGACCACCGTGCAGGTTTTCAATGACAGCGCTCCCTTTGATGTGTTGGTGTCTGAACTTCCTTTGACACTTCAAGTGTGAGATTTCCTGGAACTCCGTGTAATCCACACTGACTTTTCCACACTGCTCTTTTGTTTTGAAACACTATGTAATGCTTAAAAGTTCAATATGTCTGCAAATCATTTGGAGTACTGATCAATTGCCATGACACCTAACATGAGGAAGATAGTTGTGATTTTTGGAGATCTTCGCAGCACCAAGATATCTCTGAAGGAGTACTTTAGGGAAGTGTCCTAGGTCCAACCATCTTCAATTGCTTCATTAATGACATTGGGTTCCATTATAAGGCCAGAGGTAAAGATAAGACCATAACTGTCAGAAATAGGCCATATGTTTAGATGTTTCAATTACCTGCAGTGTGGAAACAGGCCATTTGGCCCAACAAGTCCACACCAACCCTCTGAAAAGTAGTGTACCACCCAGACCCATTCCCCTACCCTACATTAACCCCTGACTAATGCACCTAACACTATGGGCAATTGAGCATGGCCAATTCACCTAACCTGCACATCTTTGGATTGTGGGAGAAAATGGAGCACCTGGAGGAAATCCACACAGACATGGGGAGAATGTGCAAACTCCACGCATACAGTCACCCGAAGTGGGAATCGAACCTGGGTTCCTGGTGGTGTGAGGCAACCACTGAGTTACCGTGCCGCCCTGATGGCCCCTCAAGTCTGCTCAGTAATTCAATAGGATGTGGGCTGATCCAGCATTCCTCATATCCACTTTCCTGCCCTTTCCCCATCACCCCTGATTCCCCGACTGATCAAGAATCTATCTCTCAGCCTCAGCTATACCCAAGGACTCTGTCTCCACAGCTCTCAGTGACAATGAGTTCCAAAACCTCACAGCCTTCTGAAGGAGAAATCCCTCCTCAACTCAGTCTTAAATTGGTGCCCCTTTGCCTTGAGACTGCCCGCTAGCCTTAGGACCTCCCAACTGGGGAAACTATCCTCTCAGCATTTACCCTGTCAAGCCCCTTAAGAATGCTTTATGTTTCGATGAGATCACATTTGGATTCTTCTAAACTCCAAGAGTCCCAGCCTGTTTAGGCTTAGCTCAGAAGTTGGCTTTCTAAATGGAGAAATGCTTTGGAAATCTGAAGCCCAAAGCGAACTCGGGAGTCCTCGTTCAGGATTCTCTTAAGGCTACCCTGCAAGTTCAGTCGGCAGTTAGGAAGGCAAATGGAATGTTAGCAATTGTTTCGAGAGGCCAAGGATACAAGAGCAGGGATGGACTGCTTAGGCTGTATAAGGCTCTGATCATTCCTGAAGAAGGGCTCATGCCCGAAACGTCAATTCTCCTGCTCTTTGGATGTTGCCTGACCTGCTGCGCTTTTCCAGCAACACATTTTCAGTTCTAAGGCTCTGATCAGACCGCATTGGGATATTGTGAGCAGTTGGGACTCCACGTCTAAGGAAGGATGTGTTGATGTTGGAAGGGTTGGAGAGGAAGTTTAGAAGAGTGATTCTGGTGTTGAAGGGCTTGTCACATGAGGAGCTCTTGGTCTGTACTCAATGGAAGTTAGAAGGATGAAGAGGGGTTCTCATTGAAACTTACAGAGTACTAAGAGGTCTGAATAGAGTGGATGTAAAGAAGATGTTTGTACCGGTGTGAGAGACTAGGACCCGAGGACAGAGTCTCAGAGAGAAGGCCCGACCTTTTAGAACTGAGATGTGGAGGAATTTCTTCAGTCAAAGGGTGGTGAGTCTGTGAAACTCATTACCACAGAGGCCAACTCATTGAGTGTCTTTAAGACAGAGATAAATAAGTCCTTGATTAATAAGGGAATCAAGGATTACGGAGGGCAGACAGGAGAATGCAGTTGAAAAACATATTAGCCATGATCAAATGGCAGGGCAGATTTGATGGGCCAAATGGCCTAATTCTGCTTCTTCATATTATGTCTTATAAGACAATCCCTCTGTACCAGGCATCATCGTCATGATTCACTGGGGATATACCTATATGCCAACGTGGAGCATCGGAGGCTGAGGGGTGACTTTACAGAGGTTTATAAAATCATGAGGGGCATGGATAGGATAAATAGACAAGGTATTTTCACTGTAATAGGGGAGCCAGAACTAGAGAGCATAGGTTTAGGGTGAGAGGGGAAAGATATAAAAGAGACGTAAGGGGCATCTTTTTCACATAGAGGCTGGTGCATGTATGGAATGAGCTGCCAAAGGAAATGGTGGAGGCTGGTACAATTACAGCATTTAAAAGGCATGGGTATATGAATAGGAAGGGTTTAGAGGGATAAGGCCAAGTGCTGGCAAATGGGACTAGATCAGATTGGGATATCTGGTCCGCATGGACGAGTTGGACCGAAGGGTCTGTTTCTGTGCTGTATGTCTCTATGACTCTATGACCATAGTGCTCATTGTCATCTTTTCAAGTGCAATTCAAGATGGCAATAGGTCTTGGTTTAACCAGCGACATACCCATCCCATGACAGATTGAATAAACACAAATAATTGCACAATATTTAGCATCATTTCCCCTTACTCAGATACTGTAGCATGTCTAACAACATCCAGGCTTGGACTAATAACTGGCAAATAATATTTCTGTCCTATAAGTGCTGGGTAGTGATCATCTTCAACAACAGAGAATTGACCATCTCTCCTCAATATTTAATGGCACCATCCAGAGTATTGGATCAACACCATCCAAGATAAAGCAACCCATCTAAGTGGCACCCCATCTACCATTTTCGATAATCTCTTCCTTCGCCACTGATGCGCAGCAGTGTGAACTATCCACAAGGTAGACTGTTGCAACTCACTAAATCTCCTTAGACAGCACTTTCCAAACCCACGATCACTTCCATCTAGAAGGACAAGGGCAATAGGTACATGGCAACACCACCAACTTCAAGTTTCACTCCAAGCCACTCAGCATCCTGAATTAGAAATATATCACCGTTCCTTCAGTGTCACTGAGTCAAAGTCCTGGCATTCCCCACCTCGTGGTATTGTGGTTCTACCTACAGCAGTTCAAGAAGGCAACTCAGCACCACCTTCTCAAGGGCAACTAGGGACAGGTAATAAATGCTGGCCCAGCCAGCGAGACCTACATCCTGAGAAAGAATACACGGAAGGGTGAATAAAAGACAATTGATTTCACAGGATGAATGGTCAGTAACTAAAGGGACACACATTTAGGAAGACTAGGCTGGGATCCTCTGATTAGAAGGTCAGTTTTGCTGAAGTACAAATGGTAATTGAGAGTGGTAACCTTGTTGAAGTTCAGATGCAGCAGACTCTGTGTGGAATAGCCCCTGAAGGTTGATGTTCTGATGGGCAAATGCCTGACATCTGAAGCCCACTGAAAGGTCCCCAGCTCCAGATAATAGCTGGAGACTTCAGAGCCTTCTGACTCACTTAACAATTCACCGGGAAATGGTAGATGGGTTAAAACCTGCTGGCTAACTATAAAACTGAACCCCTCCACCAACTGACTGCAATCCTGTAGAGACCAATACACTCTCCCTTGAATATGAAAGTAACTCCCCCATGATCACTCTAATCCAGCTGCGACCAACTCATCTTTGACACCATTCCCCCCCCACTGACTCAATCAGAGCCGACCACCATCCCCAGTCTCCAATAAACCCAGGCCCCTGACCAGACCTACCATAGCACATCCCAAAACCCAGCCCGACCTGAGTTAATCACACCCCCATAAAGCCCTGTCACCTGACTGCTCTACCTCCCTGCACCCTTACCCACTTGGCACTTGTACCCCTTCACTCCATGGCACCTACATCTCACCCTTCCACCCACTTGGAACTCTATCCACCACCTACTTTGCAGCATTCACCCCGTCCCCCCCCCCCCAGTACCAGATATACCACCCACCCTTTCCTCACCATCTCACCCAATTTGCTGTCTTACCGCCTCAATTTCCTGCACGTTTATTCTCTCTTATTAGCTGTTAAAGTTCTTTTGGGATCTGTAAGCCATGGAATCCAGCACACCCTGCTGGAGAAAGGGGCTGGGGGGTGATATCTATGACAATGCACTGCATGAGTGGTTTGCTGGTCTGCTTCAGTTATGGGGATACCTGCGTCAGAGCTGCAGGAAAGGTAAATGGACAACATTCTGGGTGGAAAAGAGACATTTTGATCCAGATTGGAAGATTCAGGCATCCAGATTAACCAGAGTTGTTGTGATCTACGATGTACTGCCTGACAGAGTGGCAGAAATAGAGCAATGGAGAAACATTGGGGTTGGTTTGACTAATTGGATAGATATTTCAGAGAGCCTGCAGAGACTTGATGGGCTAAATGGCCTCTTGCTGAGCTGTACAATTCTGGATTCATTTCAAATGCTGTATAGACATTCAACAATTGTCTCTTGTGTATCTGACTCATTACTGATGACATCGTCTGTAAAAATACATTCTGTTTCCAGACAGCAAAGTGGAAGAATGGATTAAAATAAGATGGCAAAATGAAACCAATAAAACTCCCTATTGTGCCCTTTCTCACCTTGTTTGCCTATAGACTGTCTAAGGGCATGTTTAAGCAATTGCTACTTTCAATTTTACATAAAAGGATTATAATTAAAAGGATCACTTGTCGAGTGGGTTTTGGTGAGTGAAAATATTGTCCAACGTGCTACTGAGTCACAAGAATCACAAGGATCTGAGAATGGTGTGGCAGTCAATGCTTAGCGTTCACTGATCCCCATCTGTCAGACTTGTCCCCGGTTGTGACAATGCAGCATGATAATGGGAAGGACTCAGTGAGACCTGAAGCCTGTCCTAATCCTAAACTGTTAATCCGTCTCTTGGAAGAGACAGTTAGCCCAGCTGGGAAGAAGGAATAAAATGGCCATTGACAGTACTATAGTTTTATGTTGACACAACAAACAGAACTGTAAGTGTACACACATCAAATGGACTGCAGTGGTTCAAAAAGGTAGCTCACCACCACCTTCTGAAGGATTACAAGGTTTGGGCAAAGTTAAAAATCACACAACACCACCTTATAGTCCAACAGGTTTAATTGGAAGCACACTAGCTTTCGGAGCGATGCTCCTTCATCCTCCATTACCACCTGATGAAGGAGCGACACTCCAAAAGCTAGTGTGCTTCCAATTAACCCTGTTGGACTATAACCTGGTGTTGTGTGATTTTTAACTTTGCACACCCCAGTCCAACACCGGCATCTCCAAATCAAGGTTTGGGCAATAAATGTCGGCCCAATTAGCAAAACCTACATCCCCTGAATAAAAAAAATACATAGCAAACATCTTATACTGTGTCTATAATCAACAGTAGTTAAATTCCACCAGCTGCCATAGTTGGATTGGGTTCGTGTATCCTGAATATTACTTACGGATTAGCTACTGTACTATTGCATTACTGTATAGCAAAGAGATGACAGAATATCTGTGCTGGCTGTTGAAGTGAACATAATGATGCATGAAATAGGAGCTAAAAGGGAATTCAACCTGCATAACCAAATATTGCAGCATGCCTGTAACTTTAATATCAATGTTTTAAACAGCAGTGATATTTCCTATCATAAATACAGGTGTGATATTCCCTATTAGATATATAGATTGTGATATTTCCTTTTGTAAATACAAATTGTGATATTCCTTCATTTGCTATACAGGATGTGATATTCACAACATATGGTTGATATTCACTAAAGATTGTGATACTGATTAAACATATATAGGCAGTATTACTCAATAGAAGATATTCAGAGTATTATTTATACAAGAATAGGTGTAGGGTTTTTTAAATTATAATTTCATATGATGCACAATCAATGACAGGGCCAACACTTAATGCCCACTCTTTGAACAGTGTGCTTTGCTCAGGACATGTCAGAGTCGAGAGTGTGGTGCTGGAAAAGCACAGCAGGTCAGGCAACATCCGAGCCGCAGGAGAATCGATGTTTCGGGCATAAGCCCTTCATCAGGAGGCTTGAGGGCTAGGGGGCTGAGATGCAATAGGTAGATGAAGGTGAGGGAGAAGGTGATAGGTCAGAGATGGGGGTGGAGCAGATAGATGGGAAAGGTGATGGACAGGTCAGGAGGGCTGTGCCGAGTTGGAGGCTTGGGACTGGGACTATGTGGGGGGAGGATAAATGCCAAAACTGTTGAAATCCACATTAATCTTGTGTGGTTGCAGGGTCCCAAGGCAGAAGATGAGATGTTCTTCCTCCATGTGTCAGGTGGTAAGGGATTGACAATGGTGGAGGCCCAGGACCTGCATGTCCATGGTGGAGTGGGAGGGGGAATTGAAGTGTTCAGCCACGGGGCGGTGGGGTTGCTGGGTCGGGTGTCCCAGTGATGTTCTCTGAAATGATCTGCAAGAAGGCGCCCTGTCTCCCCAGTGTAGAGGAAACCACACCAGGTGCAACGGATACAGTGGGTGATATTGGTGGAGGTACAGGTAAATTCCTGTCGGATCTGGAAGGATCTTTTGGGGCCTTGGACGGAGGTGAGGGGGATGGTGTGGGCGCAGGTTTTGCACTTCCTGCTGTGGCAGGGAAAGGTGCCAGGAGTAGGGTGTGAGTTGGTGGGGGAGGGGGCATGAACCAGACAAGGGAGTCAGGGAGGGAGTGGTCTCTCCAGAATGCTGATAGGGGTGGGGAGGGAAAAATATATCTGGTAGTGGTGTCTGTTTGTAGGTGCGGAAATGGTGGAGAATGATGCGATGTATGCGGAGGTTGCTGGGGTGTGGAAGGTGAGGACCAAGGTGGGGGTGGGGGGGTGGGTGGGGGGTGGTGTGGTGGCAGGGGGGGAGGTGGGTCTGTCCTTGTTGCATTGGGAGGGGTGGGGTTTAAGGACAGTGGTACAGGAAATGAAGGAGATGCACTGCAGGCCACTGTTGACCACCTGGGAAGGGAAATTGTGATCTTGGAAGGAGACCATCTGGCACTTTCTGAGGTGGAATTGGTCACTCTGGGAACAGATGCGGCAGAGGCGGAGGAATTGGGAATAAGGGATGGCGTTTTTACAAGGAGGAGAGGTAGTCTAGGTAGCTGTGGGAGTCAGTGGGCTTGCAGTAGATGTCTGTGGTTAGTTCACCAACTTCACCAACACCTTTCACCCTGACCTCAAATTCACCTGGACCATCTCGGACACCTCCCTCCCCTTCCTGGACCTCTCCATCTCCATCTCCAGTGACCGACTAACCAGAACATTTCTGGCACACCCGCACCAACCAACCCCACTGCCCCGTAGCTGAACACTTCAACTCCCCCTCCTACTCCGTCAAGGACATGCTGGTCCTGGGCCTCCTCCTCCGCCAAACCCTTACCACCCGAGGCCTGGAGGAAGAATGATTCATTCTCTGCCTTGGGACCCTGCAACTACACAAGTTCAACAGTTTCCTCAGCTCCCCTCCCCCATCTCATCCCGGTCCCAAGCCTCCAACTTGGCACCGCCCTCCTCATCGTTGCCATCTATCTGCTCCACCCTCCTCTCTGAACTATCACCTTCTCCTTCACCTTCATCTACCTATCACATTTCCAGCTACCTTCTCTCCAGCCCCCACCCCCCTCCCATTTATCTCTCAGCCCCCCAGCCCACAAGCCTCATTCCAAGCATCTTGCTCAGACCACGTAAGCTCATCAGCAAGATACAGTTCTCCACGTTCTGCAAGACGTAAAGGTGAAAGGATGTTCTGACTGCAGCAAAGACGTACGTGTTGCACTGAGAGTATTGGGTGTACGGAGATGAAGAGGCAGCACATACTCAACAAAGGAGTTAGAGCCATTATCCTAAGGAGAAAAGAGATACTAAAACACATCCATGCAAGCTATCGGGAAATTGAGTCAAGTCTGAAGAAAGCAAAAGGAAAGCTCTACTAAACGAGTGTGAGTAATGGAATTAAAGACAACATTAGCCAGTTCAGTGTTTGTAAGCAAGCTAAACACCACTTCTGATGTGTGACCTTCCAGGCAGACACTGATGAAGACTCAAGTAGAGCTTCCCATTCTCGTAGAAATAAGGTATTATGATATCATAAGATATCATGTGACCATCGATTGCTATTCTGATGGCTGGGAGTTATATTAGCTGAGATTAATGACTACCAAAGGTTATTGTCAAATGCCTGAAAGTACACTTGAGACATTATGATATTCTAGATGTTGTGATGAGTGACAACTCATGGGTGAGAGTTTAGCAATTTCATAAAAGATTTGAAATGTCACCAACATGCATCATCTGCAGATTATGTCCAGGCAAGTGGAAAGGCTAAAGCAGCAGTGAAATCACCACAGGGGAGTTATAAATAAATGAAACCAATTCAGTACGGATTGTTTTATAATACAATCCTTGAATGGTGAAATACACCTTCTGGAGACTTAGAAATTAGGCCAAGACCAAAAACTAATGTTATTCTGTACCCAAACTACTCTTCCAAAAGAGAAAAAAAACTATTGAAACTAGAAATCAGAAGTACCACCACACCTGAGTGTCAAAAATCAAAGTGAAATGACAGAAAGGCACTGTTACTTCGTTAAACCTGCTAAGTTATTGCCAGAGCTGAGCATTGGAGAGCCAGTCAGAGTACAAACATTCAACGCTCTTAACAGGAGTTAGCCCAGTTTGGGCAATTTTGGGTTTGGTGATGAGCAGTTATCATCTTGATTGAATGCAGATAATGTGAATGGCCAGATCCATTATCAAAAATGCAGACATTTATGAACAATGAGAGAAATTGCTCCTTCGTTGTGGACAACTGAGCAGGAAGATGTGATCTTATCATCAATGCAGAGTACAGTGTGACTAGAGGTCCTGGAGAAGGAACGCCATCCTAAGAATGAGCAGATACTAGACAAATAGCCTATGACAATGTGCACACAAACCACTTGGAGACATGCACAGTATATGTATAATACATGTGCACAGTTTATGGAATTGGAACTAGCTAGAGTTAACAGAAAGCTCTTTTAATGACTGATAATTTTCTTTGTGATTATGTATATTTAATAACATGGATAACTGGTCCCTAAAAAGGATGGCATGTGCAGTTTTTTTTAGATTTAATTGGGCCCTTCAGCCCAACAAGTCCACACCAACCCGCCAAACCGCAACCCACCCATACTCCTACATTTACCCCTTACCTAACACTACAGGCAATTTAGCATGGCCAATTCACCTTACCTGCACATCTTTGGACTGTGGGAGGAAACCCATGCAGACACAGGAAGAATGTGCAAACTCCACGCAGTCAGTCGCCTGAGGTGGGAATTGAACCCAGGTCTCTGGCGCTGTGAGGCAGCAGTGCTAACCACTGTGCCACCCACTGCTAAAGAGCTATTGATTAAAAGTCCCCCAAGAAAAGTAAATGACCAGGCAGTCTTTCTCAATCCGAGTGTAGAGCCATTCAGTTGGTGTTAATGGCCTGGTTCAAGGTGAAACAGATTAAGCTTGCTCGATAAAGGTCCCAAGTCCGATCTCACTGGAATCACATTCTCAGCTGATTTCATCAGTCACCTTCTCACACTGGTGTTGTTGGCACTAATTGTTTAATCCCAGATGAAAGTTGTTTCTTGTTCTGTGTCCCAGTAGCACTACCCATCCGTAACAGTAAACTTGTGAAGAGGTTCACGCTCCGGTAATAAATTAGGAAAGAACTTTGCTAATTACAGTTGTTCACAAATCCAACAAATCATCACATCTATTTGTTATTGCATTTCTCCTACAGCTCTCACCTAGTTAGTGAGGCAAAATACTTTTATCATCAGTACATGACCTATGACTTAAGGCTCAAATGCTTCTTGTTCAACTTCAGGATCACCTGGCAAGCTCTCTCTAACAGTTGCATTACATTCTGATCATTGTCTGCACTGAATTAGATTAGATTAGATTACTTACAGTGTGGAACCAGGCCCTTCGACCCAACAAGTCCACACCAACCCGCCGAAGCGCAACCCACCCATACCCCTATATTAACCCCTTACCTAACACTACAGGCAATTTAGCATGGCCAATTCACCTGACCCGCACATCTTTGGACTGTGAGAGGAAACCGGAGCACCCGGAGGAAACCCACGCAGACACGGGGAGAATGTGCAAACTCCACACAGTCAGTCGCCTGAGTCGGGAATTGAACTCGGGTCTCCGGCGCTGTGAGGGAGCAGTGCTAACCACTGTGCCACTGTGCCGCCCACAATTCTGCCAACAGAACTCCATTGAGGGATGGGCGAATCTTGTTACATATTGGCACTAATGATATAGCCAGGAAAAGGATCGAAGATATAAAAAGTGACTTCAGGGAGTTAGGATGGAAGCTGCAAAGCAGGACGAACAGAGTAGTGTTCTCTAGTTTACTACCGGTGCCACGAGATAGTGAGGCGAGGAACAGGGAGCGGGCGCAGCTTAATACGTGGCTGCAGAGCTGGTGTAGGAGGAAGGGCTTCAGAGATGTAGATAATTGGGATGCCTTCTGGGGAAGGTGGGACCTGTACAAGAAGGACGGGTTGCATCTGAACTGGAAGGGGACCAATGTCCTGGGTGGAAGGTTTACTCGAGTAGTTCGAGACGGTTTAAATTAGTATGGCAGGGGGATGGGAACCTGAGCTGTATACCGAAGGTGAGAGTTGATGCAGATGAGGCAATAGCAAGAGGGAGACCAGCTAGTGGGAAGGATTTTCCTGGGAAGGAACCAAAGGATCAGATAAAGTGTGTTTGCTTTAACGCAAGGAGGATCAGGAATAAAAGTGATGAACTTAGAGCATAGATCAGTACTTGGTGCTATGGTGTTGTGGCCATAACAGAGACATGGGTTTCTCAGGGGCAGGAATGGTTGCTGGATGTTCCAGGGTTTAGAGCATTTAAAAAGAATAGGGAGGGGGGAAAAGAGGAGGGGGTGTAGCACTACTAATCAGAGAGGGTATCACAGCTACAGAAGCTTCCATTGTCGAGGAAGATCTGCCTACCGAGTCAGTATGGGTGGAAATTAGGAACAGCAAGGGAGCAGTCACCTCGTTAGGGGTTTACTACAGGCCCCCCAATAGCAGCAGGGAGATGGAAGAAAGCATAGGTCGTCAGATTTTGGAAAAGTGTGGACGTAGAAGGGTTGTTGTAATGGGTGACTTTAACTTTCCCAATATTGATTGGAACCTCCTTTGAGCAGAAGATTTGAATGGAGCTGGTTTTACCATACACTTCCAAGTATTCAGAAATTTTTTAGATTAGATTACTTACAGTGTGGAAACAGGCCCTTCAGCCCAACAAGTCCACATCGACCCGCCAAATCGCAACCCACCCATTCCCCTACATTTACCCCTTACCGAACACTACGGGCAATTTAGCGTGGCCAAATCACCTGACACGCACATCTTTGGACAGTGGGAGGAAACCGGAGCACCCGGAGGAAACCCACGCAGACACGGGGAGAACGTGCAAACTCCACACAGTCAGTCGCCTGAGTTGGGAATTGAACCCGGGTCTCTGGCGCTGTGAGGCAGCAGTGCTAACCACTGTGCCACCGTGCCGCCCACTTTTTTGTTTAGTTCCAGCAGATTTGTCAGGCATTACCTCCCATTTTGTAAGGTGTGTTCAGGAGGATTTCCTAACTCAGTTCGTTGACAGGCTGATGAGGGGAGAGGCCATTCTAGACTTGGTGCTTGGAAACGAACCAAGCATATGGTGTTTTGGCTTTCATTAACACGGGTATTGAATTTAAGAGTTGTGAGATCTTGTTGCAGCTCCATAAAACTTTGGTTAGATTGCATTTGGAATACTGCATCCAGTTCTGGTCACCCTATTATAGGAAAGATGTGGATGCTTTGGAGAGGGTTCAGAGGAGGTTTACCAGGATGCTGCCTGGACTGGAGGGCTTATCTTATGAGGAGAGGTTGACTGAGCTCGGACTTTTTTCATTGGAGAAAAGGAGGAGGAGAGGGGACCTAATTGAGGTATACAAGATGATGAGAGGCATAGATAGAGTCGATAGCCAGAGACTATTTCCCAGGGCAGAAATGACTAACACGAGGGGTCATAGTTTTAAGCTGGTTGGAGGAAAGTATACAGAGGATATCAGAGGCGGGTTCTTTACACAGAGAGTTGTGAGAGCATGGAATGCGTTGCCAGCAGCAGTTGTGGAAGCAAGGTCATTGGGGGCATTTAAGAGACTGCTGGACATGCATATGGTCACAGAAATTTGAGGATGCATTCATGAGGATCAGTGGTACAACATCGTGGGCTGAAGGGCCTGTTCTGTACTGTACTGTTCTATGTTCTATGTTCTATAACCATTTACCTTAGCAGGTCATCCACAGTAGCTTCCACTCCGTGAAGATCACTGACTAGTTGTGTTGCCTGTGTTGATATTCTTCTGGTGCAGTGGAAAGGTCCAACAGATTAAGCAATCATTCTGCCTATCCTGAATGTTGTCCAGAATGCAATTAGAAAGTTATGTCTTTCATCCAGACTTACTTACCATTAACTATCCTTTACATCAAGGGTAATAATCTCTTCATCTTTGCAAAACATTCTTCAATGGTTGGCATTGGGTATTGAGACCTCTTCACAGCTTTACTGAGACCTTTTCGAGCTATGCATGTTCTCAGTTTTCCAGGTTATTTTTCCCACTGCAACCATGCTGCTAATCCAGCTGGTAGAAATTACTTTTTTTTATTATACTCATCTTTTCCAGCTTTTCTTTCAAGTTGTTGTTGGGCAGCTGAGACTCTCCTTGGGTGAATACTGCATTGTTCTCATAATCTCAGCTCCCTTTTTCCCAATACATTGTTGTAATTCAGCGTGGACTGTCTTTCAACATAATTGTATTGAGGAGGGATTCCTTACTCAGTATGTAGACAGGCCGACAAGGGGTGCATAGGTAAGGTTATTTAATTTTACATTAGGATTAATCCTCGGCACAACATTGTAGGCCAAAGGGCCTGTTCTGTGCTGTACTTTTCCATGTTCTATGTTCTAAGTTTCCCCTCTCTCAGCAGACATGCTCTCATGCAAAGATCTCTCTTAAGCCCAAACTCTCAGGAGTCAGCTCCACGTATCAAGACAGTCAGATACTGATCAATACCTCTCTCCTCTCAGTTCTGATATTTAACTCATACTATTCATGTTTAATATTAACATTGGGTTCAAAGTATTACTTCAAAACCTCTCTTGTCTGGCTCCTCTGCTCCTCAGTGAGATCTAGGCTACATTAAAACTTGTTGTAGATTCCCCCAACAACTCCTTCTTTGCCCAGATTTAAAATGAATTCTGGACATGTTTCATTGTTTTGCAGAGCAAGTGGAACACTCGCCTGTTCTGTCTTATATCTTCCTTCATTTCCACAACAGCTGAGAGTGGAAAAAATTTGACTCACTCAGTATTCAAACCTACAGACTGTTTTACTTCATTTTAATCCTTCCTTGATATATCCAAATAGAATCATGCTGTATAGTAAAGGCCGTACAGGCCAGTAAAGCTGTACCACTAGATATTCACTGTTACCTGCACTAGCCCCATAGCCTTGCTTGTTATGATACTTTAAATACTTAACCAAATACTCTTAAAACACGGTGGCTCAGTGGTTAGCACTGCTGCCTCACAGCGCCAGGGACTCAGGTTCAATTCCACCCTCGGGCAACTGTCTGTGTGGAGTTTGCACATTCTCCCCGTGTCTGCGCGAGTTTGCTCCGGTTTCCTCCCACAGTCACAAAGATGTGCAGGTCAGGGTGGGATTGGCCATGCAAAATTGCCCATAGTGTTAGGTACATTAGTCAGCGGGAAATGGGTCTGGGTGGGTCACTCTTCAGAAGGTCGGTGTGGACATGTTGGGCCGAAGGGCCTGTTTCCGCACTGTAGGGGAATCTAAAATGAAGTATATTGAGTAACTCCATTCCTGAGACTATACTTAAAGGATGCTCATCCAGAGACACTTACATCAGTGGTTGAGACCACATGGCTACAGTCAAACCAGCCAGTTCACTTAAGTACAATTACATTTCTCCAAACATCGCATTCTGATCAAAAAAGAAGTTCATTGATTCCAACATGGGGTTGGATTTTCCTGCAGGCTTCATTCAGGGCTACCACGCCAA
Organism: Hemiscyllium ocellatum; assembly: GCF_020745735.1. Lineage (NCBI taxonomy): Eukaryota > Metazoa > Chordata > Chondrichthyes > Orectolobiformes > Hemiscylliidae > Hemiscyllium > Hemiscyllium ocellatum. The sequence goes on from NC_083403.1 coordinate 15,861,292, forward strand.
TGATGGAATGATCACAGTGCGTAACGTGAAATTGCTCAAAAGAGTACATGAACCGCAAAGTGTTGGAGCGCTGGACAGACGTTACAGTGATGGGGAGGGGTGAGCCACAGAGCATGACATTACAACAAACGAGCAATCGGACAGTTTTGTGTCAAATGCAGTTCAACGTTGTCTCCTCTCAAGACGTATATTATGATTGGAAAGTACAGAGAACAGTTATGAACCCTGTATGGTATTACCCTTAGTGGAGAAGCAGAGCCATCTAGGGTCAGAGATGTTTAAGTGCAGGCTAACAGGTGGAAAAGACGTCAAAAAAAATCCCAATCGGAATTAGAGATTTTAAACCTTGTACGAAAATGCAAGGGGGTATTCAGTCAGTGGTAGGTATTGGTTCGGACACATAGTCTGGTATCTGTTTATAGCAAGGATATGGAAGAGATATAATGTAAATTCATGGTATTATACCAATTATGATAGGTTAAGGCTATGAGGAGAGATTTATGAAAAATAATTTGGGATTATTTACTGTAGCAGAGCAGACTAGGGAAGTCTAACCTACTTGTTCCAGAAGGGGGAATTGTTTATAAGAGGGACCTGGGCTTTAAGGACAAGGGGGAAAGTAAGGAGTTTATTGTTAAAGCATGGACAACACTGCCACAAGTGGTGAATTTAAGCATGACATCCAAGGCATTTCATATGGAGTGAAGTAGGCCTTTGGAGATTTGAGTAAATTGCTCTGTGAGACCAATATCTCTTTGGATAGAACATAGAAGATTACAGCGCAGTACACGCCCTTCGGTCCTCAATGTTGCGCTGACCTGTCATACCAATCTGAAGTCCATCCCACCTACACTATTCCATGTACGTCCATTTGCCTGTCCAATGATGACTTAAATGCACTTAAACTTAGCAAATCTACTACCATTGCAGGCAAAGCATTCCATACCCTTACTACACTGACTAAAGAAACTACCTCTGACATCTGTCTTATACCTATCTCCTCTCACTTTAAAGCTATGCCCCCTTGTGCTCGCCATCACCATACTTGGAAAAAGGCTCTCCCTGTCCACCCTATCTAACCCTCTGATTATCTTATACGTCTCTATTAAGTCACCTCTCAACCTTCTTCTTGTTTCAATGTGAACTTTTGACTGATATATGGCACTCTGAGTCACCTTAATTTGGATGTTTAACATGCATAATGTGCTAATAAATGCAGGTGCTAAATAAATGCAAGTTGTCGGTGTCAACTTTGCTAAGGTCTGGAGTTCGCTCCCCAGCACCTTGCTTTCCTTCCTTAAACCTATATCCCAAACTAAGCTTTCACTCACCTGCCCCAATATCCCCTTATATGGATCAGATTCTGTTTGGGAAGCTGCTGTGGAAAATACCCTGAGAGATGTTGCCGTGGTAACAAGGGCTGTGTATGACCATGCTGAGCTTTGGGAACTTGCTGGATGATGTTGTGTGGTGTGAATACAAGCTACAGGGAAGCACAATGTCCCAGAGCTTCGGTACTCCTGCTCCCTCAGTCCATTATCGACACCACGCTCCCTTTCACACTCTGCACCAATCACCGACACTGAGCCTTGCTGGCAGCTAGCATTATTCTGGATGTAGGTTTGCTCGCTGAGCTGGAAGGTTCATTTCCAGACGTTTCGTCACCCTACTAGGTAACATCTTCAGTGGGCCTCCAGGCGAAGCGCTGCTGATAATTCCTGCTTTCTATTTATATATTTATAAAGAAAATGGAAAAGTGTGGGAAATAAAACAAAAATTCTTTCTGTAGGAATTTCATACAAGTCTAAATTGTTAACACTCTCACCTCTAAGTCAGAAGGGAAAGTGATGCCTTCATGGTATTATCACTGAACTGTTAATCCAGATACCTGGGTTCAGATCTCACCATGGTAGATGGTAGAATTTGCTGTAGAATTATGAGTCTGATGAACCCAGTATCGGAAGAACCCATCTGGTTTACTAATACCCTTTAGGGGGGGAAACTGCCATCCTTACCTGGCCTGGGTGTGACTTCAGACCCACAGCAGTGTGGTTGACTCTTAACTGCCCTCTGGGCAATAAATTTCCAGGCCAGTGATGACCTCATCCTCTGAATGAATAATAAAAAAGGTCATGGATTCAAGTCAAAGACATAAGCAGAGCTGAAAATGTGTTGCTGGAAAAGCGCAGCAGGTCAGGCAGCATCCAAGGAGCAGGAGAGTCGACGTTTCGGGCATGAGCCCTTCTTCAGGAGCAGGTTGACCCTTGTAGTACAATATGAAGGAGCACTGTATTTCAGGGGTGATGGTTTTCAGGTGGGATGGCTCACTCAGGTAGATGTAGCAGATTCCATTGCACTATTTCCTGCTGCCCTGGGATAGATTACCTGAGTTGACTGGTTTGCAGTGATGCCGACAGTGTGGGTTGCATTCCCGTACTGTCTGAGATTACCACAAAGGCCCAATCTCCTCAACCTGAGGTATGGTGACTTTACCTTTCACACAGCTTCTATCTGTCAACCAGCATCGTTGGTACAGCTAGTCGATTATCCCCTTCCCGTTTTGTGGGATCTTGCTTTGTGTCACCTTTCCTACATTACAGTGTTGGCTACCAACTCAAAAAAACGCCTCTTTGGCGGCGAAGAGCTTTTTGATGTTCTGAGATCGTGAAAGATTTTAAATGCACACACGTTACTTCTCCGAATGAACTTCTGACGTTTGTTGATTTTGTAGAACTTGATGTTTATTTACTGCAGCAAATTTGATCCCGATAAAGAACTTAATTCACTTGTTGAGGTCACAGCAGACCTCAAGAGATTTGTCAGGGAAGCAAACCAAAATGTGGTTAATGTCGCCCTCTCTCTGCAATTGTGTGGAACTGCAGCTCATTGCAGTCATGGTGCCATGATTTGGAGATGCTTGTGTTGGACTGAGGTGTACAAAGTTAAAAATCACACTTATAGTCCAACAGGTTTATTTGGGAGAACTTATTTTGAGAGTGTGGAAAAGCACAGCTGGACGGGCAGCATCCGAGGAGCAGGACAATCAACATTTCAAGCATAAGCTCTTCATCAGGAACGAGGCTTGTGGGCCAAGGAGGCTGAGAGATAAATGGGAGTGAGGATGGGGCTGGGGGAGGGGGGGAAGGGGGCTGGGATTGACATAAGTCGGTGAAGGTGGGGGTGAAGGTGGTAGGTCAGAGAGGAGGGTGAAGCGGATAGGTGGGAAAAAGGATGGACAGATCAAGGGGGCAGTGCCGAGTTGGAGGCTTGGGACTGTGATAAGGTGGGGGGGGAGAAGAATGAGGAAACTGGTGAAATCCACATTAATCCCATGTGGTTGCAGGGTCCCAAGTCACAAGATGAGGCGTTCTTCCTCCAGGCGTCGGGTGGTTAGGGTTCAGTGATGGAGGAGGCCCAAGACTTATATGTCCTTGGGGGAGTGGGAGGGGGAGTTGAAGTGTTCGGCCACGGGGTGGTGGGGTCATTTTGTGTCCAGGGGATGTTCGCTGAAGCATTCCGCAAGTAGGCGCCCTGTCTCCCTGGGGTAGAGGAGACCACATCGAACAGCAACAGATACAGTTAACGGTGTGTGCAGAAGTGCAGGTAAATCTCTGACGGATGTGGAAGGGTCCTTTGGGGCCTTGGACAGAGGTGAGGGGGGAAGGTGTGGGCACAAGCTTTCCAGTTCCTGCTGTGGCAGGGAACGGTGCTGGGAGGGGAGGGTAGGTTGGTGGAGGGCATGGACCTGACAAGGGAGTCGCGGAGGCAACGTTCTTTATGGAACGCGGAGAGAGGTGGAAAGGGAAATATATCACTGGTGGTGGGGTCTGTGGTGAGCAGTTAGTCTTCTCACTTTACAATCAGAGTGTTTTTCAAAGAAAACTTTCCTGAGAGACCTGGTGACCTGTGTGCCAAAAACCTTAACTCTCTTAATGTGCAAGTGATTGCCGTGGCTTTCCATGAATGGGACTTGCCTGTGTCTTGTTGCAATAATGGCATCAAGCTGTTCAAACACCCAATCACAGTGAAGAATTCACACAGGCAGCCAAACAGGAACTGAGATGCATTAATCTCTTTGTAAATCTATTCTCTATGCTTTAAAAATAAAGCTGACAGAGAGCCAAAAGAAAATTGGAAGATGCAGGCTGGTTTCAAACTAGAAACTGAAATACCATAAACAAACTTAAGACTGTTTTAAAAACCTTTTTAAAAAACATGTCTAACAATTAACTGAGTGAGATTTCTGTGATAGGACCATTGCCTAAGAGACATTGCCCATTTTTCACTCCAGTATATGTGGTTAAGTCTTATTGGTGTTTTATAGTGCTGTCAGCTCTCACAGATGTCTCTCAGTAATACGCTCTAACAGCACCAGTAACAACTGACCTTGACTGATGAACTCAACTCAGTGAACACACCACTAACTATGTCTAGGATAGAGGCAATGCCATTCTACTAAGTGCAATAAAGGAAGAGGAAAGTTATCCCAGCAAGAGCATAATGACTCTGAAGGTTGACACTATTTTATGGGGACCTTGCCTTTAAGAGTGTTCACCTGTAAGGACTCCATGAACTGTGTGTGCGTACAATGTTGTGATACTACCTGACGGCTTAGTGTGCTGTGCATTTACATGATGCACACACAGAAATCAACTGGTTTGCTGAAATGTCTGCTTCACAATGTATAACAAGTGGATTATACCGTATTAAAGAACCAGCACGTGGAATTATACAACCTCCAATTGATCATTGAACCATTACCATGAATTTGACAGACATCAGAATGAAAAGTCACCTCAGAAATGATTGAGGAACTCCTTTGCCACAATTACCTTTCCTTACAGCATCAGCAAATGGTGCGCCTTGGCTCCCAATATTCAGCAAGAAGGAAGACCCTGAATTAAAAGAGACATTAATCTTAACTGATTGAGTGACCAGCATCCAACTTATACTGTTAGGGTCTAATTTATCATCCAGGAAGCTTTATTCATCAGGTGAGCAATTCAATTCTATTTAGATATCATGGAAGATAGCTCACTTCTTTATAAAATTCCTAGCAGAGTTATAAGCATGACAGGTTGTATACTCAGAATAATTAGTGTAAAAAATGAGGTCTGCAGATGCTGGAGATCACAGCTGCAAATGTGTTGCTGGTCAAAGCACAGCAGGCCAGGCAGCATCTCAGGAATAGAGAATTCGACGTTTCGAGCATAAGCCCTTCATCAGAATAATTAGTGTCAGGCTTCACAGTCAGAACAGTTAGTGACAGGCTGTGAAGTCAGAACAGTGAAATTCAGACTGCAGAATCTAAACAGTGAACTGTAGGCAGCACAGTCAGAATGACAGACTGAACAGTCATAACAGTGAGCAACAGTCAGAAGAGTTGACATATGTCTACAGCAGGATTCACAGTCAGAACAGTGGGTGACAATCAGCTGTCAAAACAGTTAAATCAACGAACAACAGGCTATACAGTTATAAACGTGAGTAACAGGCTGGACCTTCATAACAGTGAACGGCAGGAAACACTGTCAGAAAGTGAGTGCCAGTCTATTATCAGAACAGTTAACTTAAGGATGCAGAGTCAGAGTTATGAGCAACTGTATGCACAGTCAACTCAGTGAACAACTGGCTGCACATTCAGAAAAATGTGTAACATGCTGCACAGTCAGAACAGTTATTGGCAGCTACCAAGGTCAGAACAGTGACTGACAGACAGCACAGTCAGAAAGTGTGACTGGCAGGTCAATCAGAACAGTACGTGTCAGGCTGCAAGATCAGAACTATGAGTTGCAGTCTGCACAGTCAGAACAGTGAGCAGCAGGCTTGTCATTATGAACAGTGAATGACAGGCTGCACAGTCAGAAGACTTAGTGACAGGTTGAACAGTCAGAATAGCGAAATGCAAGCTGCACAGTCATAGGAAGGATTTATAGGGATATGGGCCAAATGGTGGCATATGGGACTGGGTCAGATTGGGATGTCTGGTTGGTGCAAACGAGTTGTACCAAGGGGTCTGTCTCCCTGAAGTATAACTCTATAATTCAATGACAGGCTTTTGAGTCAGAACATTGAGTGACAGGCTGAACACTCGGGACAGTGAATGACAGGGAGTACATTACAATGAGAGACAGGCTGAAGAGCCATCACCGTGAGTCAGAACATGTAACTACAGGCTGCACAGTCAGAACACGTAACTACAGGCTGCACAGTCAGAACATGAAACTGCAGGCTGCACAGTCAGAACATGTAACTACAGGCTGCACAGTCAGAACATTAAACTACAGGCTGCACAGTCAGAACATGAAACTACAGGCTGCACAGTCAGAACACGTAATTACAGGCTGCACAGTCAGAACATGTAACTACAGGCTGCACAGTCAGAACATTGAACGACAGGCTGCACATTGGGAAACGTGAGTGACAGTCTCTAAGTAAATGGTCATCATCATTTTCCATCCATCGTATAGATCCAAGTCTAATCAGCTAACTGCTCTTTAACAATCTCTGTACGTCTCCTTTACATTTTGCTGGAAAACACTTTAAAGACAAAGGTCAAATACAGAAATTTGTATTAGTTAAAGGATGTGTTAAATGTTCTCAACAGTGAAAATCTTTGTAAAGTTTTCACTTTCCAGTTACCACTGTTAAGTTTGTTACTGTTTTTATTTACAATTTGAAGAAACAGACATCGGCCATTAATTGTCTGAACTCATATATACACATGTAACACCTGTAGCATACTGTGTGGAAGTCAATAAATCCCCTTCACAAAACAAGAGAGGTATATGCCTTGATTTCATCCAGTTGGATTGACTCTATTCCATCTCTGGATCGATAATGACATAATGTTCAAAATCTTCAAAGCATACAGTCACCTCACCAAACAAATGTGAGGAGAGGAGCAGGGAAGATAAACCTGTGATAGGGCAGCACGGTGGCTCAGTGGTTAGCACAGCTGCCTCACAGCACCAGGGACCCGGGTTCGATTCCAACCTCGGGTGACTGTCTGTGTGGAGTTTGCACATTCTCCCCGTGTCTGGGAGATGTGCTAATCCAAAGATGTGCTAAATCACTCTTAGTGTTCAGGGATATGTAGGTTAGGTGAGTTAGGATGGGTCTGGGTGGGATGCTCTTCAGAGGGTTAATGTGGACCCACCAATGGGTTGACCATTTGAAGGCATTGAACTCAAGACTGAGCCCAGCTACTGTACATTGCCTGCTCTGAAAATGAGTTTGTGTTGTGATTCACTGGAAGACTGCAGCATGCTGAGGACAGACATGTGGACAGGACACTGTGTTAAACTGACCAGCTACAGAAAGGTCAGGACCATGCTTGTGCAGAGACTGGAGATGTTCTGCAAAGCGGTCACCCAGTCTGCGTTCGGTTTCTCCAATGGAGAGTGGGCCACATTGGGTGCAGTGAATACGACACACAAGATTGGAGGATGTACAGGTGAAATGTTGCTTCACCTGGAAAGAATATTTATGTCCTTGGATGGTGAGCAGGGAGGAGGGGAAGGGGCAGGTATTGCACCTTCTGCAGTTACGTGGGAAGGTGCCCTGGAAAGGGGAGGGGTGTTTGTGATCGAGGAATGGGCTAGGATGTCCTGGAGGGAGCAATCCCTGTGAAATGCAGACAGTGGGAGTGAGGGGAAGATGTGTTTGGTGGTGCCTTTCTGCTGGTATTGTCTGAAATGTTGGAGAATGGCCCTTTGAATGCAGTGTGACTGGCGAGATGAAAAGTGAGGGCAAGGGAGACGAGATCACGCTGTTGTGAGCGATGGGAGGGGCAAGGGCAGAACCACGGGTGATAGGTCAGATGTGGCTGAGGACCCGCTCAACCACAGTGGCAGGAAACCATGGTTATGGAAGAAGGAAACCATGTCAGCAGCGCTGCTTTGGAAGGTGGCACCGTCTGAACAGATCCGATATCGGTGAAGGAACTGGGAGAGTGATGATGGGAGTTCTTGCAGGATGTGGGGTATGACGAATTGCAATGAAGGTAGTCAGTGGCTTTGCAGTGGATGGCAGTGGACAGTTTATTCACCAAAACGGGGATGGAGAGGTCAAGGTAAGGAATGGAAGTGTTTGAAATAGACAATGTGAAAGTTATAGAAGGGTGGAGACAAATTTTTCAAGGTCCGGGTGGGAGTATGAATTGGCATTGAAACAGTCAGCAGTGTACTGGGAAAAGAGATGTGGGAGGGGGCCAATGTAGGATTGTTCCACATACCCCATAAAGGAGCAGAGCAGAACTGGGATCCATACAGGTGCCCATAGCCACTCCTTTGACTTGGCAGAAATGAAATGAATTAAAGGAGAAATTAGAGAAGCCGAGAGCTTGTAGATCATCCTGATGGGGAATGGAGGAATAGAGGGATTGAACATCCATGGAGGCAGTGGAATTAAGGAACAGGAAAATGTCAATGTGATGGAGGGCATCAGAGCAATCATGGATGTAGGTGGGCAGGGTACGGACAAGGGGATGATACGATCGAGTCAGGGTAGGAGGAAATGAGCTTGGTGGGGGAGGGACCGCCTGACACGATGAGATTGCAGAGTACTTAAAAGTGCGTGGCAAAATGGGGCTGCGTCAGCATAGTTTCATCAAGGGGCAATCATGATTGACAGATCGAATGGTATCCTTTGACGAGGTAATGAGCAAGTTAGACCAAGAAGAGCCAGCAGACGTGATCTATTTGGATTTCCAAAAGGTTGTACGCAGGAGGCTGACAAATAAAAGTCCATGGAGTTAGAGACAAGGAACTGGCTTGGTAGAGGATTGGCTGACTGACAGAAGGCAGAGAGTGGAGAGCAAGGGGTCTCTTTCAGGATGGCAGCCAGTGACTAGTGGAGGCCCACAGGGGTCAGTGTTGGGATGGTAACTATTCATATTATACATTAACAATCTGGACAACAGAACTGAGGGAATTGTTGCTGAGTTTGCAGGTGACACAAAGATAGGTGGAGGGACAGGTAGTGTTGAGGAAGCAGGGATTCTACAAAAGGACTTAGACGGGTTAGAAAAGTAGGGAAAGAAGTGGAAGATGGAATACAATGTGGGAAAGTTTGAGGTTATGCGGTTTGGTAGGAAGAATAGAGGATATATTCCATTTACTAAATGGGGAAAGACTTCAGAAATCTGAAGTACAGAGGGAATTTTCTGGAATAGAATAGAATATCCTTTATTGTCACACATATTCAAGTATAGGAGTAGAGTGAAATGTTTATAATATTCCCTCTTATGGCACCATGTTAGGTACAAGGTACCTTGGTCCAAATCTAATATACAAAAGGAAGAATTAAAAGAAGTTGCATTACCTTGCAGTGATTCATAGTATAAGTTAGAAATAGGACATAGTTCAAAGGATAAACATTGCAGTCAGATAAACAAATTACAGATAAATATTACATTGCAGTAGCTAAGTGCAGGGGCTTCCACATGTGCTCTGACTGGCCTCCAAGCTGCTGATCGCCCAGGTCAGACTCCAGGCCAACAACATCACTGCCCCACTCCAGGCCTGCAGCCACCCCACTCCAGGCTCCATCCCACCCCACTCCAGGGCTCCAGCCCACCCCACTCCAGGCCTCCAGCCCACCCCACTCCAGGCTTCCAGCCCGCCCCATTCCAGGCCTCCAGCTCATCCCATTCCAGGCCTGCAGCCTGAACCATTCCAGGCCTGCAGCCACCCCACTCCAGGCTCCATCCCACCCCACTCCAGGGCTCCAGCCCGCCCTACTCCAGGCCTCCAGCCCACCCCACTCCAAGCCTCTAGCCCACCCCATTCCAGGCCTGCAGCCTGAACCACTCCAGGCCTGCAGCCTGCCCCACTCCAGGCCTCCAGCGATCCCCACTCCAGGCCTGCAGCCCACCCCACTCCAGGCTGCCATCCCGCCCCACCCCAGGCCTCCAGCGATCCCCACTCCAGGCCTGCAGCCTGCCCCACTCCAGGCTTGCAGCCCACCCCACTCCAGGCTGCCATCCCGCCCCACTCCAGGCCTCCAGCGATCCTCACTCCAGGCCTCCAGCTCCCCCATTTCAGGCCTGCAGCCTGCCCCACACCAGGCCTGCAGCCTGCCCCACTCCAGACCTCCACCCCGCCCCACTCCGGCCCTCAGCCTGGTCCACTCCGGCCCTTAGCCACTCCAGGTTTTCTTACTGGGAAAGAAAAACTTTAAAATCTTAGAAAACAAACAGAGAGGGGGAAAAGGCAGAAGAAGCGGATGGTTTGACACTCCCTGGGCTTTGGACCCTGAACACTGCCTACTCCGGTCCCACCATTTTCTACTCCTCTATCAATAAGGGGGCCCTAGTTCAAGACTCAGACAGTGAACATGTGGATTCAGTTGAGCGTTTGGAAGGCCAATGCAGTGTTCGCATTCATTTTGAAAAGGCTAGAGTACAAGAGCAGAGATGCACTGTTGAGGCTGTAGGAGTGTCTGGTCAGACTACAGCAGGAATATTAGGAGCACTTTTGGGCCCCGTATCTAAGGAAGGATGTGCTAGAATCGGACGGGATCCAGAGGGGGCTTACAAGAATGATTCAAGGGATGAAGGGTTTGAGGAGTGGTTCAGATCTCTGCGGTTAGAAGAATGAGGGAGGATCTGATTGAAACTTAGAGAATACTCAGAGACCTGGAGACAATGGAGACGAGGAGAGATATAGAATTAACTGCCACAGGAAGTGGTCGATGCAGGTGCAGTTACAACATTTAAAAGAGATTTTGACAGGTACATGAATAGGAAGGGTTTAGAGAGACATGGGCCAAATGCTGGCAAATGGGCCTAGTTTAGTTTGGGAAACCTGGTCTGTATGGATAAGTTGAACCAAAGGATCTGTTTCTGTGCTGCATGACTCCATGATTCTATGATGAGGACACAGCCTCAAAGTAAAGGGGATGACACTTCAGAATGAGGAGACATTTCTTCACCCAGAGAGTGGTGAGTCTGTGGAACTCGCTGCCTCAAAAGGCTGTGGAGACCAAGTCATTGAGTGTATCAAAGATAGTGATAGATGGGTTCTTGATTGGTGAGGGGATCAATTGTTACAGAGAGAAGGCAGGAGAATGGAGTTGAGAAACATATCAACCACGATCAAATGGCAAAGCAGACTCGATGGGCTGAATGGCCTAATTCTGCTCCTATGTCTTTATGGTCTTATTGTCATTGATTCATCTCACCACAGCTCTCAGGGATTTGGAGTTGCTTGCTGGCCAATCAAGCAATATTGAAAGGGCCTCAGTCAAATCCAAATTCTTATCTGGAGTTGTCTCTGATTGGTTGAGGATGATGAGCTTACTCACTGGATCACTAGCCTAGCGTGACCAGATTGTGGGAAAGTACATATCTAACTCCTGGCGTAGGAGGCAACTCCAGATTCAGGTCTTTTGTAAATGGGGAAAGATAAACTGCCTGAATGTTTATTCATTTTTTTTACAGATGGAATGATAGGAGAACACACAGTGGGCTATAGTCAGGCCAAGACTCTGCCAGATGTGGTTGCATGACCAAATAAACAAGGCTAGTGGAATAGAGGAAGTGAAGTAATGATTCATCACTTCATATCTAAGACATCTCACAATCCACATCAGCAACGATATGCTTTCTGAAGTGGATTGACTGTTGCAATGTCGAAAGTGTCATTGCATGGTCCCACATACATTAATCGGATTGATGTCCAGATAATGTGTCTCTAGTGATGTTGGCCAAGGAGATAGTTAATATAGTTAAAGTTCAGGATCTTTGTCTTCTAAAATGTAATGCTTTAACTTGGTGCGTTGGCCTCGCACAATTTGGACATAGATGGGAATGGTGGGTTCTGATGGTATGGCAAAATGAGAATGTGAGGTGTAATGCAAACCAATCAATCCTTGCCACCCCCCTCACCAGTCCAATCCCAGCCAAGCAATGCTGGAACCACTACAATGCTTTAGAGCAGATCTCTGTCACCTGGAATTGGTGATGCAGACATTTTTGGGTGAAATTTTGACATGCAACCTTCTGGGTCATGGGTGACAAAGATTGATACCTGTTTGTGACACTTTCTCTATCAAAGGGGTACTCTTGATCAGCCTTCCTCTTTCCAAAGGATCTCGATGGAAAGGCTTTGTCTGTGTAAAGGCCTTGTTGACAAGCCTAACATCTTTGGCAAGTCTTTTCTAACGTTTTATGAATGTGTTGCCAAATGTGCAGGGAGGGTGGGAGGTGAAAGGTCAATGTGAGGCTTGACTATATTCCTGGAGGTTGGATAACATGACCTCCTGTCAGTAACCACCTCACCCCACATGCATGCTATAGCCCCTCTTGATATGTTGGCCCACTCACAATGCCTTCCTGCTGGCAATAAGAGAGCTGTTTGACTCTTTTTTTTAAAGTACACTCGTTTTCAATATGTTTCATAGCCAATAAACAGACATGGTCAATGAAAGGCAACATGCACGTTCTTTTTTAAAAGATGGTCTCTCTATCTGTTGCTAATTGCATTGTCCTGGAGATAAATCTTTGATTCTCAAAGACTGGGCAATAACGCACTAACCCTCCAAAGAGCATCCTAACCAGACCCATCCCACTACCCCGTTCCCGTAACTCTGCATTTCCCATGGCTAATGCACAATCTACACATCCCTGGACAGTATGGGTGATTTGGCATGGCTAATCCACCTAACCGGCACACTTTTGGACTATGGGAGGAAACCCGAACACGCAAACACAAGCGAGAATGTGCAAACTCCACACAGACAGTCACCCGAGGCTGGAATCGAACCCAGGTCCCTGGCGCTGTGAGACAGCAGTGCTAACCACTGAGCCACCGTGCCACCCACATTGTCTGTTTAGCAGCAAGGACTGGCCATCCAGGGTGGGGGAGCTGATCTAAAAGCGAGAGCTGTTCCAAAGACCATCTAACTTTATTGAGATAAAATGAACGTTATTGTTTTATTTATCTGGCTCTATATTCTGCATTTTGGTTTATTTTTCTGTGTTTTAAGATGGCGCTGGAGAGTGGCAACACTAATCAACACTTTTCACTGAATATGTAGTAAGTACACGTGGCGATAAATAAACCAAATCAAATCTCCTTCAGATTACGGATCAAGACATCTGGAATCCAACTATCTTAATACAAAAAGGAATTCAAGAGACTCGAATTTTGGCAGATGGGAGGAGTAACTTTAACCATGCTGCTAACCTCCTGACTCCTACTGCAGACGATGAGTCAGACGTTGGAGCAGGAATCTCCCTGGTTGTCCATCTCAAACAAACGTATAAAAATAGACCTCCTCTTTGTCATTTCAACGAAAATAAATGATGCAGCAAGTGAAGGTTTGCTTTTCTGGGAATTGGAAATGGGGCATGCTTTTATTAAACAGAGGTGAGAGTTTATTAAAATAAGCAGAGACCAGGTGTGATGCTGTTTGAACAGGGATCTCCATCCAGGCACGGAGTTTGATGTTGGCTTTGCCAGACATGGTTACACGTCTGAGCTCCTGCTCAATCTCTAACAGAATGAAGCAGTTGAGAACTGTTCTTTCAGGGGATGAGTGATATTCTGGACTAGAATATATATTTCTTTGACATCTGACTCGAACCCTCAATAGATTTAACCATCCTTTCGCCACTACCTTATTCTGTCTGGGGCCAATAGAGTGTGAACATCAAACACCCCCACTCTGGGCTCTGTCTTCCCTCAGTTGGTTCTGACTGGCTGGTGTTCTCAAAGCTCATTCGGAAAGTTCCAGAACTGCCTCAACCTCCTGCAGGAGGCCCTAAGACCAGGGTGTTCCTGTGGCTGCAGAGATGCTATTGCAACAACTTAGACCCCAAAGATCAGGCTGGAATGCTTTCACTGTACTGCAGCTTGGTGTTAGCACCATCATGGTAAAACTCCACGTCTGTCAGCAATCACAGGGCCTCAGGCTTCATGGTCCATATTACAATGATGTGGAAACATGTGACCACTAGATATCAGAGCAGGAGTAGACCATTCAGCCCATCGAATGTGCCCCACCATTCATTGAGATAGTGTCTGATCTGATTGTCTCAACCTCCCCATAATCCTGAACCAATCTTTCTCCCTCCTCCTCACCATGAACTCCAATGGTGTCAGGAAGTTGGTAGGTACGTTGTGTTGGACCATGCAACCTGGATCTTTCATCCCCTGGCATCCAGTTCAGCAAAATGTTTGTTTTAAAAATTCTCGATTTTAATTTCATTTCTTTCCTTGCTCCTTCCCTCTCTCTTTAATTCTCTCCAGCTCTCCACAAGATAACCGTGCGCCTCCAACCTTAGCTTCGTACACTTCCCCAGCTTCTTCATTCCACATGTGCTGTACATTCTGAAACCCCCAGTTCTAGAATGTTCCCTTCACCATGCTCTCTGCCTGGTGATATTTTGCTCGTCATCTTTAATATCTCCTTACGTGGCTGAGAGTCAAATTTTTGCTGCTGTAAAGTTTTGCCTTAGGATTTTTTTTTGATGTTTTATCAACTCAAATTGGCACCATTTATAGCCAACAAACTACTTTCAGGGTGGCAGGTTGGGAAATGCAGTGGCCAATTTGTGCAAGGTCCCACAAATGGGTATTGAGATAAGGGGCAAGTAACCTACCCTGTTAGATTAGATTGGATTGGATTACTTACAGTGTGGAAACAGGCCCTTCGGCCCAACAAGTCCACACTGACCCGCCACCCACCCATACATTTACCCATTACCTAACACTACGGGCAATTTAGCATGGCCAATTCACCTGACCCACACATCTTTGTGACTATGGGAGGAAACCGGAGCACCCGAAGGAAACCCACGCAGACACGGGGAAATTGAACCCGGGTCTCTGGCGCTGTGAGGCAGCAGTGCTAACCACTGTGCCACTGTGCCACCGTGCCACCCTCTGTTGTTCAGAGGAAGTGAGGACTGCAGCTGCTCGAGATCAGAGTCAAGAAGTGTGATTAGAGGCTGGAGATTTATGACTATATTGGGTTGACAGCAAGGAAACATTAATCAAAACGCGTAGCGCTGGAAAAGCGCAGCCGGTCAGGCAGCATCCGAGTAGCAGGAGAGTCGACGTTTTGGGCATTCCTGATGAAGGACTTATGCCCGAAATGTCGACTCTCCTGCTACTCGGATGCTGCCTGACCTGCTGTGCTTTTCCTGTGCCACACCTTTTGACTCTGCGTCCCTCCCCCTCCAGTACAACCCCATCCTTCCTCTAGTGTGGGGCCCAGGACTGCACACAGTCCCCCAGCTGGGGCCTCGCCAACGTTCCTGTCCAGCTCCAACATCACCTCCCTGCTCTTATAATCCATACCATGCCTGTGTCCAATATTGCTTCTGCACTCCTTCTTAACAGACCATAAGGCCTTCAGAATTAGGCATAGGAGGAGGCCATTCAGCCCCTCAAACCAGATCTGGCATTCATGACATTTCTCATGTCCAGTTTTCTGCACTTTCACCATAGTTGTTCAAGACAAATTTTGGCCAGGGCCAGTTGGGGAGATCTTCCACAGTCTTCTTCGAACATTGCTATGGGGACTTTATGCATCTGCCATGGAAGGCTGAGCGGGGCTAGCCTCTTTTCCAAGAAAGGACGCCAACAGCTACAGGACTCCCTCAGGGAGTGCCAGCCGTGATGTTGTGCTGAAATGTGGATTGCATCCAAGAGTGCTACCACTGAGCTGAGCCACCTCTCGTGACAGGCATCCTGAAGCCAGCTCGTGAAGATGACACTTTGCAAGGCCCCCATGTCACTGGAATCAAAAGGAAGGCGGTAGGCTACCTGCCCTGAATTCATTTCCAATGGGCCATGACCTGTCAAAAGCATGAACACGTTGGAGTTCATCCCCATACCTCACACAGTGAACATCCGTCTGTACAGGCCGAGGTAATATCGTGAGGTCTGCTTTTACACTGTGCCCATAGCTCCTGTCGCTTTCCAGCATTCGTGGTGTTTGTTTTCTCTGTATCTTAGCAGTAGCCTTAATTCTCCATTGCTGCTTTCCCACACCACTACACTTAATGAGGCTCACAAGGAGAGATTTATATGAAGATTAACCTTGATTGACGAGATTTGAAACCTTGCCCTGAAGTACTCCCTGTTAAGCAGAGCTCAAGAAAGGCACTTGTTACCTTTCTCCCTTTACCGTCAAGTCACGGTATGGAAACATCACAAGCATTCCTTGCTCAAGGAATGGAGGTGAACACAGGAATTTAGGAGTAGGCCAGTCAACCCTTCAAGTCCACTCCACCATTTAACATGGTCATGGGTACACTGTCCTCTGTGAAGCTGTGAGCTTTGGTCTTTTATTTCATTGTTGAATGTCCATCCTGAAGACACACAAAATATGAAGTTGCCCATTTCCCTTCGCTGACACTGATAGCCCATTGGTATGTGGCAGAGGATTTTTCCCTGGTTTGTATCTGTTGTGCTGGACTGCTTCACGTTCCCACGGCCTTACCGACCACAAATCAACCCACCAGCATTGTCCAATTCACTCTGTCAACTCAGACTTTAAACAAATGATGGCAACATGAGAACCAGCTCCCAATGTTGGCACCCAACTTGGTCTGGCAGAAATCCGAGTTAATGTTTCAATTCAAGTGAGCATCCCTCAGAACTCCCATTTCTTTGAGAAGGTGGCCAAACAGGTAGATGAGGGTAACCTGGTTGATGTGGTGTATATGGATTTCAGTAAGGTGTTTGATAAGGTTAACCACGGTAGGCTATTGCACAAAATACGGAAGTTTGGGATTGAGGGTGAATTAGCGGTTTGGATCAGAAATTGGCTGGCTGAAAGAAGACAGAGGGTGGTAGTTGATGGGAAATGTTCATCCTGGAGTTCAGTTACCAGTGGTGTACCACAAGGATCTGTTTTGAGGCCACTGCTGTTTGTCATTTTTATAAATGACCTGGATGAGGGAGTAGAAGGATGGGTTAGTAAATTTGTGGATGACACTAAGGTCAGTACAATTGTGGACAATGCCAAAGAATGATGTAGGTTACAGAGAGATAGAGGTAAGCTGCAGAACTGGGCTGAGAGGTGGCAAGTGGAGTTTAATGCAGAAAAGTGTGAGGTGATTCACTTTGGAATGAGTAACAAGAATACAGAGTACTGGGCTAATGGTAAGATTCTTGATTGTGTAGATGAGCAGAGAGATCTCGGTGGCCAGGTACATAAATTCCTGAAAGTTGACACTCAGGTTGACAGGGTTGCTATGAAGGCACATGGTGTGTTTGCTTTTATTGATAGAGGGATTGAGTTTCAGAACCATGAGGTCATGCTGCAGCTGTACAAAACTCTGGTGCAGCCGCACTTGGAGTATTGTGCACAGTTCTGCTCACTTCTTTATAGAAAGGATAGGGAAGCATTGGAAAGAATGCAGAGGAGATTTACCAGGAGGTTGCCTGGTCGGGAGGGAAGGTCTCATGAGGAAAGGCTGAGGGACTTGAGGCTGTTTTTGTTAGAAAGAAGAAGGTTGAGAGGTGGCTTAATAGAGACATATAAGATAATCAGAGGGTTAGATAGGGTGGACAGGGAGAGCCTTTTTCCTTGGATGGCGATGGCGAGCATGAGGGGACAGAACTTTAAATTGAGGGGTGATAGATATAGGACAGAGGTCAGAGGGGAGTGTCTTTTAATAAGGGTGTGGAAGTAGTAGACTCGCCAACTTCAAGGTCATTTAAATGGTCATTGGATAAACATATGGATAATAATGGAATAGTGTCGGTTAGATGGGCTTCAGATTGGTATGACAGGTCGGCGCAACATCAAGGGCTGAAGGGCCTGTACTGCACTGTAATGTTCTATGTTCTATGAAAAAGGGTCACTGGACCCGAAATATTAATTCTAATTTCTCTCCACAAATGCTGCCAGTTGGGCCATACAGGATGGAAACATACCCTTCTGCCCAACCTGTCCATGCTATCCAGTTTTCATAATTTAGACTAGCCCCATTTGCATGGGTTTGGTCCATATCCCTCCATACCTATCCCATCCATGTACGTATCTTAATGTTCCTTAAATGATGAAATTATACTCGTTTCCAATTGCCGAGCTTTTCCAGCAATTTCTGTTTTTGTTTCTGATTTCTATCAGTTTTTAACCCAACTTGGTTTTCTTCTTAAAGGGGGCTTTCAACTGTCCTGTGTCTTTGGGTTTTGACATGAGTTCATGCATGAGATCTGATTTAAGGAAAAGGATGATGGGATGAAGGTGAGAAGAAAGAAAGCTGGAGAGACAGGCAGCAGAAAGAAAATGGCAGTGGAAGCCTATTTCACAACGCCAGAATATTCTGGAACAGCTTACCCCCAATGAAGCGTTGTTGATCCGTAATCTCTGTTCCCAAATCAGAAGCTCGGTAAACACGCGTGACCAGCAATGTATCAATGAACAACATTCTTTGTCGATCGCCCAACTGAGGGGTAAGTATTGGGCCAAGACACAAGGAAGAAATTTCTACCTCACTTTTTAATCGTGCCAAAGACCTTTCAAAATCACCTGAGGAGGCAATAGTCTAGAGATACTATCGTGTGAGTTGGTAATGTTCTGGGGACCTAGGGGTTCAAGTCCTCCATGCTAGAAAGTGGAAGTTGAATGCATAAATGAAAACCCTACTGATTACCAAAAAAACCACTGCTGCTTGTTTAGAAACATCTCTGGCTCTTTGGGAAGCCCCATCCTTACCTTATGTGACCTACCTGTGACTTCAGACCCACGGCAATCTGGGTGACTCTTAACCGCCCTTTGACCATTCGGGGTGGGCAATAAATGCTGGCCGAGCCAGTGATATCCAAATCCCAGCATTCAAAGCATTTTACCTGACAGGTGATCTGGAATGTTGGTTCCATGTCTCAACTATATCATGGTGCCGTAGACAATGCAATGGCTCTTCTATGGGTTCTCCAATTTCAAATAATCTTTCTCCCCATCCCTCAACTGTCTTCCCAGCCCTTCCTCATCTCTTCCACTGCTCCCTACCATCTACCAGATTCATTCCTCCCACTGACCAACCAGACCATACCCTCTACCTGTCTTCAGCTATCCGCACTTCACCACCCTGCCCCACCCCAACACCCCCTTTATCTACACCTCCTCCCACACCCACCCCCAGTCCTGAAGAAGGATTACACCGAAATGTTGACTTTTGCCCCTCCTGATGTTGCCTGGCTTGTTGTGTTCTTCCAGCCTCCTGCCTGCCTATGGCTATAGAGTGGGGCAGTTTGAGCCTGGGTTATGTACTTTGAAGCCAGGAACTCAGAGCTCAGAACACAGAGCCAAGGCTAACACCAGGAACGCTGACTAAACAAATCCCCGTGGTAGTTATTTCTTGATCTCTGTGTTTTTTACAGAGGTCTCGAGTGTTCATTTTCTTCTCTACCACTCTCCTGTTAACCCAAGTCCACTTGAGAATTTCGATCTACATGGGGTGGCATCAGCCAACTTGGCATATATTTCCAACAGGCAAAATGACTAGTCAGCACACATTCCCCACGTGTGTGGAGACATTTTTCTGTCCATGGGAAAATCTTGATAGACACGGTTTGGCAAAGGAACCAAGGGTCAAATGGTTAGACCTCACCCACTCAGCCTTGAACTTCTCATTCCCTCAGGCAGAACTTTAAATAACTGATTTTTATTTATTTGCCCTTTTCACCGTTATGTAATTTATTTCGGATACTTAAGAAGCAGCTTGCCCTTCTTTCTGAAAGAAAATCAGATTGAAACAGAATAGCACCAAAGACGAGGGACTTCAAACCTGAGGAGAAGTGGGAGGACAGGCAATGTCTATTCCCTGTAGAATATAAAGGGAGATGCATTGGAAGCCATTATGAAGGGGGGCTCAATAGTGGAAGTGAAATGGAGAGGCATGGTGGCTCAGTGGTTAGCACTGCTACTTCACAGTGCCAGGGACCTGGGTTCGGTCCTAGCCTCAGGCGACTGTCTAAATGGAATTTGCACATTCAGCCCGTGTTCCCTCCTGGTGCTCCAGTTTCCTCCCACAATCCAAAGATGTGTAAGTTAGGTGAATTGGCCATGCTAAGATTACCGATGGTGTCCAGGGATGTGTAGGTTAGCTGCATTAGCCAGGGGCAAATATAGAGGAAGAGAGCTAGGGGAATAGGTCTGGATGGGTTACTCTCTGGAGGGTCTTGTTGGCCTGTTTCTATACTGTCTATTACTTTAATCACTTCTGTGAAATGAAACAAGGGGTTAGTCACCAGAGGGCAGAGATTCAAGATAACTGGTGAAAGGATCTGATCTGGGAATTCATTGCCTGTTTGATAGGAACATTCACTTCAAAGGCAAAACAAATATAATGCAGCACAGAGCGGTAAAGGTAATGGGGTGACTGAAAAGGACAGACTGAGTAGACTGGGATTATATTCATTGGAATTTAGAAGAATGAGGGAGGATCTTGTAGAAACATCTTATAGAAAAGTATGAAGGGAATAGACAAGATAGAAGTAGTGAAGATGTTTCCACGGGCAGGTGAAGCTAGGACCAGAGGGCACAGCCTCAAGATGAGAGGGAGCAGATTTAAGACTGAACTGAGAAGTAACTTCTTCACCCACAGGGTTGGGAGTCTGTGGAATTCCCTGCCCAGGGAAGTAGTTGATGCTGCTTCAGTAAATGTTTTTAAAGCTCAGATAGATATTTTTTGAACAATGAAGGAATTAAGGGGGCGGTCCATGAAAAGACCAGCCATGATCTAACTGAATGGTGGAGCAGGTTCGGAGGGCCAGACGGCCTACTCCTGCTCCGAGTTCCTATGTTCTTACGTTAAAGCCTCATGTGTGAGATGACCAAGTGATTCTCAGTCCGTGATGGGCTGAATGACCTCCTTCTGTATAGTTTAATTCTATAAGTATTAATAAAATATGTGCAGCAACCTCTTTCCAAGTTTTTCTTCGAATCGTTCATGGGACGTGGGTGCCACTAACTAAGTCTGCATTTATTGCCTGTCCTTAATTGCCCTTGAAAAGCTTAGTCAGGGGTGCAACTATTTCTGGAGCACAAGTCTTCAGTGCTTTTGCAAGAATGTTGCCTTTTGCAATACTCAGTGTCTCCAACTGTTTCCTGATATCACATGGAGTGAATAGAATTGGCTGAAGATTGGTGTCTGTGACGCTGGGGACCAGTGGAGGAGGCTGAGATGGATTATCCACTCGGCACTTCTGGCTGAAGATTGCTGTGAAAGATCCAGCCTTACCTTTTGCTCTGATGTGCTGGGCTCCCCCATCACTGAGGATGGGGGTGTTTGTGGAGCCTCCTTCTCCAGTGAGTTGTTTAATTGACCACCACCGTTCACGACTGGATGTGGCAGGACTGCAGAGCTGAGATCTCATCCGTTCATCGTGGGATCGTTTAACAGTGTCATAATTGTTTTAAACAATTAATTTTGCATAATTTATGGTTCACTTAAATCCAGCGGTCATAAAATGTTGTTTGTTAATATCGTGAGTTCATGGAATGGCCTGCCAGTAACAGTGGTGGACTCTCCCTCTTTATGGGCATTTAAACGGGCATTGGATAGGCATATGGAGGAAAGTGGGCTAGTGTAGGTTAGGTGGGCTTGGATCGGCGCAACATCGAGGGCCGAAGGGCCTGTACTGTGCTGTATTTTTCTATGTTCTATGTTCATGTAAATTTGTTTTTTACAATTTACTGAAATCAAACTGTAGATTACGCAGAACTCTGAGCTACAGTTTCTTTTAGAATCAAAAAGAGTTCCATCACAAAGATATTTTACTTTAAATGTATGTCAGGTCCAGCCTCAAGCAATTCCTTCTGTACTCTCCATTCAAACAGTGTCGATGGTAATGGTACAGGAGGGGAAATGTAGGGCCATGAGGTTTCAGAGGACAATTCCGCTACTTCTGATGGTCTACAGATGCCACGTCTTTCATCTGTTCAAAGTTATTTTCTTTGTTATTCATTCATAGGATGTGGGCATCATCAGCTAGGTAGAAATCATTTGCCTGTCCCCTGTTGCCCTTGAGAGGGTGATAGTCAGCTGCCTTCTTGGGGCACTGAAGTCCATTTGTTGTAGGTAGACCCACAACGCCATTAGGAAAAAGGTTCAGGATTTTAACACAGTGACAGTTGATGAACAACGATCTATTTCCAAGTCAGGATGGTGTGTGACCTGGAGACGAACTTGCAGGTGGTGGTGTTCCCATGTATCTGCTGCCTTTACTCTTTGAGGAAGTACTCATGAATTTGGAAGGTGCTGTCTAAGAAGATTTGGTGAATTTTTGCAGAATATCCTGTACACGGCTGCTACTGAATGTCGGTGGTAGAGGGAGTTGGTGCTTATCGGTGTGGTGCCAATCAGCAGGCTGCTTGTCCTGGGTGGTGTCCAGGTTCTTGAGTATTGTTGGGGCTGCACCCATCCAGGCAAGTGTGGAGTATTCCATACCACTCTTGACCTGTGCCTTTTACATGGTGGACTGGCTTTGGAGATTCAAGAAGTGAGTTATTTGCCACAACTTTGACCTACTCTGGGATAGCCACTGTATTAATATGGCTAGTCCAGTTGAATTTCTGGTCAATGGTAACCCCCAAGACGTTGATAGTGGGAGGACTCAGTGATGGTAATAGCATTGATTGTTGAGGATGCAGTATTCTGTCCCTTTAGCACAGTTGCAGGGTATCCTCAATGTGAAGATGGTACTTGTGCCCATAATGACTACGTGGTGGTCAGGTCGCTATATTGGCATGGATAGATACACCTGCAACATCTGGATTGGCGTGGACAAGGTCAAGCATCTTTTAACTTCTCTTTGGTACCCCCATCAATTCTGACAAACCCAGTCTAGAAATTTTCCAAGCGGGCCAGCTCAGCCAAGCCAATCCTGATAATCGACATTGGTTTGCTTACCCAGATTACCCATCATCCTCCAAGTGATGACCAATGTGAAGGGACAGTGACTCATCACTCTAAGGAGGGATTAGCAATTGTAACGAACAGGAGGTTTCTTTGCCTGTGATTGACCTGATACCATGTGGTTTGGACTCAATGTTGAGGAGTCCCAGGGAAACTCCCTCCTGACTGTATAGCTGGATGCCACCATCTGTGGCACAGTGGAGCTGGTGATGTCAGGACATTGTCTGTGAGGTATGTTTCCATGAGTATGGCTTTGCCAGGCTGTAGCTGGATTAGATTGTGTGACTTTGACCCAAGCCCCCAGATGCTCATAAGGAAATGGTCACCAGGATGGCGGCCTCCATTGTCATTTTGAGTAACTAGTTCGACGCCACGTGGTCCATCCAGTTTCATTCCTGTGAAAACCTTTCATGGTTTACTACAACTGGATGGCTTGCTCGTCCAATTCACAGGGCAATTAAGAGACAAGCCCCATTGCTGTGGGCCTGCAGTCACATATAGGCCAGACCAGGGTAAGTATGGCAGATGTATTCTCTAAAGGACGTTATGGAACCAGATGGGTATTTTTGACAATCAATGCTGGTTTCGGAGTCACCATTAAGTGAGCTTTTAATTGTCGATTTCTTTTTTATTTTAAATTTCTGCTGTGATGAGGTTTAAACCCATGATATTAGAACGTGAGCCGGGGACTCAGGGTTAGTTGTCAAGTGGCATTCCCACTTACACATTCACTTGAAAGTCAGCAAATCCATAAAAAGAAACAAATAAAACAAAGAACAGAATTAAAAGTAAGGATATTATACTGAACTTTTATCAAATCTGATTGTTCAGATGAAGAGTCATAGAATTGTAGAGTTGCACAGCACAGAAACAGATCCTCCAATTTGCTCATCCATGCCAACCAGATATCCTAACGTAACTCATTAGGATATCCCATTTGTCAGCATTTGACCCATATCCCACTAAACCCTTCTTATTTTTACACCCATCCCGATACCTTTTAAATGATGTAATAGTACCAGCCTCCACCACTGCCTCTGGCAGCTGTTTCTATACACACCCCACCCTCTGTGTGAAAAAATTGCCCGTTAGGTCCCTTTTAAATCTTTCCCCTCTTAAACCTGTGCATTCTAGTTTTGGACTCCCTTACTCTGGGGAAAAGACCTTGGCTATTCACCTTATCCGTGCCCCTCATGATTTTATAAACCTCTATAAGGTCACCCCTTAGCCTCTGACGCTCCAGGGAAAACAGCCCCAGCCTATTCAGCCTCTCCCTATCGCTCAAACCCTCCAACCCTGACAGCATCCTTATAAATCTTTTCTAAACTCTTTCAAGTTTCACACCATCTTTCCGATAGCAGGAAGACAGAATTGAATACAATATTCTAAAAGTGGCCTAACCAATGTCATATACAGCAGCAACACGACCTCCCAACTTTTATGCTCAATGGTCTGACCCATAAAGGAAAGCATACCAAACGCCTTCTTAAATATCCTATCTACCTGCGACTCCACTTTCAGGAAACTATGTATCTGCACAACGTCTCTTTGTTCAGCAACAGTCCCCAAGACCTTATCATTAAGTGAATAAGTTCTGCCCTCATTTGCTGTACTAAAATGTAGCACCCCAACATTTATCTAAGTTAAACTCCATTTGCCACTCCATGGCTCATTGGCCCATCTGATCCAAGGTCACGTTGTACTCTGAGGTAACCTTCATCGCTGTCCACTACATCACCAGTTTTGAGTCACTGGGTTCAAAACGTTAACTCTGCTTTCTACCCACAAATGCTGCCAAACCTGTCACGTTCCACCAGCAGTTTCTGTTTTTGTTTTATACCTATCTTGGATTGGAGACAGTGAGGCCTGTGGATGCTGGAGATCAGACAAGATCTCAGCGAGTCCCTCTCTCACTGTGCTCCCCAAGTCCTCTCTGACCTATTACCTTTACCCGCACCTCCATCCACCTATTGCACTCTCAGCTACCTTCTCCCCAGTCCCACCCCCTCCCATTTATCTCTCCCAGCCTCATTCCTGATGAAGGGCTCATGCCCCAAACGTTGATTTTCCTGCTCCTCGGATGCTGCCTGACCTGCTGGGCTTTTCCAGCACCACACTCTCAACTCTATCCTGTGTTGATCCACTCTTAGGATGCTGCATATAGTTCTGTTTTGCCACAATATCGTAAGAATTTAGAGGCATTGGTGTGGATGCTGAGGAGAATAATACCATAGATATGTCACAGGGGCGGCACGGTGGCACAGTGGTTAGCACTGCTGCCTCACAGCGCCAGGGACCTGGGTTCAATTCCCGCCTTAGGCGACTGACTGTGTGGAGTTTGCACGATCTCCCCGTGTCTGCGTGGGTTTCCTCCGGGTGCTCCGATTTCCTCCCACAGTCCAAAGATGTGCGGGTCAGGTGAACTGGCCATGCTAAATTGCCCGTAGTGTTAGGTAAAGGGTAAATGTAGGGGTATGGGTGGGTTTCGCTTCGGCGGGTCGGTGTGGACTTGTTGGGCCGAAGGGCCTGTTTCCACACTGTAAGTAATCTAACCTAATCAAACAAATTCAGAAATTGCTGGAAAAAGGACAGGCAGCATCATCTGTGGAGAGAAATCTGAGTTATGTTTCAGGTCCAGTGACCCTTCCTCAGAAAGTTGTATTTTTATGCAGAAGGGAGGGGGCGGGGGGGGGGGGGGGGAGGTGGGTAAGGAGTAAATAATAGATGAGGATAGAGCCCAAAAACAAAGAACAGTTGGACAGACAAAGGAGTGGATAATGATCTGGCTGGGAGCATGAACAGCTACTAATGGAGACAATTACTGGCTAACAATGGGTTGGCTGTAATAGCAGACAACGTGTGGGCCATAAATATGTCACTACGTATGTCCAATAAGTTCTCTTTTCTATCGAATAAAAAGCAGTGTTCAATTACGTAAAGAAAGATTTTTGAAGTTATAAGAAAGTGGATTCAAAAAGGACAGGCAGAACTTAAACTCCTCAACACAAGGTCGAGATCAAGAAACTGAGCTCGGAATTGAAAGCAAACGTCTTCATCCCAAAAAGTGATGAGAAATTGGAACTCGTTGCCAATAGAAGGGATTCAAGTCAATAGTATAAGTGAGCTTATGGTGAAATTAAGTATTTGAGGTTAAAAAAATAAGCAGTCACAATGATAAATTTATTTACATGAGCAATTAGAGCCTGCATGTTTGTATGCACTGGTTGGGCTGAATAACCTGTTTTTAAGGCATATAGCCGATTTAAACAGCACTTTTATTGTTCTTTTTGTTAATTTTTATAATCAACCAGTTCAGAGAAGTTATAGCACGCCTGGAACGTATGATACCTGAACCTGTTCCCCCTGGGCTACAGATAGAGACATTACCACTGCAGACCCCTTGTACTTGGGTTGGTAATTACTAGACTTAATGATCAACAGCAAATTCAATGACCAATTTATGGTGCAAATCCAGCAAATTCCGAAAACAGGGCACCTTCAGGCCTGACATAGAGTCATAGAGGTCTACAGCACGGAAACAGGCCCTTCGGCCCAACTTGTCCATGCCTCCCAGTTCTCACAATTGGCCCATTGGCCTGGATTCAGCTCATATCCATATCTATCCCATCCATGTACCCGTCTAAGTGTTTCTTAAATGACTAAACTGTACTCACCGCCACCACAACCTCTGGCAGCCTGTTCCACACATTCATCAACCTCTGTGTGAAAAAAAATGCCCTCTGGACTCTTTCGTATCTCTCCCCTCTCACTTTAAACTGATGACCCTGCTGGGGGGGAAAAACTGCTGGTCCTCTACCTTATCTATGCCGCTCATGATTTTATAGGCCTCTATAAGGCCACGCCTCAGTCTCTTACACTCAAAGGAAATTGTCTCAGCCTCTCCTTATAATTCAAACCCTCCAGTCCAGGTAGCACCCTTGCCAATCATTCCTGCACTCTTTCGAGTTTAATAATATCCTTAGGCAACCAGAGCTGCACACAGTACTCCAAGTGTGGCCTCACCAACGTCTTATACAGCTGCAGCAAGAGACATCCAAACTCAGTGCTCTGACTGATAAATGACATGTTCCTTCGGGAGATAACTATAAATTAACCAGCAAGTTCGGGAAATTTGAATACACCACCCGTCTGGCCAGCTAATATGCATACATCATTAACAATGATAACATGTGGCCTGGTCAGCTCCCCAGGACGCTATTTCAAAAAAAGGATCTAATGACTTAGCTCTGTTCTCCTGCCAATAGTTATCTTTCAACATCATTAGAAAAACAGATTAACAAAGTTCTGTGGCAGTTGTTGTGAATGTCTAGTTTATAGTTTGTCTGTTCTTGAATATAAATTGTGGTTTTAGGATTTAAGGTTTGACTGTAAATCATGTGTAGATAAATTCAACTAATGCAATCTTGGAATCTATTACATAAAAGGCTGAGCTACATTGTCTTCAGAAGATAACAGCCAGGAAGGTGAGGTAATTAAAACACTGGGCTTTAAAATTTGCCAGGGCAAAAGTGAGGACTGCAGATGTTGGAAATCAGAGTCTAGATTAGAGTGGTACTGGAAAAGCACAGCAGGTCAGGCAGCATCCGAGGAGCAGGAAAATTGACGTTTTGGAAAAGATGAAGGGCTTTTGCCTGAAACGTCGATTTTCCTGCTCCTCGGATGCTGCCTGACCTGCTGTGCTTTTCCAGCATTACTCTGATCTAGACTTTAAAATTTGCCAGAACATCTAATGAATTGGCAAGCGAAAATGAAAAGGTGATCCATGTTTTTGTTAAATAAGGTCGCAGTCGAAAAGTAGAGCCACTAAACAGCAAGTGGACTTACTTAGCTAAAGATACTGGAAAGCTTGATATTTGCAAGGTACACAGTCCGCAGAGGTGAGCTGACTTCTGGGATCTTTGCAATTCATGGGGTAAGAAATGTCTACAGTGGAAGGCAGTTTCAGGATTTTGACCCAGTGACAATGAAAAAGTCACTGACAAGTCAATGACAACCCAGGATGGTGCGCAATTTGGAGGGGAAATTTAGGGTGTAGGTTTGCTCGCTGAGCTGTAGGTTTGATATCCAGACGTTTCATTACCTAGCTAGGTAACATCATCAGTGGCGACCTCCAAGTGAAGCGAAGCTGTTGTCTCCTGCTTTCTATTTATATCTTTCTCCTGGATGGGGTTCCTGGGGTTTGTGGTGATGTCATTTCCTGTTCGTTTTCTGAGGGTTGATAGATGGCATCTAGATCTATGTGTTTGTTTATGGCTTTGTGGTTGGAGTGCCAGGCCTCTAGGAATTCTCTGGCATGTCTTTGCTTAGCCTGTCCCAGGATAGATGTGTTGTTCCAGTCGAAATCATCCATCCATCCCGAGTTTTAGACATTTCAGCTCTGGGAAACCGTCAACCCTTTCTGTTCACCTCATGATTTTATAGACTTCTGTCAAGTCTCTCCTCAGTCTATACTGCTCCAGAGGAAACAACCTGAGATTTCTAGCCCCTCCTAAGAACTTATACCCTCTAATCCAGGCAGCATCCTGGTAAACCACTTCTGCACCCTCTCCAAAGCCTCTATGCACCACCTATAATGTGACAACCAGAACTGTACGCAATACTCTCAGTGTGTCCTAACCAAAGTTTTATAAAGCTGCAGTATGACATCCTGACTGTTGTACTCAATGCCCTGCCCAATAAAGGACCTTTACTTGGCACTGATTTTAAATTAGTATTTAGAAAGAGAAAATCGATAGTGTTCAAGAGTGAATGTCTTTGCTACACTGTCAACTGTAAAATGTAGCCCACAATTATCAGGCTCTTACTGCTATCTGTGGCAGTTAATTGTCTGTCCATTAATCGCTTTGTTTCTCACCTTGGTAGAGTCACTATATTTCTGAAGTAGTTCATGGGTTGGAATATATTTTGAATGTCCTGAGGTCATTACAAGGAAGTCTAGGATAGCGAATTGTTCTTTCTTACTCAACTCTCCGTTCTGAGATGTCTCTTGAATAGGACTGCAGTTTGTTTGGAATGACAACAGAATAAACTAGGCTTGGAGCTCAACTCCACTGACGTGGCGAGACGGCATGGGTGGGGGTGGTTTGGGAACCAAAGGGCACAGAGGATCCCAGAAAGGCCATGAAAATAGTGCTCACAATCAAAGCGGTAAGTGATCGATATGAGAGATGGTTATCGTCTGTTTGAAATTGGAGAGGCTGTTATATGACGTACCCTCACCACAGTTTACCTTGGTGAAAGATACATCTTCTGGATTTTCTGCCACCATCGTCTTTCTGAGGCTACTGAGTCTAGTCCAGGAGAGGGCAACCACTTGGTGGTTTAACAAGAAGGGACGCTTGACTTCAACCTGAAGTAATTTATTGCATGATAGCAATTGGTTGCAAGTTTTGTTGGATTGATAGATCTTGTTCTGAACATTATGGAAGAAACCTCGATGTATGACCTTACCCCTTTGAGACCCAAAGCCATTAGCCTGCTTGAGTCCATTTGATATCATCTTTTTGGGGGTAGTGTAAGCATCAGCATTAAATCTTTAACACTTCCATATAACATGGAGAAAGCATATGGAAGGTCAGTGTGGCCTTGATGGGCCGAATGGCCTGCTTCCCACTGTAAGGATTCTCTCTTTGTATGATCTCTGTCACCCGTACTGGTGGCTCAACCTTGGAAGGAAAGGAAATTAACTATTTTGCCTTGAACTTGCATATTCTCAGCAGTTGCATTGTACTTCTGATTGGAGAGTCAACTGCAAACCCAAGTGGTACAATTGCTCATGATTCATGTTTCCTTGGCAGAAAGTGAGGATGGCAGACGCTGGAGATCAGAACCAAGAGTGTGGCTCTGATGAAGAGCTTATGCTTGAACTGTTGACTCTCCTGCTCCTCGGCTGCTGCCTGACCGGCTGTGCTTTTCCAGCACCACACTTTTTGATTCATGTTTCCTTGCAAGCTTTACTGATTGTTGATATCTGAACTCTCCTCAGTATTAATGAGTGGCAAACATTTCTGCCAACCCAATATAGCCATAAATTTCCATCCTCTTCTCATGATGTGGAGGTGCAGAATCCCAGTGTGTGATTTTTAACAGTCTGAAATAATTCGGTTATGCCAGATCGCAGTGCATTCTGATCTCTGTTTGGGTTCCATCATTAAATTATTTACCAGTCATCCTTTGGCACAATGTTTATTGTCCAAAATTTATTTTATCTGTTCATCCATGATTGATTATTCCTTTAACTACTGAAACAAGACTAGCTCTTGCCCAACCAACTCTTTCGTGACTTTATTTAGCTTACCTCCTATCCTTTGAAGAAGTTTGAGGTCCAGACATGCATTCCAGCTGCAGAGTGAAAACTCTGGATGGTAAAGTCTGTATGGGTTCTCCACTACCTGACTGCTCTTGTGTTGTAGAGTTGCCTGTTGAAGAACTTTATTCTTAAATGGTAGACTATCTGGATAATATAATTATGCTATTGTTGGCTGTAAACAGTGTTTCTTCAATCGTTCTATGTCCTATGTTTTTATTCATTCTCAGTGATTGTAATATCAATGAAACTAATATGTTTACTTGCTGATTTATACTAACTAAGGAGAGTGGCACAGTGGTGAGCACTGCTGCCTCACAGTGCCAGGGACCTGGGTTTGATTCCACCCTGGGGCAACTGTCTGTATGGGCTTTACATATTGTCACTGATAATAGACTGACACTTGCTCCTTTAATAGTTGTGTTTTACTCACCATGGGAATACCTTCCTCCAAAGTTAAACCTTTTCACAATAATTGTCAAAAGCTTGCATAACTAGATCAAAAGTATTTGCTGCTAATATTATGCCTTGGGAAGTTATAATATGGTCCCATTTGAATACAAAGGCATCTTTCCTTGTTCACCTTCTGATTTAGTACCTAATTGGGTGAAATTCTACATTTCCAGAATAGTTCTCTCCAGGATGTTTATCTCTGGTTTATTTGACCCGCATTCAATCTTTCTGGTAATATTATTTATTTTACAGTGCATTGTGAGGGTGATTATTTATTTACCTTGTTTTAAAAGCGTTTTTTTTAACAGTGTCGAAATGCTGCCATTGTGTACTCCGACACAGGAGAGATTGTTTGTGCTTTTGTGGTCAAGGTGGAGGATTCTGTCACCGTGCAGCTAAAATGGAGGATTCTCACTCTCTGTGGAGGCTTCTTGCTTATATGTGGCTTTTTTTTTCAGTTGTCTTAAGGGCTTTACTAAATTTACCCTGCTCCTCATAACTCAATAAGACAAACCTAATTCTTTGAACCAACTTCCCTTTGCTGTGTGCAGAGCTGTTAATTATTCCCGTTACTTTGTGGTTTGCACCTAGATTTGTCGCACTGTCTACAGTTTAATATATTCTTCCCACCTTCATCACAGTTTTGCGTAATGAATCTTTCACTTTTGCTGCATCCTCAATCGTCTCCTTGATTTTCTTCTTCCATTAGATCTTCTCAGCTTCTAAATTGCCCCTTTACCATTTTAATTCTGGCCTCATATCGCTCCAGGATCTGTAGTCTCATTTTAAATTGCCTTTCTGGCCTCCGATTTTCTTTGATTGTTACCGTGCCTTGTCAAGCCAGCGGCAACCTTCAATCTGACCTCTGTAGGTACGTCGCTTTATTCAAGCTTTCCTGTCTGTAACCGTGGATTTTACAAAGCTCTTCATCACCAGCGAGTTCAGCATTATTCGCAGACTGAATGGATATCAGAGGGTCCTTGATTAAGGTCCACACCTCAAGGTTCCTTACATCTCTTACCTTGTATCAAATGCTCTTGAGTGATCTCCAAGATATAATCTTGCCACAGTGCTCTTTCCTGTCACGATCTTGAAGGTTCAACTCTTTCTGTTGTTAACTGTCCGCTCCACATGTGTCTTCAGTCGTCCACTGTTTGATGTGATTGTAAGACAAAATGTCACCCCATGTTGCATGAAGGATCCTCACCACAGCTCAACATAGTGTAAATGTAAAGACCACACCTTTCCTTTCCTTTAAGTTGAGACTGTGGAGCAAAAGGATGCTGCTTTAAACTAAGAAGACTGTGAGACAAGATTACTGCAGTTCTAAAAACCGTCTAAGAACCTGCAGTTCTAAAAATCATTAATTGAATCAATTACTGTCATGTGTATTTAATATAAAATACAGTGAAAAATTTAAACTGTTGACATGCATTGACACCATTTTGAGAAAAAATTAAAAAGAACCGAAAGAGAGTCCGGTTTTTCACAGCCATCGATAACCACTGCCAGATCCCTGCTCCAGGATTAACCACTCACTGCCAGATCCCCGCTCCAGGATTCACCAGTCACTGCCAGATACCCGCTCCAAGATTCACCAATCACTGCCAGATCCCTGCTCCAGGCTTCACCAGTCACTGCCAGATCCCTGCTCCAGGATTCACCACTCACTGCCAGACTGTCACCAGAGTCCTCTCCTGGCTTGCCAGCCAACTGACCCTGGAGCCAATCTGCTTATGCTAAAGCTGCCTCTGATATTGCCACCGCTCTGGACCCTGTCAAAGCAGCCTTCCTACCACCCGAGCTCTCCTCCGAAGCAAAAACATAAAAGATTTCAGCTGTTAAAATTACTAATTTATTGGAGCACTTTGAATGCAATTCTCAATGTTAACCTTTTCCTGGGACAGTGGGAGTGAAAGCAAATAGGATGGAGACAAGCGCTTGACAACATTGTTTCTAATGGCTCCTGACTGGGTAGCCATGGTTTAGGTGTGACCAATGTAGCAGAAGCCTCCATTATGCAAAGTAAAAGCATCAAAATTCTGTGTGTGTGTGTGTGTGTGTGTGTGTGTGTGTGTCTATGTGTGTTATGTGTCTGTGTGTGTCTCTGTGTGCGTGTCTATGTGTGTGTGTCTGTGTGTGTCTGTCTTTGTGTGTGTGTGTCTATGTGTGTGTCTGTGTTTGTGTCCGTGTGTCCATGTGTGTGTGTCTGTGTGTGTGTGTGTGTATGTGAGTGTGTGTGTGTCTCTGTGTATGTGTGTGTGCCTGTATATGTGTGTCTGTGTTGTGTGTGTGCCTGTGTGTGTGTGTGCCTGTGTGTTTATGTTTGTGTGTGTGTGTGTGTCTATGTGTGTGTGTGTCTGTGTGTCTATGTATCTGTGTGTCTGTGTGTGTATCTGTGTTTGTGTGTGTGTCGATGTGTGTGTGTGTTTGTGTCTGTGTGTGTGT
The DNA here is from genome assembly GCF_020745735.1 of Hemiscyllium ocellatum. NCBI lineage: Eukaryota > Metazoa > Chordata > Chondrichthyes > Orectolobiformes > Hemiscylliidae > Hemiscyllium > Hemiscyllium ocellatum. Next base: position 15,894,405 of record NC_083403.1, read on the forward strand.
GCCTGTGTGTGTGTGTGCCTGTGTGTGTGTGTGTCTATGTGTGTGTGTCTATATGTGTGTCTGTGAGTGTCTGTGTGTGTGTGTGTCTGTGTCTATGTATGTGTGTGTATGTGTGTGTGTGTGTGTGTGTCTCTCTCTCTCTCTCTCTCTCCTGTGTAGAGGTACCAGAAAGCCTTCAGTTAGCAGCTAGCCAGCTTCCTCTTTTCATTCTTTGAAAATCCTCTGTTGAAATAGGAATGAAACACCTTCAGAGACATTAGAAAAGATGAATTCTCAGCCAGTGAAGACCCATGTGCAAATAACCTTGTGTCAATCTTGAAAATAATTGAAAAAAATATGAAAGAAAACAGCATTTTGATTCCTGCTGTCAAGACTACCGCTATCGATCAGTATTTCCCTGTTTTTTTTCCCACTTTTAATATTCCATGTCTTGTCCGTCTTTGAATAATCTGTCAGTTTGTGAAGAGAGGGATTTTTTAAACTGTTTAAGTTAAGGAGGATGTGGAGGTGACGGTGTTGGATTGGAGTGGACAAGGTCAAAAGGTACACGACACAAGGTTATAGTCCAACAGGTTTATTTGAAGTGGGCCATTCAGCCCATTAAGTCCAAACTGCCCTTCCAAAGAGCATCCCATCCTATCCCTGTAACCCTACATATCCCATGGCTAATCTACCTAACCTGCACATCTTTGGACAGTGGGAGGAAACCGGAACATCCAGAGGAATCCCAATGGGGAGAATGTACAAACGCCACACGGAGTGACCTGAGACCTGTGACCTGGGTCCCTAGTGCTGTGAGGAGGCCCAAGTGCACAATAACATTTCTGAACTGACTAATTAAAAAATATCTAACTGGCGTTATCTGCCTAAGCTTCAAAACTCTGAGGAGATGTTGGCTTAATTGTATTATTGCTGGACTGTTCATCCAGAAACTCAGGTAATGTTCTCCGAAGCAGGTTTGAATCCTGCCACAGCAGATGGTGAAGTTTGAATTCAATAACATATCTATAACTAAGGATAGAAATGACCATGAATCCATCTGGCTCATTCATGTCCTTTAGGGAAGGAATCTAATCCTTACCAGCTCTGGCCTACATGTGACTCCTGACCCACAGCAATGTGGTTGACTCTTCACTACCCTCTGGGCAGTTAGAAATGGTTAATAAATGAGCGACACCCTCATCCCATGAATGAATAAAAAAAACAAAGGTGGAAATAATTGAAAGACTAGAGTCATAGAGTCATAGAGATGTAGCATGGAAACAGACCTTTCGGTCCAACCCGTCCATGTCGACCAGATATCCCAAACCAATCTAGTCCCACCTGTCAGCACCTGGCCCATATCCCTCCAAACCCTTCCTATTCATATACCTATCCAACTGCCTCTTAAATGTTGCAATTGTACTAGCCTCCACCACATCCTCTGGCAGCTCATTCCATACACATACCACCCTCTGTGTGAAAAAGTTGCCCCTTAGGTCTTTTTTATATCATCGCCTCTCACCCTAAACCTATGTCCTCTATTTCTGGACTCGCTGACCCCAGGGAAAAGACTTTGTCTAATTATCCTCTTCATGCCCCATTTTGGTTTAATGGTGATATAATTAATACCACACATTATAAATAGTGAAACTTTGGCAACAGATCGTTTTTGCAGTTTGAGAAAAGAATGAAGAAGCTAGAGTGACAGTGCGTGTAAAGGTGGCGAGGAAAAGACAGAAAAAAAAATGACAAAAAGATAGGAAGCCAGGACTTGAACAGTAAAGGGAAAGGGAGGAGAGATGAGAGAGAGAGTGAAAAAAAACCTAGAAAGATGGAATTAAAAAATGAGACCTCAGAAGCCAAAGGGGAACCAGATGAGAAACCTCTGATCATTATCTAAAGTCAAAGATACAAACAGTAAAGCACAGGAACAGGCCCTTCAGCCCACTGAGACTGTGCTTACCCATGATGTCTTTGTAAAGCAAAATCTATTGTCTCTATATGGTCCATTTCCTGCTATTCCCGACCTATTCACATCTCTGTCCAGACACCTTTTAAATGTTGTTACTGTATCCATCTCCACTACCTCCTCTAACAGTGCATTTAAAAAAAAAATTGCCTCTCACATTTCCTTTAAACTTATCCCCTTTTACATTAATCTCATGCCCCCTGCTAATTGACCTTTCTACCTTGGGACAAAGACTCCGACTATCCATTTTCTCCATGCCTTTCATCATTTTTTTAAACTTCGATCAGGTTGACTCTCATCCTTCAATATCCAAGGGCAATGAAACCACATCTGTCCAATCTCTCCCCATCGGTAATATCCTCCAAACCAGACAACATCCTTGTCACTTTTTTTCTGTGTCCACTCTAAATGGTGTGGCAACCAGAACTGTGCAAAATATTCCACATGTGACCCAACTAGAGCTCTATACAGCAACAGAATGACTTCCCAATACTCTATAGCCTGACCAATGAAGGCATACGTGCTACATGCGTTCTTGACCACCTTATCCACCTGTGTTGTCACTTTCAGGGAACTGTGAGCCTGTACACTTAGTAAGGAAATGTTCAGGTTTGAACAGGCAAAATGTGAGTTGTAGGATGTGGAAACACTGGCCATGTGACATGACTGAATTGGCCGAAGGCGATTTGGACATTATCCGTGCAAAGCGAGTTGAATGATAAAGCATGGGAAATGTATGCTTCTCTGTCAGAGGAGCTTTAGGGACAGGATAAAATGAAAAGCTACACTGGGTGCATATGAGTTAGTTCCCGAAGCAAACATTTCATAAGTTAAAGAAACAGCCTGGGCAAAACTATGTTGACTATGAAAGAATGAAGCGATGTGATTTTGACAAGCTTGAGGAGTTGAAACCAAATATGAATTCCTTAGAATGAAGTCATTCTCTTGGATGGATTTGCAACCTCACGCCCTTTAGTCATCAGAAAGTGAGGATTGCAGCTGCTGGAGAAAAGTGTGGCGCTGGAAAAGCACAGCAGGTCAGGGAGCATCCGAGGCCTTGTGGAGGGAGGAGGAGAGGCTCTTCAAGGTGGGCATCCTTGGAAGAGGCTTCACAGTAAGGTGACGGCGACCAGCAGAAAGTGAGGACTTCAGATGTTGGAGAAAGGTGTGGCTCTATCCCTTACTCTCAATTCCTCCACTCCACAGTATCTCATTCCAGGAGGACAATTCCACTCCAGAACATCCCAGACACCCTCTTACTTCAAGGACCACAATTTCCCCTCCCATGTGGTCAACAATGCCTTCCAGCACATCTTCTCCTCTTCCTGAACCTCCGCCCTTGTACCCCGCTCCTCCAATCATAGCAAGGCTATAACCTCCCTGGTCCTCACCTTCTACCCCACCAACCTTTGTAGACATTTTATCATCCTCTGCCAATTCCAGTGAGACTTACCACCACATTTCCCTCCCCACCCCTTTCAGTATTCCGCAGGAACCATTCCCTCCGTGACTCCCTTGTTAGGTCCACGTTCCCCTCCAACCCACCCTCCATTCCCAGCACCTTCCCTTGCCACTGCAAGGGTGTAAAACCTATGCCCATACCTCCCCCTCACTTCCATCCAAGGCCCCAAAGGGTCCTTCCACATCTGGCAAGGATTTTCCTGCACCTCCAAACACCTTGTCAACTGTGTCCGTTGCTCTCGATGTGGTCTCCTCTACATTGACGACACAGGACAACAACCCGTGGAACATTTCAGAGAACATTTCTGTGACACACGCACCAAACAACCCCTCCGCCCCGTGGCCAACCACTTCAACTCCCCCTCCCCCTCTGCCAAGGACATGGAAGTTCTGGGTCTCCTCCACCACCACATCAAAGCCACCAGATGCCTCGAGGAAGAACGCTCCCTCTTCTGCCTCGGGACCCTCCAAACACACAGCATCAATGTTGATTTCACCAGTTTCCTCAGCTCCCCTCGTCCACCTCATCCCAGATCCAACCTTCCAACTTGGCACTGTTCTCTTGAACTGTCCTACCTGTCCATCTTCCTTCCTACCTATCTGCTCCACCCTCCCCTCCGACCTATCACCTTTACCCCCCACCTTCATCTACCTATCACAATCCCAGCTACCTTCTCTTCAGGTCCACCCACCTCCCCTCCTATTTATCTCTCAGCCCCCTTCTCCACCACCACGACCATCCCCCCCCCCACTTCCCCTCCTCCCCCCACCCCCACGTACCTGATGAAGGGCTTATCCCCGAAATGATGATTCTGCTGCTCCTCGGATGCTGCCTGACCTGCTGTGCTTTTCCAGCATCGCACTTTTTGACTTTAGTAATCAGAACCCACGTTGAAGACCAATGGGTTGCAATTGCTACAGCATCAGGAGTGGTGGCTAACGATTAGAAACTGATCCACAGAATGAAACTTTTTTTTTTCACTCATGTATACAAATTTGAATCGGGTGGAAATGGGAGTAGAAAAGGGAAGCAAGGGACTTGGATAGAGAATGCACAGATGAGGATACTCCTCACAAAGTCATATAGCACAGAAACAGACCCTTTGGTCCATCCAGTCCATGCTGAATATAATCCCAAACATGGCCCAGATTTCAGCACTCAACAAGAATTATTATTTATTACTTACAAGAAGTTAGATAAAACTACAAGTACACAGGTACAGTTCCTTGGTGTTTTATGGTCTTTCTCTGAAAGCTGCCACTGGCTTTCTAAGAGACACAGTGTTGATGGTTCCCCTCGCTATCGACATGTGACTTGGCTAGTTAAAACTGAAACTTACCTTTTAAAAACCCTGCTCACATAGACAGACAATCGAAAACAGCCATTGTGTTTTATAACTGGAGGCACTGAGATGCTCCTTTTGGCTCACTGGGATGTTCTGTTCTTCAAACTCCTTTCCCCAGGCTCTTCACTTTTTTCACAAGAGCCACACAAAGATGGGTATAAGACCTACAAAGTTTCTGAGCTGCTTGGTAATAGCAACCACATGAATCTCTCTCTTCACGTGGGTTTACAGCAGAGAGATTCACGCACACACAATCTTTCCTTTCGACAGTCCAAAGGCTTTTTTCAGTTTTGTTTAAACTACAAGCTGTTCATCTGCTTCGGAACCAGTGAGAGATTTGTCGTTAGGTTGATGACCTTTGGCGTAAATCAAATAACTATTTGTTAGCGGGCAAATCTCGCCTCTGATTACACTGCCCAATGCTGTACCAATTGCAAATATCTTCCTGCATTACTAGAATGAAGCAGCAGTGTAAACTCAACACACAATGAGTGTCAGTAACTTGTTTTTAAAACTGAAGCAATTCCTTCTATTGTCATTGGTTTACAAAGTCCTTTTTTTTACAATTTCAGTTAATAAGACAGAAAATAAACTGATAAGGTATTTGGCAGAATTATTTTCATGCCCAGCCTCACTCATTTACTTGGGGGATTAATTGCTTAGTCATTTCAGGATGTTTTTTTGCTAAATGTAAATTCCTGTAACTGTCATCTCAAAAACCTACTCAAACCACATGATGTGTCAGAATATTTCCTCTTGGATCAGAAGTCTGGTATGTTCTTATTAATTTCTTTTAAAAATCTATTTATTTTTCTAAAAATGTATTGAGACTGATCTCAACTACTTGGAAAATACAGGCCACAGCCTGACTCAGGTAGTGTTCCTTTCAGCATGGGGCTCAAGCTGATCTAAAGGGGGAGGTGGGACTACTGGCTCTATCAAACCAGCACTCGGATTATTTAGTACCAAGTTGAGATTGTTGTTCCTCATGACTGGACTGAGCTAACCATGTGGCTGGATGAGTTAGCCTCAGGGCCATCAAGGTTGGAAGGCGGCTAAGTGACATTAATTGAGAGACCCAGGTAATGTCCTGAGGAACCTGGGTTCAAATCCTGCCATGATGGAATTTTGATTCAATAAAGTATCTGGAATGAAGGGTCTAATTATGTCAGGATTGTCAGGAATACCCATATGGCCCTTCAGGAAAGGAAACTGTCATCATTACCTGGTCTGGCCTACATGTGACTCCAGACCCATAGCAATGTGGTTGATTCCGAACTGCCCTCTGGGCAATTAGGGATGGGCAATAAATGCTGGCCTAGCTAATGATGCTCTCATCCCGTGAATGAATAAAGAAAATCAAAAACTAATCATGGATTACCTCATTAATTGGCGATCCCTACTAGCAAGTGTGTGTGTGTGTGTGTTCATAGGAACAGGAGGAGGCCATTCAGCCCCCTCACGTCTGTTATGCCTGATCTGTAGTTTAACTCCATACACATGCCCCTGGCCTAAATTCTTTATACCGTTGCTTAGCAAAAGTTTATCGATCCCAGGTTTATTTTCTGAGGATCCAGCATCCATTGATATTTGTGGAAGAGAGTTCTAAACATCTGTGTGCAGAAGTGTTTATTAACATGATCTGGCCCTAATTTTCAGTTCCCTAGTTTAGATTAGATTCCCTACTGTGTGGAAACAGTAACCCACCCAGATTCATTCCCCTACATTTAGCCCTGACTGTGGGAAGAAACCTACATAGACACAGGGAGAATGTGCAAACTCCACACACACATGGCCCAAGGCAGGAATCAAACCTGGGTCCCTACTGCTGTGAGGCAGCAATGCTAACCACTGAGCCACTATACCACCCCAGTTCTAGAATCCCAATCAGTAGCTTATCTTTATCTAACCTGTGTTTTCCTGTTAACATCTTGAAGACTTCAATTGGCTCATCCCTTAACCTTCAAAATTCTAGTGAAAACAGTGAAGTGAGAATAAGTATGGATGATATGTGATTCCATCAAAGTAATGTCAATGCCAGAGACGAGAGAGTGAGTTAACAGGAATAAAATTAATTTTATTAATTAATTAATACATTGCAGAGTGTGTCCGTAGCTGGTAAAATATAAATAAGAATGGGAAAAAAAAATAGAAGGTCACAAACCCCTCAGAAAGTAAATAGGGTGGAGGAACAGTGAGATATTTGGGTGTTTAGATCCCCAAAAGTAGTGAAACAAAAAAAAGTATGGGTGCTGAAAATCCAAAACAAAAGCAGAAACTCAGCAAGTCTGACAGCATCCATGGAGAGAAATCAGAGTTCATGTTTCGGGTCCAGCAACCCTTGTGTGGAGTTTGCACGTTCTCCCCGTGTCTGCGTGGGTTTCCTCCGGGTGCTCCGGTTTCCTCCCACAGTCCAAAGATGTGCGGGTCAGGTGAATTGGCCGTGCTAAATTGCCCGTAGTGTTAGGTAAGGGGTAAATGTAGGGGAATGGGTCTGGGTCGGTGTGGACTTGTTGGGCCGAAGGGCCTGTTTCCACACTGTAAGTAATCTAATCTAATCTTCAGAATTGTAATTTTGATTTCTCTCCACAAATGCTGCCAGACCTGTTGAGTTTTTCAGCAGTTCCTATTTCGTTACTAAAAGTAGCAACACAGACTAGTGTTCTGCATTCAAAGTGCTGGTGTCACTGGCTAGGTCAGCATTTATTGCCCACAGGTGAGTGAAGACTCAACTACACTGCTGTGGGTCTGGAGTCACGTGGAGGCCAGACCAGGTAAGGATGGCAGTTTCTTTCTCTGAAGGACATTAGTGACCCAGATGGGTTTTCCCCAGTTGACAATGGATTTATTAGATTCTTAATTCCAGATTGTTACTGAATTCACATTCCACTGTCTGTTGTGGTAGGATTCAAACTCAGGTCTCCAGAACATTACCTGGGTCTCTGGATTGACAGGAGAAAGTGAGGAAAGTGCAGATGCTGGAGAGGAGAGTTGAAAAGTGTGGTGCTGGAAAAGCACAGCAGGTCAGGCAACATCTGAGGCACAGGAGAGTCGATGTTTCAGGCATTCCCGGTGAAGGGCTTATGCCCGAAATGTCAACTCTCCTGCTCCTCAGATGCTGCCTGACCTGCTGTGCTTTTCCAGCACCACGCTTTTCATCTCTGGATTAACAGTCCAGTGACAGTACCATTAGGTCGTTGTCTTCCCAGTACTTAAAGGGCAGTTAAGGATAAGCCATAAACACAGCTCTTGTCAGCACCACTTCCATCCTGAGAAAGAATAAAGGGATCAAAGCTTCCTCCACCTGGACCAATCAGAGGCTTGGGCTCATTCCACTTTCCTCATGAACGGAATGTCAGGGAAAAGTTGGGATTGCTCTCCTTCTGGACAAAGCCCTTTGTCGGAGGGATTTGAGCGAGCTGTTCAAAATTGTGAAGAATTGCTGCAGAATATGGTGCGAGCTACTTTTTCCAGTTTCAGACGTGGTTCACCCCAGTGGGGCCCAGTTCTGTCATCATGGAGAACCAAAACAAAGGTGACGCGACATTCCTTTTTAGAATTTGTAATTTGCTGACAGGTTGATGGAAACCGATTCTAAAGTATCCAACATAGGGGATTTTTCTTTGACTTCTTTCCCCCATCAATATTAGATTATTAACCATAAGGTCCTTCTACGTCCATTTGGCCCATCGAGTCTTTGCTCATTCTTTCCAACAATCCTGTCATTGCTGCTCCCCACTCTATCCTGGTGGTCCTGCAAAGACCCAGGCCATTTCCTGTTGAAATCACTGATCGTTTCCCATTGCACCACCTTCATAGGTGTTCCGGTTCAGAGGTAGGGACACTACCACTGCACCACAAGAGCCATCTCGCTCTTTCAAGCAATGTTAGAGGATTACAGTAACCTGGGATGGAAACCATTGAGATAATTAGGTAAACACTTAAAAGAGATAATCATTCAGAGACACAGAGAAAGAGTGGCATCAACTGGAATGCTCTTTGAACGAGCCAGCACAGATTTCAGGGGCAGAATGGCCTTTTCTGCTCTGTGCTTATTGGCGATTCTAGCTACATCTTCTGAGAATGTGGTGGGAAAACACAGTTGCTTGACAGAGTTAGTGCCAATCCACGCCAAAAAAAAAGATGCCAATGTATGTCCAGCAGGGTAAATACTGATTTGGGAAAAATAATGTTTTATTTCTGTTTTGAGGCCATTCAAAAGTACAAGGGACCAAGGCCCATCAAGTAGAAAATCTGGGATAGGGTGGAGCACCAGATCAATCAACTAAATGGAGATGAGTTTGAGGAAGGGATTGCAAAGTTTGGATCATAGAGGGAGATGCTGGAGGGGGAGATAGATGCAGAAATGGGAATGATATGAAGCCTTTCAGAATTTCTGAGGGAAAGCAACACATTATTGGGATTGTGTCCCTCAGCAGGGAAAATAAAGAGGTAACACTGCCATCTTGGGACATATCGAAACTGCTTTACCATTAAATTACATTGCGGTGGGCGAAAGGTATGTGAGACATGACATGAGGCAATTAAAAGTTCAGACATCAATAGCACTGCTTCATTTAACACAGATAACAAGGAGATTGCAATCTTTACTGGCGGCTCCTACTGGTGTCTTGTGACAGCTGACAGCAGACTGGCAGAGGCTGGCGTCACTAGCTCAATGATAGACGATGCAATCAACGTGTAGTTTCTGTGGCCTTTGTGTGTCTCCATTCTCACACCCATTAACACAAAACCTCACACGGGTTAGGCAGTCACATCGCAATAACGTAAAGGTTGCGTAACTGCTTCTGATTTCACCAGAGCACAAGTGAGGATGATTAGAGTACGAGGAGGTGAAGTCAGGTCCTGCTAAAAGGGATTGTATTGTGAAGGAGATTGGAGTAAACTAACTCTGACATTGTCACTGTATCTGCTACAATCTAAAAACATAGGAAATGGCTGAACCGACACTAATCAGCTGGAGATAACTATGGACCCTCTCAGACCGAACTCTTACCTGTAACAAAATAGTGAGCTGACCAAAACTATATGTTAAAAAATAGGATTAAGAGTGTAGAGAATCACTCAGTTCCATTAATAAAGCCATATAGTAACTCACTAATCTCCTGTTCACTGCTGTTCAGTTTGGGTTCTAGTAGGACCACTCCAGATACCATCAAAGCCTTAATCCTGATAAGAAGGCAAGAGGACATGGAAAAGACAGGGGATTAGATTACTTACAGTGTGGAAACAGGCCCTTCGGCCCAACAAGTCCACACCAACCCACCCATACATTTATCCCTTACCTAACACTACGGGCAATTTAGCATGGCCAATTCACCTGACCTGCACATCTTTGGACTGTGGGAGGAAACCGGAGCAAACCCACGCCAACACGGGGAGAATGTGCAAACTCCACACAGTCTGTCGCCTGAGTTGGGAATTGAACCCGAGTACTCAGGTGCTGTGAGGCAGCAGGGCTAACCACCGTGCCACCCAGTTGGGTGTTTTACAGCATTTGATGGAGAGCCCTGGTTGTGCACTGGAGGTGGGGCAGTCAAAAGAAAAACCCTTCAGTACTGAGGTACAAAGATGTTTGTCCAGGTTAGTTCTTGCTGTAGGTGTTGCTTTGGAAAATGTCCTGGGCTGACCAGCTTTATCATCAACCTCTTTCCATTCAGTCAGGAACATTCACTAATATTTATTTACTCTCAGTATGTGCAGGTGTGCTGAGCAAGGCTGGCATTTCCAACCTGTCCTTGAGAAGTTGGTAAAGTTGAGCCTATTTATTTTGATCAATGGAACTAGACGCACTTCAGAGGGGCAGCTCAGGGTGTGCAGGTTAGTGTCGGGCCTGTTGTGGACTACATTGATAAGGATTCTGAGGAAGGGTCACATCACCTGAAACATTAACTCTGCTTTCTGCCCACAGATGCTGCTAGATCTGCTGAGCTTTTCCAGCAATGTCTATTTTTTGTTTCTGATTAACAGCAATCTGCAGTTCTTTCAGGTTTTTACATTTGTCTGACAGTTTCCTGGTGGTCCCTAGCTATACCAGTATTTCTGTGTTTGTTCAAGGGAAGGCTCAACACTGGGGTAACTAAGAAGAAACAATAAACGCAGACATATCTGTGTAGGCGTTATATTAGGAAGAAATCTTAAAGGGAAGAACAGCAGAAAAAGCTGTCCAAAGGTGTGCCAGGGGGACAGAAACGTGTCAGAGAATGCAGAGCTGGGAATAGCCAACGAAACCTCATGGTTTATGCAGCAAGAGAAACCGACCATTCAGCCCCTGAAAAACCACCCAGTGAATCAACACTAATCTGTATCCTCATTCCATGGATTCACCTCAGTTCCATTCCCCCTAAATACCCAGCCTTAACAAAACTCTCCACCCCACCCCTCACATTATGTCCCACCACCCACTCCCCACCCAGTCCCCTCCACGTTCCCAGCCTCAACTGGTGTTTTACATTCTGCCCCTTGAGATAGAGTTAGTGAGCATTCGGAAAAGGCTGCTGAAAGCTAGCTGGAGCAGATTTTTTTTAGGTGAAAGCGGGTCTGGGGCATTTTGTGGAAGTTATCAAAGAGAACTGCGGGAGGCATAGAGCATGTGACTCTTCAGGCGGGTTGGATATGGACCTGGTCTCTTGTGCACCCACAGTATCAATTGCTTCACCATTTGCTGTCATTCTGTTGGTCGCCCGGGATCGAAAACTCTGGATTTCTCTTGATAAACCTCTCTTTCCTCTTTTATAACATTCAGGGCGTCTTAGTGCTGCCTCACAGCACTAGGGGCCCAGGTTCGATTCCAGCCTCGGGCACCAGTCTGTGTGGAGTTTGCACGTTCTCCCCATGTCTGCGTGGGTTTGCTCCGGTTTACCCCCACAGTCCAAAGATGTCCAGGTTAGGGTGAATCGGTCATACTAAAATTGCCCATAGTGTTCAGGGATGTGTAGGTTAGGTATATTAGCTAGGGTAAATGTAGGGTGGATTACTCTTCGAAGGGGTCAGTGTGGACTTGTTGGGCTGAAAGGCCTGTTTCCACACTGTAGGGATTCTATGATTCTAAAACCTTCCTCTTCAGTCAAGCTTTAGGTCAGCCATCTTGATACATTCACCAGTGACTCCACCAAATTCAGTTCAGCAATAACTCCTGTGAAGTACTTTGGGATGTTCACAGCATTGATTGTGTAGAACAATGATATGAATTTATAAACACTGAGACCTGGTGAGAAAATTTGAGATGTAAATGGTGTAAATATCACTGAATCCCTCACTATCGATATCCCAGAGGTTACTATTTGACCAGAAACTGAACTGGTCAAGCCATAGAAATACGGAGTCTCCAAGAGCAGGTCAGAGTTTAGGATCAGTGCTGTGAGTAAATTCTTTTGAGACTGGAAGTTCATGCTGAGGTCAGACCGGATCGCAAAAAGCCCGCCACTTCTATCCGCCGAGAGATCACCACGGTGAGTCGGGAGATCGCCACAGCGAGCCAAGAGATCGCCACGGTAAGCCGAGAGATCGCCACGGTAAGCCGAGAGATCGCCACAGCGAGCCAAGAGATCGCCACAGCGAGCCGAGAGATCACCACGGTGAGTCGGGAGATCACCACGGTGAGTCGGGAGATCGCCTCGGTGAGTCGAGAATTCGCCACAGTGAGTCGAGAGATCATCACAGTGAGCTGAGAGATCGCCATGGTAAACGAGAGATTGCCACGCCAGGTCCGCGCTGAATCCAAGAGTCCGACTATACACTGAGGCCGGGAGTCTGAGTCCACACTGAGGACGGGTGTCTGAATCCCACACTGAGGCTGGGAGTCTGAGACCCACATTAAGGCCGGGAGTCTGAGTCCACACTGAGGACAGGTGTCTGAGTCCCACACTGAGGCTGGGAGTCTGAGCTCACACTGAGGCCGGGAGTCTGAGTCCACACTGAGGCCGGGAGTCTGAGTCCCACACTGAGGCCGGGAGTCTGAGTCCCACACTGAGGCCGGGAGTCTGAGTCCCACACTGAGGCCGGGAGTCTGAGTCCACACTGAGGACGGGTGTCTGAGCCCCACACTGAGGCCGGGAGTCTGAGTCCCACACTGAGGCCGGGAGTCTGAGTCCCACACTGAGGCCGGGAGTCTGAGTCCCACACTGACGCCGGGAGTCTGTGTCCCACACTGAGGTCGGGAGTCTGAGTCCCACACTGAGGCCGGGAGTCTGAACCCCACACTGAGGCCGGGAGTCTGAACCCCACACTGAGGCCTTGAGTCTGAATCATCATTGAGGAAAACACAAAAGAGAAAAGAAAGTTAGAAAAAAGAAAATAAATGGACAGAGTGGACAAGTTCCAGCTGGGAAATTCTACTCTTCCATCATCTTGGATCTGACCTGAACAAGATAGAGAGAGGCCTTTATGTCTCCATCTGGTCAGGAATTCTGTCTCTCTGTTCACTCCAGTAAGAGCCATTTCAAGTCTGAAGAAAATCAGTTTCTATTTCCTTCAGCAGTTGCTTTCAGCTGTGAATTTTAATTAATGAGCCAGAAATATTTTCTAAGTGAACCAGCCACCCTGCGCCTTTTGCAAACAAGTGGAAGCAGCTAAAAAACCGTGTTCTGACCAGCACAACAATCATCAAACTCATCTTTGCAAGACTTGTGAACAGGAACAATTAACCTCCTTTCTTAGAATTTATCTTTCCATCCATGACACCCATGTTTCCTTTTTTCCCTGTCTTGGTTTGACAGTGCTTGTGTGAAGAATAGTTTGTAAAAGGATTAGGACTTTGTATCCTTTATAGAGTTATATGCAAATCATTCATAATTGTAAACCTGTAGCTAATTACTCAGAATTAACAATAATATTTGTTGCATACAAAAGCTTAGTATGTGCTTTCTGTCCTTTTGGGTATAAATGGTATAAATTGGAGAATATTTTTATACTTGTAAAAAAGTCTTAAACCTTAAGAAGTTTTTTAGCTGGAGTGTGAGAGGCTTGGCTCAGAAACAACTGAGCTAAACTTAACAGCAGAGAATCTAATCATTTTCCTTTGAAATGCAATAGCACCACCATCGTTGACTCCCCCACTGTCAACACCCTGGGGATTACCATTCACCAGAAACTGAATTGGATTAACTACATGAATATATGGCTACAAGAGCAGGTCAGAGGTTAGGAATCCTATGCAATTAACTCACCTCATGACCTACCAAAGCCTGACCACCATCTCCAAGGCACAAGTCAGGAATGTGATGAAATACTCCCCACTTGCCTGGATGGGTGCAGCTCTAACAACACTCAAGAAGTTTCATACCACCCAGGATAAAGCAGCCCATTTGATTGGCACCATATCCACCATATTCAACTTTCTCTTCCTTCACTACCATTGTTCAGTACCTGTCTACAAGGTTTTTAGATTAGATTAGATTAGACTTACAGTGTGGAAACAGGCCCTTCGGCCCAACAAGTCCACACCGACCCGCCGAAGCGAAACCCACCCATACCCCTACATTACCCCTTACCTAACACTACGGGCAATTTAGCATGGCCAATTCACCTGACCCGTACATCTTTGGACTGTGGGAGGAAACCGGAGCACCCGGAGGAAACCCACGCAGACACGGGGAGAACGTGCAAACTCCACACAGTCAGTCGCCTGAGTCGGGAATTGAACCCGGGTCTTCAGGCGCTGTGAGGCAGCAGTGCTAACCACTGTGCCACCGTGCCGCCCACAGGTGTACTGTGATAGCCCAGAAATACTCCTGAGACAGCACCATCCAACCCACAACCTTTACTAAGTAAAAGGACAAGGGAACTCCTCCATCTGTATGTTCACTTCCAAAGTCATACACCATCCAGACCTAGAACTATGTCATCATTCCTTCAATGTGTCTGGTGACAAAAGCTTGCAATCCCTCCAAAACAACATGGTGCATATCAATCACTCCGTAACAGCATTGTGGGTATCAGTCCCGAACTAACAGCATTGTGAGTATCAATCCTTATTCAACAGCATTGTAGGTATCAATCCTTCCCTAACAACACTGTGGGTATCAATCCCTCCCCAACAACATTGTGCATATCAATCCCTCCCCAGCAGCATTGTGGGTATCAACCTCTCCCTAACAGCACTGTGGGTATCAATCTCTCCCTACTTCACATTATTGTGGATATCAATCCCTCCCTCACAGCATTGTGGGTATCAGTCTCTCCCTAACAGCACTGTGGGTATCAATCCCTATCTAACAGCATTGTGGTTATCAATCCCTATCTCACAGCATTGTGGGTATCAATCCCTACCTAACAGCATTGTGGGTATCAGTCTCTCCCTAACAGCACTGTGGGTATCAATCCCTATCTAACAGCATTGTGGTTATCAATCCCTATCTCACAGCATTGTGGGTATCAATCCCTACCTAACAGCATTGTGGGTATCAGTCTCTCCCTAACAGCATTGTGGGTATCAATCCCTACCTAACAACACTGTGGGTATCAATCTCTCCCTACCTCACATTATCGTGGATATCAATACCTTCCTAGCAGCATTGTAGGTATCAATCTCATCCTAACAGCATTGTGGGTATCAATCCCACCCTAACAGCACTGTGGGTATAAATCCCTATGAAACAGCATTGTGGATATCAATTCTTCCCTCACATCAGTGTGTGTATCTATCCCTCCCTAACAGCACTGTGGGTATCAATCTCTCCCTAATATCATTGTAGGTATCAATCTCATCCTAACAGCATTGTGGGTATCAATCTCACCCTAATAGCATTGTGGGTGTCAATCCCTACCTCACAGCATTGTAATGACATTGTGGGTATCACTCTCTCTCTAACAGCATTGTGGGTATTAATCTCTCCCTAACAATATTGTATTTTATAATACACTAATTAATACATCAATGATTTCTCCATTTCATTGGGTCTCAGGTGTCCCTAGCTGCACCACCATATTAGGTGATAACAAAGGGTATTTACAAAGGAATGATGGCAGAGGTAGCTTTCCGTACCCTAAATACTCCCGATGTTCACATCACCCTTGCTTCGTTTGCAGATAATTTTAAATCTATACCCTCTCATTCCTTTTCTCGCCTTCTTTCTCTTATTTCAGTGTCATTCCCAGCTGCTTGTAACTCTTGATGTTCCTTGCAGCATAGGCAGCTCACCAACACTTTCCGAAGAGCAAGTAGGAATGGTCTATAAACGCTGCCCAGCCAGTGATGTCTCATGAGTGAAGAAAAAAAGTTGTTTCAAGGTTACTAAATTCTTCCCTCTCCTCACAGTAAATGGTGTCATTTTCCTCATGATCCCGTTCGGCTGATGTTGATGTGTTGAGAAAGATCTCTTTGAAGTGGACAGATGTGTAATCAGGAAGGAAATCTTGATCATACCAATGACAAACACTGCTCATTGTTGTGGTTCTGTTCGCTGAGCTGGGAGTTTTTGTTGCAAACGTTTCAACACACACAAACGAAGTTGCATCAGGACATTATTCAAAAGGGCCACAACACACTGCAGTACTCCAGAACTACAAAAAGAGGAAGATGAACACCTATACAAGGTATTCACCCAAAACGGATACCCGCGCAATTTCGTCAACAGATCCCTAAAGGAAAGACAACAAAATGAGGACATGCCACAACCCAAAGGACTGGCCGCACTGCCATACATCAGGAGCATTTCTGAACTGACAACCAGACTGCTGCGACCACTAGAACTCATAACAGCACACAAACCAACAGCCACTCTCAGACAACAACTCACCAGGACAAAGGACCCGATACCCAGCATGAGCAAAACCAACGTAGTGTACAAAATCCCCTGCAAGGACTGCACAAAACACTACATAGGACAAACAGGAAGACAGCTAACGATCCGCATCCATGAACACCAACTAGCCACGAAACGACACGACCAGCTATCCCTAGTAGCCTTACACTCAGATGACAAACAACATGAATTCGATTGGGACAACACCACTATTATAAGGCAGGCCATACAGACAACAGCCAGGGAATTCCTAGAGGCATGGCACTCATCCACAAATTCTATCAACAGACACATCGACCTAGACCCTATATACCGACCACTGCAGCGGACAGCAACTGACAACCGGAAGCGGCAGATTCAAACCACTATAAATGCTGGAGGAATCAGCACAGAAGCGCTTCACAGGAGGCTCCCAAGCACTGAAGATGTCACCTAGAAAGGGGACGAAACTTTTGCAACAAAAACTCCCAGCTCAGCGAACAGAACCACAACAACTGACAAACCCTGACCAAAGGTTATTAGGGAAAGATGGAAAGTGAAGTTGAGGATTATCAAATCAGCCATGACCTCATTTAAAGATGGAGCAGGTCCATGATTTGAATGGCCTACATCTGTTCCTACGTCTTATGGTCTCATCACCGTAGCAACTACTCCTCAGGATGCTTCATTGCTGTAAAGTACATCAGGGTATTCTGAGATCACAAAAGGTGCTAGAGAAATGCAAGTTTTCTTTCAGTGTTGATAAACTTCTTTGGTGCAACAGTTTCTTAAGTAGTTGTGCGAAGAGACATTCTCTCATTTAGTCTGCCCTTGATTAAATGCTTTTAAAAAAACAAAATTTCAGAACCTCTAGAACTTCAGAGTGAAGCAACACCAAAAAACGACAAGTTCTTACTCCCTCCCTCCACCTTGGGGCCAAGTGTTCAGTCAACTGGACATAGGGCAGGTCACAGAACAAGGTCAAGGCTGAAATTCATTTCAAACATTTCTCACGCCAGGACATTGCAAACTAGTCCACCAGCAAGAACATGTTTTTAACGTGGCTAATAAAGTGCAACTCGTTTGGTAATGTGAGATATGCCACAATTTATTTATCAAGATCCTGCTGTCAACTGCAAGAAATCGCTGAGCCAATGCCTTTTCTCGTGAAGAGAACCAAGGGTTCAGGAGCCAAGCCAGATAGCTGGGGTGCCATGGTGGTTAGCACTCTGCTTCAATTCTACCCTCAGGTTACTGTCTGTGTGGAGTTTGCATATTTTCCCTGTGGCAAAAGTGAGGGCTGGAGATTAGAATCAAGATTAGAGTGGTGCTGGAAAAGCACAGCAGGCCAGGCTGCATCTGAGGAGCAGGAGAATTGATGTTTTTGGGCAGGAGCCCTTCATCAGGAATATTCCCTGTGCCTGTTTGGGTTTCCTCTGGGTGCTCTAATTTCCTCTCACAGTACAAAGATGTGCAGATTGGCCATGGGGAATGTAGGGTTGTATCGATAGAGTAGAGGGGTGAGATGCTCTTTGGATGGTCAGTGTGGACTTAGAGTCATAATGATATACAGCCTGGAAACAGACCTTAGGTCCAACTTGTCTGCACTGACCAGGTATCTGAAATTAATCTAGTTGCATTTAGCCCATATCCCTCTTCATCTTTCCTATTCATATACCCATCCACATACCTTTTAGATGTAACCATGCCAGCCTCCACTACTTGATGGGCTGAATGGTCTGCTTCCACACTGTGGGGATTCTATGATAAATGGGGTTAAGGTACAGAGCAATTCTCAACAATGTGGATAGCAGAATAGATTTGAGGGACTGGTGTCCTGTTCTTGTGTCTGGATCCTATATCCAAAAACTGGCTAGCCTCGCGATCGACTATGTGGCATTGTGCATGGCTAGGGTGATGTTGCAATGAATTAGTCAAAGTACATTTGGGGATTAAGTGTCATTATGTTTTTAGTGTGAGCCTCTTTGAAGTGATTGCTATCTCACACAATAGAGGTTAATGATAAGAATGGGCTCAGCTGTCTGCGATCTGTCAATTACCCTCATCTTAGAAATGGTTTGTGTCAAGGTGAAGATGTGAATATATGTTGGTTAATTCTATTTTGAGAAGACTAAACAGAGGAGACTGAAACAGAATCCAGCTTTCGCGAGAGCGAAACTCTTCAAAGGAGCAAGGATCAGGTTTCAGTGGTACTTTTGCTCCTGGCTCTGGGATCCTGAGTAAGGCAATACCATTTGCAATGTCACACCCTGCCTCCCCCTCCAAGCAACACAGCAAAAGCACACAGCCCCCCCCCAACCAGAAAGGACAGGCTCAGCTCTTGTGATGCTTCACGTAGTCAAGGCACCGTCCAGCTCCACGCTGAGCAGAGGTCCAGGAGTCAATCTCCTCGTCCACCCACTGAAGTAGCTGATCTGGTGCACTGTAAACCTTTCACACTTGAGTGACCTTCAACAATCATGGTCTGGGCTCACTTCTCGAAAACCGTCACAAGAAGGAAGAACTCGCATTTCTTTAGTTCCTTTATTGACCCGAGTTTTCACAAAAACACACCATGAAGTGCAGTGACGGGATTCAAAGCGGAAAATGCAGCTGTCAATTTGTGCAGAGTCAGCTCACAAACTCGGTAATATGACAGGCACCAGTTAATCTATTTTAGTGCTGCTGATTCAGGAGTTAATATTGACCTGAACAGCCTGACCTCCCTTTCTTCGGAAAAACCAGGCTATGTGTTGGCACAGAGGCCTCCTCGCCATCTGTTCCCCCTCACCCATCCTCCACTTCTGTCAAAAGTATGAGAAAAAAAAAGCCAAATGCTCCAACTCCTTTCGGTTCTGGAGAAGAATCACATTGGACTCAAATTTGTTTCTCTCCCCAGAGCTGCTGCCAGAGCTGCCGAGTTTCTCCAGTGTTTTCTGTCTTTGTTGTCGAACCTTTGAATACCTCTTTGAATACCTCATCTGCAAACTGTAAGAGTACGCGATATATTGTACATAAAATTGCATGGGATGAAGACCAAGATACATAGGAGATAGGAGCAGGAGTAGGCCATTCGGCCACTCAAGCCGACGTTGCTATGGATTATGATCATGGTTGATCATCCAACTGTTCCCATTTTCCCTTTTTCTTTCATTTCTTTAGTAGCAAATGCTTCAACCAACTCCTTCTTGAAAGTATTAACCTCCTGTGGTAGCGTATTTCAAAGACTCACCGCTGCCTGGGTGCAGACTTGCAGACCGTTTCAGAGAACATCTCTGGGACACACGCACCAAGCAGCACCCTCACCGAGTGACCGAACACTTTAACTCCCCCTCCCACTCCGACAATGACAAGCAAGTCCCGTGCAAATGAAAAGCCAGCCCCACCTGATGCCTGGAGGAAAAATGCCTCACCTTCCACCGTCAGCCCCTCCAACCACACGGGATCAATGTGGATTTTCCCAGTTTCCCCATCTCCCCTCCACCCCCAACCTTATCCCAGATCCAACCCTCCAACTTGGTACTGCTCCCTTGACCTGTCCTACCTGTCCATCTTCCTTCCCACCTATCTGCTCCACCCTCCTCTCTGACCTAGCACCATCAGCCCCCACCTTCATCTATTGCATTGCCAGCTACCTTCCCCCAGCCCTACCCCCTCCCCCTCCCCCTCCCATATATCTCTCAGCCCCCTTGGGCCACAAGCCTCATTCCTGATGAAGGGCTTATGCTTGAACCGTCGACTCTCTTGCTCCTGGGATGCTGCCTGACCAGCTGTGCTTTTCCAGCACCACACTCTTCGACTCTGATCTCCAGCATCTGCAGTCCTCACTTTCTCCTCCCTGAAGAAAATTCTTGGCATCTCACTGCTAAATGGCCTTTCATGGGTGAGGCTTGGGGGAGATGTAGAATAAAGAGTTAATACCTGAATATTTACGTTTAAAAAAGAATGGCATTGATATACTGATGACGTGTCGATGATAAAACTTGGGAGAAGGAGAACCATCTTGCAGAGTTGCAGTGCACGCAGTTAGCATGGTGTAAATATAGGGCAAAATGGTGGATCTTATTCAAAACTCTAGGGTGATTTCAGTTGGTGTCTTGTGCACAGTTCTGGGCACTGCATTGGAGCAAAGCTGTCAATGCATTGCAGAGAATGCAGAAGCGATTTTTGCGACAGTAGTTCCAGGAATGAGATACCTCAGTGATGAGGAAAGATTGAAGATGTACGGACTGTTGGACTCAGAGAGAAGAAGGTCTAGAGGAGATCTGACTGAGATTATAAAAGTCATCAGCGTACAGGGCAGGGAAAAACGGTTCCTGCGTGTAAAAGGGACAGAGGAGCAAACCTAAAGTGATCTGCAAATGAAGCCAGGGTAAAATGAGAAACTTTTTCACCTGATGAGTAGTTAGGGCATCGAATCCACAGCCTGGAAATATGGTGGAGGCAGATCCAATTGAGGCATCCATTGGATGATTATTTGGTTAAAAATGATGTTCAATGATGTGGGGAAAAGACAGGCGATTGGCACTGGATGATGATGCTCATTTAAAGAGCTGGTGCAGGGTCCAATAGCCTCCATCTTTAATTCTATGAAGTCAACAAGTGCTCTAAAAACAGCTCAAAGGGTCTAGTCATCCCTCGACCTTAGACAATGCAGTCATCATTTACAACTGTACCAGCAAACAACAGAAGAAACAGCACCTTATAAAGTGTAGTACTCTCTCAGTACTGCACTAGTCTGTCAGTCCGGTGTGATATTCGACATGTGTTTTGTGAGATATCTAACTCTAATCCTGCCCGTCAATCAGGTGGCTGTCATAGATTGGAGAGACAGCAAAAATATGCTTCTCTGACTGTTCTCCCAGCAGTAAACTCATTAGAAAAAGCTGAAACTGGTTTGTCACTGGTATGATCAGGGTACGATCAGGGTTTGTTACTGGTATGATCAGGGTACGATCAGGGTTTGTCACTGGTATGATCAGGGTTTGTCAGGGTTTGTCACTGGTACGACCAGGATTTGTCAGAGATTGTTAATGGTATGATCAGGGTTTGTCAAGATTAGTCACGGGTATGATTAGGGTTTGTCACTGGAATCATCAAGGTTTGTCAGTGTTTGTCACTGGTATGATCGGGGATTGTCGCTGGTGTGATCAGAGTTTGTCACTGGTATGATCAGGGTTTGTCAATCTTTGTTACTGGTATGATCAGGGTTTGTCAGGGTATGTCACTGGTATGATGAAGGTTTGTCAGGAATTGCTAGTGGTATGATCAGGGTGTGTCAGGGTTTGTCACTGGTATGATCAGTGTTGTCAGTGTTTGGTACTGGTATGATCAGGGTTTGTCAGTGTTTGTTACTGATATGATCAGGGTTTATCAGTGTTTGTCACTGGTATGAGCAGGATTTGTCACAGATATGATCAGGGTTTATCAGTGTTTGTTACTGGTATGGTCAGGGCTTGTCAGTGTTTGTCACTGGTCTGATCAGAGATTGTCAAGGTTTGTCACTGAGATGATCAGAGTTTGTCAGTGTTTGTCACTGGTATGATCAGGGTTTGACAGGGTTTGTTACTGGTATGATCAGGGTTTGTCACTGGTATGATCAGGGTTTGTCAGGGTTTGTCAGTGTTTGTTACTGGTATGATCAGGGTTTGTCAGGGTTTGTCACTGATATGATCAGGGTTTGTCAGTGTTTGTTACTGGTATGATCAGGGTTTGTCACTGATATGATCACTGTTTGTCAGGGTTTGTCACTGGTATGATCAGAGTTTGTCACTGAAATTATTAGAGTTTGTCAGTGTTTGTTACTGGTATGATCGGGCTTATCAGTGTTTGTCACTGGTATGATCAGGGTTTGTCCTCTCATAATCAGGGTTTGTCACTGGTGCGATCAGGGTTTATCAGTGTTTGCCACTGATATGATCAGGGTTTGTTACTGGTATGATCAGGGTTTGTCAGGGTTTGTCACTGGTATGATCAGGGTTTGTTACCGGTATGATCAGGGTTTGTCAGGGTTTGTCACTGGTATGATCAGGGTTTGTTACTGGTATGATCAGGGTTTGTCAGTGTTTGTCACTGGTATGATCAGGGTTTGTCAGTGTTTGTCACTGGTATGATCAGGATTTGTCAGGGTTTGTTACTGGTATGATCAGGGTTTGTCAGTGTTTATTACTGGTATAATCAGGGTTTGTCAATGGTATGATCAGGGTTTGTCAGTGTTTGTTACTGATATGATCAGTATTTGTTACAGGTATGATCAGAGTTTATCAGTGTTTGTCACTGGTATGATCAGGGTTTGTCAGTGTTTGTCACTGGTATGATCAGGGTTTGTCAGTGTTTGTTACTGGTATGATCAGGGTATGTCACTGGTATGATCAGGGTTTGTCACTGATATGATCAGGGTATGATCAGGGTTTGTTACTGGTATGCTCAGGGTTTGTCACTGATATGATCAGGTTTATCAGTGTTTGTTACTGGTATGGTCAGGGCTTGTCAGTGTTTGTCACTGGTCTGATCAGAGATTGTCAAGGTTTGTCACTGAGATGATCAGAGTTTGTCAGTGTTTGTCACTGGTATGATCAGGGTTTGTCACTGGTATGATCAGGGTTTGTCAGGGTTTGTCAGTGTTTGTTCCTGGTATGATCAGGGTTTGTCAGGGTTTGTCACTGATATGATCAGGGTTTGTCAGTGTTTGTTACTGGTATGATCAGGGTTTGTCACTGATATGATCACTGTTTGTCAGGG
Organism: Hemiscyllium ocellatum; assembly: GCF_020745735.1. Taxonomy (NCBI): domain Eukaryota; kingdom Metazoa; phylum Chordata; class Chondrichthyes; order Orectolobiformes; family Hemiscylliidae; genus Hemiscyllium; species Hemiscyllium ocellatum. Next base: position 15,917,648 of record NC_083403.1, read on the forward strand.
TTTGTCACTGGTATGATCAGAGTTTGTCAGGGTTTGTCACTGAAATTATTAGAGTTTGTCAGTGTTTGTTACTGGTATGATCGGGCTTATCAGTGTTTGTCACTGGTATGATCAGGGTTTGTCCTCTCATAATCAGGGTTTGTCACTGGTGCGATCAGGGTTTATCAGTGTTTGCCACTGATATGATCAGGGTTTGTTACTGGTATGATCAGGGTTTGTCAGGGTTTGTCACTGGTATGATCAGGGTTTGTTACCGGTATGATCAGGGTTTGTCAGGGTTTGTCACTGGTATGATCAGGGTTTGTTACTGGTATGATCAGGGTTTGTCAGTGTTTGTCACTGGTATGATCAGGGTTTGTCAGTGTTTGTCACTGGTATGATCAGGGTTTATCAGTGTTTGTTACTGGTATGGTCAGGATTTGTCAGGGTTTGTTACTGGTATGATCAGGGTTTGTCAGTGTTTATTACTGGTATAATCAGGGTTTGTCAATGGTATGATCAGGGTTTGTCAGTGTTTGTTACTGATATGATCAGTATTTGTTACAGGTATGATCAGAGTTTATCAGTGTTTGTCACTGGTATGATCAGGGTTTGTCAGGGTTTGTCACTGGTATGATCAGGGTTTGTCAGTGTTTGTTACTGGTATGATCAGGGTTTGTCAGGGTTTGTCACTGGTATGATCAGGGTTTGTCAGGGTTTGTCACTGGTACGACCAGGATTTGTCAGAGATTGTTAATGGTATGATCAGGGTTTGTCAAGATTAGTCACGGGTATGATTAGGGTTTGTCACTGGAATCATCAAGGTTTGTCAGTGTTTGTCACTGGTATGATCGGGGATTGTCGCTGGTGTGATCAGAGTTTGTCACTGGTATGATCAGGGTTTGTCAATCTTTGTTACTGGTATGATCAGGGTTTGTCAGGGTATGTCACTGGTATGATGAAGGTTTGTCAGGAATTGCTAGTGGTATGATCAGGGTGTGTCAGGGTTTGTCACTGGTATGATCAGTGTTGTCAGTGTTTGGTACTGGTATGATCAGGGTTTGTCAGTGTTTGTTACTGATATGATCAGGGTTTATCAGTGTTTGTCACTGGTATGAGCAGGATTTGTCACAGATATGATCAGGGTTTATCAGTGTTTGTTACTGGTATGGTCAGGGCTTGTCAGTGTTTGTCACTGGTCTGATCAGAGATTGTCAAGGTTTGTCACTGAGATGATCAGAGTTTGTCAGTGTTTGTCACTGGTATGATCAGGGTTTGACAGGGTTTGTTACTGGTATGATCAGGGTTTGTCACTGGTATGATCAGGGTTTGTCAGGGTTTGTCAGTGTTTGTTACTGGTATGATCAGGGTTTGTCAGGGTTTGTCACTGATATGATCAGGGTTTGTCAGTGTTTGTTACTGGTATGATCAGGGTTTGTCACTGATATGATCACTGTTTGTCAGGGTTTGTCACTGGTATGATCAGAGTTTGTCAGGGTTTGTCACTGAAATTATTAGAGTTTGTCAGTGTTTGTTACTGGTATGATCGGGCTTATCAGTGTTTGTCACTGGTATGATCAGGGTTTGTCCTCTCATAATCAGGGTTTGTCACTGGTGCGATCAGGGTTTATCAGTGTTTGCCACTGATATGATCAGGGTTTGTTACTGGTATGATCAGGGTTTGTCAGGGTTTGTCACTGGTATGATCAGGGTTTGTTACCGGTATGATCAGTGTTTGTCAGGGTTTGTCACTGGTATGATCAGGGTTTGTTACTGGTATGATCAGGGTTTGTCAGTGTTTGTCACTGGTATGATCAGGGTTTGTCAGTGTTTGTCACTGGTATGATCAGGATTTGTCAGGGTTTGTTACTGGTATGATCAGGGTTTGTCAGTGTTTATTACTGGTATAATCAGGGTTTGTCAATGGTATGATCAGGGTTTGTCAGTGTTTGTTACTGATATGATCAGTATTTGTTACAGGTATGATCAGAGTTTATCAGTGTTTGTCACTGGTATGATCAGGGTTTGTCAGTGTTTGTCACTGGTATGATCAGGGTTTGTCAGTGTTTGTTACTGGTATGATCAGGGTATGTCACTGGTATGATCAGGGTTTGTCACTGATATGATCAGGGTATGATCAGGGTTTGTTACTGGTATGCTCAGGGTTTGTCACTGATATGATCAGGGTTTATCAGTGTTTGTTACTGGTATGGTCAGGGCTTGTCAGTGTTTGTCACTGGTCTGATCAGAGATTGTCAAGGTTTGTCACTGAGATGATCAGAGTTTGTCAGTGTTTGTCACTGGTATGATCAGGGTTTGACAGGGTTTGTTACTGGTATGATCAGGGTTTGTCACTGGTATGATCAGGGTTTGTCAGGGTTTGTCAGTGTTTGTTCCTGGTATGATCAGGGTTTGTCAGGGTTTGTCACTGATATGATCAGGGTTTGTCAGTGTTTGTTACTGGTATGATCAGGGTTTGTCACTGATATGATCACTGTTTGTCAGGGTTTGTCACTGGTATGATCAGAGTTTGTCAGGGTTTGTCACTGAAATTATTAGAGTTTGTCAGTGTTTGTTACTGGTATGATCGGGCTTATCAGTGTTTGTCACTGGTATGATCAGGGTTTGTCCTCTCATAATCAGGGTTTGTCACTGGTGCGATCAGGGTTTATCAGTGTTTGCCACTGATATGATCAGGGTTTGTTACTGGTATGATCAGGGTTTGTCAGGGTTTGTCACTGGTATGATCAGGGTTTGTTACCGGTATGATCAGGGTTTGTCAGGGTTTGTCACTGGTATGATCAGGGTTTGTTACTGGTATGATCAGGGTTTGTCAGTGTTTGTCACTGGTATGATCAGGGTTTGTCAGTGTTTGTCACTGGTATGATCAGGGTTTATCAGTGTTTGTTACTGGTATGGTCAGGATTTGTCAGGGTTTGTTACTGGTATGATCAGGGTTTGTCAGTGTTTATTACTGGTATAATCAGGGTTTGTCAATGGTATGATCAGGGTTTGTCAGTGTTTGTTACTGATATGATCAGTATTTGTTACAGGTATGATCAGAGTTTATCAGTGTTTGTCACTGGTATGATCAGGGTTTGTCAGGGTTTGTCACTGGTATGATTAGGGTTTGTCAGTGTTTGTTACTGGTATGATCAGGGTATGTCACTGGTATGATCAGGGTTTGTCACTGATATGATCAGGGTATGATCAGGGTTTGTTACTGGTATGCTCAGGGTTTGTCACTGATATGATCAGGGTTTATCAGGGTTTGTTACTGGTATGATCAGGGTTTGTCAGTGTTTGTCACTGGTACGACCAGGATTTGTCAGAGATTGTTAATGGTATGATCAGGGTTTGTCAAGATTAGTCACTGGTATGATTAGGGTTTGTCACTGGAATCATCAAGGTTTGTCAGTGTTTGTCACTGATATGATTGGGGATTGTCGCTGGTGTGATCAGAGTTTGTCACTGGTATGATCAGGGTTTGTCAATCTTTGTTACTGGTATGATCAGGGTTTGTCAGGGTATGTCACTGGTATGATGAAGGTTTGTCAGGAATTGCTAGTGGTATGATCAGGGTGTGTCACGGTTTGTCACTGATATTATCAGTGTTTGGTACTGGTATGATCAGGGTTTGTCAGTGTTTGTTACTGATATGATCAGGGTTTATCAGTGTTTGACACTGGTATGATCAGGGTTTGTCACAGATATGATCAGGGTTTATCAGTGTTTGTTACTGGTATGGTCAGGGCTTGTCAGTGTTTGTCACTGGTCTGATCAGGGTTTGTCACTGATATGATCAAGGTTTGTCAATGTTTGTTACTGGTATGTTCAGGGATTGTCAGTGTCTGTTACTGGTATGATCAGAGATTGTCAAGGTTTGTCACTGAGATGATCAGAGTTTGACAGTGTTTGTCACTGGTATGATCAGGGTTTGACAGGGTTTGTCACAGGTATGATCAGGGTTTGTCAGTGTTTGTCACTGGTATTACCAGGGTTTGTTACTGGTATGATCAGGGTTTGTCAGGGTTTGTCACTGGTATGATCAGGGTTTGTCACTGGTATGATCAGGGTTTGTCAGGGTTTGTCAGTGTTTGTTACTGGTATGATCAGGGTTTGTCACTGGTATGATCAGGGTTTGTCAGGGTTTGTCACTGGTATGATCAGGGTTTGTTACTGGTATGATCAGGGTTTGTCACTGATATGATCACTGTTTGTCAGGGTTTGTCACTGGCATGATCAGAGTTTGTCAGGGTTTGTCACTGAAATGATCAGAGTTTGTCAGTGTTTGTTACTGGTATGATCAGGGTTTGTGAGTGTTTGTCACTGGTATGATCAGGGTTTGTTACTGGTATGATCATGGTTTGTCAGGGTTTGTCACTGGTATGATCAGGGTTTGTTACTGGTATGATCAAGGTTTGTCAGGGTTTGTCACTGGTATGATCAGGGTTTGTTACTGGTATGATCAGGGTTTGTCAGGGTTTGTCACTGGTATGATCAGGGTTTGTTACCGGTATGATCAAGGTTTGTCAGGGTTTGTCACTGGTATGATCAGGGTTTGTCACTGGTATGATCAGGCTTTGTTACTGGTATGATCAGGGTTTGTCACTGATATGATCACTGTTTGTCAGGGTTTGTCGCTGGTATGATCAGAGTTTGTCAGGGTTTGTCACTGAAATGATCAGGGTTTGTCAGTGTTTGTTACTGGTATGATCAGGGTTTGTCAGTGTTTGTCACTGGTATGATCAGGGTTTGTCAGGGTTTGTCACTGTTATGATCAAGGTTTGTCAAGTTTTGTTACTGTTATAATCAGGGTTGTCAGCGTTTGTCACTGGTATGATCATGGTTTGTAAGGGTTTTTCGCTGATACGTTCAGAATTTGTCAGTGTTTGTCAAGGTTTCTCAGGGTTTCTCACTGGTGTTATCAGAGTTTGTCAGTGTTTGTTACCGATATGATCAAGGTTTATCAGTGTTTGTTACTGGTATGATCAAGGTTTATCAGTTTTTGCTACTGGTATGGTCAGACTTCGTCAGCATTTGTTACTGGTACGATCAGAATTTGTCAGTGTTTGGTACTGGTATAATCAGAGTTTGTCAATGGTATGATCAGGGTTGGTCAGTGTTTGTTACTGATATGATCAGAGTTTGTCAGGGTTTGTCACTGAAATGATCAGAGTTTGTCAGTGTTTGTTACTGGTATGATCAGGGTTTGTCAGGGTTTGTCACTGGTATGATCAGGGTTTGTCAGTGTTTGTCACTGGCATGACCAGGGTTTGTCACTGGTATGATCAGGGTTTGTCAGGGTTTGTCACTGGTATGATCAGGGTTTGTTACTGGTATGATCAGGGTTTGTCATTGATATGATCACTGTTTGTCAGGGTTTGTCACTGGTATGATCAGAGTTTGTCAGGGTTTGTCACTGAAATGATCAGAGTTTGTCAGTGTTTGTTACTGGTATGATCAGGGTTTATCAGTGTTTGTCACTGGTATGATCAGGGTTTGTCCTCTCATAATCAGGGTTTGTCACTGGTGCGATCAGGGTTTATCAGTGTATGTCACTGATATGATGAGGGTTTGTTACTGGTATGATCAGGGTTTGTCAGGGTTTGTCACTGGTATGATCAGGGTTTGTTACTGGTATGATCAGGGTTTGTCAGTGTTTGTCACTGGTATAATCAGGGTTTATCAGAGTTTGTTACTGGTATGGTCAGGGTTTGTTATTGGTATGATCATGGTTTGTCAGTGTTTATTACTGGTATAATCAGGGTTTGTCAATGGTATGATCAGGTTTTGTCAGTGTTTGTTACTGATATGATCACTATTTGTTACAGGTATGATCAGAGTTTGTCAGGGTTTGTCACTGGTATGATCAGGGTTTGTCACTGGTATGATCAGGGTTTGTCAGGGTTTGTCACTGGTATGATCAGGGTTTGTTACTTGTATGATCAGGGTTTGTCACTGATATGATCACTGTTTGTCAGGGTTTGTCACTGGTATGATCAGAGTTTGTCAGTGTTTGTCACTGGTATGGTCAGGGTTTGTCAGTGTTTGTTACTGGTATGATCAGGGTTTATCAGGGTTTGTCACTGGTATGATCAGTGTTTGTCCTCTCATAATCAGGGTTTGTCACTGGTGCGATCAGGGTTTGTCAGTGTTTGTCACTGATATGATCAGGGTTTGTTACTGGTATGATCAGGGTTTGTCAGGGTTTGTCGCTGGTATGATCAGGGTTTGTTACTGGTATGATCAGGGTTTGTCAGGGTTTGTTACTGGTATGATCAGGGTTTGTTACTGGTATGATCAGGGTTTGTCAGTATTTGTCACTGGTGTGGTCAGGGTTTATCAGGGTTTGTCACTTGTATGTTCAGGGTTTGTCCTCTCATAATCAGGGTTTGTCACTGGTGCGATCAGGGTTTATCAGTGTTTGTCACTGATATGATCAGGGTTTTTACTGGTATGATCAGGGTTTATCAGGGTTTGTCACTGGTATGATCAGGGTTTGTTACTGGTATGATCAGTGTTTGTCAGGGTTTGTTACTGGTATGATCAGGATTTGTTACTGGTATGATCAGGGTTTGTCAGTGTTTGTCACTGGTGTGGTCAGGGTTTATCAGGGTTTGTCACTGGTATGATCAGGGTTTGTCCTCTCATAATCAGGGTTTGTCACTGGTGCGATCAGGGTTTATTAGTGTTTGTCACTGATATGATCAGGGTTTGTCCTCTCATAATCAGGGTTTGTCACTGGTATAATCAGGGTTTGTCCTCTCATAATCAGGGTTTGTCACTGGTATGATCAGGGTTTGTCACTGGTATGATCAGGGTTTGTCCTCTCATAATCAGGGTTTGTCACTGGCATGATCAGGGTTTGTCCTCTCATAATCAGTGTTTGTCACTGGTATGATCAGGGTTTGTTACTGGTATGATCAGGGTTTGTCAGGGTTTGTCACTGGTATGATCAGGGTTTGTTACTGGTATGATCAGGGTTTGTCACTGATATGATCACTGTTTGTCAGGGTTTGTCACTGGTATGATCAGAGTTTGTCAGGGTTTGTCACTGAAATGATCAGAGTTTGTCAGTGTTTGTCACTGGTATGGTCAGGGTTTGTCAGTGTTTGTTACTGGTATGATCAGGGTTTATCAGTGTTTGTCACTGGTATGATCAGGGTTTGTCCTCTCATAATCAGGGTTTGTCACTGGTGCGATCAGGGTTTATCAGTGTTTGTCACTGATATGATCAGGGTTTGTTACTGGTATGATCAGGGTTTGTCAGGGTTTGTCACTGGTATGATCAGGGTTTGTCAGTGTTTGTCACTGGTATGGTCAGGGTTTGTCAGGGTTTGTTACTGGTATGATCAGGGTTTGTCAGTGTTTGTCACTGGTATGGTCAGGGTTTGTCAGGGTTTGTTACTGGTATGATCAGGATTTGTCAGTGTTTATTACTGGTATTATCAGGGTTTGTCACTGGTATGATCAGGGTTTGTGAGTGTTTGTTACTGGTTTGATCTGGGTTTGTCAGGGTTTGTCACTGGTATGATCAGCGTTTGTCAGTGTTTGTTCCTGGTTTCATCTGGATTTGTCAGGGTTTGTCACTGGTATGATCAGGGTTTGTCCTCGTATAATCAGGGTTTGTCACTGGTGTGATCAGGGTTTATCAGTGTTTGTCACTGATATGATGAGGGTTTGTTACTGGTATGATCAGGGTTTATCAGTGTTTGTCACTGGTATGATCAGGGTTTGTCAGTGTTTGTCACTGGTATGATCAGGGTTTGTCAGGGTTTGTCACTGAAATGATCAGAGTTTGTCAGTGTTTGTTACTGGTATGATCAGGGTTTATCAGTGTTTTTCACTGATATGATCAGGGTTTGTTACTGGTATGATCATGGTTTGTCAGGGTTTGTCACTGGTATGATCAGGGTTTGTTACTGGTATGATCAGGGTTTGTCAGTGTTTGTCACTGGTATAATCAGGGTTTATCAGTGTTTGTTACTGGTATGATCAAAGTTTGTCAGTGTTTATTACTGGTATAATCAGGGTTTGTCAATGGTATGATCAGGGTTTGTCAGTGTTTGTTACTGATATGATCAGTATTTGTTACAGGTATGATCAGAGTTTATCAGTGTTTGTTACTGGTATGATCAGGGTTTGTCCTCTTATAATCAGAGTTTGTCACTGGTGTGATCAGGGTTTATCAGTGTTTGTCACTGATATGATCAGGGTTTGTTACTGGTATGATCAGGGTTTGTCAGGGTTTGTCACTGGTATGATCAGGGTTTGTTACTGGTATGATCAGGGTTTGTCACTGATATGATCACTGTTTGTCAGGGTTTATCAGTGTTTGTTACTGGTATGATCAAAGTTTGTCAGTGTTTATTACTGGTATAATCAGGGTTTGTCAATGGTATGATCAGGGTTTGTCAGTGTTTGTTACTGGTATGATCAGGGTTTGTCACTGGTATGATCAGGATTTGTTACTGGTATGATCAGGGTTTGTCAGTGTTTGTCACTGGTGTGGTCAGGGTTTATTAGGGTTTGTCACTGGTATGATCAGGGTTTGTCCTCTCATAATCAGTGTTTGTCACTGATATGATCAGGGTTTGTCCTCTCATAATCAGGGTTTGTCACTGGTATGATCAGGGTTTGTCACTGGTATGATCAGGGTTTGTCCTCTCATAATCAGGGTTTGTCACTGGCATGATCAGGGTTTGTCCTCTCATAATCAGGGTTTGTCACTGGTGTGATCAGGGTTTATCAGTGTTTGTCACTGGTATGATCAGGGTTTGTTACTGCTATGATCAGGGTTTGTCAGGGTTTGTCACTGGTATGATCAGGGTTTGTTACTGGTATGATCAGGGTTTGTCACTGATATGATCACTGTTTGTCAGTGTTTGTCACTGGTATGGTCAGGGTTTATCAGGGTTTGTCACTGGTATGATCAGGGTTTGTCCTCTCATAATCAGGGTTTGTCACTGGTGCGATCAGGGTTTATCAGTGTTTGTCACTGATATGATCAGGGTTTGTTACTGGTATGATCAGGGTTTGTCAGTGTTTGTCACTGGTATGGTCAGGGTTTGTCAGGGTTTGTTACTGGTTTGATCAGGGTTTGTCATTGTTTATTACTGGTATTATCAGGGTTTGTCACTGGTATGATCAGGGTTTGTGAGTGTTTGTTACTGGTTTGATCTGGGTTTGTCAGTGTTTGTTACTGGTATGATCAGGGTTTGTTACTGGTATGATCAGGGTTTGTCAGGGTTTGTCACTGGTATGATCAGGGTTTGTTACTGGTATGATCAGGGTTTGTCACTGATATGATCACTGTTTGTCAGGGTTTGTCACTGGTATGATCAGAGTTTGTCAGGGTTTGTCACTGATATGATCACTGTTTGTCAGTGTTTGTCACTGGTATGGTCAGGGTTTGTCAGTGTTTGTTACTGGTATGATCAGGGTTTATCAGTGTTTGTCACTGGTATGATCAGGGTTTGTACTCTCATAATCAGGGTTTGTCACTGGTGCGATCAGGGTTTATCAGTGTTTGTCACTGATATGATCAGGGTTTGTCACTGGTATGATCAGGGTTTGTCACTGGTATGATCAGGGTTTGTCAGGGTTTGTCACTGGTATGATCAGGGTTTGTTACTGGTATGATCAGGGTTTGTCACTGATATGATCACTGTTTGTCAGGGTTTGTCACTGGTATGATCAGAGTTTGTCAGTGTTTGTCACTGGTATGGTCAGGGTTTGTCAGTATTTGTTACTGGTATGATCAGGGTTTATCAGGGTTTGTCACTGGTATGATCAGGGTTTGTCGTCTCATAATCAGGGTTTGTCACTGGTGCGATCAGGGTTTGTCAGTGTTTGTCACTGATATGATCAGGGTTTGTTACTGGTATGATCAGGGTTTGTCAGGGTTTGTCGCTGGTATGATCAGGGTTTGTTACTGGTATGATCAGGGTTTGTCAGTATTTGTCACTGGTGTGGTCAGGGTTTATCAGGGTTTGTCACTTGTATGTTCAGGGTTTGTCCTCTCATAATCAGGGTTTGTCACTGGTGCGATCAGGGTTTATCAGTGTTTGTCACTGATATGATCAGGGTTTTTACTGGTATGATCAGGGTTTGTCAGGGTTTGTCACTGGTATGATCAGGGTTTGTTACTGGTATGATCAGTGTTTGTCAGGGTTTGTTACTGGTATGATCAGGATTTGTTACTGGTATGATCAGGGTTTGTCAGTGTTTGTCACTGGTGTGGTCAGGGTTTATCAGGGTTTGTCACTGGTATGATCAGGGTTTGTCCTCTCATAATCAGGGTTTGTCACTGGTGCGATCAGGGTTTATCAGTGTTTGTCACTGATATGATCAGGGTTTGTCCTCTCATAATCAGGGTTTGTCACTGGTATAATCAGGGTTTGTCCTCTCATAATCAGGGTTTGTCACTGGTATGATCAGGGTTTGTCACTGGTATGATCAGGGTTTGTCCTCTCATAATCAGGGTTTGTCACTGGCATGATCAGGGTTTGTCCTCTCATAATCAGTGTTTGTCACTGGTATGATCAGGGTTTGTTACTGGTATGATCAGGGTTTGTCAGGGTTTGTCACTGGTATGATCAGGGTTTGTTACTGGTATGATCAGGGTTTGTCACTGATATGATCACTGTTTGTCAGGGTTTGTCACTGGTATGATCAGAGTTTGTCAGGGTTTGTCACTGAAATGATCAGAGTTTGTCAGTGTTTGTCACTGGTATGGTCAGGGTTTGTCAGTGTTTGTTACTGGTATGATCAGGGTTTATCAGTGTTTGTCACTGGTATGATCAGGGATTGTCCTCTCATAATCAGGGTTTGTCACTGGTGCGATCAGGGTTTATCAGTGTTTGTCACTGATATGATCAGGGTTTGTTACTGGTATGATCAGGGTTTGTCAGGGTTTGTCACTGGTATGATCAGGGTTTGTCAGTGTTTGTCACTGGTATGGTCAGGGTTTGTCAGGGTTTGTTACTGGTATGATCAGGGTTTGTCAGTGTTTGTCACTGGTATGGTCAGGGTTTGTCAGGGTTTGTTACTGGTATGATCAGGATTTGTCAGTGTTTATTACTGGTATTATCAGGGTTTGTCACTGGTATGATCAGGGTTTGTGAGTGTTTGTTACTGGTTTGATCTGGGTTTGTCAGGGTTTGTCACTGGTATGATCAGCGTTTGTCAGTGTTTGTTACTGGTTTCATCTGGATTTGTCAGGGTTTGTCACTGGTATGATCAGGGTTTGTCCTCGTATAATCAGGGTTTGTCACTGGTGTGATCAGGGTTTATCAGTGTTTGTCACTGATATGATCAGAGTTTGTCAGGGTTTGTCACTGATATGATCACTGTTTGTCAGTGTTTGTCACTGGTATGGTCAGGGTTTGTCAGTGTTTGTTACTGGTATGATCAGGGTTTATCAGTGTTTGTCACTGGTATGATCAGGGTTTGTACTCTCATAATCAGGGTTTGTCACTGGTGCGATCAGGGTTTATCAGTGTTTGTCACTGATATGATCAGGGTTTGTCACTGGTATGATCAGGGTTTGTCACTGGTATGATCAGGGTTTGTCAGGGTTTGTCACTGGTATGATCAGGGTTTGTTACTGGTATGATCAGGGTTTGTCACTGATATGATCACTGTTTGTCAGGGTTTGTCACTGGTATGATCAGAGTTTGTCAGTGTTTGTCACTGGTATGGTCAGGGTTTGTCAGTATTTGTTACTGGTATGATCAGGGTTTATCAGGGTTTGTCACTGGTATGATCAGGGTTTGTCGTCTCATAATCAGGGTTTGTCACTGGTGCGATCAGGGTTTGTCAGTGTTTGTCACTGATATGATCAGGGTTTGTTACTGGTATGATCAGGGTTTGTCAGGGTTTGTCGCTGGTATGATCAGGGTTTGTTACTGGTATGATCAGGGTTTGTCAGTATTTGTCACTGGTGTGGTCAGGGTTTATCAGGGTTTGTCACTTGTATGTTCAGGGTTTGTCCTCTCATAATCAGGGTTTGTCACTGGTGCGATCAGGGTTTATCAGTGTTTGTCACTGATATGATCAGGGTTTTTACTGGTATGATCAGGGTTTGTCAGGGTTTGTCACTGGTATGATCAGGGTTTGTTACTGGTATGATCAGTGTTTGTCAGGGTTTGTTACTGGTATGATCAGGATTTGTTACTGGTATGATCAGGGTTTGTCAGTGTTTGTCACTGGTGTGGTCAGGGTTTATCAGGGTTTGTCACTGGTATGATCAGGGTTTGTCCTCTCATAATCAGGGTTTGTCACTGGTGCGATCAGGGTTTATCAGTGTTTGTCACTGATATGATCAGGGTTTGTCCTCTCATAATCAGGGTTTGTCACTGGTATAATCAGGGTTTGTCCTCTCATAATCAGGGTTTGTCACTGGTATGATCAGGGTTTGTCACTGGTATGATCAGGGTTTGTCCTCTCATAATCAGGGTTTGTCACTGGCATGATCAGGGTTTGTCCTCTCATAATCAGTGTTTGTCACTGGTATGATCAGGGTTTGTTACTGGTATGATCAGGGTTTGTCAGGGTTTGTCACTGGTATGATCAGGGTTTGTTACTGGTATGATCAGGGTTTGTCACTGATATGATCACTGTTTGTCAGGGTTTGTCACTGGTATGATCAGAGTTTGTCAGGGTTTGTCACTGAAATGATCAGAGTTTGTCAGTGTTTGTCACTGGTATGGTCAGGGTTTGTCAGTGTTTGTTACTGGTATGATCAGGGTTTATCAGTGTTTGTCACTGGTATGATCAGGGATTGTCCTCTCATAATCAGGGTTTGTCACTGGTGCGATCAGGGTTTATCAGTGTTTGTCACTGATATGATCAGGGTTTGTTACTGGTATGATCAGGGTTTGTCAGGGTTTGTCACTGGTATGATCAGGGTTTGTCAGTGTTTGTCACTGGTATGGTCAGGGTTTGTCAGGGTTTGTTACTGGTATGATCAGGGTTTGTCAGTGTTTGTCACTGGTATGGTCAGGGTTTGTCAGGGTTTGTTACTGGTATGATCAGGATTTGTCAGTGTTTATTACTGGTATTATCAGGGTTTGTCACTGGTATGATCAGGGTTTGTGAGTGTTTGTTACTGGTTTGATCTGGGTTTGTCAGGGTTTGTCACTGGTATGATCAGCGTTTGTCAGTGTTTGTTACTGGTTTCATCTGGATTTGTCAGGGTTTGTCACTGGTATGATCAGGGTTTGTCCTCGTATAATCAGGGTTTGTCACTGGTGTGATCAGGGTTTATCAGTGTTTGTCACTGATATGATCAGGGTTTGTTACTGGTATGATCAGGGTTTATCAGTGTTTGTCACTGGTATGATCAGGGTTTGTCAGTGTTTGTCACTGGTATGATCAGGGTTTGTCAGGGTTTGTCACTGAAATGATCAGAGTTTGTCAGTGTTTGTTACTGGTATGATCATGGTTTGTCAGGGTTTGTCACTGGTATGATCAGGGTTTGTTACTGGTATGATCAGGGTTTGTCAGTGTTTGTCACTGGTATAATCAGGGTTTATCAGTGTTTGTTACTGGTATGATCAAAGTTTGTCAGTGTTTATTACTGGTATAATTAGGGTTTGTCAATGGTATGATCAGGGTTTGTCAGTGTTTGTTACTGATATGATCAGTATTTGTTACAGGTATGATCAGAGTTTATCAGTGTTTGTTACTGGTATGATCAGGGTTTGTCCTCTTATAATCAGAGTTTGTCACTGGTGTGATCAGGGTTTATCAGTGTTTGTCACTGATATGATCAGGGTTTGTTACTGGTATGATCAGGGTTTGTCAGGGTTTGTCACTGGTATGATCAGGGTTTGTTACTGGTATGATCAGGGTTTGTCACTGGTATGATCAGGGTTTGTCACTGGTATGATCAGGGTTTGTCAGGGTTTGTCACTGGTATGATCAGGGTTTGTTACTGGTATGATCAGGGTTTGTCACTGATATGATCACTGTTTGTCAGGGTTTATCAGTGTTTGTTACTGGTATGATCAAAGTTTGTCAGTGTTTATTACTGGTATAATCAGGGTTTGTCAATGGTATGATCAGGGTTTGTCAGTGTTTGTTACTGGTATGATCAGGGTTTGTCACTGGTATGATCAGGATTTGTTACTGGTATGATCAGGGTTTGTCAGTGTTTGTCACTGGTGTGGTCAGGGTTTATTAGGGTTTATCACTGGTATGATCAGGGTTTGTCCTCTCATAATCAGGGTTTGTCACTGGTGTGATCAGGGTTTATCAGTGTTTGTCACTGATATGATCAGGGTTTGTCCTCTCATAATCAGGGTTTGTCACTGGTATGATCAGGGTTTGTCCTCTCATAATCAGGGTTTGTCACTGGCATGATCAGGGTTTGTCCTTCATAATCAGGGTTTGTCACTGGTGTGATCAGGGTTTATCAGTGTTTGTCACTGGTATGATCAGGGTTTGTTACTGCTATGATCAGGGTTTGTCAGGGTTTGTCACTGGTATGATCAGGGTTTGTTACTGGTATGATCAGGGTTTGTCACTGATATGATCACTGTTTGTCAGTGTTTGTCACTGGTATGGTCAGGGTTTATCAGGGTTTGTCACTGGTATGATCAGGGTTTGTCCTCTCATAATCAGGGTTTGTCACTGGTGCGATCAGGGTTTATCAGTGTTTGTCACTGATATGATCAGGGTTTGTTACTGGTATGATCAGGGTTTGTCAGTGTTTGTCACTGGTATGGTCAGGGTTTGTCAGGGTTTGTTACTGGTTTGATCAGGGTTTGTCAGTGTTTATTACTGGTATTATCAGGGTTTGTCACTGGTATGATCAGGGTTTGTGAGTGTTTGTTACTGGTTTGATCTGGGTTTGTCAGTGTTTGTTACTGGTATGATCAGGGTTTGTTACTGGTATGATCAGGGTTTGTCAGGGTTTGTCACTGGTATGATCAGGGTTTGTTACTGGTATGATCAGGGTTTGTCACTGATATGATCACTGTTTGTCAGGGTTTGTCACTGGTATGATCAGAGTTTGTCAGGGTTTGTCACTGATATGATCACTGTTTGTCAGTGTTTGTCACTGGTATGGTCAGGGTTTGTCAGTGTTTGTTACTGGTATGATCAGGGTTTATCAGTGTTTGTCACTGTTATGATCAGGGTTTGTACTCTCATAATCAGGGTTTGTCACTGGTGCGATCAGGGTTTATCAGTGTTTGTCACTGATATGATCAGGGTTTGTCACTGGTATGATCAGGGTTTGTCACTGGTATGATCAGGGTTTGTCAGGGTTTGTCACTGGTATGATCAGGGTTTGTTACTGGTATGATCAGGGTTTGTCACTGATATGATCACTGTTTGTCAGGGTTTGTCACTGGTATGATCAGAGTTTGTCAGTGTTTGTCACTGGTATGGTCAGGGTTTGTCAGTATTTGTTACTGGTATGATCAGGGTTTATCAGGGTTTGTCACTGGTATGATCAGGGTTTGTCGTCTCATAATCAGGGTTTGTCACTGGTGCGATCAGGGTTTGTCAGTGTTTGTCACTGATATGATCAGGGTTTGTTACTGGTATGATCAGGGTTTGTCAGGGTTTGTCGCTGGTATGATCAGGGTTTGTTACTGGTATGATCAGGGTTTGTCAGGGTTTGTTACTGGTATGATCAGGGTTTGTTACTGGTATGATCAGGGTTTGTCAGTGTTTGTCACTGGTGTGGTCAGGGTTTATCAGGGTTTGTCACTTGTATGTTCAGGGTTTGTCCTCTCATAATCAGGGTTTTTACTGGTATGATCAGGGTTTATCAGTGTTTGTCACTGATATGATCAGGGTTTTTACTGGTATGATCAGGGTTTGTCAGGGTTTGTCACTGGTATGATCAGGGTTTGTTACTGGTATGATCAGTGTTTGTCAGGGTTTGTTACTGGTATGATCAGGATTTGTTACTGGTATGATCAGGGTTTGTCAGTGTTTGTCACTGGTGTGGTCAGGGTTTATCAGGGTTTGTCACTGGTATGATCAGGGTTTGTCCTCTCATAATCAGGGTTTGTCACTGGTGCGATCAGGGTTTATCAGTGTTTGTCACTGATATGATCAGGGTTTGTCCTCTCATAATCAGGGTTTGTCACTGGTATAATCAGGGTTTGTCCTCTCATAATCAGGGTTTGTCACTGGTATGATCAGGGTTTGTCACTGGTATGATCAGGGTTTGTCCTCTCATAATCAGGGTTGGTCACTGGCATGATCAGGGTTTGTCCTCTCATAATCAGTGTTTGTCACTGGTATGATCAGGGTTTGTTACTGGTATGATCAGGGTTTGTCAGGGTTTGTCACTGGTATGATCAGGGTTTGTTACTGGTATGATCAGGGTTTGTCACTGATATGATCACTGTTTGTCAGGGTTTGTCACTGGTATGATCAGAGTTTGTCAGGGTTTGTCACTGAAATGATCAGAGTTTGTCAGTGTTTGTCACTGGTATGGTCAGGGTTTGTCAGTGTTTGTTACTGGTATGATCAGGGTTTATCAGTGTTTGTCACTGGTATGATCAGGGTTAGTCCTCTCATAATCAGGGTTTGTCACTGGTGCGATCAGGGTTTATCAGTGTTTGTCACTGATATGATCAGGGTTTGTTACTGGTATGATCAGGGTTTGTCAGGGTTTGTCACTGGTATGATCAGGGTTTGTCAGTGTTTGTCACTGGTATGGTCAGGGTTTGTCAGGGTTTGTTACTGGTATGATCAGGGTTTGTCAGTGTTTGTCACTGGTATGGTCAGGGTTTGTCAGGGTTTGTTACTGGTATGATCAGGATTTGTCAGTGTTTATTACTGGTATTATCAGGGTTTGTCACTGGTATGATCAGGGTTTGTGAGTGTTTTTTACTGGTTTGATCTGGGTTTGTCAGGGTTTGTCACTGGTATGATCAGCGTTTGTCAGTGTTTGTTACTGGTTTCATCTGGATTTGTCAGGGTTTGTCACTGGTATGATCAGGGTTTGTCCTCGTATAATCAGGGTTTGTCACTGGTGTGATCAGGGTTTATCAGTGTTTGTCACTGATATGATCAGGGTTTGTTACTGGTATGATCAGGGTTTATCAGTGTTTGTCACTGGTATGATCAGGGTTTGTCAGTGTTTGTCACTGGTATGATCAGGGTTTGTCAGGGTTTGTCACTGAAATGATCAGAGTTTGTCAGTGTTTGTTACTGGTATGATCAGGGTTTATCAGTGTTTGTCACTGATATGATCAGGGTTTGTTACTGGTATGATCATGGTTTGTTAGGGTTTGTCACTGGTATGATCAGGGTTTGTTACTGGTATGATCAGGGTTTGTCAGTGTTTGTCACTGGTATAATCAGGGTTTATCAGTGTTTGTTACTGGTATGATCAAAGTTTGTCAGTGTTTATTACTGGTATAATCAGGGTTTGTCAATGGTATGATCAGGGTTTGTCAGTGTTTGTTACTGATATGATCAGTATTTGTTACAGGTATGATCAGAGTTTATCAGTGTTTGTCACTGGTATGATCAGGGTTTGTCAGTGTTTGTTACTGGTATGATCAGGGTTTGTCCTCTTATAATCAGAGTTTGTCACTGGTGTGATCAGGGTTTATCAGTGTTTGTCACTGATATGATCAGGGTTTGTTACTGGTATGATCAGGGTTTGTCAGGGTTTGTCACTGGTATGATCAGGGTTTGTTACTGGTATGATCAGGGTTTGTCACTGATATGATCACTGTTTGTCAGGGTTTATCAGTGTTTGTTACTGGTATGATCAAAGTTTGTCAGGGTTTATTACTGGTATAATCAGGGTTTGTCAATGGTATGATCAGGGTTTGTCAGTGTTTGTTACTGGTATGATCAGGGTTTGTCACTGGTATGATCAGGATTTGTTACTGGTATGATCAGGGTTTGTCAGTGTTTGTCACTGGTGTGGTCAGGGTTTATCAGGGTTTGTCACTGGTATGATCAGGGTTTGTCCTCTCATAATCAGGGTTTGTCACTGGTGTGATCAGGGTTTATCAGTGTTTGTCACTGATATGATCAGGGTTTGTCCTCTCATAATCAGGGTTTGTCACTGGTATGATCAGGGTTTGTCACTGGTATGATCAGGGTTTGTCCTCTCATAATCAGGGTTTGTCACTGGCATGATCAGGGTTTGTCCTCTCATAATCAGGGTTTGTCACTGGTGTGATCAGGGTTTATCAGTGTTTGTCACTGATATGATCAGGGTTTGTTACTGGTATGATCAGGGTTTATCAGTGTTTGTCACTGGTATGATCAGGGTTTGTCAGTGTTTGTCACTGGTATGATCAGGGTTTGTCAGGGTTTGTCACTGAAATGATCAGAGTTTGTCAGTGTTTGTTACTGGTATGATCAGGGTTTATCAGTGTTTGTCACTGATATGATCAGGGTTTGTTACTGGTATGATCATGGTTTGTCAGGGTTTGTCACTGGTATGATCAGGGTTTGTTACTGGTATGATCAGGGTTTGTCAGTGTTTGTCACTGGTATAATCAGGGTTTATCAGTGTTTGTTACTGGTATGATCAAAGTTTGTCAGTGTTTATTACTGGTATAATCAGGGTTTGTCAATGGTATGATCAGGGTTTGTCAGTGTTTGTTACTGATATGATCAGTATTTGTTACAGGTATGATCAGAGTTTATCAGTGTTTGTCACTGGTATGATCAGGGTTTGTCAGTGTTTGTTACTGATATGATCAGTATTTGTTACAGGTATGATCAGAGTTTATCAGTGTTTGTCACTGAAATGATCAGAGTTTGTCAGTGTTTGTCACTGTTATGATCAAGGTTTGTCAAGTTTTGTTACTGTTATAATCAGGGTTGTCAGCGTTTGTCACTGGTATGATCATGGTTTGTAAGGGTTTTTCGCTAATATGTTCAGAATTTGTCAGTGTTTGTCAAGGTTTATCAGGGTTTCTCACTGGTGTTATCAGAGTTTGTCAGTGTTTGTTACCAATATGATCAAGGTATATCAGTGTTTGTTACTGGTATGATCAAGGTTTATCAGTTTTTGCTACTGGTATGGTCAGAGTTCGTCAGCGTTTGTTACTGGTATGATCAGGGTTTGTCAGTGTTTATTACTGGTATAATCAGGGTTTGTCAATGGTATGATCAGGGTTTGTCAGTGTTTGTCACTGGTATGATCAGTATTTGTTACAGGTATGATCAGAGTTTATCAGTGTTTGTCACTGGTATGATCAGGGTTTGTCAGTGTTTGTCACTGGTATGATCAGGGTTTGTCAGTGTTTGTTACTGGTATGATCAGGGTATGTCACTGATATGATCAGGGTTTGTCAGTGTTTGTCACTGGTATGATCAGGGTTTGTTACTGGTATGATCAGGGTTTGTCAGGGTTTGTCACTGGTATGATCAGGGTTTGTTACTGGTATGATCAGGGTTTGTCAGTGTTTGTCACTGGTATGATCAGGGTTTGGCAGGGTTTGTCACTGGTATGATCAAGGTTTGTCAAGTTTTGTTACTGTTATAATCAGGGTTGTCAGCGTTTGTCACTGGTATGATCATGGTTTGTAAGGGTTTTTCGCTGATATGTTCAGAATTTGTCAGTGTTTGTCAAGGTTTATCAGGGTTTCTCACTGATGTTATCAGAGTTTGTCAGTATTTGTTACCGATATGATCAAGGTTTATCAGTGTTTGTTACTGGTATAATCAAGGTTTATCAGTTTTTGCTACTGGTATGGTCAGAGTTCGTCAGCGTTTGTTACTGATATGATCAGGGTTTGTCAGTGTTTGGCACTGGTATAATCAGGGTTTGTCAATGGTATGATCAGGGTTTGTCAGTGTTTGTTACTGATATGATCAGTATTTGTTACAGGTATGATCAGAGTTTATCAGTGTTTGTCACTGGTATGATCAGAGTTTGTCAGTGTTTGTTACTGATATGATCAGGGTTTGTCACTGGTATGATCAGAGTTTGTCACTGGTATGATCAGGGTTTGTTACTGGTATGATCAGGGTTTGTCAGGGTTTGTCACTGGTATGATCAGGGTTTGTCAGTGTTTGTCACTGGTATGATCAGGGTTTGTCACTGGTATGATCAGGGTTTGTCAGTGTTTGTCACTGGTATGATCAGTGTTTGTTACTGGTATGATCAGGGTTTTTCAGGGTTTGTCACTGGTATGATCAGGGTTTGTCAGTGTTTGTCACTGGTATGACCAGGGTTTGTTACTGGTATGATCAGGGTTTGTCAGGGTTTGTCACTGGTATGATCAGGGTTTGTTACTGGTATGATCAGGGTTTATCAGTGTTTGTCACTGGTATGATCAGGGTTTGTCCTCTCATAATCAGGGTTTGTCACTGGTGCGATCAGGGTTTATCAGTGTTTGTCACTGATATGATCAGGGTTTGTTACTGGTTTGATCAAGATTTGTCAGGGTTTGTCACTGGTATGATCAGGGTTTGTTACTGGTATGATCAGGGTTTGTCAGTGTTTGTTACTGGTATGGTCAGGGTTTGTCAGGGTTTGTTACTAGTATAATCAGTGTTTACATAGAACATAGAACATAGAACATAGAACATAGAAGGATACAGCGCAGTACAGGCCCTTCGGCCCTCGATGTTGCGCCGACCGAATCCTACCTAACCTATACTAGCCCAATAACTTCCAAATGCCTATCCAATGCCCGCTTAAATGACCATAAAGAAGGAGAGTTCACCACTGATACGGGCAGGGCATTCCATGAACTCACAACCCGCTGTGTGAAGAATCTACCCCTAACATCTGTCCTATACCTACCACCCCTTAATTTAAAGCTATGTCCCCTAGTAACACCTGACTCCATTAGCGGTAAAAGGTTCTTAGTATCTACCCTATCTAAACCCCTAATCATCTTATACACTTCTATCAGATCTCCCCTAAACCTTCTCTTCTCCAATGAGAACAGCCCCAAGTGCCTCAGCCTTTCCTCATAAGATTTTCCTACCATTCCAGGCAACATCCTGGTAAACCTCCTCTGCACTCGTTCTAAAGCTTCCACATCCTTCCTATAGTATGGCGACCAAAACTGCACACAATACTCCAGATGAGGCCGCACCAGAGTCTTATACAACTGCAACATGACCTCAGGACTCCGGAACTCAATTCCTCTGCCAATAAAGCCCAGTACACCATATGCCTTCCTCACAGCACTATTTACCTGGGTGGCAACTTTCAGAGATCTGTGTACATGGACACTGGTATGTCACTGGTATGATCAGGGTTTGTCAGTGTTTGTCACTGATATGATCAGGGTTTGTCAGTGTTTGTTACTGGTATGATCAGGGTTTGTCCTCTTATAATCAGAGTTTGTCACTGGTGTGATCAGGGTTTATCAGTGTTTGTCACTGATATGATCAGGGTTTGTTACTGGTATGATCAGGGTTTGTCAGGGTTTGTCACTGGTATGATCAGGGTTTGTTACTGGTATGGTCAGGGTTTGTCACTGATATGATCACTGTTTGTCAGGGTTTGTCACTGGTATGATCAGAGTTTGTCAGGGTTTGTCACTGAAATGATCAGAGTTTGTCAGTGTTTGTCACTGGTATGGTCAGGGTTTGTCAGTGTTTGTTACTGGTATGATCAGGGTTTATCAGGGTTTGTCACTGGTATGATCAGGGTTTGTCCTCTCATAATCAGGGTTTGTCACTGGTGCGATCAGGGTTTATCAGTGTTTGTCACTGATATGATCAGGGTTTGTTACTGGTATGATCAGGGTTTGTCAGTGTTTGTCACTGGTATGGTCAGGGTTTGTCAGGGTTTGTTACTGGTTTGATCAGGGTTTGTCAGTGTTTATTACTGGTTTTATCAGGGTTTGTCACTGGCATGATCAGGGTTTGTGAGTGTTTGTTACTGGTTTGATCTGGGTTTGTCAGGGTTTGTCACTGGTATGATCAGGTTTTGTCAGTGTTTGTTACTGGTTTGATCTGGGTTTGTCAGGGTTTGTCACTGGTATGATCAGGGTTTGTCCTCGTATAATCAGGGTTTGTCACTGGTGTGATCAGGGTTTATCAGTGTTTGTCACTGATATGATCAGGGTTTGTTACTGGTATGATCAGGGTTTATCAGTGTTTGTCACTGGTATGATCAGGGTTTGTCAGTGTTTGTCACTGGTATGATCAGGGTTTGTCAGGGTTTGTCACTGAAATGATCAGAGTTTGTCAGTGTTTGTTACTGGTATGATCAGGGTTTATCAGTGTTTGTCACTGGTATGATCAGGGTTTGTCCTCTCATAATCAGGGTTTGTCACTGGTGCGATCAGGGTTTATCAGTGTTTGTCACTGATATGATCAGGGTTTGTTACTGGTATGATCAGGGTTTGTCAGGGTTTGTCACTGGTATGATCAGGGTTTGTTACTGGTGTGATCAGGGTTTGTCAGTGTTTGTCACTGGTATAATCAGGGTTTATCAGTGTTTGTTACTAGTGTGATCAAAGTTTGTCAGTGTTTATTACTGGTATAATCAGGGTTTGTCAATGGTATGATCAGGGTTTGTCAGTGTTTGTTACTGATATGATCAGTATTTGTTACAGGTATGATCAGAGTTTATCAGTGTTTGTCACTGGTATGATCAGGGTTTGTCCTCTCATAATCAGGGTTTGTCACTGGTGCGATCAGGGTTTATCAGTGTTTGTCACTGATATGATCAGGGTTTGTTACTGCTATGATCAGGGTTTGTCAGGGTTTGTCACTGGTATGATCAGGGTTTGTTACTGGTATGATCAGGGTTTGTCAGTGTTTGTCAATGGTATGATCAGAGTTTGTCAGTGTTTGTTACTGATATGATCAGGGTTTGTCACTGGTATGATCAGAGTTTGTCACTGGTGTGATCAGGGTTTATCAGTGTTTGTCACTGATATGATCAGGGTTTGTTACTGGTATGATCAGGGTTTGTCAGTGTTTGTCACTGGTATGATCAGGGTTTGTCAGTGTTTGTCACTGGTATGATCAGGGTTTGTCACTGGTATGATCAGGGTTTGTCAGTGTTTGTCACTGGTATGATCAGTGTTTGTTACTGGTACGATCAGGGTGTGTCAGGGTTTGTCACTGGTATGATCAGGGTTTGTCAGTGTTTGTCACTGGTATGACCAGGGTTTGTTACTGGTATGATCAGGGTTTGTCAGGGTTTGTCACTGGTATGATCAGGGTTTGTTACTGGTATGATCAGGGTTTATCAGTGTTTGTCACTGGTATGATCAGGGTTTGTCCTCTCATAATCAGGGTTTGTCACTGGTGCGATCAGGGTTTATCAGTGTTTGTCACTGATATGATCAGGGTTTGTTACTGGTATGATCAAGGTTTGTCAGGGTTTGTCACTGGTATGATCAGGGTTTGTTACTGGTATGATCAGGGTTTGTTACTGGTATGATCAGGGTTTATCAGTGTTTGTCACTGGTATGATCAGGGTTTGTCCTCTCATAATCAGGGTTGGTCACTGGTGCGATCAGGGTTTATCAGTGTTTGTCAATGATATGATCAGGGTTTGTTACTGGTTTGATCAAGATTTGTCAGGGTTTGTCACTGGTATGATCAGGGTTTGTTACTGGTATGATCAGGGTTTGTCAGTGTTTGTTACTGGTATGATCAGGGTTTGTCAGGGTTTGTTACTGGTATAATCAGTGTTTGTCACTGGTATGATCAGGGTTTGTCAGTGTTTGTCACTGATATGATCAGGGTTTGTCAGTGTTTGTTACTG
Organism: Hemiscyllium ocellatum; assembly: GCF_020745735.1. NCBI lineage: Eukaryota > Metazoa > Chordata > Chondrichthyes > Orectolobiformes > Hemiscylliidae > Hemiscyllium > Hemiscyllium ocellatum. Next base: position 15,941,316 of record NC_083403.1, read on the forward strand.
GTATGATCAGGGTTTGTCCTCTTATAATCAGAGTTTGTCACTGGTGTGATCAGGGTTTATCAGTGTTTGTCACTGATATGATCAGGGTTTGTTACTGGTATGATCAGGGTTTGTCAGGGTTTGTCACTGGTATGATCAGGGTTTGTTACTGGTATGGTCAGGGTTTGTCACTGATATGATCACTGTTTGTCAGGGTTTGTCACTGGTATGGTCAGGGTTTGTCAGTGTTTGTTACTGGTATGATCAGGGTTTATCAGGGTTTGTCACTGGTATGATCAGGGTTTGTCCTCTCATAATCAGGGTTTGTCACTGGTGCGATCAGGGTTTATCAGTGTTTGTCACTGATATGATCAGGGTTTGTTACTGGTATGATCAGGGTTTGTCAGTGTTTGTCACTGGTATGGTCAGGGTTTGTCAGGGTTTGTTACTGGTTTGATCAGGGTTTGTCAGTGTTTATTACTGGTATTATCAGGGTTTGTCACTGGTACGATCAGGGTTTGTGAGTGTTTGTTCCTGGTTTGATCTGGGTTTGTCAGGGTTTGTCACTGGTATGATCAGGTTTTGTCAGTGTTTGTTACTGGTTTGATCTGGGTTTGTCAGGGTTTGTCACTGGTATGATCAGGGTTTGTCCTCGTATAATCAGGGTTTGTCACTGGTGTGATCAGAGTTTATCAGTGTTTGTCACTGATATGATCAGGGTTTGTTACTGGTATGATCAGGGTTTATCAGTGTTTGTCACTGGTATGATCAGGGTTTGTCAGTGTTTGTCACTGGTATGATCAGGGTTTGTCAGGGTTTGTCACGAAATGATCAGAGTTTGTCCTCTTATAATCAGAGTTTGTCACTGGTGTGATCAGGGTTTATCAGTGTTTGTCGCTGATATGATCAGGGTTTGTTACTGGTATGATCAGGGTTTGTCATGGTTTGTCACTGGTATGATCAGGGTTTGTTACTGGTATGATCAGGGTTTGTCACTGATATGATCACTGTTTGTCAGGGTTTGTCACTGGTATGATCAGAGTTTGTCAGGGTTTGTCACTGAAATGATCAGAGTTTGTCAGTGTTTGTCACTGGTATGGTCAGTGTTTGTTACTGGTGTGATCAGGGTTTATCAGGGTTTGTCACTGGTATGATCAGGGTTTGTCCTCTCATAATCAGGGTTTGTCACTGGTGCGATCAGGGTTTATCAGTGTTTGTCACTGATATGATCAGGGTTTGTTACTGGTATGATCAGGGTTTATCAGGGTTTGTCACTGGTATGATCAGGGTTTGTTACTGGTATGATCAGGGTTTGTCAGTGTTTGTCACTGGTATGGTCAGGGTTTGTCAGGGTTTGTTACTGGTTTGATCAGGGTTTGTCAGTGTTTATTACTGGTATTATCAGGGTTTGTCACTGGTATGATCATGGTTTGTGAGTGTTTGTTACTGGTTTGATCTGGGTTTGTCAGGGTTTGTCATTGGTATGATCAGGGTTTGTCAGTGTTTGATCTGGGTTTGTCAGGGTTTGTCACTGTTATGATCAGGGTTTGTCCTCGTATAATCAGGGTTTGTCACTGGTGTGATCAGGGTTTATCAGTGTTTGTCACTGATATGATCAGGGTTTGTTACTGGTATGATCAGGGTTTCTCAGTGTTTGTCACTGGTATAATCAGGATTTGTCAGGGTTTGTCACTGGTATGATCAGGGTTTGTCAAGTTTTGTTACTGTTATAGTCAGGGTTGTCAGGGTTTGTCACTGGTATGATCATGGTTTGTAAGGGTTTGTCACTGGTATGATCAGAGTTTGTCAGGGTTTGTCACTTGTATGATCAGGGTTTGTCAGTGTTTGTCACTGGTATGATCAGGGTTTGTCCTCTTATAATCAGATTTGTCACTGGTGTGATCAGGGTTTCTCAGTGTTTGTCACTGATATGATCAGGTTTTGTTACTGGTATGATCAGGGTTTGTCAGGGTTTGTCACTGGTATAATCAGAGTTTGTCAGGGTTTGTCCCTGGTATGATCAGGGTTTGTCAGTGTTTGTCACTGGTATGGTCAGGGTTTGTCAGGGTTTGTTACTGGTATAATCAGGGTTTTTCAGTGTTTATTACTGGTATAATCAGGGTTTGTCAATGGTATGATCAGGGTTTGTCAGTGTTTGTTACTGATATGATCAGTATTTGTTACAGGTATGATCAGAGTTTATCAGTGTTTGTCACTGGTATGATCAGGGTTTGTCAGTGTTTGTTACTGGTATGATCAGGGTTTGTCCTCTTATAATCAGAGTTTGTCACTGGTGTGATCAGGGTTTATCAGTGTTTGTCACTGATATGATCAGGGTTTGTTACTGGTATGATCAGGGTTTGTCATGGTTTGTCACTGGTATGATCAGGGTTTGTCCTCTCATAATCAGGGTTTGTCACTGGTGCGATCAGGGTTTATCAGTGTTTGTCACTGATATGATCAGGGTTTGTTACTGGTATGATCAGGGTTTGTCAGGGTTTGTCACTGGTATGATCAGGGTTTGTTACTGGTATGATCAGGGTTTGTAAGGGTTTGTTACTGGTATGATCAGGGTTTGTTACTGGTATGATCAGGGTTTGTCAGTGTTTGTCACTGGTGTGGTCAGGGTTTATCAGGGTTTGTCACTTGTATAATCAGGGTTTGTCCTCTCATAATCAGTGTTTGTCACTGGTGCAATCAGGGTTTATCAGTGTTTGTCACTGATATGATCAGGGTTTGTTACTGGTATGATCATGGTTTGTCAGGGTTTGTCACTGGTATGATCAGGGTTTGTTACTGGTATGATCAGTGTTTGTCAGGGTTTGTTACTGGTATGATCAGGGTTTGTTACTGGTATGATCAGGGTTTGTCAGTGTTTGTCACTGGTGTGGTCAGGGTTTATCAGGGTTTGTCACTGGTATGATCAGGGTTTGTCCTCTCATAATCAGGGTTTGTCACTGGTGTGATCAGGATTTATCAGTGTTTGTCACTGATATGATCACGGTTTGTTACTGGTATGATCATGGTTTGTCAGGGTTTGTCACTGGTATGATCAGGGTTTGTTACTGGTATGATCAGGGTTTGTCACTGATATGATCACTGTTTGTCAGGGTTTGTCACTGGTATGATCAGAGTTTGTCAGGGTTTGTCACTGAAATGATCAGAGTTTGTCAGTGTTTGTCACTGGTATGGTCAGGGTTTGTCAGTGTTTGTTACTGGTATGATCAGGGTTTATCAGGGTTTGTCACTGGTATGATCAGGGTTTGTCCTCTCATAATCAGGGTTTGTCACTGGTGCGATCAGGGTTTATCAGTGTTTGTCACTGATATGATCAGGGTTTGTTACTGGTATGATCAGGTTTTGTCAGTGTTTGTCACTGGTATGGTCAGGGTTTGTCAGGGTTTGTTATTGGTTTGATCAGGGTTTGTCAGTGTTTATTACTGGTATTATCAGGGTTTGTCACTGGTATGATCAGGGTTTGTGAGTGTTTGTTACTGGTTTGATCTGGGTTTGTCAGGGTTTGTCACTGGTATGATCAGGTTTTGTCAGTGTTTGTTACTGGTTTGATCTGGGTTTGTCAGGGTTTGTCACTGGTATGATCAGGGTTTGTCCTCGTATAATCAGGGTTTGTCACTGGTGTGACCAGGGTTTATCAGTGTTTGTCACTGATATGATCAGGGTTTGTTACTGGTATGATCAGGGTTTATCAGTGTTTGTCACTGGTATGATCAGGGTTTGTCAGTGTTTGTCACTGGTATGATCAGGGTTTGTCAGGGTTTGTCACTGAAATGATCAGAGTTTGTCAGTGTTTGTTACTGGTAAGATCAGGGTTTATCAGTGCTTGTCACTGGTATGATCAGGGTTTGTCCTCTCATAATCAGGGTTTGTCACTGGTGCGATCAGGGTTTATCAGTGTTTCTCACTGATATGATGAGGGTTTGTTACTGGTATGATCAGGGTTTGTCAGGGTTTGTCACTGGTATGATCAGGGTTTGTTACTGGTATGATCAGGGTTTGTCAGTGTTTGTCACTGGTATAATCAGGGTTTATCAGTGTTTGTTACTGGTATGATCAAAGTTTGTCAGTGTTTATTACTGGTATAATCAGGGTTTGTCAATGGTATGATCAGGGTTTGTCAGTGTTTGTTACTGACATGATCAGTATTTGTTACAGGTATGATCAGAGTTTATCAGTGTTTGTCACTGGTATGATCAGGATTTGTCAGTGTTTGTCACTGGTATGATCAGGGTTTGTCAGTATTTGTTACTGGTATGATCAGGGTTTGTCCTCTTATAATCAGAGTTTGTCACTGGTGTGATCAGGGTTTATCAGTGTTTGTCGCTGATATGATCAGGGTTTGTTACTGGTATGATCAGGGTTTGTCATGGTTTGTCACTGGTATGATCAGGGTTTGTTACTGGTATGATCAGGGTTTGTCACTGATATGATCACTGTTTGTCAGGGTTTGTCACTGGTATGATCAGAGTTTGTCAGGGTTTGTCACTGAAATGATCAGAGTTTGTCAGTGTTTGTCACTGGTATGGTCAGGGTTTGTCAGTGTTTGTTACTGGTATGATCAGGGTTTATCAGGGTTTGTCACTGGTATGATCAGGGTTTGTCCTCTCATAATCAGGGTTTGTCACTGGTGCGATCAGGGTTTATCAGTGTTTGTCACTGATATGATCAGGGTTTGTTACTGGTATGATCAGGGTTTGTCAGTGTTTGTCACTGGTATGGTCAGGGTTTGTCAGGGTTTGTTACTGGTTTGATCAGGGTTTGTCAGTGTTTATTACTGGTATTATCAGGGTTTGTCACTGGTATGATCATGTTTTGTGAGTGTTTGTTCCTGGTTTGATCTGGGTTTGTCAGGGTTTGTCACTGGTATGATCAGGGTTTGTCAGTGTTTGTTACTGGTTTGATCTGGGTTTGTCAGTGTTTGTCACTGTTATGATCAGGGTTTGTCCTCGTATAATCAGGGTTTGTCACTGGTGTGATCAGGGTTTATCAGTGTTTGTCACTGATATGATCAGGGTTTGTTACTGGTATGATCAGGGTTTATCAGTGTTTGTCACTGGTATAATCAGGATTTGTCAGGGTTTGTCACTGGTATGATCAGGGTTTGTCAGGTTTTGTTACTGTTATAGTCAGGGTTGTCAGGGTTTGTCACTGATATGATCATGGTTTGTAAGGGTTTTTCACTGGTATGATCAGAGTTTGTCAGGGTTTGTCACTGGTATGATCAGGGTTTGTCAGTGTTTGTCACTGGTATGATCAGGGTTTGTCCTCTTATAATCAGATTTGTCACTGGTGTGATCAGGGTTTATCAGTGTTTGTCACTGATATGATCAGGTTTTGTTACTGGTATGATCAGGGTTTGTCAGGGTTTGTCACTGGTATAATCAGAGTTTGTCAGGATTTGTCACTGGTATGATCAGAGTTTGTCAGGGTTTGTCACTGAAATGATCTGGGTTTGTCAGTGTTTGTTACTGGTATGATCAGGGTTTGTCAGTGTTTGTCACTGGTATGATCAGGGTTTGTCAGCGTTTGTCACTGTTATGATCAAGGTTTGTCAAGTTTTGTTACTGTTATAATCAGGGTTGTCAGCGTTTGTCACTGGTATGATCATGGTTTGTAAGGGTTTTTCGCTGATATGTTCAGAATTTGTCAATGTTTGTCAAGGTTTATCAGGGTTTCTCACTGATGTTATCAGAGTTTGTCAGTGTTTGTTACCGATATGATCAAGGTTTATCAGTGTTTGTTACTGGTATAATCAAGGTTTATCAGTTTTTGCTACTGGTATGGTCAGAGTTCGTCAGCGTTTGTTACTGATATGATCAGGGTTTGTCAGTGTTTGGTACTGGTATAATCAGGGTTTGTCAATGGTATGATCAGGGTTTGTCAGTGTTTGTTACTGATATGATCAGTATTTGTTACAGGTATGATCAGAGTTTATCAGTGTTTGTCACTGGTATGATCAGAGTTTGTCAGTGTTTGTTACTGATATGATCAGGGTTTGTCACTGGTATGATCAGAGTTTATCAGTGTTTGTCACTGATATGATCAGGGTTTGTTACTGGTATGATCAGGGTTTGTCAGGGTTTGTCACTGGTATGATCAGGGTTTGTTACTGGTATGATCAGGGTTTGTCAGTGTTTGTCACTGTTATGGTCAGGGTTTGTCAGGGTTTGTTACTGGTATAATCAGGGTTTTTCAGTGTTTATTACTGGTATAATCAGGGTTTGTCAATGGTATGATCAGGGTTTGTCAGTGTTTGTTACTGATATGATCAGTATTTGTTACAGGTATGATCAGAGTTTATCAGTGTTTGTCACTGGTATGATCAGGGTTTGTCAGTGTTTGTTACTGGTATGATCAGGGTATGTCACTGGTATGATCAGGGTTTGTCAGTGTTTGTCACTGGTATGATCAGGGTTTGTTACTGGTATGATCAGGGTTTGTCAGGGTTTGTCACTGGTATGATCAGGGTTTGTTACTGGTATGATCAGGGTTTGTCAGTGTTTGTCACTGGTATGATCAGGGTTTGTCAGGGTTTGTCACTGGTATGATCAAGGTTTGTCAAGTTTTGTTACTGTTATAATCAGGGTTGTCAGCGTTTGTCACTGGTATGATCATGGTTTGTAAGGGTTTTTCGCTGATATGTTCAGAATTTGTCAGTGTTTGTCAAGGTTTATCAGGGTTTCTCACTGATGTTATCAGAGTTTGTCAGTGTTTGTTACCGATATGATCAAGGTTTATCAGTGTTTGTTACTGGTATAATCAAGGTTTATCAGTTTTTGCTACTGGTATGGTCAGAGTTCGTCAGCGTTTGTTACTGATATGATCAGGGTTTGTCAGTGTTTGGTACTGGTATAATCAGGGTTTGTCAATGGTATGATCAGGGTTTGTCAGTGTTTGTTACTGATATGATCAGTATTTGTTACAGGTATGATCAGAGTTTATCAGTGTTTGTCACTGGTATGATCAGAGTTTGTCAGTGTTTGTTACTGATATGATCAGGGTTTGTCACTGGTATGATCAGAGTTTGTCACTGGTGTGATCAGGGTTTATCAGTGTTTGTCACTGATATGATCAGGGTTTGTTACTGGTATGATCAGGGTTTGTCAGGGTTTGTCACTGGTATGATCAGGGTTTGTCAGTGTTTGTCACTGGTATGATCAGGGTTTGTCACTGGTATGATCAGGGTTTGTCAGTGTTTGTCACTGGTATGATCAGTGTTTGTTACTGGTATGATCAGGGTTTGTCAGGGTTTGTCACTGGTATGATCAGGGTTTGTCAGTGTTTGTCACTGGTATGACCAGGGTTTGTTACTGGTATGATCAGGGTTTGTCAGGGTTTGTCACTGGTATGATCAGGGTTTGTTACTGGTATGATCAGGGTTTATCAGTGTTTGTCACTGGTATGATCAGGGTTTGCCCTCTCATAATCAGGGTTTGTCACTGGTGCGATCAGGGTTTATCAGTGTTTGTCACTGATATGATCAGGGTTTGTTACTGGTATGATCAAGGTTTGTCAGGGTTTGTCACTGGTATGATCAGGGTTTGTTACTGGTATGATCAGGGTTTGTTACTGGTATGATCAGGGTTTATCAGTGTTTGTCACTGGTATGATCAGGGTTTGTCCTCTCATAATCAGGGTTTGTCACTGGTGCGATCAGGGTTTATCAGTGTTTGTCACTGATATGATCAGGGTTTGTTACTGGTATGATCAAGATTTGTCAGGGTTTGTCACTGGTATGATCAGGGTTTGTTACTGGTATGATCAGGGTTTGTCAGTGTTTGTTACTGGTATGGTCAGGGTTTGTCAGGGTTTGTTACTGGTATAATCAGGGTTTGTCAATGGTATGATCAGGGTTTGTCAGTGTTTGTTACTGATATGATCAGTATTTGTTACTGGTATGATCAGAGTTTATCAGTGTTTGTCACTGGTATGATCAGGGTTTGTCAGTGTTTGTCACTGGTATGATCAGGGTTTGTCAGTGTTTGTTACTGGTATGATCAGGGTTTGTCCTCTTATAATCAGAGTTTGTCACTGGTGTGATCAGGGTTTATCAGTGTTTGTCACTGGTGTGATCAGAGTTTGTCACTGGTGTGATCAGGGTTTATCAGTGTTTGTCACTGATATGATCAGGGTTTGTTACTGGTATGATCAGGGTTTGTCAGGGTTTGTCACTGGTATGATCAGGGTTTGTCAGTGTTTGTCACTGGTATGACCAGGGTTTGTTACTGGTATGATCAGGGTTTGTCAGGGTTTGTCACTGGTATGATCAGGGTTTGTTACTGGTATGATCAGGGTTTATCAGTGTTTGTCACTGGTATGATCAGGGTTTGTCCTCTCATAATCAGGGTTTGTCACTGGTGCGATCAGGGTTTATCAGTGTTTGTCACTGATATGATCAGGGTTTGTTACTGGTATGATCAAGGTTTGTCAGGGTTTGTCACTGGTATGATCAGGGTTTGTTACTGGTATGATCAGGGTTTGTTACTGGTATGATCAGGGTTTATCAGTGTTTGTCACTGGTATGATCAGGGTTTGTCCTCTCATAATCAGGGTTTGTCACTGGTGCGATCAGGGTTTATCAGTGTTTGTCACTGATATGATCAGGGTTTGTTACTGGTATGATCAAGATTTGTCAGGGTTTGTCACTGGTATGATCAGGGTTTGTTACTGGTATGATCAGGGTTTGTCAGTGTTTGTTACTGGTATGGTCAGGGTTTGTCAGGGTTTGTTACTGGTATAATCAGGGTTTGTCAATGGTATGATCAGGGTTTGTCAGTGTTTGTTACTGATATGATCAGTATTTGTTACAGGTATGATCAGAGTTTATCAGTGTTTGTCACTGGTATGATCAGGGTTTGTCAGTGTTTGTCACTGGTATGATCAGGGTTTGTCAGTGTTTGTTACTGGTATGATCAGGGTTTGTCCTCTTATAATCAGAGTTTGTCACTGGTGTGATCAGGGTTTATCAGTGTTTGTCACTGGTGTGATCAGAGTTTGTCACTGGTGTGATCAGAGTTTGTCACTGGTGTGATCAGGGTTTATCAGTGTTTGTCACTGATATGATCAGGGTTTGTTACTGGTATGATCAGGGTTTGTCAGGGTTTGTCACTGGTATGATCAGGGTTTGTCAGTGTTTGTCACTGGTATGATCAGGGTTTGTCACTGGTATGATCAGGGTCTGTCAGTGTTTGTCACTGGTATGATCAGTGTTTGTTACTGGTATGATCAGGGTTTGTCAGGGTTTGTCACTGGTATGATCAGGGTTTATCAGTGTTTGTCACTGATATGATCAGGGTTTGTTACTGGTATGATCAGGGTTTGTCAGGGTTTGTCACTGGTATGATCAGGGTTTGTTACTGGTATGATCAGGGTTTGTCAGGGTTTGTCACTGGTATGATCAGGGTTTGTTACTGATATGGTCAGGGTTTGTCACTGATATGATCACTGTTTGTCAGGGTTTGTCACTGGTATGATCAGAGTTTGTCAGGGTTTGTCACTGAAATGATCAGAGTTTGTCAGTGTTTGTCACTGGTATGGTCAGGGTTTGTCAGTGTTTGTTACTGTTATGATCAGGGTTTATCAGGGTTTGTCACTGGTATGATCAGGGTTTGTCCTCTCATAATCAGGGTTTGTCACTGGTGCGATCAGGGTTTATCAGTGTTTGTCACTGGTATAATCAGGGTTTGTCAGGGTTTGTCACTGGTATGATCAAGGTTTGTCAAGTTTTGTTACTGTTATAATCAGGATTGTCAGCGTTTGTCACTGGTATGATCATGGTTTGTAAGGGTTTTTCGCCGATATGTTCAGAATTTGTCAATGTTTGTCAAGGTTTATCAGGGTTTCTCACTGATGTTATCAGAGTTTGTCAGTGTTTGTTACCGATATGATCAAGGTTTATCAGTGTTTGTTACTGGTATAATCAAGGTTTATCAGTTTTTGCTACTGGTATGGTCAGAGTTCGTCAGCGTTTGTTACTGATATGATCAGGGTTTGTCAGTGTTTGGTACTGGTATAATCAGGGTTTGTCAATGGTATGATCAGGGTTTGTCAGTGTTTGTTACTGATATGATCAGTATTTGTTACAGGTATGATCAAAGTTTATCAGTGTTTGTCACTGGTATGATCAGGGTTTGTCAGTGTTTGTTACTGGTATGATCAGTATTTGTTACAGGTATGATCAGAGTTTATCAGTGTTTGTCACTGATATGATCAGGGTTTGTTACTGGTATGATCAGGGTTTGTCAGGGTTTGTCACTGGTATGATCAGGGTTTGTTACTGGTATGATCAGGGTTTGTCAGTGTTTGTCACTGTTATGGTCAGGGTTTGTCAGGGTTTGTTACTGGTATAATCAGGGTTTTTCAGTGTTTATTACTGGTATAATCAGGGTTTGTCAATGGTATGATCAGGGTTTGTCAGTGTTTGTTACTGATATGATCAGTATTTGTTACAGGTATGATCAGAGTTTATCAGTGTTTGTCACTGGTATGATCAGGGTTTGTCAGTGTTTGTCACTGGTATGATCAGGGTTTGTCAGTGTTTGTTACTGGTATGATCAGGGTATGTCACTGGTATGATCAGGGTTTGTCAGTGTTTGTCACTGGTATGATCAGGGTTTGTTCCTGGTATGATCAGGGTTTGTCAGGGTTTGTCACTGGTATGATCAGGGTTTGTTACTGGTATGATCAGGGTTTGTCAGTGTTTGTCACTGGTATGATCAGGGTTTGTCAGGGTTTGTCACTGGTATGATCAAGGTTTGTCAAGTTTTGTTACTGTTATAATCAGGGTTGTCAGCGTTTGTCACTGGTATGATCATGGTTTGTAAGGGTTTTTCGCTGATATGTTCAGAATTTGTCAGTGTTTGTCAAGGTTTATCAGGGTTTCTCACTGATGTTATCAGAGTTTGTCAGTGTTTGTTACCGATATGATCAAGGTTTATCAGTGTTTGTTACTGGTATAATCAAGGTTTATCAGTTTTTGCTACTGGTATGGTCAGAGTTCGTCAGCGTTTGTTACTGATATGATCAGGGTTTGTCAGTGTTTGGTACTGGTATAATCAGGGTTTGTCAATGGTATGATCAGGGTTTGTCAGTGTTTGTTACTGATATGATCAGTATTTGTTACAGGTATGATCAGAGTTTATCAGTGTTTGTCACTGGTATGATCAGAGTTTGTCAGTGTTTGTTACTGATATGATCAGGGTTTGTCACTGGTATGATCAGAGTTTGTCACTGGTGTGATCAGGGTTTATCAGTGTTTGTCACTGATATGATCAGGGTTTGTTACTGGTATGATCAGGGTTTGTCAGGGTTTGTCACTGGTATGATCAGGGTTTGTCAGTGTTTGTCACTGGTATGATCAGGGTTTGTCACTGGTATGATCAGGGTTTGTCAGTGTTTGTCACTGGTATGATCAGTGTTTGTTACTGGTATGATCAGGGTTTGTCAGGGTTTGTCACTGGTATGATCAGGGTTTGTCAGTGTTTGTCACTGGTATGACCAGGGTTTGTTACTGGTATGATCAGGGTTTGTCAGGGTTTGTCACTGGTATGATCAGGGTTTGTTACTGGTATGATCAGGGTTTATCAGTGTTTGTCACTGGTATGATCAGGGTTTGTCCTCTCATAATCAGGGTTTGTCACTGGTGCGATCAGGGTTTATCAGTGTTTGTCACTGATATGATCAGGGTTTGTCACTGGTATGATCAAGGTTTGTCAGGGTTTGTCACTGGTATGATCAGGGTTTGTTACTGGTATGATCAGGGTTTGTTACTGGTATGATCAGGGTTTATCAGTGTTTGTCACTGGTATGATCAGGGTTGGTCCTCTCATAATCAGGGTTTGTCACTGGTGCGATCAGGGTTTATCAGTGTTTGTCACTGATATGATCAGGGTTTGTTACTGGTATGATCAAGATTTGTCAGGGTTTGTCACTGGTATGATCAGGGTTTGTTACTGGTATGATCAGGGTTTGTCAGTGTTTGTTACTGGTATGGTCAGGGTTTGTCAGGGTTTGTTACTGGTATAATCAGGGTTTGTCAATGGTATGATCAGGGTTTGTCAGTGTTTGTTACTGATATGATCAGTATTTGTTACAGGTATGATCAGAGTTTATCAGTGTTTGTCACTGGTATGATCAGGGTTTGTCAGTGTTTGTCACTGGTATGATCAGGGTTTGTCAGTGTTTGTTACTGGTATGATCAGGGTTTGTCCTCTTATAATCAGAGTTTGTCACTGGTGTGATCAGGGTTTATCAGTGTTTGTCACTGATATGATCAGGGTTTGTTACTGGTATGATCAGGGTTTGTCAGGGTTTGTCACTGGTATGATCAGGGTTTGTCAGTGTTTGTCACTGGTATGATCAGGGTTTGTCACTGGTATGATCAGGGTTTGTCAGTGTTTGTCACTGGTATGATCAGTGTTTGTTACTGGTATGATCAGGGTTTGTCAGGGTTTGTCACTGATATGATCAGGGTTTGTCAGTGTTTGTCACTGGTATGACCAGGGTTTGTTACTGGTATGATCAGGGTTTGTCAGGGTTTGTCACTGGTATGATCAGGGTTTGTTACTGGTATGATCAGGGTTTATCAGTGTTTGTCACTGGTATGATCAGGGTTTGTCCTCTCATAATCAGGGTTTGTCACTGGTGCGATCAGGGTTTATCAGTGTTTGTCACTGATATGATCAGGGTTTGTTACTGGTATGATCAAGGTTTGTCAGGGTTTGTCACTGGTATGATCAGGGTTTGTTACTGGTATGATCAGGGTTTGTTACTGGTATGATCAGGGTTTATCAGTGTTTGTCACTGGTATGATCAGGGTTGGTCCTCACATAATCAGGGTTTGTCACTGGTGCGATCAGGGTTTATCAGTGTTTGTCACTGATATGATCAGGGTTTGTTACTGGTATGATCAATATTTGTCAGGGTTTGTCACTGGTATGATCAGGGTTTGTTACTGGTATGATCAGGGTTTGTCAGTGTTTGTTACTGGTATGGTCAGGGTTTGTCAGGGTTTGTTACTGGTATAATCAGGGTTTGTCAATGGTATGATCAGGGTTTGTCAGTGTTTGTTACTGATATGATCAGTATTTGTTACAGGTATGATCAGAGTTTATCAGTGTTTGTCACTGGTATGATCAGGGTTTGTCAGTGTTTGTCACTGGTATGATCAGGGTTTGTCAGTGTTTGTTACTGGTATGATCAGGGTTTGTCCTCTTATAATCAGAGTTTGTCACTGGTGTGATCAGGGTTTATCAGTGTTTGTCACTGGTGTGATCAGAGTTTGTCACTGGTGTGATCAGGGTTTATCAGTGTTTGTCACTGATATGATCAGGGTTTGTTACTGGTATGATCAGGGTTTGTCAGGGTTTGTCACTGGTATGATCAGGGTTTGTCAGTGTTTGTCACTGGTATGATCATGGTTTGTCACTGGTATGATCAGGGTTTGTCAGTGTTTGTCACTGGTATGATCAGTGTTTGTTACTGGTATGATCAGGGTTTGTCAGGGTTTGTCACTGGTACGATCAGGGTTTATCAGTGTTTGTCACTGATATGATCAGGGTTTGTTACTGGTATGATCAGGGTTTGTCAGGGTTTGTCACTGGTATGATCAGGGTTTGTTACTGGTATGATCAGGGTTTGTCAGGGTTTGTCACTGGTATGATCAGGGTTTGTTACTGATATGGTCAGGGTTTGTCACTGATATGATCACTGTTTGTCAGGGTTTGTCACTGGTATGATCAGAGTTTGTCAGGGTTTGTCACTGAAATGATCAGAGTTTGTCAGTGTTTGTCACTGGTATGGTCAGGGTTTGTCAGTGTTTGTTACTGGTATGATCAGGGTTTATCAGTGTTTGTCACTGGTATGATCAGGGTTTGTCCTCTCATAATCAGGGTTTGTCACTGGTGCGATCAGGGTTTATCAGTGTTTGTCACTGGTATAATCAGGGTTTGTCAGGGTTTGTCACTGGTATGATCAAGGTTTGTCAAGTTTTGTTACTGTTATAATCAGGATTGTCAGCGTTTGTCACTGGTATGATCATGGTTTGTAAGGGTTTTTCGCCGATATGTTCAGAATTTGTCAATGTTTGTCAAGGTTTATCAGGGTTTCTCACTGATGTTATCAGAGTTTGTCAGTGTTTGTTACCGATATGATCAAGGTTTATCAGTGTTTGTTACTGGTATAATCAAGGTTTATCAGTTTTTGCTACTGGTATGGTCAGAGTTCGTCAGCGTTTGTTACTGATATGATCAGGGTTTGTCAGTGTTTGGTACTGGTATAATCAGGGTTTGTCAATGGTATGATCAGGGTTTGTCAGTGTTTGTTACTGATATGATCAGTATTTGTTACAGGTATGATCAGAGTTTATCAGTGTTTGTCACTGGTATGATCAGAGTTTGTCAGTGTTTGTTACTGATATGATCAGGGTTTGTCACTGGTATGATCAGAGTTTATCAGTGTTTGTCACTGATATGATCAGGGTTTGTTACTGGTATGATCAGGGTTTGTCAGGGTTTGTCACTGGTATGATCAGGGTTTGTTACTGGTATGATCAGGGTTTGTCAGTGTTTGTCACTGGTATGGTCAGGGTTTGTCAGGGTTTGTTACTGGTATAATCAGGGTTTTTCAGTGTTTATTACTGGTATAATCAGGGTTTGTCAATGGTATGATCAGGGTTTGTCAGTGTTTGTTACTGATATGATCAGTATTTGTTACAGGTATGATCAGAGTTTATCAGTGTTTGTCACTGGTATGATCAGGGTTTGTCAGTGTTTGTCACTGGTATGATCAGGGTTTGTCAGTGTTTGTTACTGGTATGATCAGGGTATGTCACTGGTATGATCAGGGTTTGTCAGTGTTTGTCACTGGTATGATCAGGGTTTGTCACTGGTATGATCAAGGTTTGTCAAGTTTTGTTACTGTTATAATCAGGGTTGTCAGCGTTTGTCACTGGTATGATCATGGTTTGTAAGGGTTTTTCGCTGATATGTTCAGAATTTGTCAGTGTTTGTCAAGGTTTATCAGGGTGTCTCACTGATGTTATCAGAGTTTGTCAGTGTTTGTTACCGATATGATCAAGGTTTATCAGTGTTTGTTACTGGTATAATCAAGGTTTATCAGTTTTTGCTACTGGTATGGTCAGAGTTCGTCAGCGTTTGTTACTGATATGATCAGGGTTTGTCAGTGTTTGGTACTGGTATAATCAGGGTTTGTCAATGGTATGATCAGGGTTTGTCAGTGTTTGTTACTGATATGATCAGGGTTTGTCAGTGTTTGTCACTGGTATGATCAGGGTTTGTCACTGGTATGATCAGGGTTTGTCAGTGTTTGTCACTGGTATGATCAGTGTTTGTTACTGGTATGATCAGGGTTTGTCAGGGTTTGTCACTGGTATGATCAGGGTTTGTCAGTGTTTGTCACTGGTATGACCAGGGTTTGTTACTGGTATGATCAGGGTTTGTCAGGGTTTGTCACTGGTATGATCAGGGTTTGTTACTGGTATGATCAGGGTTTATCAGTGTTTGTCACTGGTATGATCAGGGTTTGTCCTCTCATAATCAGGGTTTGTCACTGGTGCGATCAGGGTTTATCAGTGTTTGTCACTGATATGATCAGGGTTTGTTACTGGTATGATCAAGATTTGTCAGGGTTTGTCACTGGTATGATCAGGGTTTGTTACTGGTATGATCAGGGTTTGTCAGTGTTTGTTACTGGTATGGTCAGGGTTTGTCAGGGTTTGTTACTGGTATAATCAGGGTTTGTCAATGGTATGATCAGGGTTTGTCAGTGTTTGTTACTGATATGATCAGTATTTGTTACAGGTATGATCAGAGTTTATCAGTGTTTGTCACTGGTATGATCAGGGTTTGTCAATGTTTGTCACTGGTATGATCAGGGTTTGTCAGTGTTTGTTACTGGTATGATCAGGGTTTGTCCTCTTATAATCAGAGTTTGTCACTGGTGTGATCAGGGTTTATCAGTGTTTGTCACTGGTATGATCAGAGTTTGTCACTGGTGTGATCAGGGTTTATCAGTGTTTGTCACTGATATGATCAGGGTTTGTTACTGGTATGATCAGGGTTTGTCAGGGTTTGTCACTGGTATGATCAGGGTTTGTCAGTGTTTGTCACTGGTATGATCAGGGTTTGTCACTGGTATGATCAGGGTTTGTCAGTGTTTGTCACTGATATGATCAGTATTTGTTACAGGTATGATCAGAGTTTATCAGTGTTTGTCACTGGTATGATCAGAGTTTGTCAGTGTTTGTTACTGATATGATCAGGGTTTGTCACTGGTATGATCAGAGTTTGTCACTGGTGTGATCAGGGTTTATCAGTGTTTGTCACTGATATGATCAGGGTTTGTTACTGGTATGATCAGGGTTTGTCAGGGTTTGTCACTGGTATGATCAGGGTTTGTCAGTGTTTGTCACTGGTATGATCAGGGTTTGTCACTGGTATGATCAGGGTTTGTCAGTGTTTGTCACTGGTATGATCAGTGTTTGTTACTGGTATGATCAGGGTTTGTCAGGGTTTGTCACTGGTATGATCAGGGTTTGTCAGTGTTTGTCACTGGTATGACCAGGGTTTGTTACTGGTATGATCAGGGTTTGTCAGGGTTTGTCACTGGTATGATCAGGGTTTGTCAGTGTTTGTCACTGGTATGACCAGGGTTTGTTACTGGTATGATCAGGGTTTGTCAGGGTTTGTCACTGGTATGATCAGGGTTTGTTACTGGTATGATCAGGGTTTATCAGTGTTTGTCACTGGTATGATCAGGGTTTGTCCTCTCATAATCAGGGTTTGTCACTGGTGCGATCAGGGTTTATCAGTGTTTGTCACTGATATGATCAGGGTTTGTTACTGGTATGATCAAGATTTGTCAGGGTTTGTCACTGGTATGATCAGGGTTTGTTACTGGTATGATCAGGGTTTGTCAGTGTTTGTTACTGGTATGGTCAGGGTTTGTCAGGGTTTGTTACTGGTATAATCAGGGTTTGTCAATGGTATGATCAGGGTTTGTCAGTGTTTGTTACTGATATGATCAGTATTTGTTACAGGTATGATCAGAGTTTATCAGTGTTTGTCACTGGTATGATCAGGGTTTGTCAATGTTTGTCACTGGTATGATCAGGGTTTGTCAGTGTTTGTTACTGGTATGATCAGGGTTTGTCCTCTTATAATCAGAGTTTGTCACTGGTGTGATCAGGGTTTATCAGTGTTTGTCACTGGTATGATCAGAGTTTGTCACTGGTGTGATCAGGGTTTATCAGTGTTTGTCACTGATATGATCAGGGTTTGTTACTGGTATGATCAGGGTTTGTCAGGGTTTGTCACTGGTATGATCAGGGTTTGTCAGTGTTTGTCACTGGTATGATCAGGGTTTGTCACTGGTATGATCAGGGTTTGTCAGTGTTTGTCACTGGTATGATCAGTGTTTGTTACTGGTATGATCAGGGTTTGTCAGGGTTTGTCACTGGTATGATCAGAGTTTGTCAGTGTTTGTCACTGGTATGACCAGGGTTTGTTACTGGTATGATCAGGGTTTGTCAGGGTTTGTCACTGGTATGATCAGGGTTTGTTACTGGTATGATCAGGGTTTATCAGTGTTTGTCACTGGTATGATCAGGGTTTGTCCTCTCATAATCAGGGTTTGTCACTGGTGCGATCAGGGATTATCAGTGTTTGTCACTGATATGATCAGGGTTTGTTACTGGTATGATCAAGGTTTGTCAGGGTTTGTCACTGGTATGATCAGGGTTTGTTACTGGTATGATCAGGGTTTGTTACTGGTATGATCAGGGTTTATCAGTGTTTGTCACTGGTATGATCAGGGTTTGTCCTCTCATAATCAGGGTTTGTCACTGGTGCGATCAGGGTTTATCAGTGTTTGTCACTGATATGATCAGGGTTTGTTACTGGTATGATCAAGATTTGTCAGGGTTTGTCACTGGTATGATCAGGGTTTGTTACTGGTATGATCAGGGTTTGTCAGTGTTTGTTACTGGTATGGTCAGGGTTTGTCAGGGTTTGTTACTGGTATAATCAGGGTTTGTCAATGGTATGATCAGGGTTTGTCAGTGTTTGTTACTGATATGATCAGTATTTGTTACAGGTATGATCAGAGTTTATCAGTGTTTGTCACTGGTATGATCAGGGTTTGTCAATGTTTGTCACTGGTATGATCAGGGTTTGTCAGTGTTTGTTACTGGTATGATCAGGGTTTGTCCTCTTATAATCAGAGTTTGTCACTGGTGTGATCAGGGTTTATCAGTGTTTGTCACTGGTATGATCAGAGTTTGTCACTGGTGTGATCAGGGTTTATCAGTGTTTGTCACTGATATGATCAGGGTTTGTTACTGGTATGATCAGGGTTTGTCAGGGTTTGTCACTGGTATGATCAGGGTTTGTCAGTGTTTGTCACTGGTATGATCAGGGTTTGTCACTGGTATGATCAGGGTTTGTCAGTGTTTGTCACTGGTATGATCAGTGTTTGTTACTGGTATGATCAGGGTTTGTCAGGGTTTGTCACTGGTATGATCAGGGTTTGTCAGTGTTTGTCACTGGTATGACCAGGGTTTGTTACTGGTATGATCAGGGTTTGTCAGGGTTTGTCACTGGTATGATCAGGGTTTGTTACTGGTATGATCAGGGTTTATCAGTGTTTGTCACTGGTATGATCAGGGTTTGTCCTCTCATAATCAGGGTTTGTCACTGGTGCGATCAGGGTTTATCAGTGTTTGTCACTGATATGATCAGGGTTTGTTACTGGTATGATCAAGGTTTGTCAGGGTTTGTCACTGGTATGATCAGGGTTTGTTACTGGTATGATCAGGGTTTGTTACTGGTATGATCAGGGTTTATCAGTGTTTGTCACTGGTATGATCAGGGTTTGTCCTCTCATAATCAGGGTTTGTCACTGGTGCGATCAGGGTTTATCAGTGTTTGTCACTGATATGATCAGGGTTTGTTACTGGTATGATCAAGATTTGTCAGGGTTTGTCACTGGTATGATCAGGGTTTGTTACTGGTATGATCAGGGTTTGTCAGTGTTTGTTACTGGTATGGTCAGGGTTTGTCAGGGTTTGTTACTGGTATAATCAGGGTTTGTCAATGGTATGATCAGGGTTTGTCAGTGTTTGTTACTGATATGATCAGTATTTGTTACAGGTATGATCAGAGTTTATCAGTGTTTGTCACTGGTATGATCAGGGTTTGTCAATGTTTGTCACTGGTATGATCAGGGTTTGTCAGTGTTTGTTACTGGTATGATCAGGGTTTGTCCTCTTATAATCAGAGTTTGTCACTGGTGTGATCAGGGTTTATCAGTGTTTGTCACTGGTATGATCAGAGTTTGTCACTGGTGTGATCAGGGTTTATCAGTGTTTGTCACTGATATGATCAGGGTTTGTTACTGGTATGATCAGGGTTTGTCAGCGTTTGTCACTGGTGTGATCAGGGTTTGTCAGTGTTTGTCACTGGTATGATCAGGGTTTGTCACTGGTATGATCAGGGTTTGTCAGTGTTTGTCACTGGTATGATCAGTGTTTGTTACTGGTATGATCAGGGTTTGTCAGGGTTTGTCACTGGTATGATCAGGGTTTGTCAGTGTTTGTCACTGGTATGACCAGGGTTTGTTACTGGTATGATCAGGGTTTGTCAGGGTTTGTCACTGGTATGATCAGGGTTTGTTACTGGTATGATCAGGGTTTATCAGTGTTTGTCACTGGTATGATCAGGGTTTGTCCTCTCATAATCAGGGTTTGTCACTGGTGCGATCAGGGTTTATCAGTGTTTGTCACTGATATGATCAGGGTTTGTTACTGGTATGATCAAGGTTTGTCAGGGTTTGTCACTGGTATGATCAGGGTTTGTTACTGGTATGATCAGGGTTTGTTACTGGTATGATCAGGGTTTATCAGTGTTTGTCACTGGTATGATCAGGGTTGGTCCTCTCATAATCAGGGTTTGTCACTGGTGCGATCAGGGTTTATCAGTGTTTGTCACTGATATGATCAGGGTTTGTTACTGGTATGATCAAGATTTGTCAGGGTTTGTCACTGGTATGATCAGGGTTTGTTACTGGTATGATCAGGGTTTGTCAGTGTTTGTTACTGGTATGGTCAGGGTTTGTCAGTGTTTGTTACTGGTATAATCAGGGTTTGTCAATGGTATGATCAGGGTTTGTCAGTGTTTGTTACTGATATGATCAGTATTTGTTACAGGTATGATCAGAGTTTATCAGTGTTTGTCACTGGTATGATCAGGG
This sequence comes from Hemiscyllium ocellatum, assembly GCF_020745735.1. NCBI lineage: Eukaryota > Metazoa > Chordata > Chondrichthyes > Orectolobiformes > Hemiscylliidae > Hemiscyllium > Hemiscyllium ocellatum. The sequence goes on from NC_083403.1 coordinate 15,961,578, forward strand.
TTTGTCAGTGTTTGTCACTGGTATGATCAGGGTTTGTCAGTGTTTGTTACTGATATGATCAGTATTTGTTACAGGTATGATCAGAGTTTATCAGTGTTTGTCACTGGTATGATCAGGGTTTGTCAGTGTTTGTCACTGGTATGATCAGGGTTTGTCAGTGTTTGTTACTGGTATGATCAGGGTTTGTCCTCTTATAATCAGAGTTTGTCACTGGTGTGATCAGGGTTTATCAGTGTTTGTCACTGATATGATCAGGGTTTGTTACTGGTATGATCAGGGTTTGTCAGGGTTTGTCACTGGTATGATCAGGGTTTGTTACTGGTATGATCAGGGTTTGTCAGGGTTTGTCACTGATATGATCAGGGTTTGTTACTGGTATGGTCAGGGTTTGTCACTGATATGATCACTGTTTGTCAGGGTTTGTCACTGGTATGATCAGAGTTTGTCAGGGTTTGTCACTGAAATGATCAGAGTTTGTCAGTGTTTGTCACTGGTATGGTCAGGGTTTGTCAGTGTTTGTTACTGGTATGATCAGGGTTTATCAGTGTTTGTCACTGGTATGATCAGGGTTTGTCCTCTCATAATCAGGTTTTGTCACTGGTATGATCAGGGTTTGTCAGTGTTTGTCACTGGTATGATCAGGGTTTGTCAGTGTTTGTTACTGGTATGATCAGGGTTTGTCCTCTTATAATCAGAGTTTGTCACTGGTGTGATCAGGGTTTATCAGTGTTTGTCACTGATATGATCAGGGTTTGTTACTGGTATGATCAGGGTTTGTCAGGGTTTGTCACTGGTATGATCAGGGTTTGTTACTGGTATGATCAGGGTTTGTCAGGGTTTGTCACTGGTATGATCAGGGTTTGTTACTGGTATGGTCAGGGTTTGTCACTGATATGATCACTGTTTGTCAGGGTTTGTCACTGGTATGATCAGAGTTTGTCAGGGTTTGTCACTGAAATGATCAGAGTTTGTCAGTGTTTGTCACTGGTATGATCAGGGTTTATCAGTGTTTGTCACTGGTATGATCAGGGTTTGTCCTCTCATAATCAGGGTTTGTCACTGGTGCGATCAGGGTTTATCAGTGTTTGTCACTGGTATAATCAGGGTTTGTCAGGGTTTGTCACTGGTATGATCAAGGTTTGTCAAGTTTTGTTACTGTTATAATCAGGATTGTCAGCGTTTGTCACTGGTATGATCATGGTTTGTAAGGGTTTTTCGCTGATATATTCAGAATTTGTCAGTGTTTGTCAAGGTTTATCAGGGTTTCTCACTGGTGTTATCAGAGTTTATCAGTGTTTGTTACCGCTATGATCAAGGTTTATCAGTGTTTGTTACTGGTATGATCAAGGTTTATCAGTTTTTGCTACTGGTATGGTCAGAGTTCGTCAGCGTTTGTTACTGGTATGATCAGGGTTTGTCAGTGTTTGGTACTGGTATAATCAGGGTTTGTCAATGGTATGATCAGGGTTTGTCAGTGTTTGTTACTGGTATGGTCAGGGTTTGTCAGTGTTTGTCACTGGTATGGTCGGTGTTTGTCAGTGTTTGTCACTGGTATGATCAGGGTTTGTCAGTGTTTGTCATGATATGATCAAGGTTTGTCACGGTTTGTCACTGATATGGTCAGGGTTTGTCAGTGTTTGTTACTGGTATGATCAGGGTTTGTCAGTGTTTGTTACCGCTATGATCAAGGTTTATCAGTGTTTGTTACTGGTATGATCAAGGTTTATCAGTTTTTGCTACTGGTATGGTCAGAGTTCGTCAGCGTTTGTTACTGGTATGATCAGGGTTTGTCAGTGTTTGGTACTGGTATAATCAGGGTTTGTCACTGGTATGATCAGGGTTTGTCAGTGTTTGTTACTGGTATGGTCAGGGTTTGTCAGTGTTTGTCACTGGTATGGTCGGTGTTTGTCAGTGTTTGTCACTGGTATGATCAGGGTTTGTCAGTGTTTGTCATGATATGATCAAGGTTTGTCACGGTTTGTCACTGATATGGTCAGGGTTTGTCAGTGTTTGTTACTGGTATGATCAGGGTTTGTCAGTGTTTGTTACTGGTATGATCAGGGTTTGTTACTGGTATGATCAGGTTTTGTCAGGGTTTGTCATGGTATGATCAGGGATTGTCAGGTTTTGTTACTGGTATTATCAGGGTTTGTCAGTGTTTGTTACTAGTATGATCAGGATTTGTCAGTGTTTGCTACTGCTATGATCAGGATTTGTCAGGGTTTGTTACTGGTATGATCAGGGTTTGTCATGGTTTGTTACTGGTATGATCAGGGTTTGTCAGTGTTTGTCACTGGTATGATCAGAGTTTATCAGTGTTTGTTACTGGTATAATCAGGGTTTGTCAGTGTTTGTTACTGGTATGATCAGGGTTTGTCAGGGTTTGTCACTGATATGATCAGCGTTTGTCAGGGTTTGTCACAATATGATCAAGGTTTATCAGGGTTTGTCACTGGTGTTATCAGAGTTTGCCAGTGTTTGTCACTGGTATGATCCAGGTTTGTCACTGGTATGTTGAGGGATTGTCAGTGTTTGTCACTGGTATGATCAGGGTTTGTCAGGGTTTGTCACTGGTATGATCAAAGTTTGTCAGGTATTGTTACTGGTATGATCAGGGTTTGTCAGGGTTTGTCACTGGTATGATCAAAGTTTGTCAGGTATTGTTACTGGTATGATCAGGGTTTGTCAGGGTTTGTCACTGGTGTTATCAGAGTTTGCCAGTGTTTGTCACTGGTATGATCCAGGTTTGTCACTGGTATGTTGAGGGATTGTCAGTGTTTGTCACTGGTATGATCAGGGTTTGTCAGAGTTTGTCACTGGTATGATCAAAGTTTGTCAGGTATTGTTACTGGTATGATCAGGGTTTGTCAGGGTTTGTCACTGGTATGATCAGGGTTTGTCAGTGTTTGTTACTGGTATGGTCAGGGTTTGTCAGTGTTTGTCACTGGTATGGTCGGTGTTTGTCAGTGTTTGTCACTGGTATGATCAGGGTTTGTCAGTGTTTGTTACTGGTATGGTCAGGGTTTGTCAGTGTTTGTCACTGGTATGGTCGGTGTTTGTCAGTGTTTGTTACTGGTATGATCAGGGTTTGTCAGTGTTTGTCATGATATGATCAAGGTTTGTCACGGTTTGTCACTGATATGGTCAGGGTTTGTCAGTGTTTGTTACTGGTATGATCAGGGTTTGTCAGTGTTTGTTATTTGTATGATCAGGGTTTGTCACTGGTATGATCAGGATTTGTCAGTGTTTGTCACTGGTATGATGAGGGTTTGTCAGGGGTTGTCACTGGTATGATCAGGGTTTGTCAATATTTGTCACTTGTATGATCAGGGTTTGTCAGGGTTTGTCACTGATATGATCAGGGTTGGTTAATGGTATGATCAGAGTTTGTCAGGGTTTGTTGCTGGTATGATCAGGGTTTGTCACAGTTTGTTACTGGTATGATCAGGGTTTGTCAGTGTTTGTCACTGCTATGATCAGGGTTTGTTACTGGTATGACCAGGGTTTATCAGGGTTTGTTACTGTTAAGATTAGAGTATGTCAGGGTTTGTCACTGGTATGATAAGGGTTCGTCAGTGTTTGTTACTGGTATGTTCCCGGTCGGTATTGTAATGTAAAATTACAAAATTCACCACGTGGCCCCCAAATGAAGAAATTACCATCAAGGTTTCACTTTTTGTAAATTTTACTTTGGCACAATTCCAAATGGATGCCAACAACGTGGAATAATCATACAATTATTTCTTCCAGAGACAATAGAAAACTGCAGATCCTGGAATCCAAAGTAGACAAACTGGTTTCCTGAAGAAGGGTATCAAGTAATTCGGAAGGTAAATGGAACTTTGGTTTTTACTGCTCGTGTGTGGAGTGTTAAAACTGGGAAGTTTTGCTTCAGCTGTGAAGGGTGTTGGTGAGATCATAGCTGAAGAACTGCTGCCAGTTTTGGTCCCCAAATTGAATAAAGGATGTAATAACATTGGAGACAGTCCAAACGAAATACACTCGGCTGATTCCTGAAATGAGAGGTTGACTTACCAAAAATATCTTAATGGGTTAAACCTTTGTTCATTAGATTAGATTCCTTACAGTGTGGAAACAGGCCCTTCGGCCCAACCAGTCCACACCGACCCTCCGAAGACTAACCCACCCAGACTCATTTCCCCCTGACTAATGCACGTAAAATTATGGGCAATTTTACATGGCCAGCTCACCTAACCTGCACATCCTTGGACTGTGGAATGAAACCAGAGCAAACCTACACAGACATGGGGAGAATGTGCCAACTCCACATAGACAGTCACCCGAGGCTAGAATTGAACCTGGGACCCTAATGCTGTGAGGTAACAGTGTTAACCACTGAGCCACCGAGGTTGGAAGAATGTAAACCATATAAGATCCTGAGGGAAATGTTGAGAAGGTGTTTCCATTAGCAAGGGAATATCAAATTGGGAGACATAATTGCAGAATAAATGGGCACTCATTTAAAACTGAGATGTCTGGAATCCTCTACCTTAAGGAATTTTGGAGGCTAGTTGTCTGAAAGTATTCCAAGAAGAGTTTTTTTTTCATTCTTTCGCTGGATGAGGGCATCCCTGGTGAGACCAAAATTTATTGTCCATTCCAGATGGCAGATAAGAGACAACGACATTGCTGTGGGTCTGGAGTCCCGTGGTCAGCCAGAATAGATGAGGGTGGCTGTTTCCTTCCCTGACGGACGTGAGTAAACCAGATGGGGTTTTCCTTGTCAATTGACAACATCATTAGACTCTGAATTCCAGATTTTCACTGAATTCAAAATCACGTGTTGTGGTGTCTTTCAAAACCAGATCCCGAGAACATTACCTGGGTCTCTGGATTAACAGTCCACTGATAATACCACTAGGAAATCACCTCCCCTCAAGAGGTTGATAGATCTTTGAAGTTCTAGAGGAGTTGAGGGCTAAAAGGAGCTGACATACAAGAGGATGGGGCAGGTGAACCATGATCTTGATGAATGACGGGGCAGGCTTGATGGACTGAATGGCCTACCCCTGCCCCTTATTTCTTACATACTTATGTAAAACAAGGTTTATTAATCAAATACCCAACAGTGCAATAGCTATTACACTAATACAATAAATTCACACAAGCTGGTTCCTTGCAGACCCAAGGGGATCAGAGCACTCAGCAATTGTACGAGAGAACCGCACAGAGATGGTTGTGAGACATTGGCAAATGCCAGATGCCAGTGTCTTTGGATGAGAGGTGCATGTAGCTGGTGCCCTTGGATCATGCCCTGAGATGCTGTTTCGACCCTAACAACCATGAGGATCCTTTGGTACAAGTGACAAGCTGAATTTGCCAGGTAAAAAATGAGGTCTGCAGATGCTGGAGATCACAGCTGGAAATGCGTTGCTGGTTAAAGCACAGCAGGTCAGGCAGCATCCAAGGAACAGGAAATTCAACATTGCGGGCATCAATTCCTGATGAAGGGCTTATGCCCGAAACGTCGAATTTCCTATTCCTTGGATGCTGCCTGACCTGCTGTGCTTTAACCAGCAACGCATTTTCAACTGAATTTGCCAGGTGTCCGCACCGTGTCCAGAATTCTCAATGTCGAGCTTGTCTGGCAAACGCCGAAACATAGAGAACAGCTGCAGGAGTTGGCCATTTGGCCTTTCGAGCCTGCTCCATCATTCAATAAGATCATGGCTGATCATGCAATTTCAGTATCCCACTCCCGCTTTCTCCCCATACCCCCTCCATCCCTTTAGCCTCAAGGGCCACGTTCTGCTGCCTCTAGAATATATCCAGTGAACTGGCCCCAACAGCTTCCTGTGGGAGAGAATTCTACAGATTCACAACACTCTGAGTGAAGAAACTCTTCCTCATCTCAGTCCTGAATGGCTTACCCCTTATTTTTTGACTGTGACCCCTAGTTCTGGGCTTCCGCAACATCAGGAATGTTTATCCCACACGTAGCCTGTCCAATCCATTCAGGATTGTAGATGTTTCTATGGGATCCCCCCTCGTTGTTCTAAGTTCCAATGAGGACAAGCCCAATCAATCCAATCTTCCTTCATACATCATGTTCCAGTAGAAGAGGAACTTGACATTTAATAAGCATTAACAAGGCACTTTGCAAGCAATTTATCATCCTAAGTTGGTAATTCATCAGTGCTCAGTGAGGAACTTGCCTCATTGCTTGTCAAAAGCATAAAATATGCAAGAAGATGCTCCCAATGTCAATTTGGGCCACGTCAGAACTCATGCCCAATTCTGCTACAAATCTTATCAAAGTTCTCATCGCTCAGATCCCTTTGAGGTCCTGACCATCCAGTCTGCAGAGAGATACAGACAGGTCAAGTGAGTGGCCGAAACTTTAGCAGTTGGAATATGATGTGGGGTTATGCACTTTGGCAGAAGAATAGAGGAGCTGAATATTGTTTAAATGGGAAAAGACTGCAGAAGGCTACAGCACAGAGGAATATGGGGGGGGCCCTCATCGACAAATCACAAAAAGCCAGTATCTTTGTTCAGCAAGTAATAGGGAAGGCAAATGGAATGGCCTTAATTTCAAAGGGAATGGAGAGTAAAAATGTGGAAATTGTACAAAAACACTAGTTAGGCCACACCTAAACTAATATGAACAGTTTTAAACCCTTACCCAAAGAAAGACTGCCATTGAAGGCAATCCAGAGAAGGTTTATCCCGTTGATACCAGGGAAAGAGGAACTGTCTTATGAGGAGATTGAGAGTGTTACCGTTGGAATGTAGAAGAATGAGAGGCGACCTTATTGAAACACACAAGGTTGTTTGAGGAGCTGACAGGATAGATGTGGAAAGGATGCTTCCCCCTTGTGGGAGTGCTTAAAATGGAGTCCGTAATCTCAGGATAAAGGGTCAGACATTTAATGTGGAGATGAGGAAAAATTTCTTCTTTCAGAGGGCAGTGTACCTGTGGAAAGCTTTACCACTGAGGGCTGGTGATGTCAGGCTATGAAATATGTTCAAGGTTGAGACAGGCAGATATCTAATCTGGAATAGAATCAAAGGTTTTGGGGAAAGGGCAGGAGGATGGAGTTGAGGATTATTTGATGGCATTAAATAGCCAAATAGCCTACTTATGCTCCATGTATCTTACAATCTTATTGCCCCTGTGTTCTTAGGTTGACGGTTCCTATCAGCGATAACCAGTGAAAGACTACATAGCTGTGTGCATTGAATGTGATTCAACACAGGACTCGAGTGAATTCCCCCACTTAGTTAAGTGGGCACTTAAGTTCCATTCAGCAGAAGCTGCATTCTGAATGAGGTCCCCGGACAGAGTACATCACGTCTGAACTCCCTTTCTAAGTCACTACCATTGTGCCACACTGACTGTGTAACTGACACCATACATTGAAGAGGGAGTGCCTGTTGGGCTCCCAGACTCGCACCAATCATTCAAGATTTCATTGTATTCAGCGGAGTTTGACGGCATTCTGACGTGACAGTTTGGTGAGGTGATGGTTCCCCACTTTCCACAGCACCTGTACAGGTTTCACAAGGTCATGGGGCACTCTTGGCTCGCACGCACCTCCTTGAAGCTAATGTTGCCAACTTCTGCCCTGAGACGCAAACGTTAGATTTTGCAGGTCTTGATGTCGTGGTGGACGTGACCTTTGACCAGCGTTGGAAGCCTGAGCATGTTTACTTTGCAGACACTGCCAATGGATGAAGACGTGATGACAAATTAAATTGCCCTGGGGCTTGCAAGTCCATCTCTCATGAACTTGGCCCTTCAACACCCGAGGGTACAGTAAACATGGGCCCATGCCTTCTCCCATCAAACTGACACTGACTCCACCCCATCCTAGCTAATGTGCCAATCGCTTTCCAGTTGCATTTCACATCCAGAGAACAGAAGGGAATAGCACGGCATCCAGCTCACAGCGGGTATTGTCAGCACTGGGCCCCAACTACTCAACACGCCCCCCCCCCAACCCAGCCCAGTCTGGCCCCTGTCTGATGGTACTGGGACCCCTGATTGACTGCGCTCCACCCCTCCTTTGACTGGGCTGAGGGCCGGCCCCCTCACTCACTTTCCAACATGGCTGTTGCCTGAATACACACACACACACACACAGTGTGTCTGCTGCACAGGCTGCTCTTGGTATTAGATGGATACCTCTGTGTGCCTTCCATCAAGATGTCGGCTATCTTCCCCACAGAGGAGGGGGTGGAGGTGAGTGGAATCACAAGGCACCTAGATGGGTACATGATTAGTCAGGGTTTAGAAGGAAATGGACCAAATGCTGGCAAATGGGGCAAGATCAATTTAGGATATCTGTTTGGTGTGGATGGGTTGGACCGAAGGGTCTCTTTCTGTGCTGTACATCTCTATGACACTACCCTTGACAACAGATCCATATTGACAAGCATGACCAGCAGTCTGTCTGTGGGTCTGCCCTAAAGAACACATCAGTACTGAGGGCCTTTAGCTCTGGCTGAAGTACCATTGTGCAATAGGAATAGCAGAGCAGAGCAAGGCAAGGCAACACATGGTTGCTGTGAGCATTCAGGCAGGAGCTAAGTGAGTGAACATTAAGAGAGAAATTGAGCAGCCCTGATCTGCAGCCTGATCTAATACCTGAACTTGGTGCCTACCTCTGTGCTAGACAGAAGTGAGGGCTGCAGATGCTGGAGTTCAGAGTCAGGAATGTGGGAGATGGAGTGGACTCTTATAGAAGTCTGTGTGATGTGGGCTATGGTGTAATATGTGGTAGGAACTCAGGTGAGCCCTATCCCGACATTGGGAGCAACTTGGTGCAGCTTCTCTGCTGTTGCTGAGCAGGGAGGTGAGTTGTTTGTTGAAAGAGATAAAGGGGATTAGTGCTTGTTTAATAGGTTATTAACAGCACAACCTGCCTCATTAATATCCAGCTTCCTACCTTACCACATATGCCAAAGAAGGGCTTACGTCGATCCTCCTGCTCCTCGGATGCTGCCTGACCTGCTGTGCTTTTCCAGCACCACACTCTTGGCCTACCTGTGTGGGTAGAGTCCCTGCCGCAGTGCTGAGTTGCTGATGCGCTCTGCAGTGAGGGCTTGTGCTTTCTAAGCAGCCTGCAGGTGTACCAGAGAGATGTGATGATGATCATTATAGTTCAGGAGGTCATTATATGCCAGGAGCCAATGCCCATGGATGAGGGTTGATGTAAGCGGATCATGTTCTGAGATGTTGCTTGTTGCTACATGGACATGATGGGTCCTAGGGCCTTTCTCTATGTTTAGATCTCTCCGATAATGTAACATGGAGGCTCCTCACAGCCAGCATTGGGCTTAATGTGGCAGGTACCCATTGTAACCTCCATGTTGAGAATTCTGACTTCTTTGGCATATTTGGGAAGGTAGGAAGCTGGATATTAATGCTGTTAATAAACTATTTAACAAGCACTAATCTCCTTTATCTCTTTTAACGAACAACTCACCTCCCTGCTCAGCAACAGCAGAAAAGCTGCAACAAGTTGCTCCCAATGTCGGGTTAGGCCTCTCCTGAGTTGCTACCACATATTACACCATAGCCCACGTCGCACAGACTTCTATAAGAGTCCACTCCATCTTTATGAGCCCTCTGACACGGTGCCTCAGTAGTTAGCAGTGCCAGGGACCCGGGTTTGATTGCAGCCTCGGGTGACTGTCTGTATGGACTTTGCACGTTCTCCCTGTGTCTGCGTGGGTGTGCTCCGGTTTCCTCCCACAATCCAAAGGTGTGCAGGTTAGATGTTGTGGCCACGCTAAAAGTAAAACCATGTGGGGTTATGGAGATGGATGGGACGCTCTTCAGAGGGCCAGTGCAGATTGAATGGGCCAAACGGCCTCTTTCTGCATAGTGAGGATACTATAATCCTCTCTCCCTTTGGTCACAACATTCCAGACAGTGTAACTTTCTGAGTTCCTCTCCAATTAACCAGCCAACCAGACTCTGTGAAAATCCTGGTTCTCCAATGCAAATTCTCAGCTCTTTCATGTACTGGAGTTATTTCCACCATTTTTAAGAGTTAGTCTTTATTAGCCCACTTTCCCAAGAGCTTTTGGGATTTTAATTTTCTTCTTGCTGCTAAGCAGAAAGCAAATATTTCCACAAACTCTTTTGCTGTGTTCTCCTCTTAAAAAAAATCTATGTCTGTCTTTCTGTCTTTGCCTGTTTTCTCTGTGTATTTATGTTCTGGTCTCATTCTGCATCTAGCTCTCCACTGTGACTGCAGCCCTCCCTTGGATCTGTTTCTCTGAATCCTTGCTACAAAACTTCTTTGTGTCTTTTTAATAGTTGATTATTTCTCCATCTTTTCTGTGTTCTGCACTGCAGAATGTATCCCTGTGTTTAGTTCTGTTTTTCCTGCTGTTGGAAAGATGTGGTGAAACTTAAAAGGATGCAGAAAAGATTGACAAGGCTGTTGCCAGGATTGTAAGGTATGAGCTGTAGGGAGAGGCTGAACAGGCTGGGGCTGTTTTCCCTGGAGCTTTGGAGGCTGAGGGGTGATCTGATAGAGGTTTATCAAATCATGAGGGGCTTAGCTACACCAAGATCTTTTTCCGAAGATAGGGAAGTCCAAATATAGAGGGCATACGTTTAAGGTGAGAGAGGAAGGACTTAAAAGGGGTCTAAGGGGGAACTTTTTCATGCAGAGGGTGGTGCGTGTATGGAATGAGGTGCCAAAGGAAGTGGTGGAGGCTGGTACAATTACAACATTTAAAAGACATCTGGATGAGTATAAAAATTGGAAGGGTTTGGAGGGCTATGGGCCAAGTGCTGACAAATGGGACTAGATTAGATTAGGATGTCTGGTCAGCATGGACGAGTTGGACCGAAGGGTCTGTTTCCGTGCTGTACATCTCTATGACTCTGAAACGACAATCATAACCGTTCATCAGATTAAAATATTTCATCAATTTGCGGAGGGTGTCATAAGGGCAGGTAGTCAGAAAGTTGGTTTGAGGTAGATCTTGGGGAGGAGAGATGTTGAAAGAATGAAACAGGGGACCCCAAAGGTTCCTGTCTATCCAGAAGAAAGTTAAAAATCACACAACACCAGGTTATAGTCTAGCAGGTTTAATTGGAAGCACACTAGCTTTTGGAGCGACAATCACCTGATGAAGGAGCGTCGCTCCGAAAGCTAGTGTGCTTCCAATTAAACCTGTTGGACTATAACCTGGTGTTGTGTGATTTTTAACAGTGTACACCCCAGTCCAACACCGGCATCTCCAAATCATATCCAGAAGAAAACGCTGATGCCAAATGGAAGCAATGAAAGTTGCAAAAATTCGCATTGCACGGTGTCCCTGAACATTATGGGGTTGGAGGAGCTCTCAGAGGTCAGAAAGGAACAGCTTATCGAGGGATTTGAAACTGTTAAAAGAGGCTGTTATTACAGTGGTCACTGTTGAAGTTATTTTTGGCACAGCCTTTTCAATAATGACTGATTGCTGGGAAATGTCTCTGGAGTTAAAATTAATCTGCTCTGATGTGTGTTTTCGTTGCTGAGCTGAATTTGTTCTCGAGTTAATAGTGGAGGAAACCGCGGCAATTTCCTGTTTACTAGCACCACTGTTTGGCCTCTCCTGGTTTCTTTCTAATTCCAAGTCCTGTCCAGCTACAAATAAAGCCATCGTCCTTCTACACTTGCCACAAGTTGTTGTCAATGCAACTCAATGACCAGCATGGAGGGATTGCAGTCCCTGCAGGCAGCCAATGGTTAATCTTGATGCTCCTGCTAATTCTGCGTCATTGCCCTCAACTCCCTTGTTACTAAAAGCAACGTCTCTGCCTTCCCTACCTTGTCTCTGGGCTATTTCGTTGCTGTCCTGTTCAGCTTGAATTTGCTGTAAAGTTGATCTCTTGCAAAGCACAGGTGTTGTGCACCCATGTTCACTCATGAGTCTTGTGCTTACCAGCCTACACTGGCACCCATCCCATTCTTCTGTGGTCTTGCTTCTCCCTATCTCCTGCTGCAGCTAAACCTCCCAGAGCTCCGTACTCTTCCAGTTTAGGACATCCCTTTGAGATGAATTGCTCCCATCACTGAGGTCCTTGTCTTCAGCTATCTGGCCTCTAAGGACTGGAATTCCAGCCTTAAACATCTCTCAAATTCTCTTAATCCCTGTTATGACATTCCTTAGGACCTGTGTCTTAACTGAGTTTTTAAAACCCTCTCTGAACATGTTCTTTTCTGGCTTTGTATCAAATCTTGATCATGCTCCCGTGAAGAGTTTGGGATGTTTAAGTGTGTTAAAGGTTAAATGTGAATTATTTTGTTGCTCTTTTTGAAATGTAGGGAGCTCTAGTCCTGGTCTGGCAAGGTTCCCTATTCTCCTGCTCAGTATGGTCATGGTTTATCTGATCGAAGAGGCAAAAGTCAGGGTCATTGTTCTACCGTACAGCACCAAAGAGGCCATTCAGCCCTGTTGAATCTGCACTAACATTAATCACAATTTCCAGCATTTTGCCCAAAGTCTTGAAAATTATGACATTTCAAGTGTTTATTCACAAATCTTTTAAAGGTGGTGAGTTTTCCATCTCTACTACCCTCCCAGGCAGGTCTCCCCCACCCTCAGGGTGAAAGCATTTTCCCTCAAATCCCCTCTAAGCCTCCTGCCTTTCACTTTGAAATTCCCCGTCTTACTGACGCTTTGCCTGAGGGGAACAGTTGCTTTCTGTTCACTCTGTCCAAGCCCCTCATCGTCTGAAACACCTCAGTCAGGTCCCCCTCTCAGCCTTCCCTCACTCTGTCCAAGCCCCTCATCATCTGAAACACCTCAGTCAGGTCCCCCTCTCAGCCTTCCCTCACTCTGTCCAAGCCTCTCATCGTCTGAAACACCTCAGTCAGGTCCCCCTCTCAGCCTTCTCAGCTCTAAAGAAAACAACCTGAAACATCTTATCCAGCCTCTCTTCATAGTTCCATCCCAGGCAGCATCCTGGTGAGTCTCCTGTATGGCCCCTCCAGTACGATTACACCCTTCCTATAGTGAGGTGACCAGACCTGCACACAGATGTGGCCTTACCAAAGTTCTGTACAACTCTGACATGATCTCCCCACTTTTATAATCTCTGCCAGAACTGATAAAGCAACTGGCCCGTATGCCTTCTTAACTCCCCTGTTAACCTGCAACTCTCAGGGATCTATGGTTAAGCACCTCAAGATCCCTCTGTTCCTCTGATCTTCCTAATCTTGCTGCTCCTTCCAAAGTGCATCACCTCTCACATATCAGAATTAAATTCTATCATCTGTTGATCTGTCCATCTGACCAACCTTCCCATAACCTAAGACCTTTCTCCTCATTACTAATCACCTGGCCAATCATTGTGTCATTTGTAAACATACTTATCATCCTTCCCCACATCATTTATGAATATCACAACAAATAAGGGCCTTAGTACTGATCCCCCTGGTACACCTCTAAAGACCGGTCTCCAATCACACAAACAGCCTTTATCTCCACCCACGGTCTCCTGCCATGAAGCCAAATTTGGATCCAACTTGCCAACTGGAGTGCATGTACTTTCACTTTCGTTATCAGTCTGCCATGTGGGAATTTGTTAAAGACTTTGTGGCGATCCTTATAACCCACATCAACTGCACAATCCTCATCTACACACCTGGTCACCTCCTAGAAAAGTTCAATCAAATTTGTTCGGCATGACCTCCCTCTGATAAAGCTGTGCTGACTACTCCTGATCAGACGCTGCCTCTCCCAGTGATGACATCTCTTCAGAACCTTCTCCAAACGCTCGTGCTTCCAATTAAACCTGTTGGATAAAAACCTGCTGTTGTGTGACTTTTAACATTGACAAGAGAATCTTCAATGTCTGGCTAGGTTACTTCAATCATAGCATTCCTATTGTGCGGAATGAGGCCATTCAGCCCACTAAGTCAGGACTGACCCTCTAAACAGCATCCCACCCAGACCTCCTACTCTATCCCTGTAACCCTGCATGGGCCATGGCTAATTCACCTAGCCTGCACACTCTTGGGATCGCAGATAATTTAGCATGGCCAGTGCACCTAACTTGGACTGTGGGAGGAATCCAGAACAAATCCATCCAGACATGGGGAGAATGTGCAAACACCACACAGACAGTTGCCCGAGGCTGGAATCGAACCCGGGTCCTTGGCGCCATGGGGCAGCAGTGCTAACCACTGAGCCACCGTGCCACCCACTTTGCCCCACGCCTGAGCATATATTTTGTAAATTAGAGATGGCAGGGATACTGATTGAACAGAGCAAGTAGACATCGATGAGAGGGATCAATGGTTTTATTTTCATGAAATGAAAAGTGCCTGGAACAGAAGAAAATCCCAGAGCTTCCTCAGGGTCAAGAATGACTCAGGGATAAAGCAGCACTACATAGAGATCAACCAGTCAGGAGCTGGAATCTCTGAGTTAGCTGTTAACTACGTTAGCCAATGTACATTCAATGATGAAAATGGTTAATTGCATTCAGGGAAAGGGGTTTATGCATAATCTCAGGAATGTAAGTTGCAAAACAAAAACAATTTGTGTTTAGCAAATATTGATATGTAATTAATAGGCCTTTGGTTCTTTCTAACCTTGGGATCTGGCACAGAGAGAGAGGCACAGAGTGAGGGAGCAAAAAGGAGATAAGAAAAAGGTTCAGACAGAGGGAGAGAACAGGGAAAACCTGGCCAGTGAGGTCAATTTTAACATGTTTCATTCAGGAGGATGTCTCCTGAAGGGGCTCAGGAAAAGAAACCCAGTCATTGTAAACTGAGGGAGTAAGGGATAGAGAGAGAGAGAGAGAGAGAGAGGCAGAGAGACAGATCCACAGAGAATGAGGGAACACCAAGCTCTACAGTTTAATGTCATCAAGCTAGTATTTTTTTCTCTGTTCCCTTTAGTCAGCACATTGCGAAACCTTCTTAGCAAATAATTACCTTTTCATGTTTTATTCCATAGCTGTCAGTACGTCAATACCTTACAGCTTGGCAAGGGGCCGCATTTTGGGGTGTCATGCGGTTCATTTATCTTCATCACATGATGCCAGTAAAATCAAAAATCTGTTGCCCCCCCCCACCCCCAGACCACGTCATTGTGAGCGTCATTTGACTTGAGCTGAGGTAAGTTCAGCTCAGACTTTTGTTCGGTTTATCTTTATCTTCACGACATTATAGCCACCTGCAGTGTACACACCATCAACCCATCTAAGGTCACCTGACTTTGAAACGATGTGGGCCTCTCAGTTCTGGATTGGCCTGTGCACTCACTAATCCAACAACTCAGTGCTACCAGAGAAGGAGCTTTGTACCTCAATTGACACCCCTGTGGACGCTTATACAGGTTGGGTTGTCATCTAACCAGTAGGAGAAAGTGAGGCCTGCAGATGCTGGAGATCAGAGTCAAAAAGTGTGGTGCTATAAAAGCACAGGAGGTCAGGCAGTATCCGAGGAGCAAGAGAGTTGACGTTTTGAGCATAAGGTCTTCATCAGGAATGTAGTGGGGGTGCCCAAAAAAGCTGAGAGTTAAATGGGATGGGGTGGGGCTGGAGTGGGGGGTTGGGGTGGGATGAAGGTAGCTAGGAATGCGATTGGTGGATGAAGGTGTGGAATGATGGTGATAGGTTGGAGGGGGGGGTGGAGCGGATAGGTAGGAAGGAAGATGGGCATATAGGGCAGTTCAAGAGGGTGGTGCCGAGATATCCTGGGCCTCCTCCATTGCCAAATTCTAGCCACCTAACGCCTGAAGGAAGAACACCTCATCTTCCACTTGGGAACTTCCAACCACACAGGATCAATGTTGATTTCACCAGTTTCCTTATCTCCCCTCCTCCCACCTTATCCCAGGTCCAACCCTCCAACTCAGTACCACCCTCTTGAACAGTCCTACCTGTTCATCTTCCTTCTCACCTATCTGCACCCACCTTCCTTGCCGACCTATCACCATCACTAGCTACCATCCCCCTCGCCCCATTCCCCAGCCCTCCTATTTATCTCTCAGCCCCTTTGGGAACACCCTACATCCCTGATGAAGAGCTTATCCTTGAAACATCGACTCTCCTGCTCCTTGGATGCTGCCTGACCAGCTGGGCTTTTCCACACTTTTTGACATCTAACTCGGTATCCTGTTCCCACATTCTCCCCTTATCTCTGAAAGTCTTCAATGTTTTGACCTCAAAGGTTTCCTGTGGCAGAGAATTCCACAAACTCACCAGTCCCTGAGTGAAGAAATTCCTCCTCATCTCAGTCCTAAAAGCCTAGCCCTGATCTTCAGACTGTGTCCTCTGGTTTTGGACTCACCGGACATTGGGAACATCCTTTCTGCATTTACACTGCCTGGTCCTGTTTGAATTTTATAGGTTTCTATGAGATTACCTCCATCAGTCTTCTAAACTCTAGTGAATTAGGGCCTAACTAATCCAAACACTCTTTGTACATCAGTCTCACCTTCCAGGAATCGTTCTGGTAAACCTTGTTTGCACTCCCTCTCCTTCCTCAAATAAGAAGACCAAAACGGCACAGAGTACTCTAGGTGTGGTCTCACCGAGGCCCTGCACATTTGCAGCAAGACATCCCTGCTCCTGTATGCGAATCCTCTCACTATCCAGGCCATTGATGGACCCTTACCCTTTCAGCAGCAACTTGCAATTATGCTGACACTTTTGCCAAAGTAAAACACCCCAACTGCATCCCAAGAGCAACTGACACTGAGCTATGTAAGGAGCAGCAGCTGAAATCCTGGTCAAAGGATCATTAAAGAGGAAAAACAGAGAGATACTTCGCAGCATAAGAACTAGAAGAAGGAGTCGGCCATTCAGCCCCTCCCCCATTCAATACGATCATGGTCGATCGCATCTTGGCCTCAACTCCACTTTCCCGCCCATTCTTCATCGCTCTTCAACCCATTACTGACTAAACATCTGCCTATCTCCTCCTTAAATTTACTCAATGTCCAGGCACCCACTGCACTCTGGGAGAAAGAATTCCACAGACTTGTGACCTTTTTAAATCTGTCATCCCCTATCCTAGCACGATAACTCTCATTTTAGATTGCCCCACAGGAGGAAACATACCTACGCTGTCAATCCCCATCAGCATCCTACATACCCTCAGTTAGATCTCCTCTCAGTCTTCTAATCTCCAAAGTCTATAGGCTTGAAATGGTCAATCTCTTTTCATTGGACAAACCCCTCACCTCTGGGATCAATCCAGTAAATCTCCACTGAGCTGCCTCTTATATAACTACATCTCTCCTTAGATAAAAATTGTATATAATATTCCAGGTAAGTTCTTGCTAATGCCTTGTACAGTCACAGCGACACTTCCTTACTTTTATTCTATTCCTTGAGCATTAAATGCCAAAATTCCATTGACCTTCCTTATTCCTGTTGTACCTGCAATTCATGCACATGCATGCCTGGATCCCTCTGCAGGTAAAAAATGAGGTCTGCAGATGCTGGAGATCAGAGCTGAAAATGTGTTGCTGGTTAAAGCACAGCAGGTTAAGCAGCATCCAAGGAACAGGAAATTTGACGTTTCAGGCATAAGCCCTTCATCAGGAATGAGGAGAGAGTGCCAGGCAGGCTAAGATAAAAGGTAGGGAGGAGGGACTTGGGGGAGGGGCGATGGAGATGTGATAGGTGGAAGGAGGTCGAGGTGAGGGTGATAGGCAGGAGTGGGGTGGGGGCGGAGAGGTCAGGAAGAAGATTGCAGGTTAGGAGGGCGATCCCTCTACACCAAAGCCCTCTAAAGTTTCTCTCCATTTAAATAATAAATTGCCTTTCGATATTGGTAAACACCACACTTATCCATGTTAAACTCCATCTGCTAAGTTTTGGCTCATTTACCTTAACCTATCCATAACCATTTGTAAATTATACCAAAAGAGAAAATGCTGGAAAATCTCAGCAGGTCTGGCAGCATCTGTAAGGAGAGAAAAGAGCTTTGACAAAGGGTCAGTTAGACTCGAAACGTCAGCTCTTTTCTCTCCTCACAGAGTAAAAAATGAGGTCTGCAGATGCTGGAGATCACAGCTGCCAGACCTGCTGAGATTTTCTAGCATTTTCTCTTTTGGTTTCAGATTCCAGCATCCGCAGGAATTTGCTTTGAACCATTTGTAAATTTCTTATTCCTTCATTGCAGCCTATCGTGGTGTCGTCTCTAAATTTACTTTTAATATCTTCTATCCCGGCAACCAAGTCATTAAGGTGGATTATAATTAGAGTCCATGGACCGTACCCTATCATATGCCAGTAGTCACACGTTGCCCACCAAAAGAAGCCCCATTTATCCCACCTCCCTTTTTTCTGTGCATTAGCTAATCCTCTCTCCAAGATAATAATTAATCCTTAATGCAATGTGATACTTGCAATCCATGAACAAGGTCCATCTCAGAAATTAAATCTTCCCAGCAATAATCCATTATACCATGTCCTACTAATGTGATTAGGTATCTTATCTTCTTTAAGTATCTTTATTTGCAAATACTGGCTCTCCCAGCTTTGCTGCTGTACTGGGCTGAGCTGTCTGCTCATGGATTGTGTGTGATTCCCTCTCAGCTCTCTTCCAGTTTCCCGAGACATCCCTCATGCCTTCTGCATTATAGCTGTGACACCTAAATTGAGCCGCAATTTGTTTTAAATCAGAGTCACTGCACCATTTGAAGTTTCCAGGAATTTTTACTTTGCACTCACCCAATCTCCAATACCCACCACTCACTGACTGCAGTCAGAGTTGGGACCGTTCTCACAGCCCATTACATTGCAATGTAGTCTGTAAGGTGGCATGGTGACTGAGTGGTTAGCACTGCTGCCTCACAGTGCCAGGGACCTGGATTCGATTCTAGCCTTGGGTGACCGTCTGTTTGGAGTTTTCACATTCTCCCCATGTCTGCGTGAGTTTCCTCTGGGTGCTCTGGTTTCCTCCCACAGTCCGAGGATGTGCAGTGAATTGGCCATGCTAAATTGCCCATAGTGTTCAGGATGTGTAGGTTAGATGCATTAGTCTGGGGTACATGTAGCGTATTAGGGTAGGTGGAATGGGTCTGGGTGGCATACACTTCAGAGGGTTGGTGTGGACTTGTTGGGCTGAAGGGCCTGTTCCCAACTGTTGGGATCCTCTGAATACCCCTGCACTTGTGCTGCAGACTCCTTCGATCCCAGTGCATCCTGATCAGGCCTGAAATTCCTTCCATCTTACTTTAAAGTATTAGGTGCTACTGCAAGGATTCCTGTGCTGTCTTTAGCGGTACCTGCTCTCCTCCAAGTCTTCAGCCTGTCTGCCTTGTTGGGATCGGTGCTGCCAAATTAAATCTTCCGATCCCACGCTGCTCACCATATTGTACGTGCTGCTGTCCGTACCATCTGAGTGTCAAGGTTCTTTAAGAATTTATGCGGTCTAGCATGTGAGAAGGATGGTAACTTTCTGGTCCAGTGACAGGAGTGTTGGGGAGCGAACAAGATGTGGTTATTGTATCTCGGCAACTTTTTACTGGCTGTAGGTACTGACTTTACCTCAGCTTTATCTCTCATGGGGCCCCATGTCACTCTCCCACGATGTCCTCATCACAGTGGGCGGTGCTTATTGCACTCAATCAGATATTAACCCTTTCCAGTCAGCTAACCAAGGGGTCTGAATTACAGTGGCAAACTATACACTTTGAAGCTTGCTGGAGCCCAGAGCAGTGGACAGTGATGAGGATCCCACGTACATTCCTTCACAACGCTGGCCAGGAATCCCTCCTGCACACTATTCTGATGGAGGGGTTTGCAGGTTGTTAGGTAAAACCCACCATGCCCTTGCTTCTCTCATTAGAGAGAGAGAGAGACACACACAGACAGATAACTTACCTTAAGTTTAACCTGAGGGTCACCACATCTCATTTCATAGCACATAGCCAGAGACCCAGGTTCAATCCCTGCCTCAGGCGACTGACTGTGTGGAGTTTGCACATTCTCCCCGTGTCTGCGTGGGTTTCCTCCGGGTGCTCCGGTTTCCTCCCACAGTCCGAAAATGTGCAGGTTAGGTGAATTGGCCATGCTAAATTACCTGTAGTGTTAGGTGAAGGGGTAAATGTAGGGGAATGGGTCGCACTTCGGCGTGGACTTGTTGGGCCGAAGGGCCTGTTTCCACACTAAGTAGTCTAATCTAAACTAATCTCAGATGAGGTACAAGGTTGAGAATTTCATGATGACCTCAGCTGTTGGCAGAATTGAACCTGTGCTGTTGGCATAGATCTACGTTATGAGCCAACTATCCAGCCACTCACCCCACATTGATAGTGGACCTATTTGGTCACATTAGAAACACACCTTCCTTGGCCTGAAGACAATCTGATAATCCGTTCTTAATCACTGCCGTTTATTGAGGGATAAATATTGACCTAGAAACACCCAGGGAGACATCTTTTGAATGAGTGGCACTGGATTCTTGATGTTTCACCCAAGAGACACAAACAGGGATCGTTTTGGACAAACAAGGCTGTTGCCAATGTAGCACTCCCTCAGTACTGTGCTGGGATGGTGAAAGGCGGGTGGTCTATCCAGTGTGTAGAGGGTCTAGTCTGGTAGCACACCCCTCACCCCTGGAGCTGCTCCCATTACCAAAAGCACCAGCGAGTAAAAGGCCTGAGCACATATTCTCTTGCTCACCTTTCAAATTATATCCTCAAATTATTTTCCATCAAACAGGTTACACAAGATTCAGAGATTAATTGCAGAGGTAGCAGTGGTTGCCATGGAGAATTGGGTAAATATGATGTATTTATCTAACATTGTAGTGTTGACCAGTTACATCAATCAGCCAATGAAGCCTGACAGGATGGAAAATGGTGTGACCAGTATTTGCAGAAAGGTCTGTGTGTTCAGGTGAAGGTGGAGGCGGCTTTACCAACAGCATCTGATAGAGACACAACTTCATCAAACATTGAACTTGAACGAGTGGGCGGGGGCGGGGGGGGGGGGGGGGGGGGTGGAGTTGTTCATCAAAGGTCTAACTAACAGAGACTCCATCACATTATTCCCTTCCATGAGCAATTTCTAAATGAGCCGTGTGTGTGTGTGTGCGCGATGTATTATTGGAAACCACGGCAAAATATAAAGGGACAGAGCAGAGGTCAGGCAACTGCTATGAAAATGTAATTATAGAATATATTCAGATATTAAGCTTAACTTGCAACATCATAACAAATTTCCAAACAAAAAAATAAAAATATGCTTTTTAATGGAGTGCAATCATAATTGTATTTTTAGAAAGAGATATATAAATCTGCCTGTTTTATTTTAAGAGAGGGGACTTTGTTGTCTCAGGCATTAGGCTGACAGTAATTTGCTTCACATAAGTGGAAGATTTAATGTGTTTGCACCAGATGTACAAATAGCCAGAGCACTTTACAACATTATCTTTTCATTGCTAAATTGCTAACTCCAAGAACAGAACAGCATCTGGGACAGAAACGATGGTTTATTAAGGAGAGTAACCTGGTCTGCCTGACCTCACCCGATGGTAATGGGAATGATTCCTGAGCCTGGGATCTCCCTACTCCATCCTTGGTGACTGGGTTCTCAACTACTTAGAGCCTAAGCTCTGGAATTGTCTCCGTAAACCCCTCAGGAAAAAATGAGGACTGCCGATGAGTCGAGAATGTGGTGCTGGAAAAGCACAGCAGGTCAGGCAGCATCCGGGGAGCAGGAGAGTCGACTTTTCGGGCAAGAGTCCTTCATCAGGATGTCCGAAACGTCGACCCTCCTGCTCCTAGGGTGCTGCCTGACTTCTGTGCTTTTCCAGCACCACACTCTCATCCCTAAACCCCCCCCCAGACTGTCTATCTCTCTATCCTTCTTTACAATATCCTTTAAATCCCAATTCATTTTTGTCAATCCCTCCTGAAATATTTTCTTTGGAGTGTCAGATTTTGCCTTGCAATGCTCCTGTGAAGCATCTTGGGATGTCTTTCCGCATTAAAGGATCGATATAAATGTAAGCAGCTCTTGATCTCACCCAATTTCTTGTTAGAATCAAGTCCCAGACCTACCTTCTGAAAGACACAGCAAGAGACTCAATCACGTTAAATGCCAACAACATTCATCATAACCTTTTCCAAGGGCAAGTAGGGATGAGAATTAGGGATGGTGGCAGATGAAATAGAGTGTGGGTAGATATGAGTTTCTTCACTTTGGAAGTAAACATCAAGTGTATTACCTGAATGGCAACAGATTGAGAAAAGGGGAGGTGCAATGTGACCTGGGTGTTCTTGCCTAGCAGTCAGCACGTATGTGGGTGCAGCAGGGAGTGGTAAGGTCTAAAACAAACAGAGAAGCCGGAGAAACTAAACAGGTCTGGAGGCATCTGTGGAGAGACAAATAAAGTTAATGTTTGGAGTCTGGTGTAACATCTTCAGAACAGTCAATCCTCCAAGTCTTGCAATGTTCAAGTTAACATGCTTCCATAATGTTTCAATTTGCCAATATTTATATTTTTGGAATAAAAATGTAATTAATGGCAGAGGATACAGTTCCATCGAGTATTTATAGAAGAGGTGCTGTTCTTAGATAACAGGAAAGTCTGTTGCATGAGAGCACAACTATGTTTAGTCAGACATCATTACTTGGACCTTAGGGCACTGGTACATATCCCTCTGACAGTCGGGCTCCCTGTCTCCACTCTCAGACTATCGGTGTGCCTTCAATAGAATGGATCAAAGCAAAGTATCACAGAAAATACTAATTTACCACTTCACTCATTTCCAACCTTACCCACCTTTTCAGAAAGTAATAATGCATTTATTCAAAATTACATAACAAAACACAACGAGCCAAGGACCTTTTCCTGTGCTGTCCATCTTTATGACCTCTGTGTTGTCGATAGGATTTGATCTAAAGTTGTTGGTATCTATGTTGAGTCTGGATGGCTGTACATTGTCCAGTCAAGCTACTCCTCCAGCTCGAGTTGAGATTCATTGGAACCCGGGAGCATGCCAAGGTTAGAGTGGGAGTAAGGTCAAAGGTGAGAATGGGAGGAAGGGGAATGACAGGCTGTAAGGTCATACCCATAGGTTGAAGCAGAGTTTAGATTAGATTACTGACAGTGTGGAAACAGGCCCATCGGCCCAACAAGTCCACACCGACCCGCACATCTTTGGACTGTGGGAGGAAACCGGAGCACCCGGAGGAAACCCACGCAGACACGGGGAGAACGTGCAAACTCCACACAGTCAGTCGCCTGAGGCAGGAATTGAACCCGGGTCTCAGGCGCTGTGAGGCAGCAGTGCTAACCACTGTGCCACCGTGCCGCCCACTGCCACCGTGCCGCCCACAAGTTCTGCAAAGAGGTGAGACAGACAGCAAATCAGCCATTTTTATTAGCCTTTCATTTCTGCACTTTTCATCATTTTGACGAAGTAATTGTTTTTCACTCACCTTGACTGTTTGGGGCTCTATAAGATATACTCCCATGAACGTGAGCTCCCTTTTTTAGTTCCTTAATTAAACCCACATTTGATGCCACTTGTAGCATTTCATCCTCCCATCAACTTGACTTTTTTTTTCCTGATCCTTCCCCCTGACCCTTTTTGACAATCTCATTGAACTTCCACATCCCAGGTATATTTGGCTGCCTTTCATTCCTCATTACACCAAATCATAGTAAATGTCATGCACCCAAGTGTCTAACTGTCTCTAGTCCCCCAAATATTTGCAAAGAGATGTATGAGAACATCAGCACACAAGCATTAAGAGCGGGTGTAGGCCATCCGGCCCATCATGCCTGCTCCACCATTCAATAAGATCATGGCTGATCTTTTCATGGTCTCAGCTCCACTTACCCACCCACTCACCATAACCCTTTAATTCCTTTACTGTTCAAAAATCTATCTATCCTTACCTTAAATATGTTCAATGAGGGAGCCTCGACTGCTTCACTGGGCAGGGAATTCCACAGATTCACAATCCTCTGAGTGAAGAGGTTCCTCCTTAACTCAGATCGAGCAATTCCTTGATTAGCTTGTGTTTTCTCGACCAACCATCGCTTATGAATTTTCAGACATTTATTTTCAATTTTCTTCCTCTCCCGGCCAGGATCTCTCTTTGGGTTACATTTATCTGCCAACATGCCCATGGGTGTAGAAATAGGAGGAGAGAGCAGATGAATGTGTGGCTCTCAGTTGTGAGGCTTTGAGAATAGTTCTGGATGAAATCTGAACAGTATGTGCCTCATAGATCGCCCAATATACCGGCCATTGCAGCGGACAGCTGGAACTGACAACCGAAAGCAGCAGATTCAAACCATTACAAATGCCGGAGGAAAGATCACAGAAGCGCTTCACAGGAGGCTCCCAAGCACTGAGGATGTCACCTAGACAGGGGACAAAACATCTGCAACACAAATTCTCAGCTCGGCAAACAGAACCACAACAGATAGCCTAATGGGTGGCACGGTGGCTCAGTGGTTAGCATTGCTACCTCACAGCACCAGAGTCCCAGATTCAATTCCAGCCTCAGGTAACTGTCTGTGTGGAGTTTGCACATTCTCCCCGTGTCTGTGTGGGTTTCCTCCAGGTGCTCCGGTTTCCTCCCACAGTTCAAAGATGTGCAGGTCAGGTGAATTGGCCGTGCTAAATTGCCCATAGCGTTAGGTGCATTAGTCAGAGGGAAATGGGGCTGGGTGGGTTACTCTTCGGAGGGTCTGTGTGGATTAGTCGGGCAGAAGGGCCTGTTTCCACACTGTAGGGAATCCAATCTAATCTAGTCTTTTTAAAAAAGCCTCAACACAACCAAAGTCTTTTCGCAGAGCCCTGCTAACATTGTTGAGGAATTGTTGAAAGGGGTTTGGAATTAATACAGCATGTGAAAAGGAGAAATAAGGTATACAAAAGATTAAGAAAAACCGATAGCACAAGAAGAGTTGGTGAAGTGTCAGTGGATTGAAAGGGAAGACAATGAAGTACAAATTATGATTTGATGAACGAGCAGCGCTTCGAAAGCTAGTGCTTCCAAATAAACCTGTTGGACTATAACCTGGTGTTGCATGATTTTTAACTAGATACAAATTAGATAAAAAATGCATGGATGTAAACACATAAAACATCATAAATCAAATTGATGCTCTGTAAGTATAGATAATCATATGGGAATATAGTGATGTGGCTATGATGGAGACCTGACTCAAAACCACTGGGAATGGATAATAAATATTCCTGCCAACCAGATTTTCAGAAAAGATTTTTAAAAATTGAAATTAGGAGGTATAGAGGCGGTATTGATTAAGGATGATATTACATTGCTGGAGAGTGGTGCCAAGGGCAGAATCTATTTGGAAAACGCAAGGAAACAATTGATGTGCCTTTGAACTGCTGCGTATATTCTATAATTTACCATCCAGGATGTATAGAGAAATTCAAGCCCTTTTTAATTATGATAATGAACCTCCAAAAAACAGAGGTTAGTGCTGTAACCATGTAAAAGACTGAGAGCTTTTGAAGTCAATGTGCGTGGTGCTGGAAAAGCACAGCAGGTCAGGCAGCGTCCGCGGAGCAGGAGAGTCAATGCTTTGGGCATAAGCCCTTCATCAGGAATTGGGGGATGGCACGGTAGTGTTGGGGAAGGGGGTGCAGGGAGATAAATGGGAGGAAATAGAAGGGTAGGGGTGGGGGTGGTGGGAAAGTAACGGGGAAGTCTTTTCCAGCACCACACTTTTCGACCCTGATCTCCAGCATCTGCAGCCCCCACTTCCTCCGACAGCTTTTGATGTCCAATCGAGGAAATTGTCTTGGTCAGTGTCTTTCAGATTTGAATGGATGAATGACTTTGAATGAATCAGTGAGAGATTTTATTGTATTGGGGGAAAATACAGTGAAAAGTGTTTTGTCTCCACAATCCAGCGCCATTCTGGATTAAAAATGAATTAAAAGCAATTAGTTAAATAGAGCTTCATCTTCTGTTCAATTGACAGTAAAACAGAAAGGCAGAAAAGTAAGAAATGATGTTCACCTTGACAGTCCTTCTTGTCAAATACTGCTCTAGGTTTTCTTATGGTTTCTGGGATTTTTAAGGTGTTCCGGTCTCCGGACCACAATGAGTCCTCATCGTCAGCATCGCTAGGATTCCCTACTCTGGGCCGACCCAACAATGTGTCACTACAGCAGCCACTTTCACCCACTCCAGCCTCCTCTGTAATGACACCTCCTCCTTGGCTGACAACAAGAAGAAGTTGAAGGAAAAGATAAAGAAAGAAGAAGAAAAGGAAAGAGAAATAAAGAAATAGCTGACGTGGAGTGAGTGAGCAGGCCCATGAGCTTGCTACCGTACTGGCTCCATCAACTTGAATCTTGGCTGCCAATGATCTCTTAAGGAAGGGGATATTACACTATCTAGCTCTGGCAATGATGTGAAACAAATTGATGAAGTGTTGATCTGGAACAATTTAGGGCTCAGTGATTGGACAATCATAAGGCTTTAGTTGGCTATGGGGAATTAGGATAAGAAGCAACCTCAAGTACAAATAATTAATCGCAGCAGGTCACATTGAAAACAATTCTAAGCTGAATGTAGATATTTCAAAGGAGCAGGGAAAGTACAAATAACAGAAGCAAAAAGAGAGTATGAGAAGAGACTGGCAATTAATTTGAAAAGGAATCCACAAGTTTTCTGATAAGATGAAAAATGAGGGACTTTTTTGTGAATCATTGAAAAAGAACATAGAACAGTACAGCACAGGAATAGGCCCTTTGGCCCAACAAGATTGCAAAAACTCATGGTGTTTTCTAAGTTAAAATTCTTTTGCCTCCAAATAGTTCCTATCCCTCTGTTCATTGCTTATTCGCATATCTGCCAAGATGGCTCTTAAACATTGCTATTGCATCTGCCTCCACTGAATCCTCTGGCACTGCATTCTAGGAACTTACCATTCTCTGTACAAAAATACTTAGCTCTCATATCTCCTTTAAACTTATTCATTAAACCCTTGTTCCCTGGTAACTGATACTTCTACCCTGGGGAAAAGACTCTGACTATCCATTCTACCTATGCCTGTCATCATTTTCTGAACTTCTGTCTGATTGTCTCTCAGCCTGTGACATTCGAGTGAAAATAAACACATTTTTCCACTCTCTCCTCATAGCTAATACCCTCCAAGTCAGGCAAATTCCTGGTAAACCATTTCTGTATCCTCCAAAGTCCTTCTGGTAGTGTGGCAAATGGAACTATATGCAATATTCCAAAAAAGGCCAAACTAAAGTTCTATACAGTTGCAACATGATTTGCCAGTTTTGATACCCTATGTCCTGACCGATGAAAGAAAGTATGCTTTCTACCTTTTGACCATCTTACCCTCTTTAATTGCCACTTTCAGCAAACTGCAGACCTATATGCCTAGATCCCTCCACATGTTGATGCTACTAAGGGTTCTGCCATTTACTCTACACATCCCGCCTGCATCTAACTTTCTAAGATCCATCACCCTGCATCGGTCCAGACTCCGCACCATCTGCCATTTGTCTACCCAAGTCTCCTGCTGTTCTGTCTGGCAATCCTCCTCAGTATCCACACTCTCCCAAACTTTGTGTTGTCCACAAACTTATTAATCAGACCACTTAGATGTCCTCCAAGTCATATCGATTACAAACAACAGGGATCCCAGCGTTGAACCCTGCTGAACACCGCTGATCATAGCTCTCCAATCTGAAAAACACCCTTCCACTGCTAACTCTCTGCTTTCTATGACCAAGCCAATTCTGTATCCATCTTACCAGCTCACCATGGATTCCATGTGACTTGACCTTTCGTTGCAGCCAAAGGGCTAAACCCATTCTGCTGACAACAACCAGAGATTAGTTCAAAAACAGTGTTATAAAAGGTTTGGGGAACTGAATAATACTTTCAAGCATTAAGCTGTAATGGTCTAGAATGCACTTTTCATGAAGAGGGGGTAGTTACAGGATAACTGGCAGCAGAAAATCTACAGCATGTTTGGAAAGGCCCTGGAGAAAGAGTAATTGACAAAAGAACAGAGGGTGAATGAGGAAACAGTTTGTTATAAGGCGTGTTGCTACAACCTGGAAGGTTCAGCCTGATAAGGTGACAGGGGCAGATTTGGCAGTGACTCTAACAATGAACTGTATGCGTTCTTGAAGGGGTAACTATTACAGGGTATAAAGAAAGAACTTTGGATTATGCTTAATTGGAATTACTGAACAAAGATTCAGTATTGACACAGCTGGCTGAATGACCCTATCTTCTACCCCATCCTTCAACCGAGTCATAGAGATGAAGAGCACAGAAACAGACCCTTCGGTCCAACATGTCCATGATGACCAGATAGCCTAACCTAATCTGGTCCCATTTGCCAGCATTTGGCCCAGATCCCTCCAAACCCTTCCTATTCATATACCCATCCAGATGCCTTTTACTTTCTCTAATTGGAGCAGCCTCCACCACACTCTGGTAGCTCGTTCCATACAAATTTGCCCCTTAGGCTCCCTTTTAAATCGTTCCCCTCTCATCTGAAACCTATGCCCTCTAGTTTTAAACTCTTCATCAGAATGGGTAGGAAAAGGTGGTATCTATGCTGAAGGAGAAGTTGGGAGGGAGGGGTGGTGATGGGGAAGGGGAGAGTTGAGCAGGTAGGTGGAAACAGAGCTCAGAAAGAGATGAGAGAGAGAGATTTGAAAGTGATAGGTAAACAAGGAGCTAAAGGATGGCAGAAAAAAAGCTGAATAAGTAAAATAAGAACTAAAAAGCAGCAGGCAATGGTTGGCTCTGCTGAATGCAACCCATGTTATGTGATATGTGAACATGAGCATGGGTGACTGTGCTAAAAGCAACCGATATCAACAGAACCGGATATAAGATGGGTTAAAAACAAAACATGGAATGATAGAATCAGAGGTATACACATCGAAAGTTATTAAAATTGATGCTGAGTCCTGGAGGGTCCCCAAGAGGAAAAAGAGATGTTGTTCTTCCAGCTTGCGCTGGGATTCTCTGGAGCACTGCAGCAAGCCTGAGACAGAGATGTTGGCCAGGGAACCGGGGGTTGTGTCAAAGTGGCGGGCGACTGGAAGCTCAGGGACATTTTTTTCCAGACAGAGCATCGCCTTTTTTTCTGTTGACAAAACAGTCGCCCAGGCTGCGTTTTGTCTGCCCAGTGTACAGGAGACCACATCAGCAGCAGCAAATATTGGTAGGCTAGACTGAAGAAAGTTTAAGTAAAATCGTAGCTTCACCTGGAAAGTGCGTCTAGGACCAGGGATACCGAGGAGGGAGGAAGTAAATGGGCGGATGTTACACCTTCTGGTATTGTTGGACTGTGGCAATGTGTCAGGACTGAAGGAGCAGTGGGCTAGAGTGGATAATCCTGCGAAGGCTAACATGGGTTGGTAGAACTCCCCCAGTCTGCCTTTAGTATAACTACCACCTTTCGCTCGCTGTTAACAGTTCTGGTGAAAAGTCACTGGACTCGAAACGTTAACTCTGCCTTCAGTCCACTGATGCTGCCTGAGCTGCTGAGTTTCTCCAGCAATTTCTGTTGTTGATTCCGACCTCCAGCAGAGTCTTTCTTCGATTTGAATCTGTTCTGGGCATTTCTAATCAACCTGTTCAGAGGCTTCTTCAGGCCAGACGTCCTGGTCTAGAGGTCAGGACACTTACCCACTGTGATATGAGAGCCCTTCGCTAAGGCAGTAATAGTCACTGGCTTTTGTGCGTCACTAACCCAAGAGCAAATATAACAAAAAACACAAGATGCCACAGTTTAGCAAGAAATGTTGAGATGCATGGTATTTTATGTTACAGCTCTATGATTCACTATTGAGTTCATGGCAAGATATCTGTGCTCCATTTACCTTACAGTCTCCCCCACTCTCCCTACCCTGGAAGGGTCCTGTTTACTTAACTTCCCATATCCTCTCATGCATTTAATCGCTGTGTTCATTGCTTGCTTTGAACGTCCTCACAGTCTGTTCTACTCAATCTCCCCATCCCTCTGTCTACAGCATGTTAGGAAAAGCACCATTGTCCAGAGGAGAGTTGTACCGGACTCAAAACATTCAGCCCGCTTCTCTTTCCACAGATGCTGCCAGACCTGCTGAGATTTTCCAGCACTTTCTGTTATTCTTGCAGCATTTCGCTTTTATTTTAGAATTAGAATTAGATTTTACAGTCACGTGTACTCAAGCACAGGAATACAGTGCAAAGTTTACAAAGTCACCGTTCTCCAGCACCATCATGGTTCCGCACTTGAGTCAAAGTCTTATTGAAGTCTTTTCTCCGTGCAGGCCCCTGTCACTCTGGTCAGCCTGCAGTCTCCGGAGGAAATGGGTGCTCACTGCTGGTGACACCACCACCTCTGATCTTCTCCTACAGCTGCCACCGCCTCCGATTCTAAACCTATCGATGCCACAATCGGATCCCAGACGGTTCTCAGACGGGGCCCACTCGTAATCTCCAATCACCAGATCCCTCACCTGATCCTGAACCAAACTCAAAAAAGGCCCACTCGCAGCGGATCACTTGCCAGATCACAGAACATGCTCAGACAGGGTCCACTTGCAGCTTTCAATCGCCGGATCCCTCACCGGATCCCAAAACATGTTCCTGCTGGGCCTGCTTGCAGCCTTGGATCACTGGAATCCTCACTGGATCCTGGATTAGGCTCGGGCCAGGCCCACTCTCAGCCTCAGATCACTGGAACCCTCACTGGATCCTGGATCATGCTTGGGCCAGGCCCACTCTCAGCCTCGGATCACTGGATCGCTCACTGGATCCTGGATTAGGCTCGGGCCAGGCCCACTCTCAGCCTCGGATCACTGGAACCCTCACTGGATCCTGGATCATGCTCGGGCCTCCAATTGCCAGATACCTGGTCAGATCCCTCACCAGATCCCAGGGAATGCTCAAAACAGGGTCTATCACAAATACCTCAATGAAGCAAAAGACTTTAAAGGAAAGGAAGACAAAAAGGAAAAGGTAAAAGCAGAAAGGAAGGAAAAAAGAGAAAGGGAAGCAGAACGGAGGCTAACAAGCGCAGCAGCTCAAACACAGTGCTGCCACTCTGCCATTGATGCAGTATTTGATATGTGCTTTATTTCAATTAAAGAACTGAATAAGTGGTCAGCTTGGTCGCAGTCCATAACTCATCCAGTTGATCCATTTTATTTTTAGTTTCGTTAAACAATGATCCTTAATCCAGACATAATAGCTACTTAAGGGATGAATGATGAGTGAACTATGAATATATTTCAATGAGAAACACCATTGTGATTTGTGATGACTAAATTTTGATTGTCTGCTCGGCTTACCACAGTCTGCCTTCCGATGGTGACAATGAGAGGTTGTATATTTGCCAAACCTTGTAGTATTTCAGTGTAACTTGTGAAAAGGTCTTCTGGAATTGTTGGATGATGGGGTGAGTCGGATAACAGCAGCAAAGTTAATGGGATAGGGAAGTCTATTGGGAGTCAATTTGTTTCCATTTGGCTCCTCATTCAAGCCCTGTCCCTCGTTTGAAACAGTATACATCGTTAGGGATTTGAATCAGACGAATGTCTTCACTCAGAGAGGGGGTGGGTCTGTAGAATTCACTACTGCAGGAAGCAGTAGAGGGCAGATCATTGTGTGGTTTTCAGAAGGAGTTGGATGTAGCACTTAGGTTGAAAGATAGGGGGGAGAAAAGCAGGAACAGGTTATTGAATTGGATAATTAGCCATACTCAACAGAGCCAGTTCGAATGGCTTACTCCTGCTCCTGTGTTTCTGTGAGATTTCCCACTTTGATCTCTTGCTTCGAAGAGGCAGTGAAATTGGTTTCTGGGAATACCGGCTGGAATCATAGAATCCTTACAATGTGGAAACAGGCCATTCAGACCAACAAGCTCATACCAGCTCTCCAAAGAGCATCCCACCCAGACTCACGGCCTCCCCCACCCCCCCTTATTTCTGTAACCTTGCGTCTCCCCATGGCCAATCTACTTGACCTGTACATTTTTTGGATTGTGGGAGGAAACCAGAGCACACCTACGCAGACACGGGGAGAACGTGCACAATCCACACAGATAGTCGTCCGAGGCTGGGATCGAACCCGGGATCCTGGTGCTGTGAGGCAGCAGTGCTCACCACTGAGCCACCGTGCTGCCGGAGCGATACTAGAAGATGGAAGAAGATGACAAGCTCGAGTAACTCACTGTCCAGTTGCTATCACCATTGATCTCCCACAACCCAAGGGCCTATATGCCTGATCGCTGGATGTGGTCCCTATGCAGAGTCAGATGTGGTACCATGGTGTCTTTCTCACCTCTGAGTCAGAAGGCTCTGAATTGAATTGCATTCCTCAGGTATAATTAGGTGGCAAA
Source organism: Hemiscyllium ocellatum (assembly GCF_020745735.1). NCBI lineage: Eukaryota > Metazoa > Chordata > Chondrichthyes > Orectolobiformes > Hemiscylliidae > Hemiscyllium > Hemiscyllium ocellatum. The sequence continues at coordinate 15,993,890 of NC_083403.1, forward strand.
TCTAGGGTAGCAGACCACTGCACTAACAGCTCAGAGGGAGTGTTACTCGCTCAGGCATTAAGCCACCCTGCTTTGTCTGTCTTCCTTGGCAGATGTGAAAGATCCTGGGACACAACGCTGTAAAAGAACAGGTCTCCTAAATGTCACTGAGCCAATATTTATCCCCAAGCCATCTCGCTAATTATGGGAGCTTGCTGTACACAAATTGACAGCAGTGTATCCCACATTACAACAACGTAGTACTTTAACAATGGCTGAAATGCGGTTCAGGATGCAAACTTCTGGAAGGCACTATATAAATGCAAACCATTTTTGTTTTTAACTTTCAAATTTACCTGGGGTTAAGTTAATTTGTTCAAGATCCTTTGTGCCCTCATTCAAAGTTGGCAAGGGCTTTTGATGTGAATTTGGGAACTGCATTGTGGCAAATAACAGCACTATTTAATTTTAAGGTCAAGCCTCTTTAGTCAGGACCTGCTCCCCTCACCACAAACACACACACACACACACCCACACACTCACACCCAGACACACACACACACACACTCACTCACCCACACATACTCACACTCAGACACACACACACACACACACACCCACACACTCACACTCAGACACACACACACACCCCACACACTCACACCCCACACACTCACACTCAGACACACACACACACACCCCACACACTCACACCCCACACACTCACACTCAGACACACACACACACACCCCACACACTCACACTCAGACACACACACACACGCACACCACACACTCACACCCAGACATATACACACACACACTCACCCACACACACTCACCCACACATACTCACACTCAGACACACACACACTCACCCCACACATACTCACACTCAGACACACACACACACACACTCAGACACACACACACACTCACCCCACACACTCACACTCAGACACACACACACACACCCCACACACTCACACTCAGACACACACACACACTCAGTCACCCCACACACTCACACCCAGACATATACACACACACACTCACCCACACACACTCACCCACACATACTCACACTCAGACACACACACACACTCAGTCACCCCACACACTCACACCCAGACATATACACACACACACTCACCCACACACACTCACACCCCACACACTCACACTCAGACACACACACACACACACCCCACACACTCACACTCAGACACACACACACACACACACTCACACCCAGACATATACACACACACACTCACCCACACACACTCACCCACACATACTCACACTCAGACACACACACACTCACCCCACACATACTCACACTCAGACACACACACACACACACTCAGACACACAGACACACACACACTCACCCCACACACTCACACTCAGACACACACACACACACCCCACACACTCACACTCAGACACACACACACTCAGTCACCCCACACACTCACACCCAGACACACAGACACACACACACTCACCCACACTCAGACACACAGACACACACACACTCACCCCACACACTCACACTCAGACACACACACACACACACACACACACCCCACACACTCACACTCAGACACACACACACACTCACTCACCCCACACACTCACACACAGACACACACACACACACACTCACACTCAGACACACAGACACACACACACACTCACCCCACACACTCACACTCAGACACACACACACACCCCCCACACACTCACACTCAGACACACACACACACACTCACCCCACACATACTCACACTCAGACACACACACACTCACACACACACACTCACCCACACATACTCACACTCAGACACACAGACACACACACACACTCACCCCACACACTCACACTCAGACACACACACACACCCCACACACACTCACACTCAGACACACACACACACTCACCCCACACATACTCACACTCAGACACACACACACTCACACACACACACTCACCCACACATACTCACACTCAGACACACAGACACACATACACACTCACCCCACACATACTCACACTCAGACACACAGACACACACACAGACACTCACACTCAGACACACAGACACACACACACTCACCCCACACACTCACACCCAGACACACACACACACACACACTCACCCACACACACTCACCCACACATACTCACACTCAGACACACAGACACACACACACTCACCCCACACACTCACACTCAGACACACACACACACACACACACACACACACTCACCACACACACTCACACCTAGGCACATACACACACAGACACACACACCCCCACAAACACAGACAGACGCAGACACACACCCACACACGCACACAGATACACACAACAGACACTCACACAGACACAGACACACACACTCACCCACACACACACAGACACAGACACACATGAATGTGCACACACACAGAAACACATGCCCACATACACAGAGACACAGACACATACACACATATTCACCCTACACACACAGACAGACACACATGCAGACACACATGTGCGCGCGCACGCACACACACAGACACAGACACACACATACACACATACTCACCCTACACACACACACACACAGACACACACACACAGATACTGATGCACACACACACAGACATACATGCACACACACAGACTTACACACTCACACAAACATACGCGTGCGCACACAGACACAGACACACGTGCACACACACAGAAACACACGCACACACACAGACACACATGCACACACACACACCCACATCCGCATGCACACATACAGAAACAAATGCACACACACAGACACACATGCACACACAGACACACACTTGCACACAGGCGCACACACACAGACACACACACACACATGCACACACACACAGACACACACACACACCCACACCCACACCCACACACACACACACACCCACACCCACACACCCACACCCACACATGCACACACACATACCCACACCCACACACATGCACACACACAGACACACACACACACACACACACACACCCACACACACAGACACACACACACACACACACACACACACAGACACACACACACACCCACACACACAGACACGCATGTACACATGGGCGCACACACATACAATGTGGAAGTAGTTCCTCTTTATCCACTCTGTCAAAGTCATTTTGAACATCGAAGTTCAATTACCATTTAATTTTCTACACAAGAGAGCACAGTACTGTCTCCATACAGCTCCTGGTAACACAGGGGCCCCTTTAAGAGTGATTTGGATGATGAGGTGGTTACTTCAAGAGGTATCCGGGTGCCCCTTTAAGATGGCCAGGGCTTGTTTTGAAGCTATTGTCTTTGTGCACAACGGCATTACTTTCCACTTAGCAAGAGCCAAGTGGTCAGTAATTCTGTTTCTTGGTAACAAGCCAGGTGGTAATGCTTGTCAGAAACCATCCGATGTCTTCACTGTACAGTTCCCGGTGATCAAAGGGCTTCAGCAGATGTTTTAGATTACTTCCAAAATTAACACCGGGTTATTTAGACTGGGGTTTTAAAGGTAGAAACATCGGTTACATTCGCTTTCCTTCTTGTGTAAAATGAAAGAGTTTCCGAATCTGCACATTGCTTGGCTTGCAATGAGAACTACAAGACATCATATGATGTCAACCATCTGTTTCCTTATTAACCTCTCTACTTGTTGAACCCTACAGCAAGTGACACATCCTTTAGTTTATATGTTCGAGTGGGCGTTGCTTCAAGTAAGTCAGAACTTTTGCAACAACTGAGTTATTTTGGTAAGTAATATTATGAGGCACAACGAGGTTTCATTGAGTAAGGTCGGTGTATGGTTAAGACCTAAAGCCTAGCTTGACTTTGAGATGAACACCCAAACTCTCTCTACCCCTTCACTTCTTCTTCTTCTCAGGTAGTCCCTCAAGAGCTTCTTCCATTCTGGAGTTTTTGGTCCTGAGGTGATAAAATAATTTAATACTGGATCCATGTAACCTGCCACAGATGAGGCAAGTGTGACTCAGTGGTTAGCACTGCTGCCTCACAGCACCAGGGGCCTGGGTTCGATTTCACCCTCAGGCAACTGTCTGTGCGGAGTTTGCACGTTCTCCCCGTGTCTGCGTGGGTTTCCTCCCACAGTGCCGATTGGGTGATTTTAGCCGTGGGGTTACAGGGATGGGGTTGAGGAGTGGGATGCTCTTCAGGATGGCTTGATGGGCCGAAGGGCCTGCTTCTGTTCTGTAGGGATTTCTACGACAATGTTCCCGCAAGTATATCGATGGGATGTTAGCTCCTTCTCTGCCACCGAAAGGAGTTGAGGTGAAACCGTTGAATGTTTTTACGAAAGAGTCAGATATAGTTCTAAGGAGTCAAAGGGTATGGGGAAAAAGTGGGAACAGGGGATTGAATTGGATCAGCAATGATCATTTTGCTTGGTGGAGCAGGCTCGAAGGGCTGAAAGGCCTACTCCTGCTCCTATTTTCTATGTTTCTATATTTCAATGTTCCACTTGGTCTCCACCTGTGCCTAATGGAGACACTCTACACAGTTGGGATCTTCATGAATGTTTCATCTCCAGTTTGCACAGTGCTAGGCTTGTGGTTCCAGTGAGTCCATGGGAATATTCCATGTTTTCTGGGAGTCTTGGAGGATATCCTTGGAGCCCTCCAGGCCACCAGCTTTCGGAGCGACGCTCCTTCATCAGGTGATTCTTCCAATTAAGCCTGTTGGACTATAACCTGGTGTTGTGTGATTTTTAACTTTGTACACCCCAGTCCAACACCGGCATCTCCAAATCCAGGAGACCAGTCACAAGGACAGAGCTGAGAGGGCTTGGTTAAGAAGGTATTTTGATGATGTGCTCCACACAGCACAGCTGACTGGCTGTAACCAACACCTCAATACTGGGGATGTTGGCCTAAGACTGGAAACTCACGCTGCGATGTCTACCCTGCCAAGGGTTTCATGATGATATTTCAGAGGGATTCTGGGAAAGGCTTTCCAGATCTCCACTGGTGGAGCACTGAGTTGATGAGAAATTGAGAGTAAAGGAATCATGGACAGACATCATAGGATCTGAGAGGCTTGGGTGTGGTGATGAAGGTAAAGAAGACAGAGAATGGTACTGAGAATCTGTGAGCATTGAGAGCAATTTGTAGGACTGAGGATTGAGGAAGGGGAAGAATTTTGAGACAAAACATCAAGGGGATTTGCGGCATTGTGGTGCAAGTCCATAGCTCTCTGAAAGTGGCAATACAGTGGATAAGGTGGTATGGAAGGTGTACAGTATATGTGCCTTATCAGTTGGGGAATTGAGTGTAAAAAAAATGGCAAGTCACGCTGCAGATGGACACTTTAGTCCAGCCACATTTGGAGCATTTGATCGCCTCACTTTAGGAATGATGTAGAGGCTTTGCAGAGTGTGCAAAAAGGGTTTTCCCAGGATGGTGCCTGGAATGGAGTGTATTAGCTGTAAGGAGAGGTTGGACAAACTTGGATTGTTTTTGCTAAACCGTCAGAAGCTAAGGGGTGAACTGATAGAAATATAAATTTCTGTATTCTGGGGACATGGACTCAAATCCCACCATGATGGATAGTGAAATTTGAATTCCATGAAAATCTGGAATAGTAGTGACCATGTAACCATTACTGTAACAACCAGAATCCTGAAGAAGGGTTTATGCCCGAAACGTCGAATCTCCTGTTCCTTGGATGCTGCCTGACCTGCTGCGCTTTTCCAGCAACACATTTTCAGCTCATTACTGTAACAACCCATCTGGTTTGCTCATGCCCCTTAGAGACATCTCTTACCGAGTCTGGCTGGCATGTGACACCACACCCACAGAAATGTGCTTGACTTTTAACTTCCCTCTGGGCAATTAAGGGTGAGCATTTAGTGCTGACTGACCTAGTGATCCCCACATCTCATGCACAAATTGTGAAGATTTAAAGCATTGCAGTCGTTGCGATGTGCAGTCTTGGAGAGAGTAGGCTCTATAGATTTGCATATTAAATGCCTGTTAAATGAAAAGTAAAAGATGCGTACACAGGTCACATGGCCTATCAAGAATCAAATCACTTTCATTAGTGCACATATTTTTATAAGAAGCAATAAAGTCCATGTGTTGGATTTGAACTTTTGTGGCGCAGTGATAGAAAGTCTGGGCTCAAGGCCCAGTTGCTCCAGTGGTGTGACTGAAAGGTTGATTTAGATGCCAGTGCCCATGGATGTTGGGTTTGTATTGCCAGTGCCCATGGATGTTGGGTTTGTATTGCCTGTGCCCATGGATGTTGGGTTTGTATTACCAGTGCCCATGGATGTTGGGTTTGTATTGCCAATGCCCATGGATGTTGGGTTTGTATTGCCTGTGCCCATGGATGTTGGGTTTGTATTGCCAATGCCCATGGATGTTGGGTTTGTATTGCCTGTGCCCATGGATGTTGGGTTTGTATTGCCAATGCCCATGGATGTTGGGTTTGTATTGCCTGTGCCCATGGATGTTGGGTTTGTATTGCCTGTGCCCATGGATGTTGGGTTTGTCTTGCCAGTGCCCATGGATGTTGGGTTTGTATTGCCAGTGCCCATGTAGCTGAGATATTGGTGTCGTGTGCACAACAGGGAGGTTCTCCAGCGCAAACAACGAGCTGCAATCACAATGAATTGCTTTGAATTCTATAGCGAATGCTCGCCATCAACCTTGTTTAGTACATTTGGTAAGATTGGACACAATATTAATGAGGTAAGTTGTGGTGTTAATGAGAAGTTTGAGCTTGAAACCCCTTAAATGGAAACTCAACACAAAATCTGCCTTGCTGCTCATCAGGGCCTGTTTCCGCACTGTAAGTAATCTAATCTAAAAAAATACATAAAATATGTCTCATGATTGTGACATCAAGATAGACCCATTAACCTTCATGTGTAATCCTGCTATAAATCTACCTCGAATATTTTTTTCCATTTCTTCGCAATATGTGGTTTGATCTTATTGCTGCAAATAGGACATGGAACAGTCCAGAACAGGAACTGACCCTTTAGCCCACTATGTCTGTACTGTACTGGTCAAAACCAGCTCCATCTGTCTGCACACAGTTTGTACCCCTCTATTCCCTGCCTGTTCATGTGTCTGTCTAAATGCTTCTTAAATGTTGCTATTGTATCTGCTTCTATCATTTCCTCTGGCAGCATGTTCCAGGCACCTACCAGCTTCTGTGTGAAACACCTGCCTTGCACATCTCCTTTAAACTTCCCCTCCCTCACCATGAACCTATTCTCTCTAGTATTTGACATTCCCACCTGGGAAAAAGACTCTGTTTGTTCATTCTATCCATACCTCTCATAATTATTTACATTTCTATCAGTTCACCTCTCAGCCATGATGGGCTAGTGAAAACTATTCAAGTTTGCCCAACCTCTCCTTACAGCTAATACGCTCCAATCCAGGCATCATCCTGGGAAAACCTTTTTTGCATGCTCTGCAAAGCCTCCACATCCTTCCAATAGTGTGGTGATCAAATGCTCCAAATGTGGCTGAACTGAAGTTATGTCCAGCTGCAGCGTGGCTTGACAACTTTTATACTCAATGCCCCAACTAATGAAGGCATGTATACTGTACACCTTCCTTCCCACCTTATCCAGTGTGTTGCCACTTTCAGGGAGCAATGGACTTGCACCCCAATATCCCTCAGTATATCAATTCCTTCTGCATTTGACCTCCCAAAATACATCACCTCATACTTGCCTGGATTAAGCTCCACCTGTGATTTTTCCACCCAATTTTCCAACTGATATATATCCCGCTGAATCCTTTGACAACCTTCCTCGTTATCCATAACTCCACCAAATCTTGTGTCATCTGTAAACTTAATGATCAGACCACCGATATTTTCATCCAAACCATTTCTATAAATTACATGCAACAGAGGTCCCAGCACTGATCCTTGCAGACTTCCATTCTTTCATAACTACCCTGTCTCCGTGACCAAGCCAGTTTTGTATCCACCTTACCAACTCACCATGAATCCCACAAGATTTAATATTCTGGACGGGCCTACCATGAGGAACCTTATTGAATGCTGTCGTAAAGTCCATGCAGATAACAGTACCCCACCCTCACCTTTGTCACTTCCTCAAAAAACCCAAAGTTTTGAGTCAAGATCTGCCCCATAAAAAAACATGCTGACTATCTGTCTTTCAAATGCAAGTAAATCCTGTTCCTTAGAACCTTGTCCAATAACCTCCTTACGACTGATGTAAGGTTCACTCACCTATCATATCCTCGATTATCCCTGTTGCCCTTCTTAAAAAAAGTAACAACATTGGCTTTTCTGCAATCTCTGGAACCTATTTGTAGCTAAGGAGGACCCAAAGACCTCTGTCAAGGCCCCAGCAATCTCCTCCCATGCCTCCCTCAGTGTCCTGAAAGAGATCCCATCAGGCCCTGGGGACTTGTCTATCTTAATATTTCCCAAGACACCAAACACCACCTCCTTCTTTATGTTGACATGCCCTAGAATATTGACATGCCCCTCCCTAATCTTACCATCACATAAATGTATTTTATGATTGCATTAATCCAATATTACTTTAAATAATCTGTTCTTTAATCTGTTATACTTGTATTTACCAATACCGTTTCCAATTGTATAACTGTAGAGTTCATTAGACTTTGTACGACATCGATGTTGCGGTATTTCATGTATTTTCCAGTAATTTTAACTTTGTCTTTCTGTAACACTATTTTGAACTCTTCGTTAAAGCTTTTAATTGCATTCCTGGCTGTTCTGAGGTAGTTTGTTATTTTTAAGCTCATGAAATCTGCTCTGTGTAAAACGGTATCTCTGTACTGCTTACTGGGGTTTCCTGCTTTTTCAGGGGTTTTTGTTTTGCCTTTTTGACCATCCAAATGATGGCTACCTGATGCCTTTAGACTCTTCCCACCTTCTGCAGCCAAGATGGAGGTTTCCTGAGTAACATGGTCTTCTCATCTCTCATGTTCCACAACATCAAGCATTGCCTTCTTCACAAAGTTTTAATTCATTTCCCTTTGTGTGGCTTTCATTAACTTTTCAAAAATATTGCAGCTTACTCACTGAAATCAAGATCTTTCATTTTAGATCTTCCTCTGCCAGACTTTCTCAACAGATCTGTTTAAATTTGGTCATTTCATTTAATAATTCTAATGCCTTCCCAATTCTATAACAGATACAGTCACATATGCTCTCTCCAGAAGCTATATTTTAGCTTCTTGTCTCCACCTTTATTAACCCCAATATTTTATCCAACAGCTTCTCTGGTGACAGAAACAGAATGAATGGTTCATGGTGATGTTCTTTCATCAGAACTGCTAAGAGTTAGAGATATGATAGATTTTAACTGACTACAAAAGCAGAGAAAGGGGAAAGGAGATATATACAAAAGGGAGGGTCTTTGATAAGGTGAGAGGCAGAGATGTTTTTACTGTTTACTTGTGGGACATGGGCATCGCTGAAAGTCCACCATTTATTGACTGCCCTAGTTGCCTTTGAGAAGATGACTGGTTGCCTTCTTGAATCCACGTGCTATGGGTTGATGGAGGAATGACCTGATGGAGGAAGTTTCAGGATTTTGACCTCGCAACGGTGAAGGAATGGTGATATATTTCCAAGTCAGGATGGTGAGCGGCTTGGAGGGGAACTTGCAGCTGGTGGTGTTCCTTCGTATCTGCTGCCCTTGTCCTTTGAGATGGAAGTGATTGCGGGTTTGGAAGGTGCTGTATGAGGATCTTTGGTGAACATCTGCAGTGCATCTTTTAAATGGTACATACCGCTACAACTGAGCGTCAGTGGTAGAAGGAGTGGATGTTGAAGATATTGAGTGTGGTGTTAATAAAACAAGCTGCTTTGTCCTGGATGGTGTCAAGCTTCTTGAGTGCTGTTGGGGCTGCAATCATCCAGGCAAATGGGGAGTATTCCATCACACTCCTGACTTGTGCCTTGTAGATGGTGGACAGGCTTTGGGGTGTCAGGAGGTGAGTTTTTAAACTCATAATTCCAAGCCTCTGAGCTGCTCTTGTAGCCACTGTGTTTATATGAAGAGCCCAGGTGAGTTTTTGATTAATGGTAACCTCCAGGATATTGATAGTGGGGGAATTCAGTGATGGAACACCATTGAATGTTAAGGGGCAGATTGTCTCTTATTGGTGATGGTCATAGCCTGGCATTTTGGGATGAATGTTACTATAGCGTTGATGATGTAAGGTGAGGCGGGAGGTTATGTGTCAAGTAAAAAAACAAGTTTTGTGCCCAGAGGTGATAAATGACAAAATCTACAGCAGCAATTGCTGTTGGCAAAGAGGAGCAGGAGTTGAGAAAAAAGAACAGAAATTAATGAAGAAACTCAACAGGTCTGGTAACATCTGTGGAGAGAAAATGTTTCAAGTTCAGTGACTCTTCTTCAGCACCAGTTTTGTTGGTGAGGTCCCTGGGAGAATTCCTTGCTCTCTATAAAGTTCCACAGTAGATGGTGTTAGTGTCATAGAGATCAACAGCACAGAAAAAGGCCCTTTGACCCATCGGGTCTGTGTCAGTCTGAACAAGCACCTGGGGGAGAAAGTGAGGTCTGCAGACGCTAGAGATCAGAGCTGAAAATGTGTTGCTGAAAAAGTGCAGCAGGTCAGGCAGCATCCAAGGAACAGGAGATTCAACGTTTCGGGCATAAGCCCTTCTTCAGGGCTTATGCCCGAAACGTCGAATCTCCTGTTCCTTGGATGCTGCCTGACCTGCTGCGCTTTTCCAGCAACACATTTTCAGCTCTGAACAAGCACCTGGACTATTCGAATAATGCATAGTACTCCGTGCAGTGGCAAAGTCACTGGAGTAGTACTGGCTAATATCCTGAGAATGTGGACTCCAAACCCATCAGGAGAATGTCATAGAACATAGAACATTACAGCTCAGTACAGACCCTTTGGTCCTCGATATTGCGTCGACCTGTAAACCAATGTGAAGCCCATCTAACCTACATTATTCCATTACCATCCATATGTTTATCCAATGACCATTTAAATGCCCTTAAAGTTGGCGAGTCTACTACTGTTGCAAACAGGGCGTTCTTCACCCCTACTACTCTCTGAATAATGAACCTACCTCTGACATCAGTCCTATATCTAACATCGTTCAGTTTAAAGCAATGTCCCCTTGTGCTAGCCATCACCATCTGAGGGAAAAGGCTCTCACTGTCCACCCTATCTAATCCTCCGCGCATCTTGTATGTCTCCAGAAAGTCACCTCTCAACTTCTCTCGAATGAAAACTCAATTGAATTAATAAATGTAAAAATGTAATGATGAACCCAAACTTTGATTGTCATTAAAAACCATCCGGTCAGGAAAAGGAAATATCCCATCCCTATGTGTGACTCCAGACCCACAGCAATGTGGTTAACTCGTAGCTGCCCTGTGACAGAGACGAGGAAGCTGCTCTGATCAAGGGCATTTAGGAATGGACAACAATAACCCTCACAGCATACAAAAGGGTCAAGAAAAGACTGGATAAGAAAGAAGCATGCAAGTTCCTTCACGATCTCAGCATTTTTCCAGTGGATATTTGGAAATAAAGCAACCTTTAGCAATATGGCAGCAGCATCAAGTCATCAGTTCTCTCCTTCAGTGCTGTGCTGAGGAACCCACCAGCTCTCAGCTTTACGTGCGCCCCTTTTTAATCTGTCTGGCTTGGCCCTTTCCCTGTTCTTCTGGATCAAGTTTGCAATGTATCCTCCTCCCCACTGTTGTTCCGAGTTGATTTTTCTTCCATTAAGGCCCTATCTTCTGGAGCTCCCTTCCAAGAAACTGTTCACCTCCGCAGTTGCCAACCTGCCTTCAGCAGCCATCAGGCACTCAACCTTCTTCACCTTCTGCCCTAGATCTGTCTTTCCCTTAACTGCATGGTGCAATTGTCTCGTCGGATCACCAGGCCGCTTTGCTAGGATGGGGGCTGTCTTCTGAGGAGAGATTGAGGTCACAATTCTGTGGAATTTTGAAGAATGAGAAGTGACCTGATAGAAATATAAAATTCTCAAATCGTTTCTCCCAACGGAGGGTTCTGGAAGATGGGAGATGCTGCTGAATGGTCTGTGACCCTCGTTACCCCATCCCTCCCCCCTCACATTCAACCAGCCTACTTCCACCATAACTCAGATTTACGTCTTGTGTGTGGGCTCTTCTTTCTCAGGGCTGGCTGCAGTCCCAGCAATGGCCAGTGCTCTTGGCACAGCGCTGTTGGGACGACGTAGCCCCTGGCCCCCTGATTTTCATTCCTTGGGAGATCTCCACCAACAGGTGCTCAGTCATTCAGTGCATTCAAGATAGAGATCAGTAAGTTTATTGTGTGTTCAGGGAATTAAGGGATATAGGAGAGTGTGGGAAGTTGAACTTAAGCTTCAAGATCAGTCATGATTGAATGGTGGATTAAGCTCAATGAGCTGAATGCTCTATTCCTACTCCTTCTTTAATTGTCTGCTGGTCAGGTTTCATTTCAAGGGAGAATCTTACTATCTCGCTCAAATTTTAATTAAACAACTAAAATTGAACTTTGACAGAAAATTTGTTAACTCCTTGACAGTTCCTTTAAAAAACTATGTAAACAAATCGCCAGGAAATCCAACACTGAATTCAGAGAAAAAAAATACATGTTTAACCACAACACCCAATGTATTCACAAACAGAATGATGACAATTTAATGTACAAAGCCTTGAATTTTACAGGCCCCCTACAGCTGGGGCTCATAGGCAGGTTTGGGTGCCGCGTGTGTGTTCTCCATTGCCTAGCTACCCTGCTCCTCCCAAATGGGAAATGCTCTTGTGGGGGACAAGAAATACCTCAGAGAGCCTTGCACTGATGAACACGCTGAAATGATCAATAAATGGCCAAATTCACTTCCCAGCCAATCACGGCCCTTTTGACTGACGAGGAGGGTGGCAATGGTTGGGAAGTCAAGTTGGTTGTATGGCTACCTCACCTTTAAGAGTCGAGGTTAGAGTAGTGCTGGAAAATCAGGAAGGATGAAAGGCTTTTGGCCGAAATGCCGATTTTCCTGCTCCTCGGATGCTGCCTGACTTGCTGCGCCTTTCCAGCACTACTCTAACCTTGACTGTAATCTCCAGCATCTTCCACCTATCCTCACCTTTAAGACAGTGCATCTTTAAGGCCTTCATGTGTCCTGTGTGTGTACAATGTTGTAACTCTACCAGCCATTATCTGCAGGGAGATTGCAAGATCCGCTCCCAGGGATCATTTGGTTTGTTGTAATGGCTGCTTTATAAATTATAAATTAACGTGCTTTACATGGTTTTTTTTCTTTACTGAACCATGGATTTAATCAATCCTTGGATTGGTTATTAGACTTATTATTAACATTTAGCTGTTGGCCTGGAAAGAGGGTAGGGGATACCTCCCTCACAGACCGTCTTTTCTAATAAAAGAAAGTCCCTTCCCGGTTGATTCCATCACTCAACATAGCTTGGCCCGTGCACTCCAGCACCCAATAACCCCAACATTGTATCTTTTCTTTGCCCTCCCAAGAACCTCCCCAACTTACCTGCCAACAGGTTTCAGGTTCCCTTATCCTTGCTGGGTGTAGGTGCAGTCCCAGCAATGGCCACCATTGCTTGTGGTGCTGTTAGGATCAGAGGCTGTTGGCCATACAGATTGACAGGCAGTTCCTAGGGGGTGGGACTTCCTCCCCTGATAGTTTCTCCCTGGTTAACTTCTCGGGCTTTTGAGCTATAAGTGGCAGCTGGATAAATTATCGGAGGTGTGAATTGAGAATGGTTCAGACTGTGTGATTATAAACCTCACTGTCTGTAAATTCCTGTCCACAGTTTCAATACATTTGAGAGGAATGAAAAAAAAGCATAACGGGTAACCAAGGGTCATCCTGATTAAAATTAGATGAGGTGAGGGGGCAAAAGGTTCACAATAGTCACAGAATCATAGAGATATACAGCTCGGAAACAGACCCTTCAGTCCAACTCGTCCATGCCAACCAGATATCCTATTTTATTGACTAGTTGGGCTGAATGGCCTGATTTCTGAGTTTTATATTTTGAGTATTTATTCAGTGTTAAAACAAATGCCACCATGGCACTTGCAGGGAAATCTCAGCACAAACAGCAAAGTGGAAAGTAAGCAGAGTGAAGGGGTTATTGAACTGAATGCATGATGACCGGGAACATTCCCAGAAACACCCTCGTATGAAAACAAAATAGCAGCCTTTTTGAGCTCGTTGTTTCAAAGTGCGACACAGTCTGTTCCTTTCATTGACTCACAATAGGGGCAGGGAGGAACCTAACGGAGGAGATGGGCTCAGATTTAATCTGACTTTGGTATTTGACTGCTCCGGCGGCATCTGATTTTCCCAGGCCAATGAATGCCAGGTCTGTCCGGTTTCTCATTGGCACACTGCCCGACCACTGTGACTGAAAGAAACTGTGCCCACTCTCTGCAAGTCAACACACTGTGCAAGGGGTGAACTGCTCCACCTCTACTCTCCTGTTTTCCTGACATTACTGCATGCTCCCACTGGCCCAGGGAGAGATTGCTTTTCTCGGAGTCTGTGATCACCGATCGCGAGGGGGACCATACAGGGATTGACGTGGGTCTCACCCTCCTTTCACTATGGTACTGTGGCCCGTGGTTCCCGATCAGAGGGGATCGCTGCGAGGCAGACAGGTGTGAGGGCATTTAAGTCAGCCATGTGTTTGTGAGAATGTGTCCGTAAAGGAGACTGTACTTGCATGTGTGCCAACATGCAACAGTGCCTCTGCAATGAACTGAAGGAAATGTATGACATTTCCCTTTTAATGAGAACAGGAACCAAGGGAGGTGCAGACTTCAGTTTGAAAGGCATTGCTGCCCTCTTTCAGTCCTAAGTGTAAAGTCAACAGAATGACAGCACTCTTCTGCTCGCCTCTCAGGACACAGAAAGATCTTTACCAACAAGACAAAGACCTTATATCTCAGACACTCATAGATGATCCGAAACATGCCATATCCAGCAATTACATTCCTCTTGATAAAGATGGCCAGTTGTCTTTCTCAGAACCTTTAACAATGATCTTCTTTGAATGTGTATCCTGCAATTTTACAACATTACGCCTGGTGATTGCTTTTCCTGCAACTAAGACTATGATCATTCAAATCATATTTTGTCCAGATGTAAATCAAACAGAAAGTAATCAAGGGGGTTCAGCTGATCTATTTTCAGAATAATAGGTACCTGGGCGTGATTATACATTGGAATCAAATCAATGGGTTCAGATGGTTTATATATAGAATAATGGATCCCTGGGAGTGAATACAAACTGGAATCTAATCGAGGGGTTCAGATGGTTTATATATAGAATAATGGATCCCTGGGAGTGATTACAAACTGGAATCTAATCGAGGGGTTCAGATGATTTATATATAGAATAATGGATCCCGGGGAGTGATTACAGACTGGAATCTAATCGAGGGGTTCAGATGGTTTATATATAGAATAATGGAAACATGGGAGTGATTACAGACTGGAGTCTAATCGAGCGATGAAGCCGTCCCTGTCCTACAGTAGTTACATTAATATCACTCCAATTACCACCAATTTCCCTTCTGACCTCAGTCTTTATTTAAAAGGGATTCAATCATTTGTTTGAGTGGAGAGTCTGCAATAACAGTGGGGAATGAACACATTTGTTTTGCAAGACAGCCTTTATTCTTTTGGATGCCAAATATTGGATTAAATGCTGAGGGAATAAAGTCTTTAACATGAATCCTGAGAGGGCAAAGCTAACAGAGCAAAACCCACACATGCCTTTGTCCTTTTACACACAGCTGTGATGCAGTGTTCTTTTCTCATCTGAGTAAATCTTTTGTCCTTTATTTGTCCGTCAATTTTGCCAAAATGCTTGGAATGGAAAGTAGTTATTCAAAACGATCCTCAGATATCTTTGTTGTGTCAAAGAGGGAGCATCTTAATTATAAATGAGAGTCTTTCTGCAAGAACTGGCAATGTCTTCCGCTGATGAGGAATAATGATCTCTTCCTGTCACTCAGTGGTTTTCCTCTTACCTTCTAAGTCCTGAAATTTCTTGTGTATATTTTCCACTTCCCTTTATCTCTGTTTACTGTTCACAGACTTTCTTTAAATTGTGCGTCTTGGGCCTGGTTTTATGCTTTAGGGGTGATGTGCTGAAAAATAAAGCCATGATATTCCTGTAGTGGCACAAAATTTGTCGATTTTATTTTAAATGTACCCATCTCCTGCTACAGGTTGACACAAAGCGCTGCCCAACGTCCTGTATTTGACAAAAAACTATGATCAATTTTAGGGAAATAGACTCTAACTACATGCCCGAAACATCGATTCTCCTGCTCCTTGGATGCTGCCTGACCTGCTGCGCTTTTCCAGCAACACATTTTCAGCTCTAACTACAGATAAACAGTTATGAACTATCAGTGTATAACGCTACCAATCAAACCTTTACTCCCCTTTATACACGCACAAACATTCAAGCACACAGACAGACATTAACGTAGGGAAGAAAAAAATGTGGGTGTTATGGATGGAGACAAAAAAAGTGGGAAAGCAGTTTAGTTGCACCCATTCACCAAGGTTACTGCGATGAGGTTTGTGGTTCTTTACTGGTCCGAATGCTGCTTCTCAGTTATCCTTCTCTACATGCTTCCTTTGATTTGCAAGAAGCATGGGTGGCTGGTTTCAGAAGGGAGTAAGGCAAAAGACATGAAATTATAGGCTGATTAGCCTGCCCTTGGCTGTTAGTAAGATGTTGCAGTCCATTGTGAAGGATGAGATTTCTGAATACTTGGAAGTGCGTGACAAAATAGGGCAAAGTCAGCACAGTTTCATCAAGGGGAGGACATGCTTGACAAATCTGTGAATATTCTTTTGAGGAGGTAATGACTGGGTTAGACCAAGGACAGCCAATGAATGTTATCTACAGGTAATTCTCCTATTATGCAGTAATTGTGCTCCTGTTTCATGCTGTGCTATAGAAATCGTGCGATATAAATAACGGGGCCCATGGGGAAAAAACAGGGTTGGGGCCACCCACCAAAAATACCAGTAAAAATCGAAACAAAAATAGCAGTTAACCTGACACAAATGATAGCACAGTCTAAATAACATTTGACCTGTTGGAACTGACCTGTTATATGGTACTGTGTATGTAAGCTGCTTCCTCTTGATTGGCATCTATACCTGTTTACTGCACTACAGCCTCGCCAGTATTCTGATCCCATCCAATGGTAACACTGCACAAGTCAGATCCCAGATTGAAACCTGCCTTGATAGGCTCAAGGACTTTACCTTAACTTATTTCGCTAATGTCAGTTTTGTCAGGATTTTAGGAGGGTTTCACATTGTGCTGTTAGGGGACTCTTATCACTTTATTTTACAAAACCCGCCTGGTTTATTCCCTACCCCACCCTTTGGTGCCCCTCTCACACATTCTAACACCAGTGTACCATGTGCCATTTCCAAAACAGCTCCCTGGATATCCCAGCATTTACCAACGTCCATGGCGCAGCACCATCTTTAAAAAGATATTGTGCACCCGGACAGGAGATGTCATTCTGCAGCTGCCCTGCCGGTTCCTGACATTGGCCATGGATGTGACAAACAATAGAAAATTGCTGCCTCTCTTTGTGGGCAGAGAAAGGTGATGCTGCTGATGGGAATGGGTTGATGCAGAGGCAGGATGTCCTTTTGCCCCAAGCCAACAGAGGGCGCCATTCTGGACCGGGGCTACCATCCAAGCCAGTGCAGTCTCTGCCATTTGAAGGGGATGCACAGAATGTAGGAAGAAGGTCAATGACCATCTCCTCTCTGCCAGTGAAAGTGCCACCATCTTCTTGTTGATACCTCACATTTTCTCTATCTCTACTAATGTACCCACCATTTCCTGCAACATCTCCCCCAATCACTCTCATCCTCAGTAACATCAGACCCTGACTAACGCTGAATCTCTTCTGCACAGTCTACTCACCCACTTCCACACATGCACCAAAAGGAGCAATGCGCCACTCACCTTTCTCTCCCTCACCCACTAGGTGCAGAGTCTCTTGACTCTGATCACTCTGAGCAGCAGACTGACCATGTCCAAACCCCTGTACTGGTTACCATCGTGATTAGTCACTGAAACAAATTCACATATCTTTATCATTTAAACATAATTTTTAAACAAAAAGAGAGAGAATAAAAGCTTTTAATACAAACAACACCTAAGGGGTAACTTTTTCATGCAGAGGGTGGTACGCGTATGGAATGAGCTGCCAGAGGAAGTGGTCGAGGCTGGTACAATTGCAGCATTTAAAAGGCATTTGGATGGGTATCCAAATGGGAAGGGTTTAGAGGAATATGGGTTGGGTGCTGGCAGGTGGGACTAGATTGGGTTGGGATATCTGGTCGGCATGGACAGGTTGGACTGAATGGTCTGTTTCCATGCTGTACGTCTCTATGACTCTGTCTCTAAAAATTTTAAACTGCTCCTCAACACTGTCCTTTTACTGTTAGGCAATTCCAGTGAAATTTCGCTCTGAGTTCAAACCTTTTATGTTTTTAATTTAACAGAAAGCTCCCAGCTTCTTGTCCTTAGGCTGTAGAGACATTTTCATGATGCTTTTCCACATCCACTAGCACAAACATTTCACAATATCTTTCACGACGCTTTTCATGAGAAACCACATGAACCGACTGACCACACGATGCCGGCGCAGGGTCCAGTCCTCCGCGTATTGCGACACCTAGTGCCGGGGACGAGAACCGTGCAACAGCGAATGGGAGTTCGCTTTGTAAAAGAAAGGTCATCAATTCACAAATCGTGTTACAGACAAGTCGTTTTTAATAAGCGTGCCCTATCGGAGGGCTACCTGCACTTGGACTTCCAGAAGGCCTTTGTTAAGGTGCTGCATAGGAGGCTGCTCACTAAGATAAGGGCCCATGGTGTCAGAGGCAAGCTGCTAGCATGGATAGAAGATTGGCTGCCTTGCAGAAAGCAGAGAGTGGGGATGAAAGGGTCTTTCTCAGGATGGCAGCCGGTGACTCGTGGTGTTCGGGAAGGGTTGGGATACAAAGATACTGATAGTATTGAGGAGTTGGGAGGCTGCGGAGGGATTTTTACAGGTTAGGAGAGTGGGCAAAGAAGTGGCAGATGAAGTACAAAGTAGGAACGTGTAAGGTTTGGGAGGAAGAATAGAGGCAAGGACTATTTTCTAGACAGGGAGAAATCTGAAGTGCAGACAGACTTGAAAGTCCTTGTCCAGGATTCTCTTCAGGTAAACTTGCAGACTGAGTCGGTAGTTAGGAAGGCAGATACAATGTGCTGGTGTCAACCACCTGATGAAGGAGCGGCGCTCCGAAAGCTAGTGCTTCCAAAGGACTATAACCTGGTGTTGTGTGATTTATAACTAGATACAATGTTGGCATTTATTTTGAGAGGCCGCGAATATAAAATCAGGGATGTGCTTCTAAGGCTTTATAAGGCTCTGGTCAGACCTCATTTAGAATATTATGAGCAATTGTGGGCCCCTTACTTCAGAGAGGGTGTAGTGGCCCTGGGGTGGGTCCAGGGGTGATTCACAAGGATGGCCCCAGAAATGAAAATCTTAAACATATGAGGGATGTTTGTGTGCGTGGGTGTTAGTGTGGGTGGACGTATGTGTGTGTGGGTGTTAGTGTGGGTGGATGTATGTGTGCGTGGGTGTTAGTGTGGGTGGATGTATGTGTGCGTGGGTGTTAGTGTGGGTGGATGTATGTGTGTGTGCATGATCGAGGATCTGCATGCGTGTGGGAGTATGTGAGAGTGCATGCGTGTGAGAGTGTGTTGTGTAGTGGGGTCACCTGTAGTGTGACATGAACCCAAGGTCCCAGTTGAGACCATCCCCATGGATACTGACCTTGGCTATCAGCCTCTGCTTGACCACTCTGCCTTGTTGCCTGTCCCGAAGTCTGCCCCGGCAGACCTGCTGAGTCTCTCCAGCACTCTCTGAGTTTTTTTTAAGATGTCCAGAATCTGCAGTATTTTGCTTTTATTGGAAGTGAGTTTCTAAACTGGTTATGGTCTAAAGTATTCCCTCGGTTTTGCTCATGGCCCCAAGTTGCTCAGCTACCTGAGAGCCAATCACCTAACTGTTGGCAGGTCTTTGTCATTGATAACTGGCCACTCATCCACAAAACCAACCCGCCACTTGCTTCTGACTGAAGTTCCAAAACCACACACGCTCACTTGCACACTCTTTCTTTCTCTCACTCTCTCTTGCTCTCTTTCTCCCTCATGCACGCACAGAAAAAGTTAATGGGGTGAAGTATGCTTCATTACAAAACATGTGATGCACAAATAACATAACAAAGGACTTGCATTTATTCATTCGCTCTTCCTCCCCCTCCATACAACCTCATGCAATCTTAGCATTTCTTAAATCTTTAACTTAATCCTATATTTTACACTCGCCACGGTGCATCTGTAGTTTCAGTATAAATAACCTTTACATTAAATACTTGCAACAAAAGGCTCCATTTGAACTATCTTGCATTTTAAATATCTCGATGAAAGTCAGTGGATTGTGATCGGTGTAAGTTAGTGTTTCCTTGTCGTGTTATCAGAGATGGAAGTGTTGAAGTCCTGACAACAATCGTAAAATCTCTTTTACAATGATAGCGAACTTCTGATCCTGATTGAATTGTTCACCAAGGTACCCCACTGGCTTCTCCATCCTCAGCTCATTATCCTGTAACAAGACAGCACCTATTCCAAAGTCATTAGCATTCCAAAGGCTGTGGAGACTGGGTCATTGGGTATATTTAAGACAGAGATTGAAAGGTTCTTGATTGTGAAGGGGATCAAGGGTTATGGGGAGAAAGCGGACAAATGATGTTGTGAAAACTATCAGCCGTAATTGAATGGCGGAGCAGACGCGATAGGCTGAATGGCCTAATTTCTGCTCCTGTGTCTTATGGTCTTATAATTTTCTTTCTAAGCTCCCTCATTTAGGAAGTATTGCTGTAACTATACAAGGTGAACACTTACAGTGGACAGGTACTGTGAGCAGTGTTGATCTCCTTAATTAAGAAAATGTATTATTTCATTCGATTGGAAGCCAGCCAGAGAAGCAGATCAACAGGACGATCCCTGATATGGAGGGATTGTCTTCTAGGCAAAAGTTAGACAGTCTGGAATTTAGAAGAACGATAGGTGATCTCATTGAAACATGTTAAGGTGCTTGAAGGGGTAAATGCTGAGAGAATGGAAGAGTCATGATCTCAGAATAAAGAGGCGCCAATGTATGACTGAGATGTGAAGGGATTTCTTCTTTCAGAGAGTTGTGAGCCTGTTGAGTTCCTTGCCACAGAGAACCGTTGGGACAGAGACCTTGTATATATTCAATGCTGGGATTGATAGATTCTTGATCAGTTGGGGAATCGAGGGTGATGTGGAAAAAGCAAGAAAATGGACACAATCTAATTGAAAGGTGGAGTAGACTTAAGGGGCCGAATGGTCTACACCTGTTCCTATTTGCTATGGTCTAACATCCTTCTCTAGCTTCTCCTGAAATGTGTACCCTGCTACTGAACTGAACCACTCTCCATGGGGATCCAGAACAGGGCAACGTAGCTTTTGAGTTTGAATCACTTGCTCGAGGAGTGATGGTGGAAATGTTCAGGAGGAGGTTAAACTAATGCTTAGAAGCTTGAGGAGGGAAAGGGGAGGGGATTATAAACTAAATGGTGCTGTTTTAAAGGGACAGCAAGAACAATGCAACTAGTTTGGATATGGGTCCACAAATTATAGTCAGCTACAGGACAAATTGAGAAGGCTATTCACAAACATGAATTTTTCAAGTGTTTGGCAAACTAACCTGAGGTAAAATAAGGTTTTACAGGTTGTTCTGATATAACACAGGTTTTGTCAATGTGAATTTGCTGTAATGCGCATGACGAAGTGGGGACACTGCTTCTAAACTCCGAACTTTTAAAATGATTACATCACCAACACTTTAAGCGCCATTTCTAAAACACGATTCTTCTGTAATGCGGGTTCACACAAGAGTGTGACAGTTGTGTTACAGGAGAACTGACTGTACTCAGTGAGTCATTGCAATTTGCAAAGCATTACCAGTTAGAATGGCAGAAGGAGATTCCACAACAGCCTTACGTCCAGAATCAGCTGAAGGCAAAATCTGCTGGCAACAGGTAATGGCAGTAGAATTGGACTGAGATAGCTTTTTTTAAATGAAACAGCACAGACACATTGGGCTCAATGGCCTCCCTCTGTGCTCTTTCACTCTTGAATCTGTGATTCTACAGGAGCAAGCATTTCTTCACACAACGAGTGAAGTAAGAAATTATCACCTCTTCACCATATGTTCTGGCAAGTTTCCCCTTACTCTGTGACAGAGATAAACAGCAGGTACACACATGACAGCATGGCCAGACATCTTTGGCTCATTTGTTCTCAACCGCCCAGAATAATAATGCAATCCTGGAAAGCCTAACGTCATTCCTCTCTTGGCCATGCATCCTGAGAGTGAATTCCACAGTCTGTTCATCTGTTTCTCCTGCTTTCCATCTAAATGTAAGAGATTTAGATGGATTGGCCATGCTAAATTGCCCACAGCATACAGGGGTGTGTAAGTGAGGTGGATTAGCCATGGTACATGCAGAGTGATAGAGATATGGTAGGGGTTTGGATCTAGGTGGAATGCTTTTTGGAGCTGCGGTATGGATTTGATGAGCTGAATGATCTGCTTCCACACTGTAGGAATTCTATGTTTCTATGATTTCAGCTGTATCTCTGGCCCCGCCCCCTCAAATACTGGGATCCACCCTAACTGCTTTGTCCTGTGGTTTCATATTCCCAAACACCTCACCTTTCCCAATGAAGGGAGACCACGGGAGGAGACGTTTGCCCTTCGCCATGGCAGGTTTGACAGTGAGAGAGTTTGATCAGGCCTTCATCCCATCTAAGTCCACAGGAAAAGACCTGTCCTTGGCCTTACCACCCCAAAGCTTTAAAGTGCCTGGTTAGTTGGTACTAACACAGTGGTGGGAAGATGGCTAGTTATGTGGGGCTCGTGGTGGTCAAACGTGGACAT
Organism: Hemiscyllium ocellatum; assembly: GCF_020745735.1. Lineage (NCBI taxonomy): Eukaryota > Metazoa > Chordata > Chondrichthyes > Orectolobiformes > Hemiscylliidae > Hemiscyllium > Hemiscyllium ocellatum. Next base: position 16,017,019 of record NC_083403.1, read on the forward strand.
CTTTGCTCGCAAAGGTGCTCTGTGTCCGATCAAGAGGCTAGCATTAAGACATAGTGGGAGGTGTTGCAGAGAGCAAAGAGGGGGTTTCTTGCTGCTAGCACCTTCCATCTCACCTACAAACTCCAACACACATCCACCCCCCCCTCCTTGGTGTCATCACTAACTGGGCCACAACGCTTGCTGCCTCTCTCTAATTGCCCTTGAATGACTTGCCAACCCACTCAGAGGGCAGCTGAGAATGAACCAAATTGGTACTGGTCGGGAGTCCTGATGAAGGGCTTTCGCCAATTTTGTCAATTGTCCTGCTTCTCGGATGCTGCCTGACCTGCTGTGCTTTCCAGCACCATACTCTAATCTTGACACTGGAGTGCATTATAGGCTAGACCAGATAAGGTCTTCCCTAAAGGCAGTTAACTGAATCAGAAATGGTTTTCACAATAAGCAATGATAAGGATACTTTCATGGTCATCATTACCGACACTAGCTTTCTCTCGGAGTTTTTTAAGTTGAATTTAAATTCCACTAGTTGCTACTGCAGGATTTGAACCTTTGTCCCCAGAACATCAATTTGTACCTCTGGCTTATTAATCCAGTCTTATTGCTACAATGTCACCATCTCTTGCTCCAGTGTTTGTGTAAGGCCTAAGATGGGTCTTACATTGACAGTTGAAAATGTGTTGCTGGTCAAAGCACAGCAGGCCAGGCAGCATCTCAGGAATAGAGAATTCGACGTTTCGAGCATAAGCCCTTCATCAGGAATGAGAGAGAGTAGCCAAGCAGGCTAAGATAAAAGGTAGGGAGGAGGGACTTGGGGGAGGGGCGATGGAGGTGGGATAGGTGGAAGGAGGTCAAGGTGAGGGTGATAGGCCGGAGTGGGGTGGGGGCGGAGAGGTCAGGAAGAAGATTGCAGGTTAGGAGGGCGGTGCTGAGTTGAGGGAACCGACTGAGACAAGGTGGGGGGAGGGGAAATGAGGAAACTGGAGAAATCTGAATTCATACCTTGTGGTTGGAGGGTTCCCAGGCGGAAGATGAGGCGCTCCTCCTCCAGCCGTCGTGTTGTTATGTTCTGCCGGTGGAGGAGTCCAAGGACCTGCATGTCCTCGGTGGAGTGGGAGGGAGAGTTAAAGTGTTGAGCTACGGGGTGATTGGGTTGGTTGGTCCGGGCGTCCCAGAGGTGTTCTCTGAAGCGTTCCGCAAGTAAGCGGCCTGTCTCGCCAATATAGAGGAGGCCACATCGGGTGCAGCGGATGCAATAGATGATGTGTGTGGAGGTACAGGTGAACTTGTGGCGGATATGGAAGGATCCCTTGGGGCCTTGGAGGGAAGTGAGTGTGGAGGTGTGGGCGCAAGTTTTACATTTCCTGCGGTTGCAGGGGAAGGTGCCGGGGGTGGAGGTTGGGTTGGTGGGGGGTGTGGATCTGACGAGGGAGTCACGAAGGGAGTGGTCCTTGCGGAACGCTGATAGGGGAGGGGAGGGAAATATATCCTTGGTGGTGGGGTCCGTTTGGAGGTGGCGGAAATGGCGGCGGATGATACGTTGTATGCGGAGGTTGGTGGGGTGGTAGGTGAGAACCAGTGGGGTTCTGTCTTGGTGGCGGTTGGAGGAGCGGGGCTCAAGGGCGGAGGAGCGGGAAGTGGAGGAGATGTGGTGGAGGGCATCGTCGATCACGTCTGGGGGGAATCTGCGCCTTGAAGAAGGAGGCCATCTGGGCTGTGCGGTGTTGGAACTGGTCCTCCTGGGAGCAGATGCGGCGGAGACGAAGGTATGAATTCAGATTTCTCCAGTTTCCTCATTTCCCCTCCCCCCACCTTGTCTCAGTCGGTTCCCTCAACTCAGCACCACCCTCCTAACCTGCAATCTTCCTGACCTCTCCGCCCCCACCCCACTCCGGCCTATCACCCTCACCTTGACCTCCTTCCACCTATCCCACCTCCATCGCCCCTCCCCCAAGTCCCTCCTCCCTACCTTTTATCTTAGCCTGCTTGGCTACTCTCTCTCAATTCCTGATGAAGGGCTTATGCTCGAAACGTCGAATTCTCTATTCCTGAGATGCTGCCTGGCCTGCTGTGCTTTGACCAGCAACACATTTTCAGCTGTGATCTCCAGCATCTGCAGACCTCATTTTTTACTTACATTGACAGTAACCATCTCCCCATCAATGGACTCACCAATCAGAGCTGCTGGACTCTGATTGAAGGCTATGAGCAGAGGAAGATCCCATATGTGTCTGAAAGGCACAGCGATCAGTGGTCACAGGAAGTTAGCTGGAATAGAGCCCCACAAATGAAATTTGGCTAATTAGTGACTCGGAGTTACCCCTTTACATCAATATTCCATATCCTGCAAGGTTGGGTGAGGTCCATGAACTACACTTCTCTTTTGATATTTATAAAGGTTTGTCACCAGTGGAATAAATAATCCCTATTTTTCTAACCCTTGTACTTGTGTTGAAATTAGTTGCAAAGCTACAATAGGTTAGAACTCCCTATTGATTTAATGACTCCATTGTTTCTGAAGGAGTCCCAAAACTCTGCATCATTCCCAAAATTTTATCCCAATTATATTGATATTCCCTGCTGTGCTTTAAGCAATTTCCCGGATCGGCCTGTGCTCTCATTCTGAGCTTGAGGATATTATTTTACAGCTCTGCTCTCTCTCATTCTGATCATCGATGATTTAATCATGCAAGTTTCAGATCTTTGTCTTTCTTCTGCAAAGTTTTAAATCATTCCAGTGCTCTCAGGGTTCCTCCTTGCTCCAGCATGGGGCGCTGAACTGGGAGGAAGAACAAAATTGTGTGTTTTCTCTCAAACTGTTCATTTGAAAACTCTTCCTGTGTAGGACGCACATATCTGGTATCCCACATGTTGAATTTCTCTTGGGTGATTTCATTATTATCTCTGATGGTTGACTTCATTCCATTTTGAATAATAGTCAAAGGCAACAATAAAAAAAATCCCTTTTAACTCAGATAAATCCATTCCAAGGCACTCTATCTTGGTTTAAATGATGAAGGTAATTGGGGCAGGACTTATACACTTAATGGTAAGGTCCTGGGGAGTGTTGCAGAACAAAGAGACCTTGGAGTGCAGGTTCATAGCTCCTTGAAAGTGGAGTCACAGGTAGATAGGGTAGTGAAGAAGGTGTTTGGTATGCTTGTCTTTATTGGTCAGTGCATTGAGTATAGGAGTTAGGAGAGACATTGGTTAGGTCACTGTTGGAATACTGCGTACAATTCTGGTCTCCCTGCTACAGGAAAGGTGTTGTGAAAATTGAAAGGGTTCCGAAGAGATTTACAATAATGTTGCCAGGATTGGAGGATTTGAGTTATATGGAAAGGCTGAATAGGCTGGGGCTGTTTTCCCTGGAGCGTCAGAGGCTAAGGGTAACTCTGTAGAGGTTTATAAAATCATCACCATTGGTACCCATGGATAGAGTGAATAGACAAAGTCTTTTCCCTGAGGTGGTGGAGTCCAAAACTGGAGGGCAGAGGTTTAAGGTGAGAGGGCAAAGATTTAAAAGGGACCTAAAGGGCAATTTTTTCATGCAGAAGGTGGTGCATTGTACGGAATGAGTTCCAGAGGAAGTGGTGGGGACTGGTATAATTACAACATTTAAAAGGCATCTGAATGGGTATATGAAGGGTTTAGAAGGGTATGGGACAAATGCTGGCAAACGGGACTAGATTAATTTAGGATATCTGGTCAGCATGGACAAGTTGGACCAAATGGTCTGTTTCTGTGCTGTACATCTCTATGACTCTATGAGTGCTTCCTGAAGCACAAGGAATTCAGTTAATGATTGTATCTTGTATTGAGTGGGAGCTAGAGATGGACTAGAAAATAGAGTCGGTACTGGCACAATGGGCCAAATGCCCTCTTTCCGCAACATAATCATCCTGCAATATCTGGCAACCGCACGGAGTGTTACAACTTCACAAGACACTTTACAATTCCCCACAGTCCTTGATGAATTCTTTGAAGAACCTCAAGTCAAACTCTGCTGGTGTTATTAATCTCGTAGTGAATCTGAGCGAGTCATCGATGACAGTGAGGTGTTTGCACTGTTCAAGTATTGGCATATTACTGGTTTGTTAGGTACACAGTCTAACCATCCACACAATGCATCTACATTTGAACACATCTTCAACCCTTTCTTGCCCTTCTCATATCTCTTATAACTTTGTTTCAGTAGCTGGTAAGTGCTGAGTTATTCCTCAGGCAAGTCTAAATATTCTTATTCCACTCCATTTGATGGATATTCTTGGGAGAATGAGTCTACTGTTGTTTGGCACTTCTACAACACATGTTTAGCAATTAATCACATCTTACAAGTCCAATGTGAACCCCTGTATTCTGAGTATCATCTTCCTTTGTGTTCAAAAGAGTTATTGATGGTTTGTGGCCAGTTTCGACCTTGAACTAGTCCCATCACATAGTCTGAAAATCTCTCACATGCCCATGTCACCACTGAAGCTTCTTTCTCACTTGTACATGTCCTGTGTTAGTGGTCCAGAAGCAAAGACAACTGGTTTATAGAATCCCTACAGTATGGAAAAAGCCCCTCCAGCCCAACAAGTCCACACCGACCCTCTGAAGAGTAACCCACCCAGGCCCATTTCTCTACATTTACCCCTGAACACTTCACCTAGCCTGCATATCTTTGGAGTGGGCATGGAAACCACAGCACATGGAGGAAACCTACACAGATACGGTGGAATTGGACCCAGATCCTTGGCACTGTGAGGCAGCAGTGCTAACCACTGAGCCACCGTGCCACCTTAAACTTACTGTTTTTCTGCACTTCAAAGAGTACTCCTGGTAATCGAGTTGAAGCTACACTTCCTGCTATTATAGAGTCATAGAGCCATAGAGATGTACAGCAAGGAAATAGACCCTTTGGTCCAACCTGTCCATGCTGACTAGATATCCCAACCCAATCTAGTCCTACCTGCCAGCACCCAGCCCATATCCCTCCAAACCCTTCCTATTCATATACCCATCCAAATGCCTCTTAAATGTTGCAATTGTAACAGCCTCCACCACATCCTCTGGCAACTCATTCCTTACATGTACCACCCTCTGTGTCAAAAAGTTGCCCCTTAGGTCTCTTTTATATCTTTCCCCTCTCGCCCTAAACCTATGCCCCCTAGTTCTGGACTCCCCCACCATAGGGAAAATACTTTGTCTATTTATCCGATCCATGCCCCTCATAATTTTGTAAACCTCTATAAGGTCACCCCTCAGCCTACGACGCTCCAGGGAGAATAGCCCCAGCCTGTTCAGCCTCTCCCTGTAGCTCAAATCCTCCAACCCTGGCAACATCCTTGTAAATCTTTTCTGAATCCTTTCAAGTTTCACAACATCTTTCCGATAGGAAGGAGACCAGAATTGCATGCAATATTCCAACAGTAGCCTAACCAATGTCCTGTACAGCTGCAACATGACCTCCCAACTCCTGTACTCAATACTCTGACCAATAAAAGAAAGCATACCAAACGCCTTCTTCACTATCCTATCTACCTGTGACTCCACTTTCAAGGAGCTATGAACCTGGACTCCAAGGTCTCTTTGTTCAGCAACACTCCCTAGGACCTTACCATTAAGTGTATAAGTCCTGTTAAGATTTGCTTTCCCAAAATGCAGCACCTTGCATTTATCTGAATTAAATTCCCTCTGCCACTTCTCAGCCCATTGGCCCATTTGATCCAGATCCTGTTGTAATCTGAGGTAACCTTCTTTGCTGTCCACTACACCTCCAAGTTTGTTATCATCTGCAAACTTACTAACTGTACCTCTTATGCTCGCATCCAAATCATTTATGTAAATGACAAAAAGTAGAGGACCCAGCACCAATCCTTGCGGCACTCCACGGGTCACAGGCCTCCAGTCTGTAGAACAACACTCCACCACCACCCTCTGTCTTCTACCTTTGAGCCAGTTCTGTATCCAAATGGCTAGTTCTCCCTGTATTCCATGAGATCTAACCTTGGTAATCAATCTCCCACGGGGGACCTTGTTGAGAACAGAAGCGAGTCAAACAGTCAGGGCAGGCAGGGACAAGATAGGACTAATAAATTAAACTAAGTTTATTTCAATGCAAAGGCCCTAACAGGGAAGGCAGATGGACTCAGGGCATGGTTAGGAACATGGGACTGGGATATCATAGCAATTACAGAAACATGGCTCAGGGATGGGCAGGACTGGCAGCTTAATGTTCCAGGATACAAGTGCTACAGGAAGGATAGAAAGGGAGGCAAGAGAGGAGGGGGAGTGGCGTTTTTGATAAGGGATAGCATTACAGCTGTGCTGAGAGAGGATATTCCTGGAAATACTTCCAGGGAAGCTATTTGTTTGGAACTGAAAAATAAGAAAGGGATGATCAACTTATTGGGATTGTATTATTGACCCCCTAATAGTCAGAAGGAAATTGAAAATCAAACTTGTAAGGAGATCTCAGCGATCTGTAAGAATAATAGGGTAGTTATGGTAGGGGATTTTAACTTTCGAAACATAGACTGGGACTGCCATAGTGTGAAGGGTTTAGATGGAGAGGAATTTGTTAAGTGTGTATCAAGAACATTTTCTGATTCAGTATGTGGATTACCTACTAGGGAAGGTGCAAAACTTGACCTACTCTTGGAAAATAAAGCAGGGCAGATGACTGAGGTGTCAGTGGGGGAGCACTTTGGGGCCAGCGACCATAATTCTATTAGATTTAAAACAATGATGGAAAAGGATAGACCAGATCTAAAAGTTGAAGTTCTAAATTGGGGAAAGGCCAATTTTGACGGTATTAGGCAAGAACTTTCAAAAGCTGATTGGGGCAGAGGTTCGCAGGTAAAGGGACGGCTGGAAAATGGGAAGCCTTCAGAAATGAGATAGCGAGAATCCAGAGAAAGTATATTCCTGTTAGAGTGAAAGGGAAGGCTGGTAGGTGTAGGGAATGCTGGATGACTCAAGAAATTGAGGGTTTGCTTAAGAAAAAGAAGGAAGCATATGTCAGGTACAGACAGGATAGATCGAGTGAATCCTTAGAAGAGTATAAAGAAAGTAGGAGTATACTTAAGAGGGAAATCAGGAGGGCAAAAAGGGGACATGAGATAGCTTTGGCAAATAGAATTAGGGAGAATCCAAAGGGCTTTTACAAATACATTAAGGACAAAAGGGTAACTAGGGAGAGAATAGGGCTCCTCAAAGATCAGCAAGGCAGCCTTTGTGTGGAGCCACAGAAAATGGGGGAGATACTAAACAAGTATTTTGCATCAGTATTTACTGTGGAAAAGGATATGGAAGATATAGACTGTAGGGAAATAGATGATGACACCTTGCAAAATGTCCATATTACAGAAGAGAAAGTGCTCAATGTCTTGAAATGGTTAAAGGTGGATAAATCCCCAGGACCTGATCAGGTGTACCCTAGAACTCTGTGGGAAGCTAGAGAAGTGATTGCTGGGCCTCTTACTGAGATATTTGTATCATCGATAGTCACAGGTGAGGTGCCTGAAGATTGGAGGTTGGCTAACGTGGTGCCACTGTTTAAGAAGGGTGGTAAGGACAAGCCAGGGAACTATAGACCAGTGAGCCTGATGTCTATGGTGGGCAAGTTGTTGGAGGAAATCCTGAGGGACAGGATGTACATGTATTTGGAAAGGCAAGGACTGATTAGGGATAGTCAACATGGCTTTGTGCGTAGGAAATCATGTCTCACAAGGTTGATTGAGTTTTTTGAAGAAGTAACAAAGAGGATTGATGACGGCAGAGCGTTAGATGTGATCTATATGCTATTATGGTTGGAAAATGTGAATCTGGGTCTGCTAAAGTTTCAGAAGAGATCAAGAGATGCTTGATCTTTTCAGAAGTATTTTCCTGGTCAATATTCCAGAACCATTAGACCCTGAACTCAAAGATGTCTTGTTAATCTCTACAAAGCTCTGGTATCCCAGTATTACAGAATGATTACGATGCAGAAAAAGGCCATTTGGCCCATCATGCCTGTATCAACTCTATCATCTAGTCCATCTCTATCTCAATATAAGATATCATCATTAACTCAATTAGGATCATAGAGTCACAGAGATATACAGCACTGAAACAGACCGTTCGGTGCAATCTGTCCACGCCGACCAGATATCCCAACCCAATCTAGTCCCATTTGCCAGCACGTGACCCATATCCCTCTAAACCCTTCCTATTCATGGACCCATGTCTTTTAAACCACTTGATTCAGTATATCAGGGGAATCTTTGACATTTTCAAACAGTTCTGGATAGTGGGAATGCTCTTTTTGCTTTTTATTTTGTGGATCAGCTGTGACTTCCTATTTGCTTCCAATTAGACACGCCAATATTTGTTTTCAGAATGACTGATTTCTTCCAACAAAGATTTTTATCTGATTTTGTGGTTTTGCAAACTCTTTAACCTACCAGTACTTTAAAGATATTCCAGGCAGCTGCCACTTAGAATCGCAAGCTGCTTTAACTTTCTTTTTCAATTTTGAGGCACTGTGCGTCTTGGGATTTGTTCCTGCCGCATGGAATCCACTTCAAAATAGTACAAAACTTGACCATTATCGGAAAAGAAAGCATCACATTTTGGCAAAGTTGTTTGTCTTGCACTCAACAGGCCAATTTGCAAGAAGACCAATTCAAGGGGGAGGCCAATATTCAGACCATTGCAAATGTCCAAATGCAAAATTCCATTTATGGTTAATGTTTCAAAATGGCGGTGATGTAGGACATTTCAGTCGGAGCTTGTCTGCTCCACCTATTCTTCATCTTCTTTTCTTCTGTTTTCCTCTCTTCTTGGTTTCTTCCTTATCCTCTTCTGGCCTCTGATGACAACTCCCAGCCCTAAATGGCTCACAGCCAAAGACATGACATCACGGGTCCTCCTGGCCTGGTGTGGTGACCTTCCGGCCTGGTGTGGTGACCTTCCAGCCTGGTGTGGTGACCTCCTGGCCCGGTGTTGTGACCTTCCGGCCTGGTGTGGTGACCTTCTGGCCTAGTGTGGTGACCTCCTGGCCTGGTGTTGTGACCTTCCGACCTCGTGTGGTGATCTTCGGGCTTGGTACGGTGACCTCCCGGCCTGGTGTGGTGACCTCCTGGCCTGGTGTGGTGACCTTCCGGCCTGGTGTGGTGACCTCCTGGTCTGGTGTTGTGACCTTCCGGCCTGGTGTGGTGACCTCCTGGCCTGGTGTTGTGACCTTCCGGCCTGGTGTGGTGACCTTCCGGCCTGGTGTGGTGACCTCCTGGTCTGGTGTTGTGACCTTCCGGCCTGGTGTGGTGACCTCCTGGCCTGGTGTGATGATCTCCCGGCCTGGTGTGGAGACTTCCTGGCTTGGCATAGCAAACTCCCAGCCAAGTATAGAGACCTCCAGGCCTGGTTTAGTGATCTCCCAGTCAGGTGTAGTGACCTTCCAGGGCAGCCTCCTCAACGTGGCATCCTCTCAGCCGGGTCTGGCAACCTCAGCAACCTGGTCTGGAGTGATCTCCCAGCCTCTTTTTTTCATTATTTCAAAAATATACTTAATTCATAAAATTATTTTGGTATCTATACAATTGGTGATGCCATACATACGTATACATTCCATTTCTTTGCATATAGAGGTAGAAGTTAATCATTCGTATCTGTACATTGACCATCCAGGTATTCTGCTGAGGCTTCAACGAAGCCCAGTTACTGAGTGGGCCCCCTATTCTTCTCAGGCTGGCAGATGTTACACGGTGGTCTTTCCCCGCCGCGCCTTGGCGGCAGTTCCCCCAAGCTTCAGCGCGTCCCTCAACACGTAGTCCTGGACCTTGGAATGTGCCAGTCTGCAACACTCAGTCAGGGTCAACACCTTCAGCTGGAAGATCAACAGGTTTCGGGGAGATCAAAGAGTGCCTTTCACCGAGTTGATGATCCTCCAGGCACAGTTGATGTTCGTCTCGGTGTGCGTCCTGGGGAACAGGCTGTAGAACACGGAGTCCCGCGTCACGGCGCTGCTCAGGATGAACCTCGCCAAACACCATTGCATTCCTCTCCAGACTTCTTCTGCATAGGCACATTCCAGAAGGTGGTGTGTGACAGTCTCGTCCCCCCCGCAGCCGCTTCGAGGGCAGCGTGCGGTGCGGCTGAGAGTCCGGGTGTGCATAAACGATCTCACAGGTAGAGCCCTTCTCACCACCAGCCAAGCCATGTCTTTGTGCTTGTTGGAAAGTTCTGGTGATGAGGCATTCTGCCAAATGGCTTTGACAGTCTGCTCAGGGAACCACTTGATAGGATCCGCCCTCTCCTTTTCCCGAAGGGTCTCAAGGACACTACATGCTGACCACTTCCTGATGGACTTGTGGTCAAAGCTGCTTTTCTTCATAAACTTCTCCACGAAGGATGGGTGATATGGAACGGTCCAACTACTTGGAGCGTTCCGCGGCAGCGAGGCCAGGCCCATCCTTCGCAACACCAGGGACAGGTAGAACCTCAGTACGTAGTGACACTTGGTGTTTGCGTACCGGGGATCCATGCACAGCTTGATGCAGCCACACACAAAGGTGACCATCAGGGTGAGGGTGGCATTGGGTATATTTCCCCCCCCCCGTTGCCCAGATCTTTATACATCAAGTCCCTTCGGATCTGGTCCATTTTTGATCTCCACATAAACTGGAAGATGGCCCGGGTGACTGCAGCGACACTGATTCTGGGAATAGGCCAGACCTGTGCCACATATAACAGCAATGACAGTGCCTCACACCTGATGACCAGGTTTTTTCCCGCGATAGAGAGCGACCGTAGCTTCCATCTGCCCAGTTTCTGCCTCACTTTGCTGATACGCTCCTCCCAAGACTTGGCACATGCCCCAGCCCCTCAAACCAAATACCCAGCACCTTCAGGTGGTCGGTGCTGACGGTGAAGGGGATCGAAGATTGGTCGGCCCAGTTCCCGAAGAGCATGGCCTCGCTCTCGCCTCGGTTTATCTTGGTCCCCGAGGCCCGTTCAAACTGGTCACATGAGTCTGTGCATGGACAACATATCTGAGCAGAAAATAGCGGTGTCATCCATGTACAGGGAGGCCTTAACCTGCAGGCCCACGCTGCCAGGAATAGTCACCCCTCTCAGGCTTGCATCCTTCCTGATGGATTCGGCAAATGGCTCTATGCAGCACACAAACAAGGCAGGAGAGAGAGGGCAGCCCTGCCTGACTCCAGATCTGACTGGGAAGCTATCTGATTCCCACCCATTGATGGAGACTGCACTGACAATGTTGGTGTAGAGCAGTCTGATCCAATTGCAGATTCCCTCCCCAAAGTCCATTTTGGAGAGAACATCTCTCATATACCTGTGTGATATCCTGTCAAAGGCTTTCTCCTGGTCCAGGCTGATCAGGCAGGTGTCCAACCCTCTGTCCTGCACGTGGGTGATCCTATGCCTGAGGAGTGCGAGACTCTCAGCGATCTTCCTGCCCAGCACGGCACAGGTTTGGTCAGGGTGGATCACTGTCCCCAGAGCAGACCTGACCCGGTTGACGATGACCTTTGAGAAGATTTTGTAATCTGCGTTTAATAGTGAGATTGGTCTCCAATTTCTGACTTCCTCCCTCTCCCCCTTCCGCTTGTAGATGAGGGTGATGATGCCTTTCCTCATGGATTCACTCATGGTACCTGCCCGAAGCATACTGACATACACCTCCAGCAGGTCCTGGCCAATCAAGTCCCACAGAGTGGAATAGAGCTCGACCGGTAAGCCGTCACTTCTGGGAGTTTTATTCTTTTCGATGGACTCGAGGGCCTTGGTCAACTCGTCCAGAGATAGCGGCTGGTCCTCACCAATTCCCTGTCATTCTGATAAGCCATTCATGATGCTGTAAGGTACCTTACTAACCCAGAGAAAGGGAGGACTGCAGATACTGGAGATCAGAGTCGAGAGTGTGGTGCTGGAAAAGCACAGCAGGCCAGGCAGCATCCGAGGAGCAGGAGTATCGACGATTCCGGCATAAGCCCTTCATCAGGAATGAGGCTTATGAGCCAAGGGGGCTGAGAGATAAATGGGAGAGGGAGGGGGCTGGGGTCGGGGAGATGGTAGCTGGGAATGTGATAGGTAGATGAAGGTGGGGGGTGAAGGTGATAGGGCAGAGAGGAGGGTGGAGTGGATAGGTGGGAATGAAGGTGGATAGGTAAGACCGTTCAAGATGGCGACGCCAAGTTGGAAGTAGCGATCGATGCAGGGCCGCAGATATGAGGTAAACGTATGGCCTGAGACTTACTGATGTTCCACTGATGGGCACTAAAACCCTGCTGTCAAAACGAGTTTAGGGTCAAAGGATGAAAAGACAGATTCCAGGAGGAGGAAGCCACCGGCCTAGAGGTCAGAGTAGGAGACTCAGTGCACTGAGCAGTGACTTTAACATAGCCCTTGCTGGGGTCATGTGTCTCCATTATATCTGAGTTATTCTCAAATTCCTTAATACCTCCTCTCCTGGCGTGACTCAGTAAACACTCTGTCCCAAAGGCACTACATCTTAGCTTCGTTAACATCTGCACTCGGTACCACTTCAGAACGCCTTGGAGTTGGTTTTTTTTTTCTTTAAAAAAAAGATCAACATTTTGCTCAGGCTCTCACAGCTTTTGGGGGCCAAAGCTGGCTGTTTCAAAGAGGTTCCTCGCCGATTGTAGAACCAAAGAGCGATGGATGGGTCACAGTACAGCAGGAGGGCGTTCAGCCCATCAGATTAGCTTTCTGCAAGAGCAACTAACCTCGCCCCCACCTCCCAACTCTTTCTCTTCAGGGGCTCACTCCATTTTGGTTGTCAAGGCCATGGTTCATCCTCTTCTATCACTCTCAGGCTGTGGATTTTACTTGCTCCATTAAAACAAAAGATTTTCCTTTATTCTTTCACTAATCACTTTCAATTGGTTTCCTTTGGTTTTTCAACTAGGAAAAAGTGAGGACTGAAGATGCTGGAGACCAGAGTCGAGAGCGTGATGCTGGAAAAGCACAGCAGGTCAGGCGGCATCCGAGGAGCAGGAGAATTGATGTTTCGGGCATAAGCCCTTCATCAGGAATCATGATGAAGGGCTTATGCCCGAAACATTGATTCCTCTGCTCCTCGGATGCCGCCTGACCTGCTGTGCTTTTCCAGCACCACATTCTTGACTTCCTTTGGTCTGAATCAATTCCCCAAACTTTGATCAACTTTGCCCATATTTTTCATTGTTTTTGGGTCCTTCTGTCAGATGGCCTCTGACTCGTTCTTTCTCAGATGGTCTTGTGGTATTATCGCTGGGTTTTTACTCCAGAGATGCTGGTAATGATGTGGGGGCCCTGTTCAAGTCCTGCCATGGCAAATGATGGAATTTGAATTCCATAAAATAATTGGAATTAGGAGCTGAATGGTGATCATCAAACCATTACTGATTGTAAGGAAAAAAACCTGTTTGATTCACTGCTGTCCTTTAGGGAAGAAATCTGCCATCCTTTATTGGTCAGGCCTACATGTGACTCCTGACTCCCAGCAATATGGCTGACAATTACCACCTGGACAATTAGGAATGGGTAATCAATGTTGGCCTAACCAGTGACGCTCACATTTCTTGAATGAATATGTAAAATAAATTCTCTCAGATTTAGGTACAGATAAATTCAGCCCATTGTGTGTGATTCTTTATAGTTACTCTGTCGAAACCCCCTCATGATTTTGAACATCTTTATCAAATACGCTGTAAGCCTCCAGTCTACTTGATGGAAAATGGCATCACTTTCTCCGATCCATCCATGAAACTGAAGTCCCTCATCCATGGAGTGATTCTCTTCATCTGTTGTGTCCCCCTCTTTTAAAGCCTCCACATCTTTCCTCAAATGCGATACCCCGGATTTAACAAAACACTCCATTTAGGCTCAGGCAGAGATTTATGAAAACTCTTCGTGACTTCCTTGATCTGTGGCCCTGAGTTTTGTGTAGTCAGCCCTTTGACTGCACAGCTGTCTTGAACAGACTGACCGACTGACACCCCACAGGCCTCTGGTGCAGAGAATATCAATGATTCACCGCTGTCTACATGAAGAAATTCCTCCTCATCTCAGTCTTAAATGGCCTGCTCCTTACTCTGAGACTATCTCCTGATTCTCAGCCTCCAATCATGGGCCAGACAGTAGTGAATTCACTGTCTCAGAAAGCTGTGGAGGCCAGGCCTAAATTGAATTGGATTTACTGTCACGTGTAGTGAGACACAGTGAAAACTTTGTCTTGTGAGCAATACAGGCAGAACATAGAGTTAAGTTGCATTGATAAAATAAATAATAGGTAAATCGCGGCAAAAACAAAAACACAGGTACAGGTGAATGTTAAGAGTTTGTGAGTCCATTCAGTATTCTAACAACAGTAGGGTAGAAACTGTTATGAAACCGGCTGGTGCATATGTTCAGGCTTCTGTACCTTCTCCCCGATGGTAGAGGTTGTAGAAAAACATTGCCAGGGTGGGATGGATCTTTGAGAATGCAGGCGGCCTTTCCTTGACTGCGGGCCTGGTAGATGGATTCTATAGTTGGGAGTTTGGCTTTTGTAATTGTCTAGGCCAAGTTCATCACACTCTGTAACCGTCTCCGATCTTGAATGGTACAGTTGCCATACCAGGTAATGATACATCCAGCAAGGATATTTGCTGTAATGCCAAATTTCCTCAGCTGCCTGAGGAAGAGGAGACGTTGTTGGGCCTTTGTAAACAGTGCGTCCACATGAAGAGTCCACAAAAGCTTGTTGTGGATGGCCACTCCCAGGAGCTTGACACTCTCCACCTGTTCCAACTCTGCGCTGTTAATGTGCAGGGGGACATGAGTAAGATCAATAATGAGTTCCTTGATCTTGCTGGCATCGAGAGATGGTTGTTCTCAGTGCGCCATTTTCCCAGGTCTCCCACCTCCCGTCTGTAGTCTGTTTTATCACCATCTGAGATTCGACCGATATGGTTGTGTCATCAGCGAACTTGTAAATGGTGTTAGTCTGGTATATTTAAGATGGAGATGGATAGGTTCTTGAGTATCAAGGAGATTAAGGGTTTTAGGGAGAAACTTACCAGCCATGACTGAATGATGGAGCAGGTTTGATGGGCTGAATGGCCTAATCTCTGATGTTATGTCTTATGGCGAGAAACTTCCTCCCTCTAGTCTATAAGAATTTTGGAGAAAGTGAGGATTGTGGATGCTGGAGAGTGAGAGTCGAAAATGGTGGCGCTGCAAAAGCACAGCATGTCAGGCAGCATCAGAGGAGCAGGAGGGTCACCATTTCAGGTGTCAGCTCTTCATCATGATGAAGGGCTTCTGCCTGAAACATTGACTCTCCTGCTCCTCAGACAAGGCGTCACCTGCTGTACTTGTCCAGCACCACCCTTTGCGACTCTGGAAGAAATTTTGTATGTTTAAATGAGATCACCTTTCATTCTCCTAATTTCCAGAGAATAACGTTTCAGATATAATCTGTTTCATCTTCCTTCACCGGACCATTGGAGGAATCGATTGTTGCACCTTCACTAAACTCCCTCTGTGGCAAGTATACCTTTCCGTGAGCAAGGAGGACAAAATGCATGCTATACTTCAGGGTGGTCTCACCAAGGTCCTAGATATTTGTAGGAAGATACTTAAAAATAAAGCAGCTACCATATTCCACCAGAGAGACAACTGGTGGCAGTTTTACCTGAGGATCACCATGCCTCAGGTGAGGGAGGCATTGAGAAAGAGAGTTCTTCCTGGTAACCTTAGCAGATGTCGGAATTAAACTCATGGCATTGGAATTATTGTGCATTGCAAACCACTTATCCAGCCAACTGAGCCAATAGCCTTTGCTCCTCCACTCAAACTGCCTTGCAATCAATCTTTTACAATGTACCATTTGACTTCTTAATTGTTTGCTGTTCCTGTTCCTAACATTCAGCGACTCATGGACAGAGGCACCCAAGTCCCTTTGAAACACAGCACTTCCCAACTTCTCACTGCATAAGAAACTCTGTTTTTCTTATCAAAGTGGATAACATCACATTTCGCACTGTATTCCATCGGTCAGATATTTGTGGACTCCAAATCTATCCAAATCTGCTTGAAACACCTTTGCATCCTTCTCACAGTTCACCGTTCCAACTAATTTTATGTCCCCCGGAAACTTGGAAGCATTACACTGCATACCCACGATCAAATGATTGACAAAGTTTGTCAACAGTGGGGCCCAA
The DNA here is from genome assembly GCF_020745735.1 of Hemiscyllium ocellatum. Classification (NCBI taxonomy): domain Eukaryota; kingdom Metazoa; phylum Chordata; class Chondrichthyes; order Orectolobiformes; family Hemiscylliidae; genus Hemiscyllium; species Hemiscyllium ocellatum. Next base: position 16,033,212 of record NC_083403.1, read on the forward strand.
GACTTCACAGTCACAGCCTTCTCATCTAAAAATCATCAGACCCATATGGAGGTTTATAAAACCATGAGGGACATGGATAGGATAGATAGACAAGGTATTTTCCCTGGGGTCAGGGAGTCCAGAACTAGAGGGCATGGGTTTAGGATGAGAGGAGAAAGATTTAAAAAGGACCTAAGGGGCAACTTATTCACACAGAAGGTGGTACGTGTATGGAATGAGCTGCAAGAGGAAGTGGTGGAGGCTGGTAAAATTACAGCTTTTAAAAGGCATTTAGATGGGTATGTGAATAGGAACGGTTTAGAGGGGTATGGGCCAAGTGCTGGCAAATGGAACTAGGTTAGATTAGGATATCTGGCTGGCATAGAACATAGAACATTACAGCGCAGTACAGGCCCTTCGGCCCTCGATGTTGCGCCAACCAGTCATACCAATCTGAAGCCCATCTAACCTACACTATTCCATGTACGTCCATATGTATGTCCAATGACGACTTAAATGCACTTAAAGTTGGCGAATCTACTACCATTGCAGACAAAGCATTCCATATCCTTACTACTCTCTGAGTAAAGAAACTACCTCTGACATCTGTCCTATATCCATCACCCCTCAATTTAAAGCTATGCCCCCTTGCGCTCGCCATCACCATACTTGGAAAAAGGCTCTCCCTGTCCACCCTATCTAACCCTCTGATTATCTTATATGTCTCTATTAAGTCACCTCTCAACCTTCTTCTCTCTAATGAGAACAGCCTCAAGTCCTTCAGCCTTTCCTCGTAAGACCTTCCCTCCATACCAGGCAACGTCCTAGTAAATCTCCCCTGCACCCTTTCCAAAGCTTCCACATCCTTCTTATAATACGGTGACCAGAACTGTACACAATACTCCAAATGCGGCCACACCAGAGTTTTGTACAGCTGCAGCATAACTTCATGATTCCGGAACTCGATCTCTCTATTAATAAAAACTAAAGCACTGTATGCCTTCTTAACAACCCTGTCAACCTGGGTAGCAACTTTCAAGGATCTGTGTACCTGGACACCGAGATCTCTGTGCTCATCTACATAAGACCATAAGACCATAAGACATAGGAGTGGAAGTAAGGCCATTCGGCCCATCGAGTCCACTCCGCCATTCAATCATGGCTGATGGGCATTTCAACTCCACTTACCAGCATTCTCCTTGTAGCCCTTAATTCCTTGTGACATCAAGAATTTATCAATATCTGCCTTGAAGACATTTAGCGTCCCAGCCTCCACTGCACTCTGCAGCAATGAATTCCACAGGCCCACCACTCTCTGGCTGAAGAAATGTCTTCACATTTCTGTTCTGAATTGACCCCCTCTAATTCTAAGGCTGTGTACATGGGTCCTAGTCTCCTCACCTAACGGAAACAATTTCCTAGCGTCCATCCTTTCCAAGCCATATATTATCTTGTAAGTTTCTACTAAATCTCCCCTTAATCTTCTAAACTCCAATGAATAAATCCCAGGATCGTCAGCTGTTCTTCGTATGTTAGACCTACCATTCCAGGGATCATCCGTGTGAATCTCCGCTGGACACGCTCCAGTGCCAGTATGCTACCAAGAATCTTACCATTAGCCCAGTACTTTGCATTCCGGTTACTCCAACCAAAGTGAATCACCTCACACTTGTCCACATTAAACTCCATTTGCCACCTCTCAGCCCAGCTCTGTGGCTTATCTATGTCTCTCTGTAACCTACAACATCCTTCGTCACTATCCACAACTCCACTGACCTTAATGTCGTCTGCAAATTTACTAACCCACCCTTCTAAGCCCTCATCCAGGTCATTTATAAAAATGACGAACAGCAGTGGACCCAACACCGACCCTTGCGGTACACCACTGGTAATTGGACCCCAGGATGAACATTTCCTATCAACCACCACCCTCTGTCTTCTTTCAGCAAGCCAAACTGATCCAAACTGCTAAATCTCCCATAATCCCATTCCTCCGCATTTTATACAATAGCCTACTGTGGGGAACCTTAGCGAATGCCTTGCTGAAATCCATATACACCACATCAACCGGTTTGCTCTCGTCTACCTGTTTGGTCACGTTCTCAAAGAACTCAATAAAAGTTGTGAGGCATGACCTACCTTCACAAAACCGTGCTGACTATCCCTCATCAACTTATTCTTTTCTAGATGATTATAAATCCTATCTCTTATAACCTTTTCCACCACTTTACCAACAACTGAAGAAATGCTCACTGGTCTATAATTACCAGGGCCGTCTCGACTCCCTTCTTGAACAAGGGAACCACATTTGCTATCCTCTAGTCTTCTGGTACTATTCCTGTAGACAATGACGATCTAAAGATCAATGCCAAAGGCTCGACAATCTCCTCCCTGACTTCCCAGAGGATCCTAGGATAAATCCCATCCGGCCCAGGGGACTTATCTATTTTCACACTCTGCAGGATTTCTAATACCTCTTCCTTGTGAACCTTAATCCCACCTAGTCTAGTAGCCTGTATCTCAGTATTCTCCTCGACAACATTGTCATTTTCTAGAGTGAATACTGTCAAAAAATAGTAATTTAGTGCTTCCTCTATCTCCCCTAACTCCACACACAACTTCCCATTACTATCCTTGATTGGCCCTAATCTTACTCTTGTCATTCTTTTATTCCTTAAATACCTATAGAAAGCTTTAGGGTTTACCCTGATCCTATCTGCCAACAACTTCACATGTCTCCTCCTGGCTCTTCTGAGCTCTCTGTTTAGGTCTTTCTTGGCTACCTTGTAACCCTCAAGCGCCCTAACTGAGCCTTCACATCTCATCCTAACATAAATCTTCTTCTTCCTCTTGACCAGATATTCCACTTCCTTCGTAAACCACTACTCCCGCGCTCTACAGCTTCCTCCCTGCTTGACAGGCACATACTTATCTAGGACACACAGGACAAGTTGGAGAGATGGGTCTGTATCCGTACTGTCCACCTCTATGACTTTGACTCTATAACAGCTACCTCCAACCTCCTGACGAATGATCTGCCCAAAAATGAATTGCTCCGTTTTGCACATTCCCTCAGTGCTTGAGCATACAGTGCTACCCAAGTCATCGCCATTAGCTTGGTGGAACGGTGCCCATAGTGACATCTAGTTTCACATCTGAGACCCCCTCTTCGACTTTCGATCAAATCATTTCAGATAATGCCCCAGATGTTCACGAAACAACCTGATTGAAGGTGTTACTGCATTCCTCTGAGGAGGTGGGACTTGAGCCCATCGATCCTGGATCAGAGGAAGTGGCACCACCATTGCCCCACAAAAACCCTTCAGTTCTTTTTTAAATTCATTTACAGGATGAGGGCATCGCTGACCAGGTCAGTATTTATTGCTCATTCCCATTTGCCCAGAGGGCTGTTAAGAGTCTATCACGTTGCTATGGGTCTGGAGTCACATGAAGGCCAGGCCAGGTAAGGATGGCAGTTTCCCTCCCTAAAGGACATTAGTGAACCAGATGGGTTTTTACTGACAATGGATTCATGGTCATCCTAATCCCATGCCGACCAGATATCCCAATCCAATCTAGTCCCACCTGCCAGCACCCGGCCCATATCCCTCCAAACCCTTCCTATTCATATACCCATCCAGATGGCTCTTAAATGTTGCAATTGTACCAGCCTCCACCACATCCTCTGGCAGCTCATTCCATACACGTACCACTCTCGGTGTGAAAATGTTGTCCAGTAGGTTTCTTTTATATCTTTCCCCTCTCACCCTAAACCTAAGCCCGCTAGTTCTGGACTCTAGATCCCAAGGAAAAGACTTTACCTATTTACCCTATCCATTCCCCTCGTAATTTCCCCTCTATAAGGTCTCCCCTCAGCCTCTGATGCTCCAGGGAAAACAGCCCCAGAGTATTCAGCCTCTCCCTATAGCTCAAACCCTCCAACCCTGGCAGCATCCTTGTAAATCTTTTCTGAACCTTTTCAAGTTTCACAACATCTTTCCGATAGGAAGGAGACCAGAATTGCACGCAATATTCCAACAGAGTGCCCAAACCTAAGATGTCAGCCTGGCTGGTTGGGGTTTACTCTGCCCTTTACAGGTAGAGGCTATTTGCCTTAATGGGGGCATATCAATATCTATTGTCCCTGAAGCCCACCGTTGTTCCCTACCCTTCTTTGCTACTCCTCAATGGTAGCCAATTGATTTTAGTACCCCTGACTTCACCCCTCCCCCCTGCCCCTTTAGATGCTCCTGATCACACAGGCTTCTCTGTTCAGATGCAGGATATTTAGATTAGGTCAGATTCCCTACAGTGTGGAAACAGGCCCTTCAGCCCAACAAGTCCACACCGACCCTCCGAAGAATAACCCAGCCAGACCCATTTCCCTGTGACTAATGCACCTAACACTATGGGCAATTTAGCATGGGCAATTCACCTGACCTGCACATCTTTGGACAAGTAGCCTGTTGCACACAGCACTAGATCTTATATTGACCCATCATCGGAACCACAGCCCAGCGCCTCCTTGGATAACTCCCTTTACGGTATTTCTCTTCAACCTGCAGTGGAAGAATCCCTCCCTTTCCCACCAATTCCTGCCAATTATCCACTTTGGTCGGGTTTAAATCCACGAGCTGCTGTTAATAATCAGGCAGAACCATTCATTCAGGTCTGGCAGGCCTTGAGCCCCCATGAGTTGTGTTTAATAACATCCCACAGAGATGACTGTGAAGGGTTTCTCAATTATGGAAGATGCACTGCAACTATGTATGGTGCTACTACACGGGACCAATACTCCCTTATTTATAGCTCCCTTCCCCCTGATCTGGGTGAAAGATGGAAGGCTGAATTGGGTGTAAGTGGGGACATATGGCAAATTCTTCGAGTAAAAAATGAGGTCTGCAGATGCTGGAGATCACAGCTGCAAATGTGTTGCTGGTCAAAGCACAGCAGGCCAGGCAGCATCTCAGGAATAGAGAATTCGACGTTTCGAGCATAAGCCCTTCATCAGGAATATGGCAAATTGCAAAGTTACAGTCTGGGCTGCCTGCATAAGAATGATCTGGCCTGGTCCATACCACTTGCCTGATTAGATTCCCTACAGTGTGGAAACAGGCTCTTCGGCCCAACAAGTCCACACCGACCCTCTGAAGAGTAACCTATCTCCCCCTGAGTAATGCACCTAGCACTATGGGTAACTTAGCATGCCCAATTCACCTAACGTGCACATCTTTGGAGTGTGCGAGGAAACCCACGCAGACACGGGGAGAATGTGCAAACTCCATCACCGAGGCTGGAATCGAACCTGGGACTCCGGTGCTGTGAGGCAGCAGTGCTAACCACCGAGCCACCCTAAAATTGTCAACAGATTATGTTCGGAAGTCCCCTTAAAGAAGGGGGCAGCAATCAGTAGAGAGCCAACACCCAGCAGTCACCGACAGCACCCCAGGTGGGACTTGAACCCACAATCCCTGACTCCAGAGGCCAGTGCCTTATCCATTAGGCCACTGGGGCTGCAGCTACTTAGGTGAATGCATTTTCAATCACATTTTGAAAATGCCAATTAATTGATTGTCACGATACGACGAAAGGGGGAAATGTAGTATTGTGGGCAACAGTTAACATTGCATGATGGGAAAAAAAATGGTCAATTCCCGAGTTATAATTCAGCAAGTTAAAAGACAAAAGATCAGAAACAGCTTTCAGAACCAGGCTGAATGTAAACAAACTCCATAAGTTTGATACAACTTCAGTCATCTTTCACACGGCTCCTTGTATATTTTGAACTGCACATCTCAGCCTAAACAAAAGGTCCGTATAATAGAAACAGAATTATGAAATGACACAAATGAGTAATATTTTTTGAAGACTAAGGTTCAGTGTTACAGGTGAAGCACATTTCATGATAATCTGTAATTGCTCAGCATATGTTAATGTATATAATGTGCTCCTTTCCTTTTATAAGGCGTGAGATGTAGAAGGGAAGCAGGGAAAGGATTGGAACCCTCCTCTTTCCAAGTCTCAGACAAATTGCTGTGTATTTACAATAAAGGCTGATTGTTGTCAGTTCAATTGATTTTTGAGGATTGTTGATTGATTTTGCTCTCACAGATCCCTGCTAATTAAATTCTGACACGACATGTGGATATTGTGGGAATGAAGATGTCAATAAACATTTACTGCAATAGTCATAGAAAAATATTGCATCCACAGGCACATAAGTGTCTGGGCTAACCCTAACCTATTAGATTAGCACAGAGCAGCTTGGTTCCAGTAACATGGCAAGTTTCAAGTGATCGCAGGGTAAGATGGAATCTGAGACCTTTCTATCAACAGGCCACATGTTATCATGCAGTCATCTCATAATGAACATGTCTTTTAAAGGTACACTAACATACTGATTATGATACATTAAATACATTAACCCCTTGCTCCCTAGTGTAGTTGTTAGAGAGTGAAGTGACAGAGTGAAGCATTGGTCCCATTGCTTAACTATTCAACCAAGTTAATCTGGTGAGGCTGAGCTGTTTTTCTTTGAAGGATGTCCATAGCTCAATTGTCCCCAGTCCTCGGTGTTTATTGTCCCAGGGGGAAGCAGTCAATAGCCCAGGGATGAAGTGGGAGAAGCTAAATAACAGCCCAGGGTGAGGGGGTGGTGGGGGGCAATACTGGGAGATAGGACAAGGTCACAGTGACAATTTATTTGTGAAGAATCAAATGTTGAGACCTTGGAGTGCAGGTTCATAGCTCCTTGAAAGTGGAGTCGCAGATGGACAGGATAGAGAAGAAGGTGATTGGTACACTTGGCTTTATTGTTCAGAGCATTGAGTACAGGAGATGGGAGGTCATGCTGCAGCTATACAGGACATTGGTTAGGCCACTTTTGGAAGTTAGCATTAAATTCTGGTCTCTCTGCTATACGAAAGATGCTGCGAAACTTGAAAGGTTTTAGAAAAGATTTACAAGGATGTTGACAGGGTTGGAGGATTTGAGCTACAAGGAGAGGCTGAAAAGGCTGGGGCTGTTTTCCCTGGAGCGTCGGTGGCTGTGGGGTGACTTTATAGAGATTTATAAAATCATGACGAGCATTGATAGGGTGAATATCAAGATCTTTCTCCAAGTGTAGGGGAGTCTAGAGCTACAGAGCATTGGTTCAAGGTGAGAGGGGAAAGATATAAATAAATGGGACCCATGGGGCAACTTCTTCACTTAGAGTATGGTGCGTGTATGGAATGAGCTGCCACAGGAACTGGTGGAGGCTGGTACAATTACAACATTTAAAAGGCATCTGGATGGGTATATGAATATGAAGGGTTTAGACAGATATGGGCCAAGTGCTGGCAAATGGGACTAGATTAATTTAGGACATCCAGTCAGCATGGACAAGTTGGACCAAAGGGTCTGTTTCTAAGCTGAACATCTCTACAACTCTATGACTGTTAGTGGGAGCTTCAGATAAGATTTAATTTTGGGTCTGTTACTTGGGTCTGTTACCCAACTCCAACATCCGGTTAAGTCACCATGGGAGACCGTGGGAACAGCGCAAGAGTGGATCTTCTCTACAGGACAAGTGGAAACTGTTCAACCTGTGCTAACCCCAGTTCAGAGTCAAGCCCCCACCCCCCACTCCCCCCACCCCCCCCCCCCCCCCCCCCACCCCCCGGCAAACTCAGTCAGATCTGCTGTACACAGGCAACAACTGCTTCTGTGCACACTCTGAGGCCAGGATCCAAATCATCGTCAATTCATATTTGGGGGTATGTGAGAGAATGGGTCTGGGCATGGACATCTGGAAAGAAAGCTCCTCCAACAGTCTGCTCCCATCATGCAATGCCATCTGCCAACTGAGGATCAGTCGGGGACATCGATGATGGGACTCAGCATTATCTCCAGTGGGTCAGTGCAGCTGTTGGCCATCTGAGTATTGTGATGTCAAAGACCACTAAACCCATAGTCTACAGTACAACACAGACCTTCAGCGTGCATGACAACATCTACAATGTATAGCAGACACCTCAAATCTTGCTTGCCCAAGTGCATTTAGCTTTGTTAGTGATTGGAGAGATCAGTGAGGTAGTGAGAAATGATATAGCCTCTGAAGATCAAGATTTATCCCAGTCTGAGTAGAAATAAGAAATAGCACAGCAAAGATGTCCCTGATGGGAGTAATTCATAGATCCCTAAACAATATAAACCAGAGGACTTGTTGAAAAGGTGTGGCACTAATGATAGGTGATATTAATATGCATACGGACTGGATTTATTAAATTGGGAAGGGTAGCCTCGATGAAGTGTATATCGAGTGTATTAGAGATTGTTTCTTGGAGCTACATAGAACCAACCAGGGAATGCAGGCTTTTCTGGACTTGTTATTGTCCAACAAGATGGGATTAGTTAATGATCTCATTGTAAAGAGTCCTCCAGGGAAGAGTGATCAGTTATAGTATGAATTTGAAATTTAGTTTGAGGGTGAGAAACTTGAATCTTGCACTACCATTCTGACATTAAACAAAAGTAATTACCTTGTCATGAAGACATAATGGTAGGGTCATTGATGAGCAGTGGTAGATGTTTCAGGTGATATTCAATTTCACTCAACTCAAAGAGAGGGAGAAAGGTTGTAGAAGAGGTAAAAATCCATGGCCCACCACATGTGTTAAAAATAATTTAAAGGTAAAACCGAAGGCATTCCACATTACAAAATTCAGCGGCAGGCTGGATGATTGAGTAACCATTAAATATCAGCAACAGATTACTAAAATAGTCATAAAATGAATAAATTTTGAAAGAAAACTAGCACCAGATATAAAGATGGACAACAAAAACTCTTATAAGTATGTGAAAGGGAAGAGAGTAGCTAAAGTGAGTATCGGTCCCGATGAAGTATGAGACTGGGGAGTTAATAGTGGGGAACACAGAAATAGCAGGGACGCTGAATCAATGTTCTTATGGTGGGGGACATAAATACCATCCCGGCCTTAACAGGCTTTGTACAGGTTTTAGAAAGTGGGGGGAGGGGGGAGGAGTTAAAATACTTGCCATCTCTCGGGAAATTCAGAAAATTCTATGCAGTACAGAAACAGGCCACTTTACCCAACAAGTCCACACTGACCTTCTGAAGAGCATCCCACCCAGACTCACCCCGTAACCCTGCATCCCCAATGGCTAACCCACCTATCCCTGGGCACTATCAGTAGTTTAGCACTGTTAACCCACTTGACCTACACACGTTTGGACTGTGGCAGGAATTGGAGCACCTAGAGAATAGCCATAAGGATGCAGGGAGAATGTGCAAACTCCACACAGTCTCTGGAGGATGGAATTAAACCTGGGTCCCTGGTGCTGTCAGGTAGCAGTGTGAATCCCTGAGCCACCATACCATACAGAGCAAGCTGCTAGGATTGAAGTCAGCTTGGTCAGCACAGTTTATTTTGCATACATTTAATCTGGCAGATTTTATGGTTCTGTTTTCAGGTTATCAATGTGTGCAAATCTTCCATTTATAATTTTTTAACTTCAGTTCCTGCAGGGGGTCGCGTGCAACACCTTGCCATTCCCAGATTCACTCAACACAATGAGGCTTATGAGCCAAGGGGGCTGAGAGATAAATGGGAGGGGGAGGGGGATGGGGTCAGGGAGATGGTAACTGGGAATGTGATAGGTAGATGAAGGTGGGGGGTGAAGGTGATAGGGCAGAGAGGAGGGTGGAGTGGATAGGTGGGAATGAAGGTGGACAGGTAAGACCGTTCAAGAGGGCGGTGCCAAGTTGGAAGCAGCGATCGATGCAGGGCTGCAAGGTTGCAGGTATGAGGCAAACGTATGTTCTGAGACTTACAGAGGGTCACATGTAACACCTGCCCTTCCCATGTTTGGTCAATAGGTGGCAGTGCAGGCCAGAAGCTGTCCTTCCAAATCTGTCCTGACACTGAGATCGCTTTGTTCCAGCATCATTTGTCCTGGCGGCTGGCGAAGGATTCTGTTTTGACTGGGGAGAAGACCAAAATGTCAGTCTCCACCTGCAAGCAACCATCAAGGCCACAGGAACACAAAGGGGCAACTTTTCAACTCTCCCTCCCACTCAGCCGAGGACATGGAGGTCCTGGGACTCCTTCACCGCCGCTCCCTCACCACCAGACGCCTGGAGGAAGAGCGCCTCGTCTTCCACCTCGGAACACTTCAACCCCAGGGCATCAATGTGGACTTCAACAGTTTCCTCATTTCCCCTTCCCCCACCTCACCCTAGTTCCAAACTTCCAGCTCAGCACTGTCCCCATGACCTGTCCTACCTGCCTATCTCCATTCCACCTATCCACTCCACCCTCCTCCCTGACCTATCACCTTCATCCCCTCCCCCACTCACCTATTGTACTCTATGTTACTTTCTCCCCACCCCCACCCTCTTCTCGCTTATCTCTCCACCCTTCAGGCTCTCTGCCTGTATCCCTCGGATGCTGCCTGAACTGCTGTGCTCTTCCAGCACCACTCTAACCCACAAAGGTCCAAGGCTAGTTCAGCACTTGACTGGGAGAAAGTGAGGACTGCAGATGCTGGAGATCAGAGCTGAAAATGTGCAGGTCAGGCAGCATCCAAGGAACAGGAGAATCGATGTTTCGGGCATGAGCCCTTCTTCAGGAATGAGGAGAGTGTGTCCAGCAGGCTAAGATAAAAGGTAGGGAGGAGGGACTTGGGGGAGGGGCGTTGGAAATGCGATAGGTGGAAGGAGGTCAAGGTGAGGGTGATAGGCCGGAGTGGGGTGGGGGCGGAGAGGTCAGGAAGAAGATTGCAGGTTAGGAGGGCGGTGCTGAGTTCGAGGGTTGGGACTGAGACAAGGTGGGGGGAGGGGAAATGAGGAAACTGGAGAAATCGGAGTTCACCCCTTGTGGTTGGAGGGTTCCCAGGCGGAAGATGAGGAGCTCTTCCTCCAACCGTCGTGTTGCTATGGTCTGGCGATGGAGGAGTCCAAGGACCTGCATGTCCTTGGTGGAGTGGGAGGGGGAGTTGAAGTGTTCAGCCACGGGTTGGTTGGGTTGGTTGGGCCGGGTGTCCCAGAGGTGTTCTCTGAAACGTTCCGCAAGTAGGCGGCCTGTCTCCCCAATATAGAGGAGGCCACATCGGGTGCAGCGGATGCAGTAAATGATGTGTGCAGAGGTGCAGGTGAATTTGTGGCAGATATGGAAGAATCCCTTGGGGCCTTGGAGAGAAGTAAGGGAGGAGGTGTGGGCGCAAGTTTTGCATTTCTTGCGGTTGCAGGCGAAGGTGCCAGGAGTGGAGGTTGGGTTGGTGGGGGGTGTGGACCTGACAAGGGAGTCACGGAGGGAGTGGTCTTTTCAGAACGCTGATAGGGGAGGGGAGGGAAATATTTCCCTGGTGGTGGGGTCCGTTTGGAGTTGGCGGAAATGACGGCGGATGATACGCTGTATATGGAGGTTGGTGGGGTGGTAGGTGAGGACCAGTGGGGTTCTGTCCTGGTGGCGATTGGAGGGGCAGGGCTCAAGGGCAGAGGAGCAGGAAGTGGAGGAGATGTGATGGAGAGCATCGTCGACCACGTCTGGGAGGAATTGCTGTCTTTGAAGAAGTGTTGTTCTGAATTGGAACTGGTCGTCCTGGGAGCAGATGCGGCGGAGACGAAGGAATTGGGAGTATGGGATGGTGTTTTTACAGGGGGCAGGGTGGGAGGAGGTGTAGTCTAGTTAGCTGTGGGAGTCGGTCGGTCAGTCGGTCAGTTTATAGTAAATGTCCATGTTGATTCGGTCGCCCGAGATAGAAATGGAGAGGTCTAGGAAAGGGAGGGAGGAGTCTGAGACGGTCCAGGTAAATTTGAGGTCGGGGTGGAAGGCGTTGGTAAAGTGGATGAACTGTTCAACCTCCTCGTGGGAGCACGAGGCAACGCCGATACAGTCATCGATGTAGCGGAGGAAAAGGTGGGGGGTGGTGCCAGTGTAGCTGCGGAATATGGACTGTTCCACATATCCTACGAAGAGACAGGCATAGCTGGGGCCCATGCGGGTGCCCATGGCAACTCCTTTGGTTTGGAGGAAGTGGGAGGATTGGAAAGAGAAGTTATTCAGGGTGAGGACCAGTTCAGTCAGTCGAAGGAGGGTGTCAGTGGAAGGGTACTGGTTGGTGCGGCGGGAAAGGAAGAAGCAGAGGGCTTTGAGTCCTTCGTGATGGGGGATGGAGGTGTAAAGGGACTGGATATCCATCGTGAAAATAAGGCGTTGGGGACCAGGGAAGTGAAAATCATGGAGGAGGTGGAGGGCGTGGGTGGTGTCCCGAACGTAGGTGGGGAGTTCTTGGACTAAGGGGGACAGAACCGTGTCGAGGTACGCGGAGATGAGTTCGGTGGGGCAGGAGCAGGCTGAGACAATGGGTCGGCCGGGGCAGTCAGGTTTGTGGATTTTGGGCAGGAGGTAGAAATGGGCGGTGCGGGGTTGTGGGACTATGAGGTTGGAGGCGGTGGATGGGAGATCCCCTGAGGTGATGAGGTTATGGATGGTCTGGGAGATGATGGTTTGGTGGTGGGAGGTGGGGTCGTGGTCAAGGGGGCAGTAAGAGGAGGTGTCCGCGAACTGGCGTTTAGCCTCAGCAATGTAAAGATCGATGCGCCAAACTACCACCACGCCTCCCTTGTCTGCCAGTTTGATGGTGAGGTTGGGGTTGGAGCGGAGGGAGTGGAGGGCTGCACGTTCCGAGGGTGAGAGGTTGGAGTGGGTGAGAGGGGTGGAGAGGTTGAGGTGATTAATGTCACGGCGGCAGTTGGCAATGAAGAGATCGAGGGCAGGTAAGAGGCCAGCACGGGGTGTCCAGGTGGATGGGGTGTATTGGAGGCAGGAAAAGGGGTCGTCAGAGGGTGGGCAAGAATCCTGGTTGAAGAAGTAGGCGCGGAGGCAAAGGCGGTGGAAGAATTGTTCAATGTCTCGCTGCGGGTTGAACTCGTTAATCCGAGAGCGTAGGGGAATGAAGGTGAGGCCTCTGCTGAGGACTGATCTTTCATCCTCAGAGAGGGGGAGGTCTGGAGGGATGGTGAAAATACGGCAGGGCTGGGAGCTAGGACCTGGTGTGGGGCTGGAGCTGGGAGTGAGGGCAGGGTTAGGCGTGGGGGCGGGGACGGAGATCGGGGCGGGGTGGAGAGGCATGTGGCATGGTCGTTGTGCAGGTGAGTGATGTCACTGGAGGCGGACGTGGCTGCGGCGATGGCAGAAACGGTGTTGTTCCCGATAGCTGTGGACCCCGCGGAGGCCGCGAATCTGTCGGCGATGGTCTTCCTGGCAACCATGGAGGCGGATGTCTGAGCGGCGATCGCAGAGGCTGCAAGGTCGGTGGGGGCGGAAGTGACGTCATGGTTTGCGGTGGTGCAGACGCTGCAGCGGCCGCGTGATTACTGGCGCCCGAGTGATTTCGGAGGCCGATGGAAGATTCTGGAACAGTTGAGGAACCTAGAATGTGGGGGTAAGTTCATGAAAGTTTTTGTTACTTACTGTCTTTAATTTCCGATATAGCTAGGAAGAACTATTTCCGCCACCTCCAAACGGGGCCCACCACCAGGGATATATTTCCCTCCCCTTCCCTATCAGCGTTCAAAAAAGACTACTCCCTCCGTGACTCCCTTGTCAGGTCCACACCCCCCACCAACCCAACCTCCACTCCCGGCACCTTCGCCTGCAACCGCAAGAAATGCAAAACTTGCGCCCACACCTCCTCCCTTACTTCTCTCCAAGGCCCCAAGGGATCTTTCCATATCCGCCACAAATTCACCTGCACCTCCACACACATCATTTACTGCATCCGCTGCACCCGATGTGGCCTCCTCTACATTGGGGAGACGGGCCGCTTACTTGCGGAATGCTTCAGAGAACACCTCTGGGACACCGGAACCAACCAACCCAACCACCCCGTGGCTCAACACTTTAACTCTCCCTCCCACTCCACCGAGGACATGCAGGTCCTTGGACTCCTCCACCGGCAGAACATAACAATACGACGGCTGGAGGAGGAGCGCCTCATCTTCCGCCTGGGAACCCTCCAACCACAAGGGATGAACTCAGATTTCTCCAGTTTCCTCATTCCCCCCCCCCCCCAATCTTATCTCAGTCCCAACCCTCGGACTCAGCACCACCTTCCTAACCTGCAATCTTCTTCCTGACCTCTCCGTCCCCACCCCAGCCTATCACCCTCACCTTAGCCTCCTTCCACCTATCGCATTTCCAACACCCCTCCCCCAAGTCCCTCCTCCCTACCTTTTATCTTAGCCTGCTTGGCACATTCTCCTCATTCCTGAAGAAGGGCTCATGCCCGAAACGTCGATTCTCCTGCTCCTTGGATGCTGCCTGACCTGCTGCGCTTTTCCAGCAACACATTTTCAGCTCTGATCTCCAGCATCTGCAGTCCTCACTTTCTCCCAGTCAAGTGCTGAACCATCCTTGGACCTTTGTGGATTAGAGTGGTGCTGGAAGAGCACAGCAGTTCAGGCAGCATCCGAGGTGTACAGGCAGAGAGCCTGAAGGGTGGAGAGATAAGCGAGAGGAGGGTGGGGGTGGGGAGAAAGTAGCATAGAGTACAATGGGTGAATGGGGGAGGGGATGAAGGTGATAGGTCGGGGGATGGAGTGGATAGGTGGAAAAGAAGATAGGCAGGTAGGACAGGCCATGGGGACAGGGCTGAGCTGGAAGTTTGGAACTGGGGTTAGGTGGGGGAAGGGGAAATGAGGAAACTGATGAAGTTCACATTGATGCCCTGGGGTTGAAGTGTTCCGAGGTGGATGATGAAATGTTCTACCTCCAGGCGTCTGGTGGTGAGGGAGTGGCGGTGAAGGAGGCCCAGGACCTCCATGTCCTCAGCAGAGTGGGAGGGGGAGTTGAAAAGTTGCCCCTTTGTGTTCCTGTGGCCTTGACAGTTGCTTGAAGGTGGAGACTGACATTTTGGTCTTCTCCCCAGTCAAAACAGAATCCTTCGCCAGCCGCCAGGACAAATGATGCTGGAACAAAGCGATCTCAGTGTCAGGACAGATTTGGAAGGACTGCTTCTGGCCTGCACTGCCACCTATTGACCAAACATGGGAAGGGCAGGTGTTACATGTGACCCTCTGTAAGTCTCAGAACATACGTTTGCCTCATACCTGCAACCTTGCAGCCCTGCAACGATCGCTGCTTCCAACTTGGCACCGCCCTCTTGAACGGTCTTACCTGTCCACCTTCATTCCCACCTATCCACTCCACCCTCCTCTCTGCCCTATCACCTTCACCCCCCACCTTCATCTACCTATCACATTCCCAGCTACCATCTCCCTGACCCCATCCCCCTCCCCCTCCCATTTATCTCTCAGCCCCCTTGGCTCATAAGCCTCATTGTGTTGAGTGAATCTGGGAATGGCAAGGTGTTGCACGCGACCCCCTGCAGGAATTTAAGTTAAAAAGTTATAAATGGAAGATTTGCACACATTGATAACCTGAAAACAGAACCATAAAATCTGCCAGATTAAATGTATGCAAAATAAACTGTGCTGACCAAGCTGACTTCAATCCTAGCAGCTTGCTCTGTATGGTATGGTGGCTCAGGGATTCACACTGCTACCTGACAGCACCAGGGACCCAGGTTTAATTCCACCCTCCAGAGACTGCGTGGAGTTTGCACATTCTCCCTGCATCCTTGTGGCTATTCTCTAGGTGCTCCATTTCCTGCCACAGTCCAAATGTGTGTAGGTCAAGTGGGTTAACAGTGCTAAACTACTAATAGTGCCCAGGGATAGGTGGGTTAGCCATTGGGGATGCAGGGTTACGGGGTGAGTCTGGGTGGGATGCTCTTCAGAAGGTCAGTGTGGACTTGTTGGGTAAAATGGCCTGTTTCTGTACTGCATAGATTTTCTGAATTTCCCGAGAGATGGCAAGTATTTTAACTCCACCCCCCTCCCCCCACTTTCTAAAACCTGTGCAAAGCCTGTTAAGGACGGGATGGTATTTATGTCCTCCACCATAAGAACATTGATTCAGCGTCTCTGCTATTTCTGTGTTCCCCACTATTAACTCCCCAGTCTCATACTTCATCGAGCCCAACATTCACATTAGCTGCTCTCTTCCCTTTCACATACTTATAAGAGCTTTTGTTGTCCATCTTTATATCTGATGCTAGTTTTCTTTCATAATTTACTCATTTTATGACTATTTTAGTAATCTATTGCTGATATTTAATGGTTACTCAATCATCCAGCCTGCAGCTGAATTTTGTAATGTGGAATGCCTTAGGTTTTACCTTTAAATTATTTTTCACACATTTGTTGAGCCATGGATTTTTACCACTTCTACAACCTTTCTCCCTCTCTTTGAGTTGAGTGAAATTGAATATCACCTGAAACATCTACCATTGCTCATCAATGACCCTACCATTAAGTCTTCATGGCAAGGTAATTACTTTTGTTTAATGTCAGAACGCTAGTGCAAGATTCAAGTTTCTCACCCTCAAACTGAATTTCAAATTCGTGCATTAAATGATCATTCTTCCCTGGAGGATCCTTTACAATGAGATCATTAACTAATCCCATCTTGTTGGACAATAACAAGTCCAGAAAAGCCTGCATCCCCTGGTTGGTTCTATGTAGCTCCAAGAAACAGTCTCTAATACACTCGATATGCACTCCATCGAGGCTACCCTTCCCAATTTAATTAATCCAGTCCGTATGCATTTTAATATCACCTATCATTAGTGCCACACCTTTTCAACAAGTCCTCTGGTTCTCTTGTCTAGGGATCTATGAATTACTCCCATCAGGGACATCTTTGCTGTGCTATTTCTTATTTCTACTCAGACTGGGATAAATCTTGATCTTCAGAGGCTATATCATTTCTCACTACCTCACTGATCTCTCCAATCACTAACAAAGCTAAATGCACTTATGCAAGCAAGATTTGAGGTGTCTGCTATACATTGTAGATGTTGTCATGCACGCTGAAGGTCTGTGTTGTACTGTAGACCATGGGTTTAGTGGTCTTTGACATCACAATACTCAGATGGCCAACAGCTGCACTGACCCACTGGAGATAACGCTGAGTCCCATCATCGATGTCCCCAACTGATCCTCAGTTGGCAGATGGCATTGCATGATGGGAGCAGACTGTTGGAGGAGCTTTCTTTCCAGATGTCCATGCCCAGACCCATTCTCTCACATACCTCCAAATATGAATTGACGATGATTTGGATCCTGGCCTCAGAGTGTGCACAGAAGCAATTGTTGCCTGTGTACGGCAGATCTGACTGAGCACTGCGGGCGGGGGCGGGAGGGGGTCTTGACTCTGAACTGGGGTTAGCGCAGGTTGAACAGTTTCCACTTGTCCTGTAGAGAAGATCCCACTCTTGCGCTGTTCCCACAGTCTCCCATGGTTACCTAACCGGATGTTGGAGTTGGGTGTACTTGGTGCTAAGTCCTCCACAAGTAACAGACCCAAAATTAAATCCTTTCTGGATCTCCCACTAACAGTCGTAGAGTTGTAGAGATGTTCAGCATAGAAACATACCCTTTGGTCCAACTCGTTCATGCTGACTGGATGTCCTAAATTAATCTAGTCCCATTTGCCAGCACTTGGCCCATATCTGTCTAAACTCTTCCTATTCATGTACCCAGCCAGATGCCTTTTAAATGTTGTAATTGTACCAGCCTCCACCAGTTCCCGTGGCAGCTCATTCCATACACGCAGTGAAAAAGTTGCCCCATGGGTGCAATTTATATCTTTCCCCTCTCACCTTAAAACTATGCTCTGTAGCTCTAGACTTCCCTACACTTGGAGAAAGACCTTGCTATTCACCCTATCTATGCTCCTCATGATTTTATAAATCTCTATAATGTCATCCCTCATCCTCCGATGCTCCAGGGAAAACAGCCCCAGCCTGTTCAGCCTCTCCCTCGAACTCAAACCCTCCAACCCTGGTAACATCCTTGTAAATCTTTTCTAAACCCTTTCAAGTTTCTCAGCATTTTTCCTATAGCAGAGAGACCAGAATTTAATGCTAACTTCCAAAAGTGGCCTAACCAATGTCCTGTATAGCTGCAGCATGACCTCCCATCTCCTGTACTCAATGCTCTGAACAATAAAGCCAAGTGTACCAATCACCTTCTTCTCTATCCCGTCCATCTGCGACTCCACTTTCAAGGAGCTATGAACCTGCACTCCAAGGTCTCAACATTTGATTCTTCACAAATAAATTGTCACTGTGACCTTGTCCTATCTCCCAGTATTGCCCCACAGTACCACCAGACCCCGCCCACCCCCCCACCTCCCCCACCCTGGGCTGTTATTTAGCTTCTCCCACTTCATCCCTGGGCTGTTGACTGCTTCCCCCCGAGACAATAAACACCGAGGACTGGGGACAATTGAGCTATGGACATCCTGCAAAGAAAAACAGCTCAGCCTCACCAGATTAACTTGGTTGAATAGTTAAGCAAAGGGACCAACGCTTCACTCTGTCACTTCACTCTCTAACAACTACACTAGGGAGCAAGGGGTTAATCTATTTAATGTATCATAATCAGTATGTTAGTGTACCTTTAAAAGACATGTTCATTATGAGATGACTGCATGATAACATGTGGCCTGTTGATAGAAAGGTCTCAGATTCCATCTTACCCTGCGATCACTTGAAACTTGCCATGTTACTGGAACCAAGCTGCTCTGTGCTAATCTAATAGGTTAGGGTTAGCCCAGACACTTATGTGCCTGTGGATGCAATATTTTTCTATGACTATTGCAGTAAATGTTTATTGACAGCTTCATTCCCACAATATCCACCTGTCGTGTCAGAATTTAATTAGCAGGGATCTGTGAGAGCAAAATCAATCAACAATCCTCAAAAATCAATTGAACTGACAATAATCGACCTTTATTGTAAATACACAGCAATTTGTCTGAGACTTGGAAAGAGGAGGGTTCCGATCTGTTCCCTGTTTCCCTTCTACATCTCGCGCCTTACAAAAGGAAAGGAGCACATTATATACATTAACATATGCTAAGCAATTACAGATTATCATGAAATGTGCTTCACCTGTAACACTGAACCTTAGTCTTTACAAAATATTAATCATTTGTGTCATTTCATAATTCTGTTTCTATTATACGGACCTTTTGTTTAGGCTGAGATGTGCAGTTCAAAATATACAAGGAGCCGTGTGAAAGATGACTGAAGTTGTATCAAACTTATGGAGTTTGTTTACATTCAGCCTGGTTCTGAAAGCTGTTTCTGATCTTTTGTTTTTTAACTTACTGAATTATAACTCGAGAATTGACCATTTTTTCCCCATCATGTTAAATGTTTTCTACAATCCCCCTTTTGTCATATCATGACAATCAATTATATAGGCATTTTCAAAATCTGATTGAAAATGCAGTAGTCTAAGCAGCTGCAGCCCCAGTGGCCTAATGGATAAGGCACTGGCCTCCGGAGCCAGGGATTGTGGGTTCAAGTCCCACCTGGGGTGTTGTAGGTGACTGCTGGGTGTTGGCTCTCTACTGATTGCTGCCCCCTTCTTTAAGGGGACTTCAGAACATAATCTGTTGACAATTTTAGGGTGGCTCAGTGGTTAGCACTGCTGCCTCACAGCACCAGGGTCCCAGGTTCGATTCCAGTCTCAGGTGACTGTCTGTGTGGAGTTTGCACATTCTCCCTGTGTCTGTGTGGGTTTCCTCCGAGTGCTCCGGTTTCCTCGCACTCTCCAAAGATGTGCAGGTATTGGGCACGCTAAGTTACCCATAGTGCTAGGTGCATTACGCAGGGGGAGTTAGGTTACTCTTCAGAGGGTCGGTGTGGACTTGTTGGGCCGAAGGGCCTGTTTCCACACTGTAGGGAATCTAATCAGGCAAGTGTTATGGACCAGGCCAGATCATTCAAAGCATTCTTATGCAGGCAGCCCAGACTGTAACTTTGCAATTTGCTTCACCAAGTGTACAGTGAAAATTACCTTGAGTGAGGTAGCTAGGTTGACTACCTGGTTTTAAAACAGACAAAAATTTATTCACAAAATTACACAAAGAACAGGATAAAGAACCCCTACAAAACTCATTCGATCCAAACCAGACTTAATTATACTAACTTAATAATAACTCCGAATATACACAACTGTCCCAGTAAGCAAACCTCCTTAAAATCATTTTAAAGAATGGAACAAATGCTTATAGGTTGAAGTTAGAACAGCAGAAGGAGAGAGAGAGCCTGTTTCCACAGCTGAGTAACTAACTAGAGAGCTGACCACTCCCCTTCCATTATACAGGTCTCTTCTAAAACATGACCACGTCAGCCTGACGGCTCATCTGTTTACATATAAACAACAAGGCCTCTCAATGCCATTCAATCTGTGTACTAAACCAGCCTAATCAGAGCCGGGAGATGTTTGTGACCCTTCTGAAAAAGAACAGTATCCTTGAGTAAAGGAACAGCTTTTAGAAAACAGGGTTCAGCTTTGTGATACAAATAACCCTATTCCTGCTAGCAACAGTACTATGAGCAAAAAGGCTTTAAAGATCCAATCAAACATTCTGTGACCCTACCATCTCTGTGGCCTATAATCATGGACTTGCCAATGTTTTGTATGTGCTCAGCATGTTGCTTAATATGTTCAAACTTGGGTCGGCAATATTTTCAGAGGAATCTGGAATGTAAGTTCCTGACCACAACAGCACATACTGCCCCTTGCAAGGTGAGCAGTTAATCCAAAGCTAGTCAATTCTGCAGTGCCATTGTCCAGACATCCATTGGCTCAGCTGAGACCTCAGTCAGTGCTTGTCCAGTTGCCTTGACTTTTAAAGCTGCTTCATTGGTCAGATGTTCAGTGCTGAGGCCGTGTGAACCAATTCACTGGATACCTGTCCTGTTCTGTGCAACGGAAAAGACAACATGAGGAACTGGTCTAGCCCAGTAATGGCTCTCGTAGCTCATGGATGGTCATGTTTAAGGGAGGTGAGGTGATGCATGTAGGGTACAACATAACCTAGATAGCAGGATCCTGTCCAGTTGACAGGAAAACACGGGTATGCTTTGGTGCTGCATGTGAAGTATGTGTCTTTATAAGCTGTAAAATCGTCAGCCATTGTCATCCAAGGCTGCATGGTGGAATTGGTCCATGGACTATCAGATGTAATACCCCATATCCTGGACCAATTAAACATCCCATTTCTCGAAATATTGACTACTGGGCCTTCCAGTCAAATGTGAGATTACATTTGCTTTGCCCCATAAGCATTCCTTGCCTTAATTTCTGAAAGCATAGGGACCCTGAAGCATTATTCGAATGAACTGTAAGGGAAGGGGGAACTGATTCGTGATTATATCCAGGCTGGTACCATGTAGAAAATGTAGTCACTACAGGAAACCTGCTAATTCCCATTCCCTCATTTCCCCATTACGCCCTGTGTGATTCCATTGTAACATCCACTCAACTGTTTCTGATGTACAGAAAGGGAGGGGTGAAGAGGTATTCTTTCCCTTAAATAGATGGGGATATGTATGTGAACCCAACATTTACTTATATTCAGTTTCTCAGTGTACATATATGACATGTGTAAACAGGTATTTGCATGTAATTCCCAAGTAGGCCAGTTTGTCAAACGTTCACCTACGTCCAGAGGCTGAGCAAGGATTCTCTGACATGGTCCAGTCTTTCCTTACACGGGGAATTTTAGTTCCATGCTGGTCACTTTGCAACACCCTGATCCTCCCGGTCCCGAAAATCGGAAGGCCGAAAATCTGAGTGGCAATTGTCCAAGACCTCTGCCGTGTCAACCAGATTGTGGAATCTTTGCGTCCCATTGTGCCCAACCCAGCTACAATTCTTAGTAGCATCCCGCATGAAGCTTGTATTTTCACTCTAGTTGACTTGCAGTTCACCTTTTTTTTTGCAATTCCCCTCGCCCCGGACTCTCAGTGTTTGTCTGCCTTCACGTTTAAATGCAGACAGGACACTTGGACATGGCTCCCTCAGGGTTTCATTCATTCTCCTCCCCTCCTTTCACAAGTTCTGTATTCCTAGTTGGCTGCACTAACGCCCCCTGGAGGATCCACTATGTGGATGACTTACTCCTTGTTAGCACTGATTTAGCTAATAACCAACAGGACACAATTTACCTACTTACAGGCCTCCACTCATGGTGATATGTGATCCCAGCCAGTATTTTTCAGAAGGGTCAATCACAAGTTGAAGTTTTGGGTGTGTTAATCAATGCCTCTGACCGTTCCCTTACTCAGGAGTGGATTACCCCCATCTTACAAACACCACCCCCAGCTCACCCAAACGGATGAGAGCCTTTTTAGGCCTGGTCAATATTTGCAGGCAGTGGCTTACAAACGTTCCAACTTATACCAAAGACCTTACTCTTTATTCCGTCCCTAATGCTCCCCTTAAATTTCAACTGGCCCAATCAGCTATGCAGTCAGTTTTCGCTCTCAAAGACGTCTGAACTACAGCCCCAGTGCTAGGCTGCCCGCTGTATGACAGACCTTTTCAGTTGTGATAGACGACTGTGCCACTGGTGGCCTGACTCAGCAGTATGGTGACTGTCGTCTCCCGGTGGCCTATTACTCCACTAAATTGGATCCTGTTGCCTGTGGCCTCCCTCCACACACCCAAATCCTAACTGCTGTCCACCTGTTAGCATAGGCAGCTTCTAATCTGACCCTTCACCAGCCCGTATAGCCGTACACCTCGCACTCTGCTGTCAACCTCCCCACATCTTAGCAGACCCAACACCTCACCCGAGCTCGTCTGAACCGCTATGAGATCTCACCCTGCTGCAGAACCTTTCCCTCTCATTTCGCTACTCTCCATTTTGAATCCTGTTACGCTCCCCAAGCAACTCCCCTAACCGTACACCACCCGGATTTGGCTGACCTCCCATTTGACAATCCTAACCTCCATATGTTATGTTTCCCCAGACGGTGTCTGGCGATGCTATTGCAACAGACTCTGCTATTCAGGAGCATCCGAGGAGCAGGAAAGTCGACATTTCAGGCAAAATCCCTTCATCAGGATGAAACGTCGACTTTCCTGCTCCTCGGATACTGCCTGACCTACTGTGCTTTTCCAGCACCACTCTGATCTAGACTCTGGTTTCCAGCATCTGCAGTCCTCACTTTTGCCTTGCTAAAAATCCTCGCGATTTGGCACTATAGTCTTCATGAACAGTGAGAGTGACATGAGGGGCCACGAGTCCTGGTTGGTGCCAGAGATGTTAGGGCACCTGTAGAAGGAAGGCAGAGCCCCCCGTCCCTCAGTGAGGCCAATAAATGTCACAGTCCGAGGAGACCCAAGGACTACTTGTCCAAAGATATGCAGGTCAGGTGAATTGGCCAGGCTAAATTGCCCATAATGTTAGGTGCATTAGTCACAGGGAAATGGGTCTGGCTGGGTTATTCTTCGGAGGGTCAGTGTGTACTGATTGGGCTGAAGGGCCTGTTTCCACACTTTAGGGAATCTAATCTAATCTAAATATCCTGCATCTGAACAGAGAAGCCTGTGTGATCAGGAACATCTAAAGGGGCGGGGGGGATGAAGTCAGGGGTACTAAAATCAATTGGCTACCATTGAGGAGTAGCAAAGAAGGGTAGGGAACGACGGTGGGCTTCAGGGACAATAGATATTGATATGCCCCCATTAAGGCAAATAGCCTCTACCTGTAAAGGGCAGAGTAAACCCCAACCAGCCAGGCTGACATCTTAGGTTTGGGCACTCTGTTGGAATATTGCGTGCAATTCTGGTCTCCTTCCTATCGGAAAGATGTTGTGAAACTTGAAAGGGTTCAGAAAAGGTTTACAAGGATGCTGCCAGGGTTGGAGGGTTTGAGCTACAGGGAGAGGCTGAATACTCTGGGGCTGTTTTCCCTGGAGCGTCGGAGGCTGAGGGGTGACCTTATAGAGGTCAAAATTATGAGGGGAACGGATAGGGTAAATAGGCAAAGTCTTTTCCCTGGGGTCAAGAGTCCAGAACTAGAGAGTATAGATTTAGGGTGAGAGGGGAAAGGTATAAAAGAAACCTACTGGGCAACATTTTCACACCGAGGGTGGTGCCAGTATGGAATGAGCTGCCAGAGGAAGTGGTGGAGGCTGGTACAATTGCACATTTAAGAGCCATTTGGATGGGTATATGAATAGGAAGGGTTTGGAGGGATATGGGCCGGGTACTGGCAGGTGGGACTAGATTGGATTGGGATAACTAGTCGGCATGGACAGATTGGATCTAAGGGTCTGTTTCCGTGCTGTACATCTCTATGACTCTATGACTCTAGAACAGCAAACAGAATAGAGCAGCCACAGCCTGCTCCTATTACCTTTGTGTCTGTGAGAGTCTGATGACAAAAGGCTGAAATGGTCTTGACAGCTCAACTCAAAGCACTTCCAGAAAAATATACAGGTGGGAGAGGCAATGGCTGAATGGAGATTGCTGCTGGGCTATTCATTCTGAAACTCAGATAATGCTCTGGGATCCCGGATTCAAACCATACACGGCAAACGGTGGAATTTTAATTCAATAACCACCATGAAATAACTGTTGCTTGCCAAGGTAAGAAACCCGTCTGGTTCACTAATGTCCTTCAGGGAAGGAAATCTGCCATCCTCATCTGGTCTGGCCTACACGTGACTCCAGACCCATAGCAATGTGGGTGACGCTCAGCTGCCTTCTGATGCCTATGTAACTCCCTCCCAGCAGTACCAATGCTGGGAGACGTAGCTCGCAGCCTAGTCAAGCAACTCACGGAATCATACCTCACAATGTCCCAGGCACCACCATCCCTGGATACGCCCTGTCCCATTGGCAGGACAGACCCAGCAAAAGTGGCGGCACAGTGGCATACAGTCAGGAGGGAGTTGCCCTGGGAGTCCTCAACATTGACGCCGGACCCCATGAAGTCTCATGGCATCACGTTAAATATGGGCAAGGGCATGTTCTACTGTTTACCACACACTGTCCTCCTCCACGGTGAACAAAGCTCTGGAAGCACTGAGGGTGGCAAGGGTGTGAAGGATTTCACAGCCCCCCACCAAGAGTGGCTTGGAAATATTACTGCACATATAAGGTGTAATTGGAATTGAAACACCCTTCCACACAACATTGTCCTGTTAACAGGCACCTCGGGCAGTGGAATTAGCTCAGTGCAGCATCAATCACTCTGCATTCACGACAGTGGGAAGCTTATCCTGACCCTTCACTGACCGCGAAAGGACAGAAAACTGGAGGAAAAGATGTCAAGGATGACCATGACTGGCCACAAGAGGGAGGATGGATTTGACATGAGTCGGGAATTGATTTGAATGCAGAATCATCAGGATGAAATTTCCCTCAGGGATCACTACTTGGGCCTTATCTTGTCACTGTATTTATAAATGCCTCGGAGAAGGTATATAAATAGTGCTGAAAAATATATAATTTGTCAAATCTTTCATTTTAAACAACCAATTTTGCACTGATTCCAGCAACACAATGTGGTGTTTGTCACTAACAGGGGACTGCCAAAAAGACATTCTGCCTCTCACTCAAATAGTTAATATGGATATGAATTTCAGGCTCAGTGTAGGCTGGCGAGAAGTCCCAAAGGCTGACTGATTGTATCAAACGGCATAACCCTTCAGCTGTTTGCAACAAACAAAGTGCTGGCCATTCCCAACCAGCCCACACTTGCAAAGTTTCCTGCACAGCGTCCAAGATTAGGTGTGATCCCACACCTGGACAGCACTTGCTGAATATTCTGAATGTGCAACGGATTAGAGTCGAAAGGTGTGATGCTGGAAACG
Source organism: Hemiscyllium ocellatum (assembly GCF_020745735.1). Taxonomy (NCBI): domain Eukaryota; kingdom Metazoa; phylum Chordata; class Chondrichthyes; order Orectolobiformes; family Hemiscylliidae; genus Hemiscyllium; species Hemiscyllium ocellatum. The sequence goes on from NC_083403.1 coordinate 16,058,949, forward strand.
CACAGTGAGTCAGGCAGCATCCGAGGAGCAGGAGAGTAGACATTTCGAGTATAAGTTCTTCACCAGGAATGTGTGTGTTGGGGGGGTTGGGGGAAGCGGGCAAAGGGGGTCCCTTGGATGTTGCCTGACCTGCTGTACTTTTCCAGTGCCACACCTTCTGACTCTGATCTCCAGTATCTGCAATCCTCACGCTCTTCTGTATGGGGGTGGGGTGTGGGGGTGTTCTATGGCATTGATGTGACTCTCTGTCATCTTTATAAGCTTTATCAGTCACTCCCATGATTCCAGCTGTTTTGAACTCCTATAGACAGGCTCAGTGCTGCTATTACGTCTTGTCATTTTTCATTCACTCATGGGATGTGGGCATCTCTGGATGAGCCAATATTTATTGCCCGTCCCTACTTGCCCTTGAGAAGGGGGTGGGTGGGGAGTTGCCTTCTTGACTTGCTGCAGTCCATGTGCTATAGGTAGACCCACAATGCAGGTAAAGGCGGCATTGTAGACTCGTAGAGTTGTACATTACAGAAACAGACCCTTCAGTCCAAGCCGATCAGATATTCTAAATTCATACAGTCCAATTTGCCAGCTTTTGGCCTTTCTTCCTCTAAACCTTTCTTATTCACATACCCATCCAGGTACCTTTTAATTGTTGTAAATGTACCAGCCTCCATCACTTCCTCTGGCAGCTTATTCCATACACACAACGCTTTCTGCGTGAAAATCTTGCCCCTTCGGCCCATTTCATGTCTTTCCCCTCTCACCCTAAACCTATGCCCTCTACTCTTGGACTCCCCCATCCTGAGGAAAAGGCCTTGACTATTCACGCTATCCATGCCCCTCAAGGGTTATGGGGGATGGCCAGGAAGGTGGACATAAGGAGTATCAGATAAGCCATGATCCCATTGAGTGACAAAACAAACTCAAGGGGCTGAATGGCCAACTCCTTTCCTATTTCTTATGCTCATACAGCTTTGTGTGCTTTTAAGATGTTGCCTATTTCAAGATGCTCATAATTATCCAACAGGGTGTTTTTCTTCCATCTACTGCTCAGTTAAGTGAGGTTTTATTAGTGTTAATCTAAATGACTGATACCAAATGGGGAAAGGCGGCACCAGAAAATAGGCTTAACTTTTGATAAAATGTAAAAATGTTTAATGAATTTTGCTGTTTGCTAATTTTTCCTGAACACTCATAATAAGTGCAGTGAAGTGCATAGTTTTTAAGTATAAGCTTATTGTTCTCTCTATTTGTTTTGCAAAGTTATAATGGTGAGTGGAGTATTATTGAGATCTGTCCCTTGATTAAATTTTAAAAATATAAAACATTATAAAACAACAGAGTGTTACAAGGGGACATAAATTTAAGGTGAAGGGTGGAAGGTATAGGGGAGATGTCAGGGGTGGGTTCTTTACCCAGAGAGTGGTGGGGGCATGGAATGCGCTGCCCGTGGGAGTGGTAGAGTCAGAATCATTGGCGACCTTTAAGCGGCAATTGGATAGGTACATGGATGGGTGCTTAATCTAGGATAGATGTTCGGCACAACATCGTGGGCCGAAGGGCCTGTTCTGTGCTGTATTGTTCTATGTTCTATGTTCTATTAGTTATCCTAGAGCAGTGTTTTTGAGAGCAGTAAGACAGGCTATTTTCTGGGCCCGTAGATTGTGAAGGTGCCTTCAGTAGAGTGATATGCGTTTCCTGTTGAACATGGGAGATTGGGGAGAGTTTCCATATTACTGATCAGTATGGATGTAGGAAGTGTGGTTGTGAATCCTATCAGATCACATGAGATGGTTGGAGCAGAGGTTAGAGACAATGGGGAAATGACAGGAGCTAGGGGGTGTGGTGGGTGGTAGTTATAGGAAGGGAGGAAAACCATAGATACAGTCAGGCAGATGGGTTACCTCCAGGAAAGGGAGGAGGGGTAGGCAGGTAGTGCAGGAGTCTCCTCTGGCTATCACTATCTCAAACAAGTGTGCTGTGTTGGAACATGTAAGGTGTGATGGACTCTTGAGGCTCTAACACAACAAGGTTCCAAGCAATTAGTGTTTGTGTTCGGGGATTCCCTCATCAGAGGCACAGACAGACGTTTCTGCGGGTCACTGTGAGTCATCAGAACGATGTGTTGCCTCTGGCCCTCACCCCTAATGATTTCTCCTTTGAATTCTCCCACTTCCTCCAGACCAAAAGGGTATCTATGGGCACCTGCATGGGTCCCAGCTATGCCTGTCTCTTCATCGGGTACGTGGAACAGGCCCATCTTCCGCAGTTACACCAGCGCCATTCCCCACCTTTTCCTCCACTACATTGATGACTGTATCAGCACTACCTCGTGCTCCCACAAGGAGGTTTAACAGTTCAGCAACTTCACTCACACATTTCACCCCAAGCTGAGGTTCACCTGGACCATCTTGGACATCTCCCTCCCCTGCCTGGACCTCTCCATCTCCATTAACGGTGACTGACTCAACACAGACATCAACTGCAAACCCATCGACTCCCACAGCTCCCTGGATTACACCCCATCCCACCCTGCCTCCTGTAAAAACGCTATCCCGGATTCCCAAATTGTCTGCCTCCACCGTATCTGCTCCCAGGAGGACCAGTTCCACCACAGCACACACCAGATGGCCTCCTTCTTTAAAGACCGCAATTTTCAGCCGCCCCGCCATGTGGTTGATGATGCCATTCGGTGCATCTCCTCCACTTGCCACACCTCCACCCTTGAACCCCACCCCTCCAACTACAACAAGGACAGAATCCCTCTGGTCCTCACCTTCCACCGCACCAACCTCTGAATACACGGCATCACCCCCCTACCATTTCCACCATCTACAAACGGACCCCACCATTGGGGTATATTGCCCTCCCCCATCCTTATCTGCGTTCCGTAAAGGCCATTCCATTCACTACTCCCTTGTCAGGTCCACGTCCCATAACAACCCACCCTCCCCTCCTGGCGCCTTCCTCTGCCACCACAGGAATTACAATACCTGCACCCACACCCCCCTCAAAACCCCACCCCACCTCCATCCAAGGCCCCAAATGAACCTTCCACATCCATCAGAGATCTCCCTGCACTTCCACGCACGTCATCCACTGTGTCCATTGCTGTCGATGTGGTCTCCTCTACATCAGGAAGACAGGATGCCTACTTGCGGAACGCTTCAGAACACACACACGAAACAATCCCATCGCCCCATGGCTAAACACTTCAAATCCCCCTTCCACTCCACCAAGGACATCCAGGTACAGAGCCTCCTCCACTGCCAAACCCTCACCACCCAACACCTGGAGAAAGAACGCCTCATCTTTGGCCTTGGGACCCTCCAGCCAGACACGATCAATGCGGATTTCACTGGTTTCCTCATTTCCCCTCCCTCCATCTTATCCCAGATCCGACATTCCAACTTGGCACTGCGCTCTTGACCCGTCCTACCTGTCCATCTTCCTTCCCATCTGTCCGCTCCACCCTCCTATCCGACCTATCACCTTCATCCCCACCTTCATCCACTTATCATGTTCCCAGCTACCTCCCCCACAGCCCTACCTCCCTCCCATTTATCTCTCAGCCCCCTTAGGCCACCCTCATTCCTGATGAAGAGCTTCTGTTTGAAATGTCAATTCTCCTGCTCCTCGGATGCTGCCTGACCGGCTGCACTTTTCCAACAAGACACTCTTCGACTATTGTCTCCACCATGCCAGGATCAAGGATAGTCTCAAAGGGAGGAGACACCAGCAGGAGGTCATTGTACAGATTGGAACTAGCGATATAGGAAGGGAAAAGGATGGATTTTGAAGGAAGAATTAGGAAATTTAACAGGAATTTAAAAAGAAGGTCCTCAAGGGTAGTAATATCTGGATTACTCCTGGTGCTACGAGCTAGTGAGGGCAGGAATAGGAGGATAGAGCAGATGAATGCATGGCTGAGGAGCTGGTGTATGGGAGAAGGATTCACATTTTTGGATCATTGGAATCTCTTTTGGGGTAGAAGTGACCTCTACAAGAAGGACGGATTGCATCTGAATTGGAAGGGGTCTAATATACTGGCAGGGAGATTTGCTAGAGCTGCTTGGGAGGATTTAAACTAGTAAGGTAGTGGGGTGGGACCCAGGGAGATAGTGAGGAAAGAGATCAATCTGAGACTGGTACAGTTGAGAACAGAAGTGAGTCAAACAGTCAGGGCAGGTAGGGACAAGGTAGGACTAATAAATTAAACTGCATTTATTTCAATGCAAGGGGCCTAACAGGGAAGGCAGATGAACTCAGGGCATGGTTAGGAACATGGGACTGGGATATCATAGCAATTACAGAAACGTGGCTCAGGGATGGGCAGGACTGGCAGCTTAATGTTCCAGAATACAAATACTAGAGGAAGGATAGAAAGGGAGGCAAGAGAGGAGGGGGAGTGGCATTTTAGATGAGGGATAGCATTACAGCTGTGCTGAGGGAGGATATTCCTGGAAATACATCCAGGGAAGTCATGTGGGTGGAACTGAGAAATAAGAAAGGGATGACACCCCACCCCACCCCCACCCCCACCCCACTGCTGAGTAGTCAGGGGGAAATTCAGAAACAAATTTGAGACGAGATCTCAGTTACCTGTAATAATATTATGGTGGTTATGGAAAGGGGATTTTAATTTTCCAAACATAGACTGGGACTGCCATAGTATTGTGGGTTTAAATGGAGACGAATTTGTTAAGCGTGTACAAGAACATTTTCTGATTCAGTATGTGGATGTACCGACTAGAGAAGGGGCAAATCTTGACCTACTCTTGGGAAATAAGGGCAGGGCCGGTGACTGAGGTGTCAGTGGGGGAGCACTTTGGGGCCAGAGACCATAATTCTATTGGATTTAAAACAATAATGGAAAAGGATAGACCAGATCTAAAAGTTAAAGTTCTAAATTGGAGAAAGGCCACTTTTGACAGTATTAGGCAAGAACATTCGAAAGGTGATTGGGGGCAGATGTTCACAGGTAAGAGGACGGCTGGAAAATGGGAAGCCTTCAGAAATGAGATAAGGAGACAGTATGATCCTGTTAGGGTGAAAGGAAAGGCTGGTAGGTGTAGGGAATGCTGGATAACTCAAGAAATTGATGTTTTGGTCAAGAAAACGCAGGAAGCATACATCAGGTATAGTGTTTACATAACCCCTGAGGAACATGATGGTCCCTTCTTGGATCACTAGACCAACAAGTGAAACGTTCTCAAGCACACACAAAATCCACAGCATTTTCTTAGGAGCAACCTTATCACATTTTGCTGACTATCCCATTTCAGGTACTAACTGCCTTCCATAGCAGTGACGAGAGTAATGGGAGATGGGTAAGAAAGACTTTGACCTCTTCCACTTGATGCCCTTTGGCACTGTCCCTTCAGGCGTTCCATGCTGATAACATATCGCTTTTCATATCACAGCTGTAAGTGGCTGGAAGCAGATTTCACACAGTAAACTGATTAAAACACAACAGATAAAACACAACATGCGAAATTATAACATCCACTGCCATCTGGTTAAATGCTGGGAACAAATACTGCCAACTCATCAATAAACTTTACACATGCGCACAGTGAGGGTGGGGGAGAGGGGATACTGTATTCACAGAGAGGGTGGTGGAGAGGGGATACTGTATTCACAGTGAGGGTGGGGGAGAGGGGATACTGCATTCACAGTGAGGGTGGGGGAGATGGGATACTGCATTCACAGTGAGGGTGGGGGTGAGGGGACACTGTATTCACAGTGAAGGTGAGGGATGGGGGATACTGTACTCACAGTGAGGGTGGGGGAGAGTGGTTTCTGTATTCACAGTGAGGGTGGGGGTGAGGGGATACTGTATTCACAGCGAGGGTTGGGGGTTGGGGGACACTGTATTCACAGTGAGGGTGCGGGAGAGTGGATACTGCGTTCATATTGAGGGTGGGGAAGGGTGAATTCTGTATTCACAGTGAGGGAGAGGGATGGGGGATACTGTATTCAGAGTGAGGGTGGGGGTGAGGGATACTGTACTCACAGTGAGGTGGGGAATGGGGGATACTGTACTCACAGTGAGGGTGGGGATGAGAGGATACTGTATTCAGAGTGAGGGTGGGGAGAGGGGATACTGTATTAACAGTGAGGATGGGGGTGAGGGGATACTGTATTCAGTGTGAGGGTGGGGGTGAGGGGATATTGGATTCACTGTGAAGGTGGAGGAGAGCAGAAACTCTATTCTCAGTGTCGGCTGATAGTGTGGATATTATGTTCACAGTGAGTGCCTGGGAATGAGAGGGACTTGGGTTGGGGGAGTCTCATGCTTTTCATCTTACAATTACCCCCTCCCTGTTCTTGACTACTTTCACCACCACCCCTCACCCCCCTCCTCCCACCCCCCCACTCCCTTGCATGCCCCTGTCCACCTTCACACCTCAGTCCGGTTCCCCCTCAGCTCTCTGTCCTCTGGGTTGGAAGATTAATCATGACCTGACTGAAAGTGCAGCTGTCTCGCAGAGCCGAATGGCCTCTTCCTGCTCACATTCTCCTAAATACTTAAAAAGTATTCCAGCGCTTGTGATTTGCATGTTGTTGGGCATTGTCACTGACAGACAAATTTAACTCAGAAGTGTTGGAACTTTAATCGACTGTGCAAGTTGCTGAATGTCTGGAGAGTGACTGTGTGCACTGTCCAAATTTATATTTGAATGTAAATTGTACACCTCAATTAACCTTTCCCGTGATCAAAACAGGCTGTCAGTCAGAGAACGAGGTCATGGGAATCACTTGTTTTAATACTCCCAGACACCTCAATGCATTGCTGACATCCTAGGACGATCATAAGGTTGCATACGTTTCCAGGCTCCATAATTAGATTAGATTACTTACAGTGTGGAAACAGGCCCTTCGGCCCAACAAGTCCACACCGACCCGCCGAAGTGAAACCCACCCATACCCCTACATTTACCCCTTACCTAACACTACGGGCAATTTAGCATGGCCAATTCACCTGACCCGCACATCTTTGGACTGCGGGAGGAAACCGGAGCACCCAGAGGAAGGCCATGCAGATACGGGGAGAACGTGCAAACTCCACACAAACATAATGTTTTGTATAACGTCCAGTGGGAAGATTAATCCAAACTTTACATTATAATGTGATATAGGGATTCACTGAGGAAGTTTAGGGTCATCAAATATCTCAATACATTCTCGAGTGCACGTTCTCCATTTAGTCTCACCTTGTTCTTCCTAGCATCCAATCATAGAAGCCCTACGGTGCAGATAGAGGCCTTTCAGCCCAGCAAGCCTGCACCGGCCCACCCAAGAACCACGTGGTCCCATTCCCACCCTATCCCTGTAACCCTGAATTTGCCATGGCTAACACAGCTAGCCTCCAAATCCAGGGACACTATGCACAATTTAACATGGCCAATCCACCCAACCTGCACGCCTTCATGATTTGCAGTTGCCAGTGTTGGACTAGGGTGGACAAAGTGAAAAACTCCATGACTACATAACCCCTTTGCTATAAGTTCTGTGTCATGTCGTCATGATCTACAACCACCTGATAAAAAGGCAGCGCCGCAAAAGCTACTGCTTCCTAATAAACCTGTTGAAGTAGAACCTGATGTTGTGTATTTTTTAACTTTGCACACCTTCAGGCTGTTTCCATTCGTTAGAGATTCTCGAATCTGGGGGTGGGGGGATAGTCTAAGAATTATCTCCAGATCGTTCAGGAGACTTTCTACAAGCAGAGAGTAGTGGAGTTTTGGAATTGTCTTCCTCAAGCAGTGGTCGACGCTAATCCAATTCTTAAATTTAAATTTGAGATAAACTGTTTTTAAAGTAAGGGTATCAAGGGATATTGGCCCAAGGCAGACATATGGAGTTAGTCCACAGATCAGCCATGATATCATTGAATCCCAGAACAGGCTCAAGGGGATGAATGGCCTACTTCTGTTCCTGTAAATTCCAGAATGAAACTGATTATCATGATCTTCACCTTCTTAATTCACACAATCTAAAAATACAAATCAAACTTGAAGCTAAATATGCTCCAGTCCACTTTAGAACCCAGATTTCCACAAAAATTATATGACACAGGGTAAACCCTCCTACTAAATTTAAAACCAGCAACACAAAAAAGATTTATCCCGTGCAGTAATCAGTAAAAATTCGAGTGGCCATGAGCTATTTACAGTAAAAATTAACAGCTTTATTTCTTAAAGTATTACAGAGAATAATTAACTAACCACTATTTACAATTTCTTTCTCTAACCCTATCTTTTACCTTCCCTTCTATGATACTAGTCCGATTAAGATTCACAAAACAACACCTCTTATCTCGAAATCAGGCAGTTTTCGCTCTTCAATTAGGATCTTCTTGTGTCTTCTTTTCTTTTTCTTAGAAATTGCTGAGTCACAGGTTACTGATCGAAAAGATATTTTTAAGAGAGCTATTTTTCAGGCAGTCTGTTTACATGCTGTAACTTGGCAGTTCACATTTCCTAGTATTACACCCCCAAAGCGTCGGATTGTGTCATTGGCTTTTAAGATTGTCAATATACTGAATTCAAACTGGTTTGGAGTTTGATATTTTTTGGGGGTATAATTTAAACTGATTGGCTGAATTCAAATTTGATTTTGTCTCCAGGCGACGAGCTAATCGAATTGTTCGACCAAATGTTACACACATTGCTGTCTTATTAAGAGCACTTGGCGCTGTGTCTGGTCGTTTCTGCTGCTTTTAACTCTCTTAAAGTACAACCACATCTTCATAACAAAATAATAACAGTATCATAAACCTTTATCACAATTTGCTTCATCACGCTAATCCCAAAGCAGCATTATTTGCAGAATTGGAGTTTCAAGAAAATCTTGAGTCACTTGGTTGATTTGAACCTTTGTTTCTGCGAACTTTGTCCCGAACTTGTTGGCTTACATCCAACAATTCTTATGTGCTTATGGAAGGTAAATGCGCTCGATACTGCTGTGCACGTGTGCCCTTAAAAATCCAGTTATTGGCGAGCATCATTATCCCAGTGACGAACCTAGTAATTCACCTTTCCTTTCTGATGTGAGTTACAAAGGTGGATATTTCCAGAGAGTCTGAGGCAGGATCGCTGCACTGTCAGTTACTCCAGCAAGGTAAGTCCATCCACTTGTAACTCATGAAAACAGTAATCTGCGTCATTCTAAAACTTGCTGCAAAACAGTGTAAAACTTGAACATCTGCCGGACTGTCACTTGCCCCGCTTAAATTGATAAACTCTGAATTCTGCCAGCTCTCTCGTCAAGTAGCAACAGAAAATACCAAAAATGCTCAACAGGTCTGGCAGCAGCTGTGGAGGCAAAGAGAGCTGATATTGAGCTTTTGATTTCCCTGCTGCATTCAACGATCCCAGTCTGTCCTTTCCGCCTTCATGGTGACTCTTTTCTCCAGAAGGTTTATATTCATATTCCAGGAGCTCTGTCGTAACATTTCCAACCAGCCTGTCCTCCCCAGCTTAAGCCAGTTTTGTTCGTTTTCAATCAATTCATTCATGGGACTCGCTGGCTGGGTCAGCATGTGATACCCCGACCCTAGTTGCCCCTTGAGAAGGTGAACCCCTGCAGTCCACCTGCTGTGGGTTGACCCACTATGCCCTTGGAGAGAGAATTCCAGGATTTTGACCCAAAATAAATGAGAATCCCATTCCTCAGTGTCTTTGAGCCACCAATCTTCCAGTTAACAGCTAAAAGCCTTGATACGTTACACCACAGAGATTGACGCAGCTACACCATAGCATCTTATGTTTTGGTGAGGCTGTGTTGGTTTCTAGAGTCAAGGTTGAGTTTTACAGAGAGAGATCAGAAATGAGCCAGTTGTGGGCACAACATTATAGGAATTGGTGTGAATGCTTTGGAGAGAGTGCAGGAGTGATTTACTACAATGGCTCCAGACATGAGAAACCCCAGTTTTGAGGACAGACTGCAAGGGGTTAATGGCTCAGTGGTTAGCACTGCTGTCTCACAATGCCAGGGACCTGGGTTCAATTCCAGCCTCGGGTGACTGTCTGTGTGGAGTTTGCACATTCTCTCCGTGTCTGTGTGGGTTTCCTCTGGGTGTTCCGGTTTCCTCCGGGTGTTCCGGTTTCTTCGCACAGTCCAAAGATGTGCAGGTTAGGGTGGATTGGCCATGCTAATTTGCTCATAGTGTCCAGGGATGTGCAGGCTAGGTGGATTGGCCATGCTAACTTGTCCCATAGTGTCCAGGGATGTACAGACTAGGTAGATTGGTCATGCTAAATTGCCCATAATGTGCAGGCTAGGTCATGCTGTTATTGTGCAGAATGCATTGGTTAGAAATGATGTGGAGGCAAGTTCAGTTGAGGCATTCAAGAGGGTATTACAAGTGATGTACAGGGACATGGGGGAAAAGGCAAGAGATTGGCAGTAGGCAATAGACCCAGATTAAGTAATAGATTAAATAATAGGACTGAATAACTTCCTTCTGCAGTGTAATAATTTCGTGATTCAGAGATAAATTTGGCGTTTCTTTTTCCCCTAACAGCAACCTTGAGTGATTGTGCCTTCTACTGTTTACAGCTTTGCAAATTATCCTGAAATTTCCCAAAATCTGTTCTCTTCCCCATAAAAAGGACATCAGCCTGAATGCATGGGGCGTCAGAAGCCAAAGGATGACATTATGGAGGTTTATAAAATCCTGAGAGGCATCAATAGGCTAAATAGGCAAGGAATTTTTCCAGTGAGGGGTAGTGGGGGCTTAGGTTTAAGGGGAGAGGGGAAAGATTTAAAATTAACCTAAGGAGGAACTTTTTCACACAAAAGATGGTGCGTGTACAGTATAAGTTGCCAGAGGAAGTTTGGGGGCTGGTGCAATGACAACATTTAAAAATCATCAGGATGGGTTTAGGCATAGAATCAGTTTGGAGGGATATGGGCTATATGCTGGTGTTATGACACGGTGACAAACTCTGCTGTTAATTAAACTAAACGCCCAGAAAAGCTCACCTCACCTCATAAACTGTTAAAACTTATGAATGACAGAGAACACAAATTCCATTATGTAAAGAAAATAATATCAATTTATTCTTTAACTCTAACAGTGAACGTTGAAAAACTCAAAGCCCCCCTTTCTCTTAACTGCTTATTATCTGCCTCCCGCACAATAACGATATACTGTTCCAATAAAACATTTATTAAAATTACATCAACTTAATTTCAAAACCATACAGCGGCTGTCATCGTCAGTGTCATTCTTCTTGTGGCTAAAGATCTCCCTGGGTCTTCCATTTCAATGTGAAGATGTTACGTATGAAAAGGTACCTTTGATAGGCAGTGTTTTAATCTTTTAGGTCTCTCTCTGTCACTCTGTCACTCTGTCTCTCTCTCTCTCTCTCTCCCTCCCTCTGTCTCTATCTCTCTGGCATATTGTTCATTATATAAACATTAAAAAGTTGTACGGCCAGTATCAAACTCAATAATTCCTTTTCTTGGTGGAGTACTTTCTCTGGGTGGGTATTGAGTTTCTGTGAAAAGGACCCAATTGGCTGTTCAATTCCATCTTCATCTTCCAGTAGCAGTGCAGCTCCAACCCCTATATTGCTATCATCGATTGCAACTTTGTAGGGTTTCAAAAAACGGGACTATGTCAAATTGGGATGTCTGGTCAGCATGGATGAGTTGGACTGAAGGGTTTGTTTCCATGCTGTATGATTCTATTTTATCTTTTACCTTCAGTTTGTGTGTGTGCGTGTATGTGTGTATGTATGTGTGAGTGTTTGTACGTGTACGTGTGTGCATGTCAGAGTGTGTGTGTGTGTGTGTGTGTCTGTGTGTTCGTGTTTGTTTGTGTGTGTGGCAGTGTATGTATGTGAGTGTAAGTGTGAGAGTGTGTGAGTATTTGTATGTGTGTGTGTGCATGTGTGTGTTTATGTGTGTGTGTATGTGAGTGTGTGTGTGTCTCTGTGTGTGCGGGTTTGTGTGTGTGTGTGAGTGTAAGTGTGAGGGCGTGTAAGTGTGAGGGCGTGTGTGCATGTGTGTGTGTAAGTGTGAGTGTATGTATGTGTGTGTGTGTGTGTATGTGAATGTGTGTGTGTGTGTTTGTATGTGTGTATGTATGTGTGTGTGTGTTTCTGTGTGTGCATTTGTTTGTGTGTGTTTGTTTGTATGTGTGTGTGTGTGAGTGTATGTGTGCGTGCATGTATGTTGGGGTGCTGATTCTCCCATCTCACCCGAACAAAACACATAACATATTTCTTCCAGCAATATCCCCAAGCGGAAAATGAAGTAACACAATATGTAGGAAGTGGAATAAAAGATAGTCATTGACATATTAAATAGGGAGTTTATTTGAAAGCGTTTTATCCATCGAATCATACAGCACAGAAACAAATCCTACAGTCCAACCAGTCCATGCTAACCATAATCCCAAACTAAACTAGTTCCACCTGTCTGAGCTTGGCCCATGTCCCACCAAACATTTCCTATTCATGACCTTATCTAAGTATCTTTTAAATGTAGTAACTGCACCTACATCCACCCCTTCCTCTGGCAGTTCATTCCACACAAAAACCAATCTCTGTGTAAAAAATCTCTGTGTTCCTCGTGTCCTTTTTAAAAGCTTTCTCCTCTCACCTTAAAAACATAGTCCTTCACCTGACAAAGGAGCAGCGCTCTGAAAGCTAGTGATTTCAAATACATCTCTGGTATTGTGTGACTTCTGACCTTGTCGAGCCCAGTCCAACACTGGCACCTCCACATCTTAAAAATATGCCCCCGGTTTTGAACTCCCACACCTGAGAGAAAAGACCCTTGTCATTCACTTTATTTATGCGCCTCATGATTTTATAAACCACAATAAGATCCCCCCTCAACCTCCTACACCTCAGTGTAAATCTCCCAGCCTGTCCAGCCTCTCTTTATAACTCAAACCCTCCATTCTCAGCGACATCCTGGTAAATCTGTTCAGAACTCTCTCCGGGTTAATAAAATCTTTCCAAAACTGGGTGACCAGTTGGTGATGAGAATATGGAAGGTGGGGGAGGGGATGGAGTGACCTATCTCCTCCTCCAGCTCCATTTTGATGTAATCCCCTCTTTCTCTTTGTACATGTCCATCACCCTTAGTGTTATTGCACTGTCCTGGAGAGGTTTTGTGGCTAGATTTGTCATTTATTAAATGCATGAGTGACGTAGCTATGGGGAAAAAGAAGCACTCAGTTGTGGATCAAAGCACCTCTGGCCATAAAAAAGAGATATATAAAGGAAAAAAAGAAATGAGACCATGGAATTTGATACTACAAGCAACAGTTGAGGCCATAGAGTCATAAAGATGCACAGCATGGAAACAGATCCTTTGGTCCAACTCATCCATACTGACCAGATATCTTACTTATATTAGTCTCATTTGCCAGCATTTGTCCCATATTTCTCCAAACCCTTTAAATTCATGTCCCCATCCAGATGCCGTTGATATATTGCTTCCACCACTTCCTCTGGCAGCTCATTCCATACCTGCATCATCTTCTGCACCAAAACGTTAACCCCCATGTCCCATTTATATCTTTCCTCTCTCACTCTAAACCTATTCCCTCTAGTTCTGGACTCCCACATCCCAGGGAAAAGATTTTATCTATTTATCCTATCCATGCCCATCATAATTTTATAAACTTCCATAAGGTCACCCCTCAGCCTCCGATGCTCCACGGAAAACAGCCCCAGCCTGTTCAGCCTCTCCCTCCAACCCTGGCAACATCCTTGTAAATCTTTTCTGAACCTTTTCAAGTTTAATGACATCTTTCCTACAGCAGGGAGACCAAAACTGAATGCAGTGACCAATATAAGTTATTTCCAGAAATGAGAGATAAAGCCCTGAGGGAGGATCATACAGGTATTGCTTAAATGTGGAGTTCAAACCTCTTTGTTAATTTAAAAGAAAACACCCAGAAAAGCTTGCCTCACCTTGTAATCTGTTAAAATATGAGTGAGAGAATTCTTAAATTCCATCATTTTAAAAAAAAATGACAATTTATTTTCTTAACTGTAATAGTGAACACTAAACAACTATTTACAAATCCAAGCACCCCCCACTTTTCTTAACTACTTACTATCCGTCCCCAACTCTATAAAAATATGTTGTTCCAATAACACACTTATTAAACATTGCATTAACTTAATCTCAAGACAACATAGTCTCTGCCTTCTCCACTGTCTTCAATCTTCCAGCTATGATCTCCCTGGGTTGTCTTCTTTCTTGTTTTACAGCGAGTATGTTATACATGAAAATGCACCTTTGATAGTGAGTGATTTGTAATTTCTTTGAGAGCAAGATGTTAGATGGGCAGCTTGCTCTCTGACTAATTTTTAAAATACCCACGTTTTTTATAACCCTCCTCCAACATCACACTGTCACATTGATCCAACATTGACAAACCAGTAAAATCAAATGCAATTTGGTTTCAGTATTCTGGGCATAATTTAAACTAATTGGTTAAATTTGAATTGTTGTCAAAACAGCAGCCAAAACTCAGGTATCCATTTAACAACCATTTGCAACATGTATCTGTTTTGGTAAAAGCTCATCTCCCAGCCTTTCCATTCAGGCAACTGAACTCAGAAATTCAGAAAACATTTCTATTTTAAAGTGAATGTGCCTGCTTTGCACTTTGTCACAATATGATTAGCTGAGGAAGAGCAGGAGTTGTGTGATTAATAGCATTAGGAGAAAGTGAGGACTGCAGATGCTGGAGATCAGTCAACATGTGTGGTGCTGGAAAAGCACAGCAGGTCAGGCAGCACCTGAGGAGCAGAAGAATTGACGTTTCGAGCATAGGCCGTTCATCAGGAATGACTCTCCTGCTCCTCGGATGCTGCCTAACTAATTATTAGCACTGTGGACCATTGTTATAAATGTTACGTATCAGTGAATTAAATCATGTGGTCAATCAATTAGTGCTCTGCCTGTCTGGGAAAGGGATCCTGTCTCTCAAACAGCAACAGCCCCTTCTATTATTCATGCTTTAGAGAACAATATCAGGCTTCCACAGGACACAGCAGGCCACTAAAGGTTCAAAGGAATGTCAGTTAGTGTGAGCGTGGAGCTTGGGTGACCATCATGGCCAATTCTTGCACTCTACAAAAAAGCCTGAATCATTTTCTCTTGCATTTCCAATTTCAACAGGGATTGGGTCAATACTGGTCAAGGAAATTTGCATCTGTAACTATGAGTCAAGAGTGTAGTGCTGGAAAAACGCAACAGGTCAGGCATCATTCGAGGAGCAGGAGAATCGACGTTTCGGGTGTGACTGATGCAGTATCCAGAACCTTCGGGAAGATCACAGACCACATTCCTAATGTCCTTTTGAAAGGAATATCGGTTTCTGGTTTCACTCCTTGGGGGAGTAACTTTAAAGTTATTTTCAACTTTACGATTTTGAAAGTACCTAACCGGTCACCTCCAGGACTTCTCTCACCAATAAAAGTTGAGATTCTTTAACAGCCCCACAGTCACTCACTGAGGAATTACCACAACGTGTTACCTTACCTGCCAAGCAACAGTAGTGATTAGAAGACCAGCATTTTACACATGAACTTAGACATGACTCTAGGTGCTATTGTGTACGAAGAGACATCCTCTTGATCTCTGGGCAATCTAATTTGTCACTGGCACAGAGTGCTCTTTGCATTTGCTATTTGTAATCATTAACAGACGTGGCTGAAGATTCCTGATGAAGGCCTTATGCCCGAAACGCCAATTCTCCTGCTCCCTGGATACTCCCCGACCCGCTGAGCTTTTCCAGCACCATACTCTTGACTCTGATCTCCAGCATCTGCAGCCATCACTTCCTCCATACGTAACTATGAGTCAATCTTTGAGTGAAATTGTACAAACGATCCTTATGTTGTATTCCTGACATTGAAGATGCAGACTGATAGCTGAATGCATTTTTCTGGGGCTGTAATGGGATAAATAAATTAGCTTGCAGGGCCTGTGTCAGGCCATGTGTTTTTTTAAAGCTACAGTGATCATTGATTGGCAGGGGACTGACGATGAAAAAAATCAGTGCTGTGGCTTCAAAATATGGTGAAGGAGTTACTGAACACAGAAGGATATCCTGTTCAGCCACGTATCTGTTAATGATTACAAATAGCAAATCCAAAGTGCATTCTAGAGTGATCTGTGCCAGTGACAAATTAGATTGCCCAGAGATCAAGAGGGTGTCTCTTCATACACAATAGTACCTGAAGTCATGTCTAAATTCATGTGTAAAATGCTGGTCTTCTAATCACTACTGTCACTTAGCAGGTAAGGTAACACGTTGTGGTAATTCCTCAGTGAGTGACTGTGGGGCCGTTAAAGAATCTCAACTTTTATTGGTGGGAAAAGTCCTGGAGGTGGCTGGTTAGGTACTTTCAAAATCGTAAAGTTGAAAATAACTTTAAAGTTACTCCCCCAAGGAGTGAAACCAGAAACTGATATTCCTTTCAAAAGGACATTAGGAATCTGGTCTTTGATCTTCCCAAAGATTCTGGATACTGCATCAGCCAATTCATGTTTCCAAAACCGAGATGGACAGGCAATCGAAGGATTGTGTGGGAAATAAATAAGAAAAAGTAAACAGGAAATTGCAGCAGATGTTGCTCATCCCAGGTTTGCGGTAGTGCCATATAAGGCCATAAGATATAGGAGCAGAAGGAGACCATTTGGCCCATCGGGATCTGGTCTCCCATTCGACGGGATCATTGCTGATCTGATCATTCCCAACTTCACTTTCCTGCCTTTTCCCTATAACCCTTAAATCCCCTTATTGATTAAAAATCCCTCTATCTCAGAGTTGAATGTACTTAATAATCCTGTCTTGACAGCCCCCTGAGGTTAAGAATTACATAGATTCATTACCCTCCGAGAGAAAAGATCTTCCTTTTCAATGCGCTTTAAATGTACAAGCCATTATTCTGAGATGAGCGCTCTGGTCTGAGGCTCTCCCTCGAGGGGACATCCACCCTGTCAAATCCCCTAAGTTTATATTTCATCCCCTTTGAAATAAAATTCAATATTCCATTGGTGTTCCCTATTATCTGCTAAATGTCAATGCCTGCTTTCTGTGATTCAGGCACTAGGACCTGCAAATCCCTCTGCAGTCTTTCCTCATCGAGATAATATTCGTCTCCTCTGTTCTTCCTGTCAAAGTGCATGATCTCACAAATATTCCATCTGCCACGTTTTTCCCCTGTCGCTTAACCATCAGAGACTTGTAGTCAAGTTTAACTTCCTGCAACCCCAAACTTTATTCCCATATTCCTACAAATATTTCCTCTTCGGATAATGATCTACTGCTCTTTTGAATGCCAGGGTTACCTCGGATTACAACAGGATCTTGATCAGATGGGCTGAGAAGTGGCAGATGGAGTTTAATTCAGATAAATACAAAGCGCTGCATTTTGGGAAAGCAAATCACAGCAGGACTTGTACACTTACTGGCAAGGTCCTAGGGAGTGTTGCTGAACAAAGAGACCTTGGAGTGCAGGTTCATAGCTCCTTGAAAGTGGAGTCGCAAGTAGATAGGATAGTGAAGAAGATGCTTGATATGCTTTCCTTTATTGGTCAATGCATTGGGTATAGGAATTGGGAGGTCATGTTGCGGCTGTACAGGGCATAGATTAGATCACTGTTGGACTATTGCATGCAATTCTAGTCTCCTTCCTATTGTGAAACTTGAAAGGGTTCAGAAAAGATTTACAAGGATGTTGCCAGGGTTGGAGGATTTGATCTATAGGGAGACATTGAACAGGCTGGGTCTGTTTTCCCTGAAGCGTTGGAGGCTGAGAGGTGACCTTATAGAGGTTTGCAAAATTATGAGGAGCATGGATAGGGTAAATAGACAAGGTCTTTTCCCTGGGCTAGGAGAGTCCAGAACTAGAGGACATAGGTTTAGGGTGAAAGGGGAAAGATATAAAAGAGACCCAGGGGCAACATTTTCACGCAGAGGGTGGTACGTGTATGGAATGAGCTGCCAGAGGAAGTGGTGGAGGCTGGTACAATTGCAACATTTAAAAGGCATCTGGATGGGTATATGAATAGAAAGGGTTTGGAGGGATATGTACCTGGTGCTGGCAGATGGGACTAGTTTGGGTTGTGATATCTGGTTGGCATGGACGGGTTGGACTGAAGGGTCTGTTTCCGTGCTGTACATCTCTATGACTCTGTGATACTGCATCCCAAATTGAAACCATTCATTCCGAAAACATGCTTTTTGCCATGTCATCAATGCCTCCTTTTGCCAATCCTTTCAAAACAATGCCTTCTGCCTTGTAGTTCTTCCACCAATGGGAACAGCTTCTCCTTGCCCACTATGGTACAGAAGGACCTCGTTTGGTCCATCATGCTTGCTTCGATTCTATTTACCAAATGCCAACCTAACCCCTTTTCCCCACATCCCTGCAAACCGTTTCTATCGAAAGAATCATCCAATACCCTCCTGACTGCCTCGCTTGAACCTGCACCCACCACATTTCCAGGCAGAGTCGCCCAGACTCTAGCTGCTCAATGTGTCAAAACGTTGTCTTTCCTCCATCACTCTTACTTCAGTTACATGCCACTTGAAAGCTGCGCCCTCACATTCTTGCTTGTTTTACAAATGTGAACACTTTCTCCCTGTTTGTTCTCCCTCAGCATCTTTTGCTGAGAAGTAACTTGCCATATTTTCCTGCTTGCGAGGCCATACTTGTCTTAAAGATATCAAATAACTTTTTGAGCCGCAGGATGGCAGGTCATAATGACCAATGGAGTGTACATCTGAGGTCATGGACACACTATGTGTCAAGGGCATCTGCGGGAAGTGTCACTGGGCAAATTAACTCGAGTTCCAGGTTTGGGAACTCCACCAGTGTCTGGAATCACTGATGTGTATCTACGAGGCAAGGATCAATGAGGATAACCCACATTGGGAGATGGTCACACTGCAGATTAGAAGCACAAAGGCAGAAAGGGAATGGGAGATGACCAGGAAGTCTACAAAAACAGGGCAAGAATCCCCCAAAGTCAACGTTTTGAAGAATCCCCTCAACTCAACTTTTCTGAGTCGGTATTCTATTTAAGAAACTGGTGAAAGAAACTCAGGTGAGCCAAGCCCAAAGCACCACAAGTGTCTCCACTGTACACAGGAGGAGGAAGGAGAATCATAGAGTCCCTGCAGTGTGGAAGCAGGCCATTCAGCCCATATCAACCCTCTGAAGAGAATCCCACCCAGACGCACCCCTTCACCCTAATCCTGTAACCCCATATTTCCCCTGGCTAACCCACCTAGCCTGTACATCCCTGGATACCATGGGGCAAGTTAGGATGGCTAATCCACCTTAACCTGCACGTCTTTGGGCTGGGGGAGGAAATCAAAGCACCTGGGGGAAATCCACGCAGCCACTGGAGAATGTGCAAACTCCACACAGGGAGACACCCCAGAGCGGAATCGAACCCGGGTCCCTGACGCTGTAAGGCAGCAGTGCTAACCACTGAGCTGCTGTACTGTCCCGAATGGAGGAACAATAGAGATAGGGGATTCCAAGTTCAGGGGGTCAGATATTTCTGCGGTTGGAAGGGTGGCTCCAGGGTGGTATGTTGCCTCCCTGGTGCCAGGGTTAAGGATATCATTGAGCAACTGCAGGTCATCCTTTGAGGGGAGGGGAATCAGCCAAAGATCATGGTCCACATTGGTACCAATGACATTGATCAGAAGAGGACTTGAAGGCAGATTTCAGCAAGTTAGGAAGGAACTCAAATAGCAGAATGTCCAGAACAGTAATGTCAGGATTACTTCAGTGTCATGCCCTGATGATCATAAGAATAGCAGGGTTGATGTGGCTGGAGAACGGGTATAGAAGGGAGCCCATCAGATTCCAAGATATTGGAACTAGCGCTGGGAAAGATGGGCTGGACAAGCCGGATAGTTACACCTTACCAGGATTGGGATTGATATCATCACAGGGAGATTTGCACATGTTGATAGGGTGAGTTTCAACTAGTTGGTCAGGGAGATGGGAACCTGGGGGTCAACTCAAGTTGGAAGGAAGTAAAGTTGGGAACAGGAAGTTAAAAAAATATGAGGGAGACTATAAGACAAGAAACCAGAAGAAACAAAGGTGGGCATTGAGTACATAAAAGTCAGCATTCTCAACAAGGTTAGACAAACTGAAGGCAAAAATAGAGACAAGTGGGTATGATCTAATTACCAATACAGAAACATGGCTGCACCATGACCAGGACTGTGGACTGAGGATGCTTGATATTTAGGAAGGACAGGCAAGGGAAAGGAAGTGGGGATGGGGTGATAATAAGGAATGGGATCAGTACATTAATAAATCATGATCTCAGATCGGAAGAGCAATGTGTGGAATGTGTTTGGTTGTTGCTAAGAAACAGCAAGGCACAACAGATATAGATTGGAATCATTTAGAGGCCACCAAATAGTCTTGATAGTGTGAGTCATGGTATTAATCAGGAGATGAGGGAAGCTTGTAGTATGGGCAACACAGTTATCATGGGGGACTTCAACTTGCACATAGACTGGAGATTGAACAGTAAAGCAATGGAGGAGGAGTTTCTGGAGTGTAATAGGATAGTTTTCTGGAGTCGGGGAACCAATGTGTATTATTTTAGATACAGTATTATGGAAAGCAAAATATTTGATGGACAATTTTGTGTCAACAAACTTCTGCCTTCCAAGTCCTTCATATATTATAGTAAGTAACTACGGTCCCCAGCACTGACCCCTGTGGCACTCCACTAAGTTACAGGTTGCCATACTGAAAAAGGAGCAGCATGGTGGCTCAGTGGTTAACACTGCTCCCTCACAGTGCCAGGGACCCAGGTTCGATTCCAGCCTCGGGTGATTGTCTGTGTGGAGTTTGCGCATTCTCCCCGTGTCTGCGTGGGTTTCCTCCGGGTGCTCTGGTTTCCTCCCACAATCCAAAGACGTGCAGGTCAGGTGAATTGGCCATGCTAAATTGCCCATAGTGTTAGGTGCATTAGTTACAAGTAAATGTAGAGGAATGGGTCAGGGTGGGTTACTCTTCAGAGGGTCGGTGTGGACTTGTTGGGCTGAAGGGCCAGTTTCCATACTATAGGGAATCTAAAAAAATGCCCCTTTATCCCAACTGTCTGTCTTCTATTAGTTAGTCAATCCACCTATCCTTATTAATAAATTACCCCAACACCATGGGCTCATATCACAACAACCTAATGTGTCATTGAATATCCAAACATGTTTAATCCACCAGATCCCCTGTATCTATCTTGCTTTTCCCTCCTCAGCAAACTCTAATACATTTGTCAGACGTGATTTCTCGTTTGTGAGCCGTGTTAACTCTGCTGTATAAAATGTGTCCCACTAAATTACATCCTTTACAATTGAGTCTTACATTTCCCCATGGCCAATGGTAAGCTAAATGGCCAATAGCTACCAATGCTTCTGCCTCCCTCCCTTTTTGAATACATCGGAAAATTTCTAAACCTTTGGAATTTTGCCAGAATATAAGGATTCTTGGAAAATCATAACTGGGGCATCCATTAACTCAGTAACTGCATAGTTTAAAATGCCACATGCAGGGGACTAT